>NC_080187.1:87391762-87996137 GCF_030028045.1 Hippopotamus amphibius kiboko
GCTCTGCCCGGCTGTGGGGCTTTCTCTGCAACACAAGAGTGTTCTCCTTCAAAGCCAACAGAGAATTCTCTACTGCTTAAAATTCTTCTATCTCTGGCTTTTAGATCCAGATTTAACAGGTTCATATGGTTATATCCGGCCCCTACAGACAATCTCCTTTTGATTAACTCAAGCTCAACTGATTAGGAACCTTAATTACATTTGCAAATATCCTTTTTGCCATGTAATGTAAGACAATCATAGAAGTGATGTCTCATTTGGTCACCAATGTCACCCACACTGTGGGGGAGGAGATTATTCAAAGGTGAGGGTCATTGGTGGCATCTAAGAATTCCACCTAACAACAAAAAAAATAAACAACAACAAAGTTTTTAGTATAATTATGTCCCATACAACATTTGGGACATACTTATATTGAAATATTGTTCATTGTTTATCTGAAACTCAAATTTAACTGGGCATCCTGTATTTTATCCGGCAACACTAGATGCAGAGCCTCAGGGCCTCGGCTCCACACACAGGCCAAGATTGGCCAGCAGTATAAGAAGGCATTTCCTTTGTGAAGCAGGCAGCAGTAGAACTTTCTTCAGCTTGGGGCTCTTTGGTGATAAGAGAAGGCCTCTGTGGCCTTATTTCTACAGCATCACTGTTTCTGCTTCCCTCCCCCAGCTCCCTCAGCACAGGGCTGTCAACACCCTGCAAACACACGGAGAGCAATT
The DNA here is from genome assembly GCF_030028045.1 of Hippopotamus amphibius kiboko. Classification (NCBI taxonomy): domain Eukaryota; kingdom Metazoa; phylum Chordata; class Mammalia; order Artiodactyla; family Hippopotamidae; genus Hippopotamus; species Hippopotamus amphibius. The sequence goes on from NC_080187.1 coordinate 87,392,482, forward strand.
GCCGTTCCCAGGCCATGTGCAGCAGCAGCCCCGGAGGTCAGCCACTGAGTCTCCCTTGCCTAGAATCACAGCCTGCAGGGTGAGGCGGGGAATCAGGGAGGGAGCTTGGGGTACAGGGGGAGGCAGAAGCAGGCCCAGGCTCTCTCCCTTCAGTCCTGCATGGAAGATTCCTGCTCCAGAAGAAGCTCTCCCCCTTAAGGTGGGCCATACAGCCTCCTGGGGCTGTGGAAAGCTCCCCTCACCAGCAGAGTTTTCCTTGTGAGAGATGCTTGGCTCTCCTCACGGCTGCTCCAAATCCTTGCCAGCAACACTTCAAACTCTGGCCGGCCCAGTGTTACATTTTAACAGGCCAGGCCCTATTAGCCTGATCCTAGGATGGGTTATTCTTTCCAGTTTTCACTAACAAAAATCCCCTTTTATTTGGACACTCAAGTGGCCTCTAGGAACGAGGCTTTCATGAGTTGCCAAAAATGTTCGGATGCGGCAACATTTGTGTGTGTGGCCAATTACATCGGTACCTCTGGGGCTGATCCCACAGGCTTTTCTCAGGCAAAACTTCTATGAACTTCCAGCAGACCCCCCACCCTTTTTCCTGAGCTCTATCTGCAAGAACAGGCCCTGGGTGGCTGCCTGGGCGGCTGGAGATGAGTTTATGTATGGAGTTCTTACTCTTATGAAATCAATCTGAGTGGGGAGAGTGATTTATATCAGCACTAGTCAATGCATTATTAGAATTAATATCATTATTTTGCTGCTTCCCTTTTTAGGTTTTTCCTCTCATAAATCAAATTAGTTCGATAAGATTGGGCTGAGTTTTGGCTGCACACAGACTGGAGTGTTCTGCATGGTGGGAGCAAAGGACTACTTGGCGAGTTCAGACAATGCGTCCATTGTTCTCTGATTTATGGAAAGCTCAGGTTTTGCAAGTATTACATGCACTCACTGATGTTTTGCAAGGCAGAGATTAGTGAGAATTTTTCTGACCTGAAAGCTATCTCCCTACAGCATTGGTTTCTTAGAGTCTCTGGTTTGTTGTAAGTTGCCTTTTCCATAGCCAAGTAATGGCCACTGAAAGGGGAGGTAGGTGTTTTTATAATCACTCTCTCTTTCCATCTTCCTATTTGGCCAATACTCACTAACTTGTCTCTTGTCTGCTCTGAGTTTCCTAACTGCCTGCAGAAGAGGATCTATTCGAGTCCTTTCCTTCATCATCATATTTATTAAATGTGTTGGTTGTGCAATCTGTCTTTCTTGTCAATGCTATCCCATTGCCAAGCCAGTGCAGGCTGGAGAGTCCCAACAAAAGCCCATGAATATGGGTATCTGGGGCATATTTATTAGGGTTTAGATGCTCTCTTTATTTTTTTTAAGATTTATTTCATTATTTATTTATTATATTTATTTTTGGCTGCATTGGGTCTTTGCTGCTGCACACGGGCTTTCTCTAGTTCTGGTGAGCAAGGACTACTCTTTGTTGTGTTGCACGGGTTTCTCATTGCAGTGGCTTCTCTTGTTATGCAGCATGGGCTCTAGGCACATGAGCTTCAGTAGTTGTGGCTTGTGGGCTCTAGAGTGCAAGCTCAGTAGTTGTGGCACACGGGCTTAGTTGCTTCGTGGCATGTGGGATCTTCCCAGACCAGGGATCGAACCCACGTCCCCTGCAGTGGCAGGCAGATTCTTAACCACTGCGCCACCAGGGAAGCCCTAAGCTCTCTTTAATTAACCTCTTTACATACCTCATGTAAACGTTCCCTCCACTACATGCTTCTTAGAAATCTGTTGCAGAAGAAGTCACTAGGGAAGCTTACATTATTTTTCTTATGAAAAGGACAACATCAGAAATGTTTAGAAATTAGTCTGCAACAGGAAGTCAGACAGAGCTGACTTGGCTTCGAACCCAATCCCACCTACTTCACGCTCCCTCTTTTACACCCACCACATCTTCACCCTCACATCATTACCCACCTGCTCGTCAGCCTTCCTGGAGCTCCATGCAATGGCTGTTGCTATCTATACTTACTGCCTGGGGTTCCTGTGCCTCATTTTCTCTTTGCTCTGAAAAGGAAACAGGAGAATAAATTTAGGAGAATAAACTTAGGAGAACAGGGTGCAGTCCCACTGGCACGTGCAGCTGCTCCCTAGAGGTGTTTGGGCGTTCACCCCTCCAGGGGTGACCAAAAGCCTGGCTGTGCTTGGATTAATTCTAGCAGAGATTGATGTTTCAATAAGTCTTAAAGAGGAGGAGCTTCCAAACCTAGGGTCTTACATATATCAGTCACTCAAACAGTTAACAGTCACTTAAACAGTTGTGGAATCAACTAGATTTGATATGGATGAGTTTTTTTGTTTTTTCGGTTTTAAGAGAAATTATTAAAAAACAAAACAAACTTTCCACAAGCGAAAGCTTTCCCAAATAAGGGCTTATCATTATATCTTTAGTGACAATCCAGAGTCAGAGCTACAAAATAAGCCACACTGCCCTAGTACTTGGTGCTGGAAATTCACAGAGCAGCCTCAGTTTCCCTGGAAATGTAGCATGCGCACATGTGAGCACAGCACAGTGTACCATTATTGCTCCCCGATCCCAGTTCACACACTGTCTCTGGCTAACACATGCCAAGGCTATTTCTTCCAAGGTGGGGGGTGGGGGGGACACTAGAAAGGAAAATTAATTAAGAAATTGCTTCTGGAAACTGAAAGAGACCTTTAAAATGTTGGTTCCAGAATGCACACCATTGAGATAGCAATCAAAGGTGGCAAAAACCTGACAAGTGCTCTCACAAGTAAGGAGCGCTTACTCCCTTGTCATTCCATGTTCTCAGGTGCGACGTTCCATTTCATGCATGTATGTCATTCACACGATATTCTGGGGAGCTGGCACGTTATCAGCCCCATTTTACTTATGCCAAAATTGAGGCTCGGGGAAATTAGGTGGCTTGCCCCATACTCAAGGGTAGGGTACGGACCAAAGCTGGCTCTCTTGTTCTCCTTTTGAGAAACACTGTTCAGAATGAACACATATTTTCCAAATAGCAACTCTTCGTTGCATATCCTTCCAACCAGGCTGTGAAGTCCCTGAGATGGTGATGATGGCAATGGTGTTCATTTCTTTTCATCCACTACAAGCCCTGTATTATGCTTAAAGGTAATTTAATCTTCAAAATGACCCTGTGAGTTAGGATAATAATATTAGTACCCTTCTATTAATTAGGAAAGAAAAGGCTCAGAGACGTTGATTAACTTGTCCGAAGTCACACGGCTAAAAGATAGCCAAGCTCTGATTTGGACTGGGCTCTGTGCGCTCTCTCAAACTGCTGGATTGCACTGAAGAGAATGTTTGCTTAGAAAGCCCAGGGTGATTGTTTTCATATCTATTTCCCTTTAAAGCGCAGACTTTTCTAATCCTCATTTCTCACAGTAGGCAATTCCAGCTGCTGGCCCCAGAGAACACGTCCTCGTGTGCCACTGACTGATACCAGCCCAGGGCTGACCATCTGGAGCACAATGCACGGGGCACAAAGGAGGGCAAAACCTAAGCCTCTCTGTCCCTGTCTCTGACTTCCTCTCTGTCTCAACCGCTACATTTGAGGCAACACTGTCCTACTTCTGGCTTCTCACCAATAACATAGATCAGGCCCACTAAGAGAGATCCACTTCTATACTTCCACAAGTCTCTAGCAGAACGTAGAAGTGTATACATAGTCAAGCTTCAACTGCTGGAAATATTCATGGATCACTCTGGATAAGGATTCATCATTTTTAAGTTAGTGTGGTTGCTCCGTGAAATCAGAAAAGATGTGCTCAGCTCCCACCTCTGAAACACACTAGCTGTGTAGCTTCAGGCCAGTTACTTAATTTCACGGAAGGTATCTCCTCACCTATAAAATGGGGATAATGCTATTTTACTTTCGGCTGCTATGAGGATTAAAAAACACCTGTTCTGGCAAGGAGTAGGTCCTCAAAAATATTGTCTTCCCTTTTGGAATACGTGGAATATAATATAGATTTATCTCAAGATACTAGATGATATACATTTTAACCATCAACTCCTAGACTGTGTCTTCACACAGTGAAGTGCTCAGAGGTTACTGCCTTAAGTGCAACTCTGTTTATCCTTGCACTAAGCTCTCCAGCCCACCGGTGTGGACCATGCTGTGTGGCTCTACCTTGATACCTGGGGGGTTCTCAAGGGCTGGTGAGTCCAAATGTGATAGGTGGTTCCAGACTGTGGGTGTTTCATCTCTTTGCCCCACACATCACTTTTCTTCTCTGTTGGTATGACCCCAATTTATTTCTGGCCTCCTCTACTCCTCTGTCCTCCAGTGATACTCTCCATTGCCCTCACACCGTCCTTTCTTTCTGATTTTCTGTTTTCTCCTTTTTCTCCTTTCCTCTAGTTTTCTCAGCCTTTAGGACCCGTGAGACTTTGCTGGTATCACTGCTAACTGCCCAGCAGGAAACAGATGGCACACTCAGATTCAAAGAACTCTAAAAAGGTTGAATGAAAGGACTATTTGCCAAGTGTGGGCAGAGTGTACCACACAAGGGATGGTACAACACTCTGGGTCTAAAGACAAGGGAGCTGTCACTGCCTCTAGGCCCTAAGGGGTGGAGATAGGGAAACTGGAACTTAACTTCTAGAACCTAGAAGGAGAGTGTCAGAGAGAAAGACACATTGGAGAGAGACAAGAACCTCAGCAGAGAGAATCATGGGGATACATACCTCAAACCTTCTCTCCTCCCTCCCTCTCATATCCTACAAGTGTTTCCCATTGGACAAACCCAAGAAGAAGCCAGAGAGCAAAGCTTCCAGGGCCCAGAGCAGGGTGAAGAAGGGTAGAGGGTCTGGAGGCACACAGACACCAAAGAGACCTTGCCTCACTCCAGCTCATGAACTGAACCCAGCACTCCCCAGCCTTCCAGAGAGAAGGCAGTCCTGGGTGTGGAAGATGTGAGATAATTGGGGTGTGGCTGCCATTTGATGCAGACGTACAGGCTAAAGTGTGTTTTCCATCCTCATGCCATTTCCCTTCCTTCTTTAATTTACTGTGGCCTGCTCTACATTTTATGGATCTAGGCTAAGCATACACAAGAGATCCACTTGCCATACACAGGGAGCAATCAATGTTCTCACTTAATAATTCAGTCTTTCATTAAATGTCCCAAGTAATTGAATAAAACATGAATAAATTCCACCCTGATATTTGCTAAAGTTTTGTTTCTAGAGAATTTTACCTGTTGCCGGATAGGTTGGGATCATTATTTATTATGAGGAGCAGTGAAACAAGAACATCTCAGAGTGTAGAGTCCCAGAGTACCGACTTCATTCTCACAGTTATCAAATGCTTACTAAACACGTCATATTTTACAGACATCACCTCCGACACCGAAAGAGTCCAGTGAAGTTTTAGAGAAACTGAGGCCCAGAGAATCTCAGTGTCTTGCCCAGGGCCACATCAGGTAGAATTTTGGTGTCTGGCACCAAAGCCTGGCTCTTTCTACCATCCCCCCAACTCCATCTTTCTAACGCTTCTACAGGGAAGTAGGGGATATAGAAAAACATCCTAGTAAGTCAGAGTTGTCCGCATTTCAACATACAGGTGCGTGTGGTGTGTGTAAAAAAAAAAAGAGAGAGAGTGAGCCTAGTGTGAATTTCAGAAGCTTGGGAGACAGGGAGAAAACTGGCAGAAAATAAGATCCACTGCTCTGCCTAATTCCTCTGGGCATCCTTTCCCAAGAAAAGTTCAGGCAGTGTTTATCCATGGGCCCAAATGTTTATCCCAGTTCTTCAAAGAAGCCCACCGTCACTGAAGGTGATTGTGTGCTGGCCCTGCGGTGGATCTGCTCCTGAAAGGGCTTTCAAATCAGTATTTGGGTCACACTCTTTTTGAAAATTTGTTTCCTTCACGAGATTTCTGTTAGCACTTTCTGATTGTTTCACATCATCATAAATGATACCTCTTTGCTTTCACATTTAGTTTGCGTTGTTGTTGTGTTGTTCTTGGCCGCATGGCATGCAGGATCTTGGTTCCCCAACCAGGGATCAAACCCGAGCCCCCTGCAGTGGAAGGGTGGAGTCTTAACCACTGGACCGCCAGAGAAGTCCCCTCACATTAGTTTTGTAGATGGCATGGATTGATGGTACACATCTGGACAGTCCTCTAGTGTTAGGATCGCCTCATTGCTTAGGGAGGAAACTCGTTTCCATATACATCCTCACCACTCCCCTGCCTCTATCCCAAAGAGCTCCTCTTCCTACATGTCCCTTTTGAAGTAGTGGCCCTTGTCAGTCCCTTTGTGGTCTCGATAACCCTTGAGTCCTGCCCCTCCCTCACACCCACAGCAAATCAGTCATCAAGACTTGCTGGATCTGTGTCGTAAGGCCCTTTCTCCTTTTTCACAGTGACTGCCATAGTTGAAGCTCTAATACACTCTCCTTTGACACGCAATGAGCACTCCCTATAGGTTTTTTCTAAATAACTGAACAAAAGAGCTATTTGAGAGAGATTCTCTCAACCAGCTCTCCACTTCTGACCCATGTTCCACTGAGCCACTAGAGTTAACTTTGTAATACTTACATTTGATCATTTCACTTCTTTAAGGTACGCCCTAACGTCTGCCAATTGGCTAAGAGAATATTCCAAACCCTCTAAGCTGATACGACAGGGGCCCCGCACTTCTTTCCCGGTGCTCCCTCCAGCCTACCCTGCACTTTCTATTCATTTAATCCTCCCTGCTTTGTTCACAGTGTCCTGTCTACTCGCAACACTTACGGCCCTACCTCTTACAGCACCTCTTGCATGAGCATGAGTCCATACTCTTAAAAACTGCACTAAGAAGAGAAGGAAGTCTTTGGCCCAGATTGGCTCAGTTAGCTATGGCTAGGGGAACAAAGCCATTTATTAAACATGTGCCTGGGGGAGCACTCATTTGTGGAGAGTGGGCATGGAAGGGTGAGCCGTTATTAACAGGTAGCCACCCCAACTGATCTATTTCCTATGTTGCTGTAGGAACACAGAGGGGACAGGCTCCATGTCCATGAACTAGTGTGGCAGGTGGGACCCAGGCATTCCAGAGACCTGTCTGCCAGCTGGGAGAGGCTGAGGCAGGGGAATCACTATTATATTTATTATATTGGTTAGCTAACATGCTTTTCTTGTCATTCACAATCTACCGAGACATAATTCTTCTCTAGTTCTTTCTGGCTCTTGATAACTCAACCTTAAATTAACACACACACCCTAAAGGGTGGAACAGAGGGTGAAAGAGGGAAATGGTGGGGGAGGGGGGGGCAACATCAGAGGGAGGCGGGCCACAGAAATCAATGCACTTCTCCTGAAATTGTTCTTTTCTCCTCCTTTTTTTAAAAATTAATTAATTTATTATTTATTTTATTGGCTGCTTTGAGTCTTTGTTGCTGCACACTGGCTTTCTCTAGTTGTGGAGAGCAGGGGCCACTCTTTATAGTGGTGCACGGGTTTCTCACTGCGGTGGCTTCTCTTGTTGCAGAGCACGGGCTCTAGGTGCATGGGCTTCAATAGTTGCGGCACATGGGCTCAGTAGTTGTGGTGCATGGGCTTAGTTGCTCCACGGCATGTGGAATCTTCCTGGGCCAGGGCTTGAACCCATCTCCTGCATTGGCAGGTGGAGTCTTTTTTTTTTTTTTAGAAGCTCTTTATTGGAATGTAATGGCTTTACATTGTTGTGCCAGTTTTTGAGGGTACACCAAAGTGAATCAGCTGTATTTATACATATATCACCATATCCCCTCCCTCTTGTGACTCCCTCCCACTCTCCCTATCTTGGTCCTCTAAGTCATCACCCATCATTGAGTTTATCTCCCTATGTTATGCAGCAACTTCCCACTAGCTATCTATTTTACATTTGGTAGTGTATATATATGTCAATGCTACTCTCTCACTTCATCCCAGCTTCCCCTTCGCTCCCCCCCACCCCATGTCCTCAAGTCCATTCTCTACACCAACATCTTTATTGTTGCCCTGTCACTGGGTTCATCAGTACCATTTTTTTAGATTGCCCATATATGAGTTAGCATATGGTATTTGTTTTTCTCTTTCTGGCTTACTTCACCCTGTGTGACAGTCTCTAGGTCTATCCACCTCATTACAAATAACTCAATTTCATTCCTTTTTATGGCTGAGTAATATTCCATTGTATACGTGTGTCACATCTTCTTTATCCATTCCTCTGTTGATGGGCATTTAGGTTGCTTCCATGTCCTGGCTATTGTAAATGTGCTGCAATGAACATTTGGGTGCGTGTGTCTTTTTGAATTATGGTTTTCTCTGGGTATATGCCCAGGAGTGGGATTGCTGGGTCATATGGTAGTTCCATTTTTAGTTTTTTAAGGAACCTCCAAACTGTTTTCCATAGTGGCTGTACCAACTTACATTCCCACCAACAGTGCAGGAGGGTTCCCTTTTCTTCACACCCTCTCCCACATTTATTGTTTCTAGATTTTTTGGTGATGGCTGTTCTGACTGGTGTGAGGTGATACCTCATTTGTGGCTTTGACTTGCATTTCTCTGATGATGAGTGATGTTGAGCATCTTTTCATGTGTTTTTTAGCCATATGCATGTCTTTGGAGAAATGTCTATTTAGGTCTTCCTGGCAGGTGGATTCTTAACCACTGCGCCACCAGAGAAGCCCCTTTCCTCCTTTCTTCGCTGGACCCACCCATTAAAATGAAGGTGAGATCAGAGTAGATTAGAATATTTTGAATGGCATTTACCTGCAGAGTCTTTTCTTGAAAAGAGATTTCAGTAGCACTACATGGATGTATCTGATAGACACGGAGCTGGTTGACGCACTGCATGGCCCTTGCTCAGCAGCCGGGGAGGCGGCAGGGCTGGAGCACAATTGGAAAGCCCTGGAAAAGACCAGTATCAGATCAGTCTGCCCACCAGAGATGACTGAATCTCATCCTGGTCTGGAGAAGGCTGATGAGGGCGGTCTCAGGCCAGGCCCCGGTGGAGTTTTCTGCATTCGCTCTTCATCATACAATTCTAACAGAGCTGTTTTTCTTTCACCTTTGCAGGTCCCTTACTGGAGAAGAGAAAATGGCTGTATCATTTGTGGCCTGCATGTGTTGTGTCTGGTTCCTGTGGTTTGTTTTCCTGCTTTGAAAGCGAAACCGTGCATGGCTCCGAGATGGAAAGCAGACCACGGTTTGTCAGCGCGGCCATTCGTCATGTCCCCCAGAGGGGGCTGTGAACTCCCGCAGCCTTGAGCTCTGCCAGCGCATGGACCACCCACCTTGTGGAGCTCGGAAGGCCACCAGGCAGTGCGGGCACGAGGCTCTGCTACCCAAGCTGGCCTGAGGCCTCAGCCAGCTCCCACACACCCACCCACCCCTGGCGATGCCGACCTGAAATAAACCAGTGTGATGGACCCTGGACCCGGCAGTCCAGGTCTTTTGTGGGGTGAATCTGAAGTGGGCCCAGGGTAAACTTGCAAAAAGGTCCAGAGGGAACAGAGCTTCTCAGATCCGCTTCAGAGCAGAGCCCAGGAGGAAATCACGTTACTGCTCCGTGAAAAGTCATTTGGCTATGTTTAGGTTGAACTCTTTTGTTTTTTACTGTTCTGCAGAAAGCTAGTTGTAAAATGCTCTGATGCACGGCAAAGAGCAAATGTCTTCACCTGTCTGGGTGGGGAGGTGGGGGGACCAAGGAGGCACACAAAGGCATCGCTACAAGAAGAAGTTTCTAACGCAGCTGTCCTAGGCAGGTCGGCAATGCTTAGCAACTCCATCACATTCACCTGGTAACTTATGGAAGATGGCCTGGTCTGCGGCAGTGCACCCAGATCTTTGGGCTGGCAGCCTGGAATCTGCATCTATAACAAGTGTCCCTCAATGTTCTGGGAGCTCATTTGAGAACCAAAGCACGGGCCGTGTTGACTATATGACTTCATATCTGGGGAAGGTTTCTCTGTGTGAGCCCAGAAGGGTGCTCTGGTCTCCAGGGAATCAGAGGCAGCTGGGGCTGGTCCCAGAGCTGATCTGCAGGGCCAAAAAGGAGGATCCTGTTTGCTTTGCTGGGTTGTGTCAAGGCTGGAGAAAATGAGCATAGCACTCAAGCCTTCTGAATCCATAAAAGCCTGGTATAAATATGCCACCTTGACCTGGAACAACAGCAGATGACAGAGTGGGAACTGATTGTATCTGGGCTCAGGGAGGAGCAAGTTGAGCCTAGAGCCCGTATTTAAGACTTTGTTCACTCTTATGTTTGTGTTCATTTTTGTAGGGCTGTCTCACATTGTAATTTTAATAAAGATAAACCTGTAATAGAAAAACATGAAAGGATGTGCTTTTTCTCCTTTAAACCTATGGGACGTCCTATCTTGTTCGTCCTGGCATACTCATCCAAGACCCTGCACCATGACCCAGGGTTGACTCCAGGCACACGGCATCAATCAACAGCATGGACAGGACTTCCCTCGCAACTGCAGGGACATCAAGCCCAAGATGTACCTTGAGCTCAGAGCTGATCTGACCTTTCTGGGTTTCCCAGAATGTGCTGAAGTAGTCCCAAGCCTTCAGTCTCCCTCCCACTGACCCCTGCCCAAGAACGCCCTCAGATTCGGGCCTGGGCTCTGGGGATGGGCTGGATTACCAGTTGCCCCAGACCATGTGGTGCTTTGTCAGCCCCCACACTGGACGGCGACTCCTGAGTCAGGTTTCCTGACTTCATGACTTCAGCATGTGTGGCCGAAGGGACCGAGCAGTCATGCTCTCCACAACATCTGGCATGCTCGGTCTCTTGGGCTTCGTCTTGCAAATTTTCTAAGGAAAAAATAATCTTAATTATCTCATTTCTTTCCCATTGGGTATCAGGGTGAGTTTTGGTGGGAGGAAGGTATGCTGGGGAAAAAAATAAAGGTCTTACTCCTTCTTGTGCATTATCTGTCTTTGAAATCCAGTGATGAAAATGTCTGTGGGAGGGAGGAGGGGCTTTGGCGGGAGAACACATTCCAAGACCTACTGGCCCGAGCATTCGGCTATCGTATGTTCTCCACAAATGATTTATATTAACACAGTCAGTGTTTCTGAGGTGGGGGATGACCATCACTGGCTATGGCCAAGTCTCCTTGGAAAAACAAAGAAAAGCAAGAGCTCATGGCACAACTGGTGTGAGGAGAGAAAGAGGGATTAGAGAAAAAGTACATGATGAAATGAGGATTAAAAAAAAAGAAATAGCTGGAGGGAAGAGACAGAAGATGATTTTCTACTTTACAAGAATTATTATTTCTATTTCCCTGATCATCCTCTTTTACTTTTAAAAGGAAAGGTGTTTTTCTTCATTGTATTAATCCTCTAGAAGTGTTCCACTGCATCAGACAGTTAGAGAACTGTTGATTTAGGAGTCGCTCTCCTTGTGTTACTGTAGAATAGACAACTTTTAGCCAATATCTGAAATTCATTCAGACTTGGTAAAGACTCAGGGAGTAACTGGAATGACTCATAGGATTTTTTCTTAATTACCTTCACTGGTGAGTGAAGTTATTTGCTTTGGGGACAGAAACATAGGTCAAAGTGAGGCTATCATTGGTTTCCTTCTCTCTTCTTTTTTATTTCCCTACTTTGCTGCTAAAAGAGCAATTTTTTAAGAGGATAAAGACTACAAAATTCATGCATTTTGTGGTCATCACGGAGCCCTGGACTCGCATATTCTCACACGGTAATAGTGTTTTTCACGCGGTGAGGACAGAAAAAAGGTCTTTAAAATGGATACAAGCAATGTCCTCGGTTGTCAGCTAACCCAGCATCAACACCACCTCCTGCTACATTCTCCTCTGCATCACAGGGGAGGAGCCTGGAAACACATTTCTCAGAAGCCTTCATGTGTACAGTTGTGGGTTAGACTCTGCCTCTCCGAGGCCCTTGCACAGTTTGCAAGCTGGAGTTCTCCAGCAAGATTTCCAGGCATACACGTCAGCAGATGCAGAGGCTTCCAGGCAAGCTCTAGAGAGTCACCTGCTCCAGAGCCATAGGCCAGAGGTGTTGGAGACTTGAAATTCACAGTGACTTCCGGGCAAACTTTTGAGAACTATACACTCCAGAGGCTGCAGACAGCTGAGATCAGCAGTGGGAGGTTCCCTGACCTTAGCTCCCAGACCTTGCAAGCCTCTAATTCTCTGAATTGAAATCATTACTGCTAATAATACTTAGAGTGGTTTCTATTTTCCTGAACAAGCTCTGAAAAATGCAGCAAGCCATTGGGGTGGGACAAAATCACTTTGGGAGGGGGTGTAGATCAAGAAAAGGACAAGGAAGCACATAAGCTACTTCCTTCTGTTGTCTGCCTTGCACTGTCTGACAGGCTGCCCTCCAGCTCAGTGGGCTCATTCCAAGCATCCAAGACCACCTCGGATGCTCCTCGGAGTTAAGCAAAAATGGCGCCCAGGCTCCAAGGATACTCCCCCATTTTAAATAAGTAGCCTTTCCTTTAAGTATCCTGCTTTACAGATTTCAAACATTAATAGGACAACTACTAGAACATATGGATTCAGGTTTAAAAGGAACCACCTGTGTCCAACATTGACTCAATGGTATATTCTATAAGAGCAGAGTAACTCTAGTAGTAAAACAATGTTTTGGTCTCTTTAGTTAATCACTAATATCAGCAAAATCAACTGTCTGCTTCCAAATACAGTCCCTGTAAACCAGAAAACATGGTGCGATCACCAAAGGGAGGGGCTGAGCACTGCCAGCATATACAGACACTCAAAAAATTCACTGAATGAGTTTTTGAAATCACAAGAGAGAATTCCAGGAGATGCTGTAACAGGACAAAATAGTATCTCTTAGATGCAGAAAGAGTGTTGAAACTTTTTAACTCTTCCATGGGGAAGCTAACAACTCAAAAGATCCTTTCAAAACTTGAACCTAAAGAGGTTCCATCCCCTGAGAATCTGAATTTCCGGATCTCTGAGAAAGAAAGGAATGTGAAGTTATGTCTTTCTAGAACCACCTCCACCCTTGCCCTAAGAAGTATTTAGCAACACAGAAATGATTTAACTGGCATGCCAGCCAGAGTACCCAAATAAACAGTTCTATTCTCCAACAAAGGATGTTATTTAAAATCTCCTTGGAATATCTCAAAAAATTAATGTCAAGAACAACACAGGCGGTAATTTGGAATGATCTCAGAGCAACTGTTTCAACTTGTGTTTCTTCCTGTGGCAAAAAAGAGAGTGGAACTTAGAAGCTCTGAGTTTGAACCACAGGACTGGCCACTTTTTAACTGAGTGGCCTCGGGAAAAATCACTTTGCTTTGATATGATTTTCTTCAACTATAAAACAGTGATGATGGCATGTACACACGTACCTTCCTAACCCCCATGATTATTTTGAGAATAATATGATGAGTGTGAAATGTCTTAGAAAATAGGAATATTCTCAGCTACTAAAATCTTGTATTCCTGATTACGGTAACAATATCTAACTGCTCAGATTTTAAGTTATCACTCTTTTAATGACAAAATAAAAACCCTTGATAACCAATTCCTATGGCATGGGAGTGGACAGCAACTTTATTCCACTGATTTGTAAACAATGCAACACACAGCATTGCCATTACACACACATACTTACAAATAGAAAAGTCCACAGCAAAGTTGTTATGGCAACAGCTGGACTGTGAGTATGACATTGGAGTGGACCATGTCCTCACTAATAAATGTCAGCTTGATTTGAATTACTTACTAAAGTACAGCTTAGACAAAGCCAAAAAGGAAAACCAAAGCTTTCTCGATAAAATGGAATCCCAAAGCATAAATAAAAGATTCCACCTGAGAAGAATGATTTCTTATCTCTCACTCAAGAAAAGGATGCACAGTCCATTCTATGTGACCACATCTCTTAAGTTGTTTGCTACTGGTTTATAAAAAGCTCGGGCATGTGTGTACATAAACACAGACACACACAGCTCATACACATACACACAAACACACCACAGATATACAAGTTCAACTTAAGGAAAAGCTAGAAATCACTGGTTACTTGAAATGAAACTAGGTACATCTTTGCCCTTAAAAAGCAAATTACCCCACCTTCAGGTCAGCAACACTGATGAAAGTTTACATCAGCCAAAGAGAGCCTGGTATTCAGGAAACCCTGAGGCATAAAGAGAGGCTGTCACAAAAGAAAAGAGACTGAGTATCTAAAACTTAAAAACCCATCATACCTAGCATGAAGATGTGAATAAATTTATTCCGCTTCAAACCAGGTTGGACCATATATAATTCACTTCCTTATAAGCTATTTGATTAGAAATGCTGGAAATAATCATTTTACAGCATAAAACCCTTCATACTCCAAGTTCTCCAAGCCACCAGAGATATTTACATTTTTGTTAGGAAGATACCAAGTACCTTTCCTAGGAGCAGCCATCTTGAAATGAACAGTCATATGAATTTTTTCTTTTTTTTCAGTCATATATAAACTAAATGTCTCACTTTTCCAATGTAATTTAGACAGCTTTACAAAATCAACATCAGATATTTAAGTTTTTAAGGTTCTTATAGTTATGTAACATTTATAAGACATGACCAGACATGACATGATCATCACTACTCTGTAATTAAGATAATAGAATAACTGGGATAAAATACTGGATCGGTAGAGAAGAATTTATCTGAGGGCCCAGTGAGCATCTCTGTTTTGTGTTAAAAAAAAGCTAATCAATAAGAAACAAATATTTCAGTTGCACTATACAAACAAAGCTGACAGTTCACTATTTAAAACCTGGGTTTCCCCCCAGTGCAAACCCACCTCAGGAGCTCTACCATACCCGGGGAGAACACAAGAGTCCCATTTCCTTAAGAAGCTTCATCAATTTGAATGTGTTTGACTAAAACAGGTATCAACAATGAGGGAATGTATTACTTTACACATCAGGAAGGCTGGGCATGTCATGGCCCAGACTCTCATACTCTGAAATTCTCTCCGCTTGTCCCTTTTGTATTTGTTGGCTTTGTCTTCAAGCTGGCTTCATTCATGATTGCAAATTAGCTCTCAATAGCATTTAGGGCTACATTTCTCCTTATTCATGTTCAGTGAACAAGAGACAGAAACTCTCCCCCGACTGTGGAATAAAAATCCTTCCCTTCAGTCTTATTTGGGCAACTTAAGTCCCATGGCCACCCAATGAACCAACAGTTGCCAGGGGACCATCGAGTATGAACTGTCCTAATCACTGGCTCCAGAGGTAATGACCAGCAAAGGAGATGGGGTGGTAATGACTGGCTTGGACCAATCAAGACCCATCCCTGAAACCAGAGATTGAATGAACCTCCCTTGAGTTATTGGGTTGTGTTGGGTGCAGAGGTCCAACACCAAGAAGAAAATCAGGGTCTTGTTAGGAAAGAAGAAAGGGAGACTGGACGCTTGTAAACAATTGACAATGTCCATCTTGGAATCCAGTGGGCTTACCAGAAGTGATGAGAAGAATTTTGCCTCTGATGGTGTGTCTGGAATTTATGTGGAACAGTGGTCCACTGTCAGTAAGAAGGAGTGTTTCTAATTGTAAATCCACATGCTTACACCTAGCCTCAGGATATACATTCTAGCTTCCTTAAGAGAGAGGGCTGCAAAGAAATTTAAACAGGCTGATGAAACCTTTATCAGAATTTTAAGAGCCATAAAATCAGTAGAAACAAAGACACTCCCCATATCAGCATAAACAGAAATAGCAGCCATTGATTCATGATAGCAAGCAGTGGAATGGAGAAACGCAGCAAGGTAGCAGCAGAAAAGCCCAAATGCCTTCAAGAAGACAAAAGTCACCCTACCATCAAAAAGAAGGAGACTGGGGTGGTTTGGGGAATTGGTATTTCCATTAGATAAGGGCTCGAAGCTGAAAATGTGAAGATAATTCTGGAATCCTTGGTTAACTACTAAGAATACTTGCTTAGCACTCCTTTCTCTCCCATGCTGGAAAAGAATGTTTCTCATAAAAGAGGATCTTCCAAGAACTCCCCAAAGGTGAGCAGATTGGATTTCCTGACTTGCTGTGTTACCATAGGAAGGTCACAGAAAAAGAGACTTAATAGAGCTTATCTTGGATAGATCAAGCCTAAAACAAAGCATGGCCTTTTCATCTGAATGTGCTTCAATATTTCTATTTTGAAGCTGGAAAAAAAAAAAAAAAAGGTAGGAAACACTTAAGGAACTTAAAAAAAACCAAAGAAAACTATGGGCAAACCAAATTTTTAAAAACTGGAATATAAAACATGCCAACATAAACACACACACACACCACACACACACACACACACACACACACACACAAGAATTGCCTGAAAGTTTCATATCATTAAAGCCAAAGTAACTGGATGGAAATGATAGAACTTCCCAGAAGACTAGCTGCCCATAACATACTCCAATGAAGAAATCCACTATACGATGATAAATGGCCATGAGTTATAGAATCAAGATTCAAATAATTTTGACAGTCTAAATGTCGAAAAAAAGTGATCAGGGATAAATGCAAAGTCCATTACTTATGTTGAAAGAATCAGCTGTACAGACAGGATGATACCAGCTTAATAGCTATGAGTTTTGACTAGGTCTGTCAGTTGACCATAAGTTTAATATGTGATCATTAGAGTAATGTAACTTCTAAAAAATCAATATAATATTTAGATCATGGCAAGTGATAACTCTACCATTTTCCAACTGGATCAGACCACATTTGGGGTTCTAGATAACTGTGGTAAGTTAATGATGATGTTGACAAAGTAGGGCACATTCAGAGGAAAGGCTCAGGAAACCATATCATAAATGTAGCAGAAAGAGCATCCTTTAGAGTTGGAAATAAAGTTGTTCTGTTACTCTAGAGAGCAAAGACTGAGCCAGCAGATGTGAGCTCTCTGCACGAACAAGTGGACACCATTAAACGCCCTATGTCACATGCCTGGAAAGTATAAGGACAACCCTGGAGCCGGTCAGCCTGGGTTCATACCCTGGCTCTGCTACATATTGACTCTGTAACCCTGGGCAGGTTGATGAAACCCCCTGGGCCTCAGTTTCCTCATCAGCAAAATGAGGATACTAGAGTCCCTGCCTCAGAGGATTCTGATGAGGAATACATGAGTTATAACTAAAGTGTTTAGAACTGTATAAAATTGTAAGCACTGCATACATCTCTGCTATTAATACAAAGAACCAGCTTTTTCACAAACAGAGATTCCATGTGTATTGGTTTGCTAAGGCTACTCTAACAAAATACCACAAACTAGGTGACTTGAACAACAGAAATCCGTTGCCTCACAGTCTGGAGGCTACAAGTCTGAAATCAAGGTGTCGGCAAGACTGATTCCTTCTTAGGGCTGTAAGAATCAATGCCATGCATCTCTCCTAGCTTCCAGTAGTTTGCTGGCAATCTTTGGTATTCCTTGGCTTTTAGAAGAATCGCCCTGGTCTCTGCTTTCATCTTCACCTGTGTGAATTCTCCCTGTGTGAATGTCTAACTCCATATTTTCCCTTTTTATTGGGACACCAGTCATATTAGACTAGGGCTCACAATAATGACCTCATTTTAACTTGTTTATCTCTGTAAAGATCCTATATCCAAATATGGTCACATCGTGAGGTATGGGGGGTTAGGACGTAAACATGGGAATTTGGAGGGACACAGTTCAAGCCATTGCCATGGCACTGGGGAGCTTTAAATAGGGGCCAGAAGGCCTATGAGCAGAGATGTTGCTGGCTTAATCCTCCAATGCAGCTGATTTAGGACATGTTTTTACAAAACAATTATAGGTCAAATCAGGACTTGCAGCATGCAATTTAAGGTCCAATAAAAAGCTTGATTTCTCAACACAGAGACCTGACTTGGCCTCACAAATTACAAGAGTAAAAAGACTGGGCAATATTACTGTTACTTCCTTTATTCGTTTTCCTGCATAGGCAGCAGGGGGAATATCTTCTTATGACCCCTTTAAGGCCGCATTCTTGCTTTAGCATTCTCCTTGCTCCACAAGTAACAAGCACCCAATACAGCATTGCCGACGGGAAAACGATATTCTATCTCCCCTGGAGCACTGCAGACTTTTTCCATCTTCATCTCATTTTATCCTCCCAACAGTGATGGAGACTACAGACATCAAATACCTGCATGCTCATTTCCACAGGAGGGAACCTAGAGGTTAAGCTTTTAGCCGGGGGTCATGTAATTAATTAATGGCAGTGCTGTGATTAGGTGTAAGTTTCCTGATAATCTATCAATTATAAGTCTATTTATTGAGCATCCCTATTTGTTTAGTACTGTGTTAAATACTGAAGATTGAGACAAGGTATCAGACAAATCAAATCTGTGAAACTTCCAGCATTGAATTAGAAGCCATATCAGTGGAGGCAATAAGGATTCCTGCTCACTCTTAACTAAGCCATGACCACAATAGCGCTAGGGACATTTATTTATTTATTTTTTTTGTCTTGGCACAACTACATGCAGATCATCCAAAGGACTTCACGTCAACCTCCCACTATAAGCAACATTTTGAAACACTGTTTTCCTGCTCCTTGCTAGAACTGCTCTCTCAATTCTTCCTGCACCTCAGGAAGTTCTGGAGACTGTGTTCTGACCCATGCCTTGAGAAAATGGCACTGCCATTTGGATTTGTCATCTTGCCACAGAAACCAATAGCTTGGAATTTTCCAGGGCTCTAAAACCACCTCCACTCCTTAAACTTCTCAAGCCAGTTCAGCAGAGTCTGCCTCCCCCTGTGTCCAGGGGCAACCCTGCTAAGTGCCTGCATCTGTGAGGTGTGCTGCATAACAAACAACCACAAAAATCTCCATGGAAATCAGCAACAATCTCTTATTTTCTGCTCACACATCTATGCGTTGACAGAGGTTTGGCTAGTGATGGAGGTCGAGCTTGGCTGGGCTTGGTTCCAACCTGTGGGTTGGGTTTAGAGCTCCCCCACATCTCTCACCTTCCTTGGAAGAGCACTTTCCTGAGGCATGTCCTTTTCAAGGCAGAAAGCAGGAGCACAAGAGGGCAAGTCCAATCCCAGAAGCGTATTTCAAACCCATGCTCACATCACATCCACAAACCTCCCATTTGCCAAAGCAAATCACTTGGGCAACTCTAAAGTCAAAGGGTAGGGAAGTACCCCCCATCCACCAGGAGGCCATGTAGAAGATGTGCAGGTATAACACTGCGCCAAGGGCATGGCGGGTCAGACCAGTCATTTGCTTGCCCTGGTGAAGCCAAGGCCCAGTTCTTCAGGTTGCCCACGATGCTCTGCCGCCTAGGTGCCTGTGCTTCCGGCAGCATACAGTTTTGTCGTTGACCATCGTGTTGTCCCGCCTTCTCCATTACTCCCCAGATTCCGTGACACTACCTCAACAGCAGCTCCTCCCTTCTCATGCTGTTTTATTAAAAGCTTTCTGCTAGGCTGGGAAGTTGAGGAATCCCACCTGCATCTAACAGATGATAATTTACGAATGTAACCCAGCACTGTCTGCTTTTTCTCTGTCTGTTGCTTGCCTGTTGCATTGTTGTTGGCCAAGTTCCAAAAATCACAATCAGAAAGGGAAAGAAGAAACTCTTTAGAAGATGATTATCCAAATATCCAAGCCATTCTCCAGGTAATGAATCCATATTGAGTGAGACTAGCATTTGGAACAATAACGTAAGAGGAAAAGAAAATGAAAAATTCCCATTAAATAGGTCCTACAAGTCTATCTTCACAGACCCACAACGTGGAGCCTCATAGATTTAGTTGTTCACACCTCTCCCATATTTTCAGAGCCATTAACCAGGGTGGACTTGTCAGGGTTTCAACAATGTAATTGTTTAGCTATAAATTTCCCTGCGGGCTGGGGCCTGAGGTTTCCAATAATCACAGGCAAAGGCAGAGGTGAAAATAGATAGTGCATGGAGGAAGCGAGAGGACCCAGCATAAGGATTTACTGAGGTGGGAGGGCCTGGGGTGGCGTGGAGAGAGGGCAAAAGCTGCCAGAAGTAAGGACGCCGAAGAGCAGGGGCGGGACCATGATGGCTCTAGGTTAGATTGCAAGTAAGGTTTCTGCTTCCTGACAGCACGAAAACAAGCCTGAGATGCTGGCTCCCTCCCTCACAACCAATTTGGAAGAACCACAGAGAGAAGAAGCAAGATTGGATGTGGCAAACCAATATAAAACTGTGGGGAAGCCCTTGGTAGACTGAACATGGGTGGGGACCAACTCGATTCAGCGGTCATGAGTGAAGGGATGGAGGAAGCTCCCAAGTTCTGCTCTTGCCATTACCTTTGGAGGATAATCGCCTGCCCCACTGTGGAAAAGAAGGTAGTGGCATTAGCCAGATGGTAGGTGGGACAGGGTAAAACCGGGACAATGCCAACACCCTGTGGGGTGACAAACTGATGGAAAGATGTAGACTGGTCAGCTGGCCTTGTACAGACGAACGTTTCACAAAAGAACAGGCTTACTGTTGGAATGCCCTCTACATTTCCCAGCCTATTGGATTCTCCCCTCCCCTCCCCTTCCCTCCTCCCTCCCCTCCCCTTCCCTCCTCCCTCCCTCTTCCCTCTCTTCTCCTTCTGTCCTCTCCTCCTCCCTGACACCCATACTGGCTGACTCACCAAATTGTTCATGACCCATTAATGGATTTGAAAAATCTATCCATTGTGATCATTTCCTCTCCAGGTTGCTTTCTCAGAGCATTTAAGAGAGGTTCCTGACCAAAGCTGTGGCCTAATGAAGGGGCAAAAAATTGGGGTGATGGGCTATAGTTCTGAGGGACTTGGAGCACTCTGCCTTGGGGCTCACCTCTGCCCCTCTTTTAGGAGGTCCACTACTAAAGGAAAAAAATTTTATATAGAATGTTATATTCAGGCAAATTATGATTTAAATCTGGAAGCTCAATAGATATATTCTCAAGCATACAAGGCTTTAGCAGGCTTGTACACAATGAACTATTTAGACAACTCGGGTAAGAAGTAAATCCAGGAGATTACTAGAAGAAATATGGGAAATAAAGGGATTCAAATAATTAGTAGAATTTTTTGTTGTCTAAAACATTTAGAAGCAACGAAAAATAAGTGTATTCATAATAACCCAGAACAAAAGTTTCAGACAATATCAACAAAGGAATGGAAGAAAGGAATGGACAGCACGCCCAACTTGTTTAGGGTAAGATTATAGATGGATGATAGATAATAAATAATAGATAGAAGATGGATGGAATACAGATAGGTCTGAGATAGTTTTAGGGATAAGTAAATTCAAGTATAGGAGAGACAGAGACTCTCAGATTAGCTAAATTTTTTTTTGGCATACGTATCAACAATACGTGGTCTGTGAGAAAAATTAAAAGAAAATAGAAAGGTGAAAGGATGAAAAAATATTCAGGGCAAATATGAATCAAAGAAGGTCAGAGCATCAATTTCAATATCTGACAATGGAATTCAAGACAAAAAATAATATGAAGAACAGTAAAGTGAGAACCATATAATCATCATTGGGATACAAGAGCCTCATTATAGATTCAATATATGTAAAGTAACAATGATAAAACTGGGAGAAATAGAAAACAAGGCAACCTCCTCCCTCTCCCCCACACACAAAAAAAGCATAAATCATGCAGTCACATTTGTACTTAGAGCATCTGATGGCTTCCTGCTGTCCTCAGAATCAAGTTCAACATCAGAGCTTGTGAGGCCCTGCATAATGTAGTCCCTCTTACCCATCCAGCTCCACTCTTCATACCTCACACTCTTCAGTACATTCTGTATCTTTATAATTTATTTTTATTCTTTATAGGTGCCTTTTCTCTCTTATTTCCAAACCTTAATATCTGTTGTTCTTCTACCTGGAACATCTTTCTTTTACCTGGCTAACTCTTACTTATCTAAATCATCTTAGATTAGATACTACTTCTTTCACAAGCCTTGAATATTTTTGTCCTTTCATAGTATTCTTCGCACTTATAAATTTCCTATTTGACTATCTCACCCACTGGACTGTAAGCACTGCAGGAAAGGGCAGTGTCTGTGGTGGTTACCAATGTACTGCTGAGTGCCCAGGACACTGACTGGCAAAGGAAGGAACTGAACAGAGTATTTGTATAGTAATAAAAATTTTTTAAAAAGGTAATCAGCCCAACTTCTGGTTCAGCCTGGCAAAATTAACATGTAAATTTATCTCTACTTCTGTCCCCCCAACAAAACTTCATTAAAATGCCAGTAAAATGATTTTTAAGTGCATAAACCCCCCAGAACAAAGAGACAGTTATCACAGAGAGCTTATGAAAATCCATAAAGATGAAGCCTAACTGGGTGCGGTTGGTGGGTATGGAAATCAGCAAGAAGCAAGATCAAAGCAAAAAGAACTAGAAAGGCTCAGAAACTGAATGTACTTGGTGATTTGGAATATGGGGGGTAGAATATGTGGCTGAAAGTAAGGAGATTGATTGAAAATCTTCATGGAAAATGTAGACACAGACCCCCCACCCCTATACCCTCATCTAGCCCAGTGATGCCAGGAAACTACCTTACAGCCAAGGAAAAGAAAAGAGGAAAACTACTAACCTAAAAGGAAGAGACCAAAATAAAGGAAATAAAGACACATAGGAAACAGAATAAATATGTATATTTAAATATTTTTTTTGCTCTAACATTTTTTTAGTGTCCAGATCTTCTTTCCTAGCTACAATAATTATTTATAACAATAATTATTATTATTATTATTATTTTGCCAACCCTATTTTGTTTATTCTGACTTGCATACCTTCCCTACAGGGTTTCTATCTTTCACTAGAATAAATATATGTTTTTAAATCAACATAATTAATATTCTAAGAGAGATAAGAGAAGAATTGACATCCATGAAACAAGAACACAGTGCCTGAAAACAGGATTTTCAGCAAATAAGTTAGAGCTCTTGGAATTTAAAAATCTGATTGACAGCTTCCCTGAGAGCTGGGACAGAATAATATGCATAAAAATACTCTCTGTCTCACCCAAATTATCCCTCTGCTGATCTTTACCCAAAGCTCCTAAACCTAACCTGAGTAAGTGGATGCTTTTCCATGCAAAGTGTCCCCTCTTGGAGAGGAGGAAGCAACCTTGGTCTTGCTCATCCACCAACCCCCAGGTCCTCATTTGTGGTCTTAGCCCCAGGTCCAGTCTTCAGCTCCACTCTGTGTAACCACTGATACTCCCAGGGGTCCTCCGGCAAATAGAGATCAAAAGATTTGTGTGCACAGAACAGACTAGAGTAGAAAATGATTCACAGGCTTAGAGAGATAAAGTGACTTGCCCAAGATCACACGGATAAGGGACAGTGACACTAAATCCTAAATTTCCTGATAATTTCTATTTGTTCATTAATTAATTTGTTCAAGAAACATTATAGCAGGGATAACAAAGATAATTAGTCCCTGCAGTTAAGGAGCTCACAATCTGCTGAGCAGAGAAAGAGGTAAGCAAGTCTGTTCCAAGTGATGCTAAGATGGAGCTCTGCTAAGGGGGCTATGATAGGTCAGGAAGGATGGCCAGGAAGGGTATTATGCCTGAGCTGGGTCCTAATGGATAAAGGCAAAAGAGGGAGAAGGGGATGGAGAGGACCAAGATAGAGGTGAGAGGGACTACTGTGCTTTGGGGCACTATAGTGGGTCTTGAGGTCTGGACGGCAAAGATCAAAAGTAGTCACAGGGAGAGAGGGGACTGAAGCATCAGTGGGGGACCGGATCAGCCGAGAGCCAGTGCACCATGCCAAGGAGGCTGGACTTCATCAAACAGCCAGATAACAGGGAGACTTTTAAGGGTTTTGATCAGGCAAGTGACTCTTGCCCGGTATATAATCCATTTATTGATCTTGATTCCAAAAGCTACAAAGGGTATGAGAAGGGAGAGATCGTTGTGAGCTCGTGATTAAGCCTGAAAGAGACAGATGATTTAGGCTGATGAAAAAGAGAAGGGAGCTCACCTGGAACAGGAGACAGTGACAGGAAACAAAGTTGGGAATGAGAACAACTAGAAAAGCCTTCCACCTCCAGGAAATAATGAGAGACAAGGAGGAGGGTAGGAAAGATAGGGCCAGTTGAGGTAGACACCAAGTTGAGGAGGTTAGACATGGCTCAACTTGTTGGTGCTTCTCCAAACTTTCTTCCCAATGGCAGAGGAAAAGGAACCCCAGAACTCTTGGGTGGTGGCTAGAAGTGGACTTCTACAATCTCAGAACTTCTTTGAAATCTATGTTTAATCTTTAAAATTTATATGAGTTTTGCATTCTTCTTTACATGAGATCATCTATCTTAATATAAAAATATTTTAATTACTTTCTCATTAAAACACTTAACTTCCCACACCCCAAGGAAGATTTCAGATTAAATCAGTATCCTGCAAATATGCTTCTGTGACTTCTCATACCTCATAAATGCCAATATCTGAGGAACACGGAGATACCCAACAGTGAGAAATCCAGTTTCTTCAGGTAAACTGTGAGGTAAAAGAGGTATTTGAAAAAATTAAATATGCTGGAGGGTGCTGCATAGATTGGATAGTTTGAAACGGGTGTTAGAACGCCACGTAAGAGGCTTTGAGATAATCATGATGAGATCTTAGACCAGAAGACAGTGGCAGATGAAGAAAAACGACGCACATAAGACAAATTTTTGAAGACTTGATGGATAATGCAATATGGGGCAGGAAGGAGGAGAGGGAATCAGAGATAATCCTGACTTTGAACTAGAGGGACCAGATGCCAAGGCTGAAGAGGAGGAAGTTGAGAAGGGGGGCCCTCATCCTTCCCAAGGATCAGGAGTAACGTTGACTTCAGCCAGCTGTGTGTGCCCATGTGCGTGCGGCACGTGTGGAAATGTGCTATAGATGGCTGGACACGGGGAACAGGATCTAAGGTAGAAACACAAACGTGGGAGTGGGGATTATTCTCACAGGGGTCATAGTTGCCACCACAAAAGTGGATGGAAAGCCTGAGTGCATAAGGGGAAAGAAGAAAGCACAGAAAGCTGAGGACTCAACTTAGGGAGAGATGCATAGATAGGGAGTGGAAATGGGCAGAGGGGCCTCCATGCAGGAAAGAGAGAAAGGTACATCCACCTAACATACAGATATAACACTTTCAATCACAAGTAGCAGGAAAAAAAGCAAACGATAAAGGAAAAAAGGGAGGAAATTTATTGGCTGGTAAGCTTGAAGAGTCCAGGTACAGACCCTGACCTCAGGTATGATCAGATCCCAGGGCTCAAATGATGCCATTAGAAACCCATTTCTATCCACCTCTTCACTCTTGTTCCCTTTCCAGTGGCTTCAGCTTCAGATAGATTTTTGCATCCTGATGGCCCCTGGAAGCACCAGGCTTTTATTCTCTCATCTCATCAACCAAAATGAAAGAGAACTTCTCTGTCCCCAAAGTTCTGACAAAAGTTTCCAACAGAAGTCCCAGGTTTGGTTCTGATTGGACTATCCTGGTTCACAGGGCCAAACACCCTGGCCAGACCTGGGTCAAGTGCCCCAAGGTCTCTGCACCTAAACCTACATGAACTAAGCATTGGGGCAGGGGGCTGCCCTAAACGAAAGATGGTTATGCAACTTCCATTAAAAAAATAGAAGCAGAGACAGGGTTCAGCGAGCAAGGGGAAGGCTGGGAGTGGAGAGAGGTTGGCCAAACATGGGAAATGTCAAAGACTAAAGTGGGGGCAATGGAGGCTGCAGGGCACTTGGCTAGACAGGCAGCTCCTCTCTTCTGTGTCTCCCTCCTGCCTTAGGAGAGCGCGTCTGAGGACAGTGAAGCCCCATCCACAGCTTTCCTCTCCCTTTATTCCCAACCTGGCACCCAGAACCCTGGCACGCAGCCCCCCACCATCACGCCCTTCCAGAGACATGCCACAGCCACTTTGGCTGCAGCCTGCAGGCTCTCAGGCAATAAAAAGTCCCTCTGGCTTCAGAAAGCAGCCTTGTAATGTGAGAGCCAGGTCCTTCCTGGCTGGACTTCTCGCCACACACATCATACTATTCCTTCTTTCCCAGCAGGTAGTTTTTCCAGTGAAAGAATCACCCCTCCCCCGTCCCTTGCCTCTGACCCACCGATTGTTTGCCGAGGCAGGACCAGCAACGCTCCTTGGCTGGACTTCAGAGTTCCAGTTCAGCCGGGGGGTGCTAGGCTGGGATTTAACCAAGGACCCCAGGGCTCATGTTATATGAATCATCTCCCCAGTGCACCAAGACATCAAACCACACTTCACCCCTCGCTCTTTCTTTCCTGGCCACTTCAGCTCATTGGCGTTTAAAGCAACGTCGCTGGCAGCAGCTCATCTGGAACACCATGGCATGCTCCCCTTTTCACGAGAGCAAGCACCCTGTACCTCAGAGAGTGAGGAAGACAGAGGCAGGCAGACAGACAGACAGATGGACAGGGAGAAGGGAGTTCTGCGGGCAGAAAAGATGAATATGGATTTTGAGCTTCTGCAGCGGGAGGGGCAGCCAGGGCGATCACATCCAATGCTGCACTCCAGCTCGGGATGGACCGACAGCAGCTCCCCTTAGGAATCTGAGAGGGTTCTTTCTTGTGTGATGTTTTGAAGCATGTCAGCATTCCTGGGCTCTGTCAGCCTCCTCCAAATGACCTGAGTGGGGGTGTGAATAGCAAGCTCTCACCGCCTTGGGCTGTGCAGAGGGAGAGGCTGGGAATACTGTTCCAGAGGTTTCCTCTCGCTGTGAAAATCAAGGCAGAAATGCCCCATCCTCAGCTCCCCAAATACCCTTGAAGATCAAGGGGCAGATAAGCTAATCTATTATAAATTCTAATGCAGCACAGTTCCCTGACCAGAGCCTCTTCTCCGTCAGTGCCCCGAGCATTAGCCAATATTTCATCAAAACCAGCTCCCTTCTGCAGGCTTGCGTCTGCTCCTCCCACTCACCCCAAGAGGCTCGCAGGCCGGCGCCTTCTCTGTGCATGTGCTACACACACACACACACACACGTACACACATACATATGTACATGGACACACATATATACACACACAAGCCAGCCCCTGATCATCCTTCCTGATTTATGACCCTACCTTGCCCGGTTTTCTAGCTTAAAATTACCATTTTTCACTCTCAGAATGTTTGAATCCCACTAAAGGATGCTTAAAAACACCAAAAATTTAACACACACACACACGTACACGAACACACATCAAGGAGACTCTCAGAGTTCTTCCATAAGATATTCATTTCTGAGAACTCATCTTCTTATGATTTCAGCCTTACTCCTAGTACCATCTAGGCCTAATATCCAGTGTAATAAAAGCAAATCCCAAGCCCAGGAGTAGCCCGGCCACTCCTATGGGCAGCCTTGTTCATTTCTTGGCAACCAGGAAGTCCACCTCATCTGCTTGGAGACCCCAAACAGCCACTTCAATACCTCTCCAGTCTTAACTCTCCCTCCTATACAGTGGGTCTGA
Organism: Hippopotamus amphibius kiboko; assembly: GCF_030028045.1. Classification (NCBI taxonomy): domain Eukaryota; kingdom Metazoa; phylum Chordata; class Mammalia; order Artiodactyla; family Hippopotamidae; genus Hippopotamus; species Hippopotamus amphibius. The sequence goes on from NC_080187.1 coordinate 87,419,931, forward strand.
TAAAGCCAAGCAGGAGTCAGGCTGTGGCAACCGCGTGTTAACCCTTCGGGAAAATAAACACGTGATTGTCACCATCAGCCAGAGGGTGGCGGCGTCAGTCTGGCCCTGAGACCCTGCCTGGGTGAGCGATTCAAGAAAGCATCAGAGTCTAGCAACTGGGTGCAAACCAAGGGGAAACAGCCCCCATTAGAACCGCATTTCCATCAGAACACACGGTAATCCCAGATTTCTATTGAACATGATAGTAACCTGAAAGGAAAACCTCTGCAGGGCTTCCTGCAAGCCCGCCCCCGCACTGTGTGTCTCTTGCAGTAGCTCATTTGCTTCTCTGAACCACCCTCTGAGGAAGGCTGTACCGTGAAGCCCTAGTTTATAGATGAGGAAACAGTAGTGGAAAAGTTACATAATTTGCCCGAGTGATGGAGCCAGGCTGCACTTTTAACGCCTACACTAAACTGCAGCGAGCAAGGGCCTGAACAAAAGTGAGCGTGTGTGTGGACAGGGAAAGGAGCCTGGAAGAGAACACAGCCCAGTATCCTAGGGTTACAGGTGGTACGATTACAGGTGACTTTTTTCCTTTCACTATAGTTTCTATATTTCACCTAGATTTCCTCATTTCTACAGTGAACATGTACTGTTTTTATAAGAATAATTTTTAAATGTTCTTTTGAAAGGGCGTCTCCCATTTCTGTTTCTCAGACCACTGAGCTTTTCCAGCCAGAGCGGCAGAGACAGGCAGGGCCTAGGCTCACATGGTTAGGCAGGCCCAAACCATTCCTCAGATACAGCCACCAACACAAGGCAGAATGACCAAGAAGACGTTCAGTCTGCTGTTAAGAAATACCATCATTAGGGAAGTGGAACGTGGCCTCGTGCACCCCAAACCCACCCAAGCTCCAGAAGTCTGTGGACAGCATTCGGGAGGCAGTGGCAAGGATGGAAAGAGACCCGGATGCGGGTCTGGAGACCAGGTTTCTAGACTTCTTTCTTTCTTTCACCATGTGGTAGCCAGCGAATTTCCTTACCATCGGAACCAGGTTTCTCACCTTGTGACCTCTGAGGGCTAAGATACCCTAAGAGATGCTGTGTGAGTGCCAGCCAACTCTCCACACTCTCTACATGTAGTGTCTCACCTCATCACCACAAAAAGCCTGGGAAATTGACCTCGATATCCCATTTCACACATGGGAACCCTGAAGCTCCAAGACTAAATAACTTGATCAAGGTCACAAAGCAGTTAAGCCAATGAGCTTGGATGTAAACCCAAGTACATCCAAGCCCCAGATTTTGGAGTTCTCTTTGAGTTAATCACGTTGTCAGAATTCTAATGTCAATATTCCAAAGACAAATCCCTGGCCCAACCCACTAACTCCAGCTATGTGTCAAAGTGGTGTCAACATCATCATTACTGCTTTAGGGGTTGATTTTTAAGCAAAGTGCTTTATAATTCTCACTCTGTTTCAGCCCATCCTTCTCCCTTCTTGTCATGCAGGCTTCATAAAGTCCTTCAGGGCCTCTCAAGCTTTCCCAGGTTCATCAGGAAGAGAGCTCAGCTCTCTGGCACCCACAGAGAGACAATCACACATTAGCCCCTAGGTGCTGGCCCATAAGCTTTTCCCAGAACACACCAAAAGTGGGAGGGAGGAGGGAGCCTGCGCTACACCCAGCCTGTTCGCTCTTTGGGCAGCCAGCAATAATGGAGAACGTGATAAGCTGTCACTAGAAGCCAGCTCAGTTCTCCGAGACTTAATGGTAGAATAACACAATAGGGTCAGACTAAAAAGGTTCCCTTATGAAAATTTTATCAGCAACTTTGGTAAATGGCTATGGGAAAGGTGCTTTGCTCCCAGGCAGACCTGGGACCCGATTTTACAAGGTACAGGCGGACTGCATTGCATCACCCCCACAAGATATTAAGGGCACTCAAATTGAATTAACACCAAATCAAGCCGGTGCACTTAACAATACAAATGCACTTAAGGGATGCCTCAGGATGATTTGTGACTAAAGAAAGCAAAGAAGAAAATGGTCTGCAAGCCACAAGGGTGGTGTTGTGTGTCATATACAGGAACGGCCGTAAGTAGAACTTAGAATACCGGAAAACCATGAACTTCAGGGGCTCTCAAATACCTTAGACCCAGCCGTAAAGTAGAAGGCTGCTTTTGTGGTATGCAGAAACAATTGATAAATAAATTACAGCCAATTTTCTTAGTGGCATGGTCTCCATTCCCTCTGACAGCGGCGTAGCTATGCTGCTAAGATGATAAGAGGCAGATAATGGTGTATCAGGTAGCGCCCCAGGAAATTCTTCGCCCGTTGCCAGGTCTCTTCACGACAGCGATGACACAAAGACCCGCAGTGAGAGCTCAGTGATGAGAAGTGACAGCTCACCAGGCAGACCATGACAGGTCCTAAAAAGAATCAGCTGAAAATGTCCCTGGCAGATGGGACCCCAGAGTCAGGGCTGGCCCTTTGGTTTCTCTCCTTTTCCCGTCAGCATTTGTCGGCACACATTTTCTCCTCGTATGTCTTACTCCTTTGCTTTCTGTCTCCCTCACCCTCTTCTCACACCCCTATTCTCCCCCCCTCACCTTCTCTTTCTCAAACAGACCCTGTCTACTGAGCTGGAAGACAATTTGGCCATCTTCATAGATGAATGGCTCTTCTGAGATTATCTTGGAAACTTGGATACATTCTGGAGTTGGGAGAATTCAGGGGGAAAAAAATGGCCTCACTGGGGATTCCTTTCCATCAAGTGAAATACACACAAAAGCATGCTTTTGTTATCTTTCCAGGAAAGAGCTGTCTCCACGCAGTGTCTTACTCTGAAAACGGGCTCCATTTAGGTTGGAGGTGGCCTAATTTTGTCAGAGTTAAAGCAATTGCTCGTCGAATCATGAGGCAGCTGGGAAACTGGGGCAGGCAGGTTCCATTTCTCACTACAGGGAAAGAAGTTCTCGAATGCCAAGAAGGACCATTCCTAGCTGCTGTGAGGTCCCAGCCAGGACTCGCTCGCTCCAGGAGGCAGGCATCATCACACGAGAAACTGGGAGGACATGAACGTCTCTACATCTGGAATGACGGACCTTGGGCCCTCGCTCTGCTAGAATTCAGCTGTATGACTTTGAGTGAGCTACTTGACATCCTGAGTCATACTTTCTCCTTTAGTAAAATGGAGACATTTGCATCTTTTCTAATGTCCTCATGGGGTTGTCTTGAGGAAGCATCAAAAGTAATTATGGGAAAGGTCTTTGAAACTAGGAATCATCTACAAATATAAGGCGTTGTTATGATGAAAATAATCTACGAAATACGCATACAGACCCACTTCTTACAAAACCAGTCCTAGGTCCCAGGAAAGAATATGCAAACTACTCTGGTTTTCTATAACAGCAGCCTTCTGTCAGATAGTCAGAGGAAGAGAAGAACATACAAACGTGAAGGAAATCCACTGAAATGCTCACACTTCACTGCACCAATCGCTTGTTAGCTTCTCCCATATAGAACTTTGAAGCCAAACAGTGAATGATATCATTCCTGGCACTCCCAAGATCACCAAATACATCTGCAGGCTTGTGACGGGACATCTTGCTTCACAGAGCAGAAGCCAGAGACCTGCCCCATCTTCAGGTCCTCCTCAGAGAGGTTGCCAGCACGACAGGTGACAGCATTGCGTGACACACATCCTCTGGGTCCTTTACTTCGACCCCGGGCACCTGGAGGCCCTGCCCACGTCCTGCCCTCTATTCTTCCACATGATCCTTTACATGCTTAGGGATCACTGCTTACGTTATTTAGTTCTTTGCTCAAACAACTTTCTTTGAAGTTCATAAATCATGATTCAACATCCAGTCAACAAATACTTATGGAGTGCTTACTGCGTGCTCTGCATGGTGCTAGGTGTCCGGAAGAGGGCGGTAAATCGGACAACATCCCCAGCTCAAGGAGCTTCCTGTCTGCATCACTGTCCCTTTCTTAATGGTGTCTTTGGTTTCTCCATTTAGTCTGAAACGCAGAGTGCTACGCTGAGCACACCTCTCTAGTGAAGCAAACCTCTCTATAAATTGGAAAGGAAACAAAGTTTGGGTTACCTAGCAGGCTCCATGTGTATGTCGCTAACACCATCTTTCAGGCCCATCAGACAGAATTCATTCCTCCCTCACCTGGGCTCCCTCAGACTCTTGCATAATTCTATTACAAAACGTGTTCAATTATTGGTTTAAGTGTCTATCTCCCAAACACACTCTCTCTGGGCTTTTTGGCTTGGGCAGCCTGCTTATCTTACTCATGCCCAAATCCAAAACACACATCACAAGCCTTGGTCCTTAGCTAGTACTCAGTAAGCATTTGTGGAATGAATGAATGAATTTGTCATCTCTTTACTTTCCTGTTCATGATCATCTTCCCTTTCTTCTTTCTTTTCTATCATCCCTAACCCCAGCCCATGATCCAGGGAGGCAGTGTATCTCGGTGACAGCTCAGGCTTTTTCTGGAGTGTTTGGGGGTTGGCTCCTATTGGCTTGCAAGAGCAGATTGTTAAATATTGGGAATTTTTTTGAGCTGATTTAAACTGTTAGCAACTTGAAATTGGCCATGATGGAAATCAGTAAATACTCCATATAAAGCATTTAGGGTTTTGTTTTGCTCTTGTTTTCTAGGAGCCTGTTTGTCAGCACACCCCTTCTCTGATTTAGCCAGACTTGGATTTGTGGCTGAGCTTTGCCATTCACCAATTGTGCAACCTTGGACAACTTGCTTGGTATCTCTAAGACTCAGTTTCCTCATCTATATAATTATGGCATCACAGGGTTATTGTGAGACCTAGGTGACCTAATGTTTATAAAGTGCTTAGCACAGTACCTCATACGTCATAAGTAGCCAATAAAAGCAATTTATTAGTACTAGTATTAGAATTATTCTCTGGCTTTCAGTTAATGCATCTTTCATCCAGTTTATTATACTTTTTTTTTCTTATACTCCAAAGGATTTGTGACAACTTAATAAAGCAAAAGCCATAAAATAGAAAACATAAATTAAAAATCAAGGTAAGGGAAAATAAAAATCATAATACAAAGTCAAAATCACAACACTATCATGATCGGATGGCATCTAATAGACTAAGGCTCACTAGAGTGTTCGTTGGAGATTCTTAAGGTGTCACCAACAGAGTCGCAAAGTGTTAGAGTGAACAGAGCCTCAGAGATCTTCTAGTTTCAATTTCTTACCTTACAGATGGAAAACTGAGGTCCGCAGGCATGGTGGCAGAGGCTTTCACTTTCATGGTCTCCATGTTGTTCCATTTTACAGATGAAACCATCAAGGCTGGGGAAATTGCAGGCCTCTCCCAAAGCCACCAGGCTAGTAGTGGTAGAACGGATTCCCATTTCCCAGTCCACTCCCTTCGCCTCTCCAGGTACCAGGTTGTTTCCTCACTCCAGGAAGAGCTGTTTTGTGATAACAGCTTCCTGGAGATCAAAAAAAATCTTTCAAGATCCAACAGAATCACAGTCAAATGGAAAACTGCAGGCACTGTGCTGGAGGGGACTTCCCAGGGAATTTCCTAGGTCTGACTGTGACATATGAAAGAATGACATGCGTAAGCCCACTGGCAAGAACAGCTGCTTTTGTGTAAAATCCATCCTCATTTTGTGTTGGCTTTTGAAAAGAGAGCTGTGTTTTTAATTCACTTTCATTTGTGGTCCTCTCTTAAGTTTAGGTCTCCTTCTGCTGGTCTTATAACTAGATTTTTTTCTAACTTCTACCAGTAGCTTCGACTTCATTCTTCACACAATCTTCTGTTAGGGTGGTTAACAGGCACAGAAATCAAATCTCTTTTTCCCTCCTTCTTCATCTGAAAGAAGCAGCACAAAACAAGAAAGGGGTTAAAGCAATAGAAGGATGGACACAGGAGGCCAAGGAAGAACCTGCATAATTCACAAAGTGAATGAATCCTCCACTTATGAAGAGTTGACAGCAATGTCTCATTTATTAGGCCACCACCCTTCTTTGGCAGCAAGCAGGCCGGTGGCCCAGCCTGGGAGTTCTGTTTTATGGGAATCGTGTTATTGCCCTCAGAGCTGTAGCTGACCTCACACCAAATAAACACGTCAGCCACTTCTCAAGTCCCTGTTCCCAGGTGTGGCATGGAGGCACTGTGCAAGGACTGTCGCTCCCTTTTTCCTCACCTCCACTCAGAAATGGCTCTCGAAGTTCTAATGTCCATGCTAACAGCCTTTTTTCTCTCTTTCCCTGTCCTGTTCCCCAAATCATCTGTCACATCTGTCCAAGATTTCACGAACCGGACAGGCATTGCCATCTGAGTGCAGGGCAAGCCACTGGCCTTCAGAGAAACTTCTGGATTTTAAAGAAGGTCCTAGCAGGAGGAACACCAATACACAATCAAATTCAGATTCTATTACATATCTCTTTCAAAAGTGAGATTGGGCACTTTGGGTTTTATTATTATTATTATTATTTCTTTTTACAGTTTTTTAAAATATGTTTTTTATGATTTGTTTTTCACACAGCAGAATTAACTGCGCCAGGCTTAATCCCAGGTTGGCTCAACCATCAGCACAGTTCAGAGCCCCATCGCTCTGCCACCTGTTGGGTGAGCTTGGGTAACACTGACTCACTCGAGTGTTTAAATGAGGCAAAATGATCAAAAAGAAGATCTGTGACCAAAGATCAAACAACCCCCCCATAACCCACAGAAAGGCACTCTAAGGGCCATCTGCAACATCCACCGTGTGGAAAGCCTCTCCGACTGTCCCTCTCCAGACTCTGATGTGCTCATCTGGGAATGTCTGTAGTTGGGCCATGGTTCCCATAGAAGATTGATGTGGATTCCAACTCTACCATTCACCACCTCTATGACCTTGGTCAAGTCAAGTTGGCCTTAGTCCTTTAAGTGTACAATGGGAATATTAAGAGCTGCCTGACGTCCTTCACATAGTAAACATGAATGTGCTTTGCAAACAATGACGTGGTTTTTAAAAATGGCAGCTGTTATTATTATGATAAGATCAAAAGTGAGCTGAGTATGTGTTTCATTAGATAGAACCTGGGGCACTGGGCTCTGGAAGCACTTTGTCTGGAGCCGGTGGTGAGGCCACTGTGGGAGACAGTGCAGCCTGACCTGCCTGCGTGTCTCAGGACGGAGCAGAGCCATGCCTTGTGGGAAAGCACACAGCTTGCCTGTTGACCAGACGGCTGACCTGAAACCACACTCTTTATTTATTTATTTATTTATTTTAAATTTTTACTTTATATTGGAGCATGGTTGATTAACAATGTTGTGTTAGTTTCAGGTGTACAGTAAAGTGATTCAGTTACACATACACATGTATGTATTTTTTTTTCAAATGCTTTTCCCTTATAGGTCATTACAGAGTACTGAGCAGAGTTCCTTGTGCCATATAGTAGGTCCTTGTTGGTTATCTATCTTAAACATAGCAGTGCGTACATGTCAATCCCAACCTCCCAATCGATCCCCTTCCCCCACCCTTCCCGGTTGGTAACCATAAGTTCGTTCTCTAAGTCTGAGTCTGTTTGTGGAAACCACAGTCTTTAGAAAGAACTGTGTGTACTCCCTGACAAAAAGGATTCCAACACTTGGGCTTACTCTCAGATGGTTTTCCCAGGGCCCATTCTGCCTTAGAACTTTGCTGAGGAATTTACTTTCCTCATTACTTGAGGGAAAGAAGTGCAGTTGAGACAATTATGAACTCCATACTGGAGGTCTGGTCTGGCCTGTGTTTTACCCCCACCTTGCCTTCAGGCCTTACCTGAAGTCTCCTAAGGGAAACAGGCCTGGGAGTTGGTATCTTTGTGGGTCTATTACAAGGTCTTTTTTGTGTTCTGCTTCTCAAGTTTGTGAGTCTGTAACTTGCGAAATACAAATTGCAAAGCACCTCTTTAGGCAGAATTACCCTTGAAATTCACAACCTCCTCCTACTCTGAGGATCGGGGAGCAGGCATTCATGTGGAGAAGGCCCTCACCCTTATAAACACGTCTGGACCAGGTGAGGGTGACTCGTGTGGGCCAGCAAGGAACCCCCACGTGCCAGGCTGTCACTGCGGGGTAACAGGCAAGGGTCTGAGAAGTGGAGGGAGGAAGAGGCAGGCGAGTGTTCTCACGGTGGCCGGTGAGGGGAGAGTGGAAGGATGTGGTCATGGGGAGAGAGGAAAGAAAGATGAATGGGGCCTGAGTCAGTCATAGGCTAAAGCAAACAGGAAGGTTTTAAAGTGAGATTTGAGGAGAGGAAGTGGTTCTGAGCAAGGGAGGGAGAGAGTTCCAGAGATCTGTCTTGGAAAAGAGCTACTCTTCATTTTTTGGAGAGTCCTACTCATGTGAATATTTCTTGGCGGTACTGACATACGGGTGAACCAATTTTTTTATTATTTTTTTTTAAAGCACAACTGGCTCCAACCTTCCCCTAGAACTTGAATCAAAAAGGATTAAGACTTTCAGCTTGAAAACATTCAGTGTATTCATTTGTGTTAAATTGCACTGCTGCCTGCTGCTCTTAGCAAACACTCAGGGCCACCCAGATGAAGGGAGCACTGGGAGGGGGATGGCCTGTCCAGCTGAGGTCATCTCTTGAATACTATGTCCACTGCATGTCCCCGGTCCAGGGAACATGATCCCGGGAGAGCTCGGCATCTTTCTAAATCTTTCTAAATTGCCAGATGTGGAATTACGATTGGCTAACTTTCCACCAGGGAAGAGGGACTGTGTGTGCTGGAGGGAGGGGAGAGGGATGGAGGTGCAGGGCTGGGGGGTAAACTCACATGAAAGGCTAAGGGTTTTTTGCTTGGCATTCCCATGCAAAGCATTAAAACACAGATCCAACCAAATAAAGGGCAACCTTTGATAGATGCACAGCGCCCTGCCTCCTGAGAACTAATCTTAGGACAGTTTTAAAAGCCAAAATAAAAAACAAAAAAACTTCATTTAAAGGACTTAAAAACAGCAAATCTTTCCCGCTCCTTGGGGAAGTCCCTTTCCCAAGACAGTTTATCAGAAATTGTTTTGTCCATATTGTGAAAGATAATAAAATCCTTTGGGCTTCAAGAGCTAAGAGTCATTACTTTTGCTTCTTGTTTTATGACCCTGGGAACTGAACCTTCATAAGCCTCACTTTTCTCATCTATAAAACGGGGATAACAAGCTTTGTTCCCACCTCAAAAGATACTACATGTTTTCAATTTACATAAAGATCTGGATATGTACACAGAAGAACATTATTCACAATAGCATAACTTTTTGCAGAAAAACAACTAATAACATCCAGGTTATAATTTGTTTCTTCTTAGTCTAAAACTGAACTTGGGCATGACCAACCTTAATGCTGGATCATTTTTTATTGAGCTAGAAAATGAACTATTTAAATAAAGCCCCAGTGTTTTCCTGTGCTCTGTCAACCTTCTCTATTATGAAATCCAAACTCACTCCACATTGCAATAAATTTCAAATCTTGGTATAGTGAACACATTTTAAATGCTTATATTGTTTTTAATAGCTTATTGAGATATAATACGTTTCCTTATATACAGGTTTCCCCACTATCTGAAAGGACAGTGTTCCTATGAAACCTTCTATAAGCCCAAACTGCATAAAGCAAAGAAGCAATTACCTTAGCACACATCTTGCTAACCAATGCATAAAATAAATCAAGATAAAACACAGATGCTCATAGACACAGTTCAAAGCTATGGTGGTTTGATGCTGAGATGCTGAGTGTGGTTCCCTGGAAGGAGCTTGGCAGGGCCACTCTCGACAGCCCCTATAACAGTTTGCTGCAAAACCCACTCTTCACTTTATTTTCACTTTTTGTCTTTTTCTGTAAAAGTGAAATCATCTTTGGATTTCTCTTGGTTAGCGAAATGGGTACAAACACAGGTCTTTCCAAAAAGTGAAGTGGGAAAAAATGAACTTTCGAAAAGCAGAGGATACCTATATTATTTTTTGCACTTTAAAGCTTTACTGTCAAATATAGTAGTCACTAGCCTCAAATGGCTACTAAAATTTAAATTTAACTTGGTAATAATTTGGTACAATTAAAAATCCAGTTCTTCAATCACACTAATCACATTTCAATTGTTCAAAGGCCAAACGTGGCTAGTGACTATGGATTAGACAGTAAAAATGTGGACTGTTTCCATCACTGCAGAAAGTTATATTTTAGAAACATCATTCTACAATATTATTAGGCATACCTCAGAGATATTATGGGTTAGGGTCCAAACGACCACAATAAAGTGACTATCACAATCAGGCAAGTCACACGAATTTTGTGTTTTCCTGGTGCATATAAAATTTATGTTTACGCTATACTGTAGCCAATATATTAAGTTTGCAATAGCATTATGTTTTTAAAAAGTACATTCTTTAATTAAAACATTTTATTGTGTAAAAAAGGCTAACCATCATCTGACAATGCAGGGTTGCCACAAACCTTCAATTTGTAAAAACTACAACATCTGTGAAGTGCAAAAAATAAAGTATGTCTGTATACTCATTACAGAAACTTGGAAAATACCTAAAACCATGAAAAAGATAAATATATTTCTTATTTTCTTACCATCCAATGAAAACCACTATTAGATTCCTTACAATGTTTTCCTTTTTCTGCACATCTGTTTCTTTTGTTTTGTTTACATTACATGGCTGTGATCTATTGAATATACAGTGTTATAGTCTGCCTTTTTAACATTAAAATACACACATTCTTCTATGTTATTTTCTACTTCTCAGAAACATTGTCAATGGCTGGAGGATACTGTATCAAGTAGTGGTGCCATTACCCTATTGCTAGGCATAGAGGGGACACATGCTTGGGTTTTTTTAAAATAAAAGTAAATTTTAAAACTCACAAATTTATTTTTAAAAAGGGGGTGGGGCAGTGGTTAAGAATCTGCCTGCCAATGCAGGGGACACGGGTTCGAGCCCTGGTCCGCACATGCTGCGAAGCAACTAAGCCCAGGCGCCACAACTACTGAGCCTGTGCTTTAGAGCCCGTGCACCACAACTACTGAAGCCCACCTGCCTAGAGCCCATGCTCTGCAACAAGAGAAGCCACTGCAATGAGAAGCCTGCGCACAACAAAGAGTAGCCCCCACTCGCCACAACTAGAGAAACCCCGCACGCAGCAACAAAGACCCAAAGCAACCTAAAAATAAATAAATGAATTTATAAAAATTAAAAAAAAAAAAACTCAATACCATTTGCTAGCTTAAAGGGGGCAGAGAAATTGCTTCATTCTACAGTAGTTTGTCTTCAATTGTACTTCACTAGAAATGTACACAACATCCAGGAACAGCTGACTGATATCCAGGAATAGTCCACCTAAACCAGCGGGGTCTTCCTCTCCCCACCTCAGTGCCTGGACATCGCATCTCAGAACGCCTGTCTCCCACTACTTGAAGGCTGTGCCCAGCAGATGCTAAGCAAGGGCAACGTGCTGCGGAATGAGGATAACCACCACGAAATTACACGTGTCATTTGCCAAAAGCTAAGGCACAAGGATTATGCTCTAGCACAGCATTGTCTCTGCAACATCCCACGAGCCTCACAGGGCTGATGAGGTGATCTATCTGAAAGGGCCCCCCACAGTGCCTGGCACCTTCCCCAGCAAGCTTCCAGAAGCCTCCCTCTGCTGGCTCTTCTCCCCCTGCGCTGGCTGCTCCTTCTGCACCCCCTCTGCGGGATCCTCTCTACTTCCCGCATTCTGGTATCCAGGGCCCCAGGCTCTGCCTTTGGACCTCACGCTACTTAAACTCTCTCTTGGGTGCTCTCAGCCAGCCTCGTGGCCTTAACACCATGAGGACCCCGAAATTTCTCTCTGCTTCCTGACCTCTTTTGGAACGCCCGTCTCATGGATCCCCTGAACGTCTCCTACAGGCATCTCAAAAGTAAACTGTAATTTTATCCCATTCTCCCCAATAGACACATAAACAAACCTGGGGGACAGGTTACAAATTTTCAAACACCTGGGGTCCTCCTTGTTATCATCTTGCTAACTGCCTGTTCATCATTAAATCCCACAAGCTCTACCTTCCCCACCTCCACAGCCCTGGCTGAGCCGGCCGTCCTCCTAACTGGTCTCTGCTTCCACACGCGCCCCTCAGGGCATTACTTCTCCACCTGCCCCACCTGCCCTGGGGAGTCTGGAAATACACAGGAGCATGTGGGGTTGTCGCAGTAATGCTTGTGGCCTTTAGTGCCTAGGGGCTCGTATCCTACGTGCTAGAACAGTCCCTCCCAGCTAAGTATTATCCTTCCCAAAATGCCAAGAGCTTATCACGGAGGTGCTCGGAACTAGAGTGATCCTCTGAAAACTAAAGTCAGATTGTTCAAAACCTCCCGTGGGTCCCCACCCGACTCAGAATAAAACCTAATTTCTCATCATGACCTAGGAGGCCCCTCGTCCACCCTCACCTCTAAGCTGCCCGCTCCCCTGACTCCGGTGTCCCCCACGGGGTCTCTGGCTCTCAGGGATCTGGGCCTTCGCACCGGCTGCTCTGGCTGCCTGCGGGCCTCCACCTGGCCCCTCCGTCCTGCACTCAGCCTTCTGCTCAAATGTCACCGTGGAGGCCTTTCTCCCATTGCCGTCTCTAATAGACCCCAGCTCTAGCACCCCCTTGGTGTCCGTCCCCTTAGCTTTCTTTCTCAGGGTGGCAGGACAATGGGTTCTCAGGGTGTGGTTCCAGGAGGCTTTGTCCTTTCTGGTCATGGTCTGACTGTTGTCTATGATGCCATATCAGGACCAACCTCCGATATCCAGGCAGGACCCAAGGCTCAGAGTGTGAATCTGGAGAAGGACCACAACCCTCTACACACTCAAAGACACGAAGGCCTCATGAGCACACATTGAAAAATAGCAGGAAAAGGAAGGCATGTTGTAGGAGGCCAGAGAGGGCATTGTCAGGCCAGGCTATAGGTGCTGGGAACTAACACCAACCCCCTGCCCTTGACAAAGGCCAGCTCAGCCCTGGAACTAAAATGAGAGCGCTAACGGGAGCAAGAAATGAATACGTCAATTACATGAGAGGCAACACGCCCAGGGAAAAGGATGCCCAGATTTACACTCATCTGTGGACCCAAAAATCTTCTGGTGGAATAACTCTGAAACGATGCCTTAAAACTCAACACTCTAAAAAGCTCGTAAAATGAAGAAGTGCAGCCACGGCGAGGCAGCCAGCATCTTGAAGGCCACAGCAGGCACCAGGTTCACATCAGGAGCTCTCTCTGGCCCAACAGTGCAGCGTTTGGGGATTCAGCCTTCATGACAAATAGCAGCTGCTGTCACCATTGATGGTGAGGGACCACACTCAGGAGGCAGGCTGACTGCTTTTTGGAGAGGCAAAGGAGCGTGAGGGGGAGAGAAGAGAGGTAGGCGTTCCTTGACCTGTATCTGCGCCTCGCATCCTGCTAAGTTATTTACATCCTCACATCCTCAAAACAAGCCTACGAGGACGGGAGACTGAGGCTCGGATGGGTGTAGTTAACTCGCCGAAGGGCATAGTGTCAGCGGCAGAGCTGAGATGGGAGCCCTTACTTGTCTTGGCTCCCCCAGACCCCTCCCTGTCTGTCCGTTACACTCTCCCTCACCAAAAGCAATCTCAGGAAGCAGGAGGTGGAAGAAGATGGGAGATGGGCAGAAAGGTGCCAGGCGCTGCCTGAGGCTCAGCACGCTTGGGTGCTGGTCCAGGCTCAGTTAGTGGGTGACTTTGGGCAGGTCTCCTGAGCTCTACAGTCTCAGATTCCTCATCTGTCTCGAGTGGACCCACCTGGAGATCCCTGAGAGGCCTCCCAGTTCTAAAATTCTATGATCTTTGGAACTTACACCCATCGGTGAGAATTTGTCCAGCTACAGCTCAGAGAAAAATTATTCCCGCAGATACAAGACTCAGATTGTTAAGGCTTTGCAAATGTAACCGTTCCAGTAACAATGTGTGCATAGAATATTCTTGGCCAGGGAAGGATATTCGGGAAGAGCGGAAGTCCGTCTGTCAGCAGTGGGCTTAAATGGCTGAACGGCGAGCAGGGTGATGGGAAGAGGGAATCTGGAAAGGCTCACGGTCTGTTTGAAAAGAAAAAGGGTTTTAATGGGACGTGCTCACTCACCCTGTATTTTAAGGACCTCTTCAAAGTGTAACTGGGGGAGAAGGAGAGTTAAGGAAGAGGGTGTGTGGAGTGAACAGAGAGGAAGAAAGATAAAGTGATAAAAACAGGACAAATGCAGCCTATCAAGCACAGGGCAGGGTCTACAAATGAGCTGGCCCCTGGGGAGGGAGGCCCACAGTTGGCTCTCAAGAATATTTTAACACCAGAAATTAGGTTTGAAAAGCAAACATTTCATTTTAAAAATTGAAAAGCTCTAATGTATGTAAGGGAGGTCAGTTAGTTAACCTCTTTAGGCCTCAGTTTCCTCATTTCTGATGGGAAAAAAAGTTTATATCTCATAAGGATTTTGTGAATATAAAATGAGGCAGCACACATGTTACCCAGCAGTGCCTTCAGTCTGAAAGTGCTGTCACTCATTCAGCAACAGGAAACAGCCTCAAGGGGCAATAGGCTCTTGGCAGCAGCAGACGAAGATGGCCAGACTGTGCAAGGCCAGCTTCCCCAGTGACAGCCCCGTGACCACAGGCTAGAGAAACTGCATCAGGAATGGGACCAGGACCCAGAGTTGTCTCCTCAGGGCCTCTCTTCCTCTGTCTACTGGCGCTTTGGATGGAGACGGGCAATTCAGAGGGATGGAGAGGCCCCAACAGAACTCAGGGCTTTCTACTACCCCAAGATGGAGAAGACTCAAGTCAGGTTTAGTTAGGAGATGAAAGAGATGTGACATTACTTGTATCCCAAGATGCTGAGTATAATGTAAGTGGTTGAGAATTCTGGGTTTGAATTGCTCGGGGTGGATTTCAGATCTGTCATGGAGCACTCAAAATGGGTAACGAGGAGAGTTTGATAAAGAGATTTTTTTTTAACTATAGTGTGGGCTGGGTTTAGGAAAAACAACAAAGGATGAGGTAGGTGGTACCTGAGAGCTGGACAGAGCAGAGAGCTGTTACCAACAGGTCCCCAAAGGTCAAGGAAGAGGGGCAGCAGAACCCTGCGAAACACAGCTCCCTAGAGATGGGGAAACCAGAGCAAGTGCACCCAGGCCACTGAGAACAGAAGATACGTGTGGATGTCAGGAATAGAGTACAGCCTGGGACCCTCCTGGGACAGGATACAAACCGAGGCCTGGGGCCTGCTGGCTGTGGACATACATTGTCCCAAAACTCTCTGTAGATAAGGAAACTAAGGTCAGAGGGGAGAGGTGATGTGGAGAATCAGACACCCAGATGAAACCAGAACCCAGTACTTCTGTCCCTTGGTCTGAGGTTGCGGCCTCAATGCCACAATCATTGCTAATACTTCCAGCCACAGCACTTACCACGTGCTGGCACGGTTCCAAGTATCTTGCGTATAATAACTCATTCAAATCCTCACAACAACTCCATTATTCTATTATTACCCCCACTTTACAAATGAGGAAACTGAGCTTAGAGAGGTAAAGCCATTTACCTAAGGTCACTCTGGCCAGTCAGTGGCAGACCTGAGGTTTGAACCCTGAGAACTTCACCCCAAATCTGTGATCTAATGGATAACTTCTAATGAGAACTGTCAGAGGGGGACCCTTGCAGAAACCGAGGGGACTGTCACTGTTACTGAGGTAGCAGGACTCAAGGTCACCACTTATTTGCTGGAATGTGGCATTTGCTGCCCAGTACCTCCAAGGCAGGCCCCTCCAAGGGGACCTCCCATCCTCTCTCTCCCGCAGCCAGCTCTCCTAGAGACTTCTGGTGGGGGGCCTGAAGCACACGTGAGGACCCTTGCCAGCCTGCACCTTCTCTGGCCAGCCCAGCCGCCATGCAGAGTGCCATCTGTATACAATAAGGCCTCCACACGGTCTCCACCAGTTCAACTGGTCAGGCAGTGTGTCCTGGGCACACTCTAAGCCCCTTAATTGTGCTCCCCAGGAGGTTCACAGGCCAGAGTGACAAATTCTTGGACAGGAGAGAGCTCAAGCTCAACCACCCGTGTCAAAATCTGATGAGTCAATTGGTGCTTGGCCCAAATCATAAGTGCTCATCGCTGGATACAGCACAGACTCAAAACTCTGTTCCTTATCCAGGCACCCTCCACGTGCCCTTTTCCACGGGAGCCTTGCCTCCCGATGGATGACGCTAGGGATGTGCTAATCCTCCTGCATCCCCGCTGCCTACCCGGCCCAGGGCCAAGGATTCTGTGTCACAGATGAGGAACAGGATGCAGTAATAAGGTGATGCATTACATGTATAATGATGATAGAATACATCTATTCATCTCTTAATAGGGGCCAGGTTCTAATAAAAGTGCTCTTTATGGATTACTTACACAGGTACTGTCGATCCCTATTATACATTTGAGGAAACTGAGGTTGAGAGAGGACAGGTAATTTACCTGAGATGTCAAGATTTGAATCCAGGGAGTAGTGACCTAAATTGCTCTGATAATCTCCCTCCTCAGGACTTGGTATGCCTGAATAAACTATATGAAGTTCATCAGAGAAGTGGTGGGGATTACAGAATGGGGTGATGGTCATATTTGCATTTTGCGGAGACAGGGAGGTAGGCGTGGAGGCTACCATGATGTCACAGGAATGAATAGCAAAGGCCACCTGCATGAAAACAGAGGCCGGAGGCAGTGAAGAGGAGGCATGTCTAAGAGATATCGGAGGTAGAATGGGACTTGTTGGGTGGGAGATAGATGGAGGGGCGCAGGATGAAAAGGAGAAGTTTAGGACCCTCCCATATTTCTGCTTTGAGAAGCTTCATAGATAGGTGGTCACTAGGTAGAAAGAGACTACAGGAAGGAGGCAGATTTAAGGGTAATTGGAGGGAGATTAGTGGGTTCTGTTTGGGGCTTGCTGAGTTCAAGTTACCCATAGGATATGCAGACAGCAATGTCTCTTGCTAGGGATTGAATGTTTGTATCCTTCCAAAATTTATATGTTAAAACCCTACCCCACATTATGATGGTATTAAGAGATGGGGCCTTGGGGAGGTGATTGGAATTAGATGAGGTCATGAAGGTGGCCTACCTGTGGAGGTCTTGGTAGAGCGAAAGTGGCCACACTCCTTTAAACCCTCAACTCCCTACACTCAGGTCCCCATTTCATTTCTCACTTGGTTTTTCTTCAGCATTCATCCTTGTGTTTTAGCGCCTCCCCCAAAATGTTCCTCTTCCTAAAATATTCTGTCTCCCCCCACCTGCCCCAAACCATTGGGAAAATAGGAAATCCATGCACTTTAGATACAGGGAGAGCTGAGTTCAAATTGATCCTTTGTACTCAATAGCGGTGTGTCAGCAGGTGGCAACCTCACTAGTGCATAACACAGGTTAATGCAACCTCTGATGCAGGGCTCACTTGAGGAAGAAATGAGATAGCCCCTGGGAAAGTGCCTTACTCCTCAGGCTCACGCAATGATGTCTTCCTTCAGCACAAGGCTCTTCAGGCCCTGAGAGTGTCTGCAGCCCAGGGAAGGAGAGCCTAGGTTTATTTAATCTTCTGTCAGAGAAGACTTTTTTTGTTTTGTTTTGGGGGGTGGGGTAGGACACCCAGGTGACAGGAGCTTGCCGAATTAGGAAGATATCACAGAAAACAGTGGTTCCACTGGTTTTCTCCCCTCCCTGGAGCTGTCTGCAGTCAGCCAGCAACACTGAGTGACCACCGTTCCCCTCACTCCTTGGCCTCCAGGAGAAAAGTACAGCTGGCCCTCCAGGGCCCACCCCTGGCACACGCCCTGCGCTTTCCCATCTCAGCCAAGTTTCCAACGGCCACACCTCACCTTGCCCGGGGTTCCCAATGGCTCCCATAGTTCTAAACCACAGGCCCTCTGCCCACACCCAGGGGGTTTTTGGCACTGCCTAGAGACATGTTTTATTGTCACACCCAATAGGCTGGAGGGTTGCTACTGGCGTCCAGTGGGAAGAGGACAGGGATCTTGTTAAACCTCCGACAATCCCCAGGATGGCCCCCACCATAAGGTATTTCTGGCTCAAAATGTCAGTAGTACTGAGGTTGAGAAACTCCCAGCAGGATGGAGACTCCACTACCTGTCGTGGCCACTAGCGTGACGAGGCACCTTCAGTGACCTCCTTCCCTGCTGCTTTACTGAGATCTCCCAGTGAGCCGTCTGCACTCAAATCATTGTCTCAGCGTTTGTCTCTGGGGGTCCCCAAACAGGACAGGCCTTGAGCTGTTTGGAGTCTGGTTAAGTAGGTGGAATCTATCATCTCCTAACCCCTGCTAGAAAAAGCACGTCCCACCACAAAGAAAAAATATGTTCTTAACATATGTATGGAGAAAAGGAAAAAGACCAAATGAATAGAATGCAAATGGTGACCTCTTAGAGCACACTCTAGAGAGTGCTGAAAAGAGCAGAGACTGGATATGGGCAGAATCCAGCCCAGCATGTGTCCTTAGGAGGTGAGTTTAAAGGAAGCTCAAAGCAATGAGTAGGGCCAACTGGCAGCCAGAAGGAGAACAGGCTTTCTGAGGAGAGAAAGGAGCCTGTGGTGCTCCCCAGATTCTAACCCCAGGTTGCCACCCCCTTCCAAGGCCAGGTTCATGGGGTGCCCAGGGAATTGGAAAAATGACTGTGGAACATTACAGGATGTGCACACGGCCCAGGACCTCTCCTCCCCGTGCACTTCCTCTTTGTGGGAGGGAAAAAGATGGCTGCAAATGTCTCCAATGTGAAGGGAAATCTTTGCTGGTGTCACGGCTAGGGGATTACATCTGCCTACAGTTACAGGATGTATCACTTGCAGAGAATTCCTTCCACAACATACCCAAAGAACCAAAAAAAAAAAAAAAAAAAACAAGAGTATTAAATAGCTGGCTACATTCAATCTATATTTTTCATCCTGTTTTTTTTTTTTTTTCCTCCTGTGGTTTTTCACCAAAGTCCACTCTGACATGCCATTAAAAGAAAACCGTATGTGTATGAGCAATAGATTTCGAAAGAAAAAAAAAAAAAAACTAATATATCGAACCACCCAATGGATACGATTTGGAAGAAGTAACCAGATCCTCTTCTCTGGCAGGCTGTAAACGGGGCTAGGGAGGGACATGGTTTTTCTTTTGGTCATTCTGCCAAGTTAAAAAGGAAGTTGGAGATTAGAACAAAATATTTAAATCAAAAATGAATCCTTCAATGAAAGCTGCTTGATCCCCTTTGCTACCACCCCTGCCTGCCTTCCCCCTTATGGGAAGCATACTTCTCTTTGAAAAGAAGTAGTGTATTGTTGCTGAATAGAAGGGGGACAGCCCACTGGGGAGGCACATCGGTCTCATCATTTTAAAAGTAGGAGATAAATGACCTAAGGCCTCTTCCCAATCAAATGCTGCTTCTGCACTTTCTCAGAATAAATGGCACGATTTTCCCCTGGTGAGCAGGGAGTGCTCTCCCCGAAGCTGGGTTTGCCTGTGCTAGCCGTGCATCCCAGCTCGCGGAAGAAGGATAAGTGCAACTAAGATGGACATATCTGAGTGATCCCAGGGCATCGCACTGCTCTTTGAAAGCAAGACCCAAGCAAGACTCAAGTTCCCTTCATAATGGAGAACTTGCAGAACAGCCCTTGTGTTAAGATTCAGTATTGTGATTTCTTGAAATGTCCCTCAAATGCACCACAAGAGATGGATACATAGCGTAGGTTCTATCGGAGAAAAAGATCCAAGAAAGGAGAAGTAAGGAACAGAGCCATATCTAAAGATCCCCTCTTTCACTGTACCTGCCAGTCTCTCCTCAAAATGATTCCACTTTTGAAGTGACCCAAGTAAATGTGGTCCTCTTGGTGCTGAGCTCACTTGATATGCATTTAAAAGAACAATGCAAAACAAATAATGTGTTGGGACTTTCTGACACCAGGTCCTTCCTATTAGAAACATTGTTCAGTAATTCATGGAGAAAAGGGAACCCTCCTACAGTGTTGATGGGAATGTAAGTCGGTGCAGCTACTGTGGAAAACAGTATGGAGGTTCCTCAGAAAACTAAAAATAGAATTACCATATGATCCAGCAATCCCATTTCTGGGCATACATCTGGACAAAACTATAATTCAAAAAGGTATATGCACCCCTATGTTCACAGTGGCACTAGTCACAATAGTGAAGACATGGAAACAAGCTAAATGTCCATTGACAGATGAATGGATAAAGAAGATGTGGTACATACAATATATACAATGGAATACTACTCAGCCATAAAGAAGAACGAAATAATGCCATCTGCAGCAACGTGGATGCAGCTAGAGATTATCATACTAAGTAAGTCAGAAAGAGAAAGACAAACACCATGATATCACTCATATCATCTAAAATATAAACAATCTAAAATATGACGCAAATGAACCTATCTACAAAACAGAAACAGAATCACGGACATAGAAAACAGGCTGATGGTTGCCAAAGGGGAGAGGGCTGTGGGAAGGATGGAGCGAGAGGTTGGGGTTAGCAGATGTAAGCTTTTATATACAGGATGGATAAACAACAAGGTCCACTGTATAGGACAAAGAACTATACTCAATATCCTATGATAAACCATAATGGAAAAGAATATATTAAAAAAGAATGTATATATATATGTATAACTGAATCACTTTGCTGTACAGCAAAAATTAATACAACATTGTAAATCAACTATACATCAATTAAAAAATTCATAATCCAAAAAAAAAGAATACATGGAGGGAGAAGTTAGCAAGAATGTTATTCTGGAAGAGCTGAGGCAAACGGGGCAATCAGGAATAATTTTATCAGATCTGCTAGCCTCTTTGTATCTGGCCAAGTTCTATACACTTCAGTACTTGTCCCCATGATCCTGTGATCTTGCAAACAAATGCACCTATTGCTCTTCAATACTCTAAATAAATGTTGGTAATGTAGCCTACCAATATGAATCACACAGTCATAGCAAATAAACAACAGAATCATCCAAGATATAAAAACAGAAGGGTAGGGGCTTCCTAGCTGGCACAGTGGTTGAGAATCCGCCTGCCAATGCAGGGGACACGGGTTCG
Source organism: Hippopotamus amphibius kiboko (assembly GCF_030028045.1). Taxonomy (NCBI): domain Eukaryota; kingdom Metazoa; phylum Chordata; class Mammalia; order Artiodactyla; family Hippopotamidae; genus Hippopotamus; species Hippopotamus amphibius. Next base: position 87,441,052 of record NC_080187.1, read on the forward strand.
ATCCCTGCTCCAGGAAGATCCCACATGCCACGGAGCAAATAAGCCCGTGTGCCACAACTACTGAGCCTGCGCTTTAGAGCCCGTGAGCCGCAACTACTGAGCCCATGTGCTGCAGCTACTGAAGCCCACGTGCCTAGAGCCCATGCTCCGCCAACAAGAGAAGTCATGGCAATGAGGAGCCCATGCACCACAACCAAGAGTAGCCCCCGCTCACCGCAACTAAAAAGAAAGCTCGCACACAGCAAAAAAGACCCAACAGAGCCAATAAAATAAATAAATAAAAATAAATTTGAAAAAAAAAACCAAAACAGAAGGGTATATTGATAGCATTAATAACAACATGGTAATACATAATAATGGTTCCCCAAACAGAACAATTATACAGAACCCACATATATCCTTGTTTTTCTCCCCAACCTCTCTGGCTTCACCATCCTGTGACCTTGTGTATTTCAATGCTGATCCTGCATGAGAGATGATTTAGGATTATCACACTCCCCTGACTTAACATCCAGCCAATACTGTGCAAGCAACCTGGAAGCCTGGCATTCTTCTTTGCAAGCACTAAATATTTCAGAAAGAGATTTCAAAACTGGAAAACAGCAATATTACCAAACATTGCTTGATAAATCCCCCAAACGGGCGCGTATCAGCACAAGCCTTTGCCATGGTCCGCTTTGCTCACCTTCAACGTGTCCTCAGCAGGAGGCAGCCACTCAATTTTACCCAATTTGTGTGTGTGTGTGTGTGTGTGTGTTTCTTCTGCCGGATCTTCAATGATCTATTAGAAACGATGACAAAAAGAGAGCTCCTGTCCCTTAGAGGCTCTTTTTTGTTCTTAGATGTAAACCCCAACACCATCCTCATGCCGAGACAAACTGCACATCTCCGTATCATTTCTAGCTCCCCAGCTTGATTGTTCTTCACGGCACACATTAAAAAAAAATATCTGTATTGAGTACAGCCATGTCCCAGGGACTGAGCCAGATGCTTTGCCACCATCTTCTCATCTAATCATCCTGACACCTCGCCATCGGGGTTGTAATTCAGTTCATTTTGTGCATGAGAAGTGGAGGCTCAGAAAATTCAAGTGACTTGCCTAAGGTCCCTGGGAGCCAATTGCCTACAACTCCTTGGCGTCTTTGCTCAGGCTGGCCCTGCCCTGCAGCCCTTCCCCCCTAGTGCCACACCACCTGACCTGTGGGGGCTATTGTTTGGGTCAGGTCAAAATCCTCATGTTGTCATTTTCTTGCCTTATCCCCAGTCATGTTGTCATGACTCCCACCTGCCTGGCTGGGGCAGCCTCTCTGGCTAACTGGGTTGCCTCCCTGACTATGGATCTGTGCCTGGTACCCTGGAGCCCATGCACTGCCAACTCATCCATCCAAGGACACTGCTTGGACCCCTCCATGCTCCTGAGAGTCTCACTCCACCAAGAATTAGGAGTGCGAACCTGGGAAAGTCATTAAAACTTTTTGACAGTTTTCTCACATCTATAATAGACATAATAATCCCAGCTCTATCTCTGGAAGGAAACTCAATTGAAGATCGAATGAGACTCAAAAAGCGGCCTTTTGGGGGACATAATTCCCATGCTAGATTTTGTCTCCAAAATGGCCCTGAAATGCAAATTTTCATCCAAATTTGCTCAAAATGTGGTATTTCTGGATCTGAATCCAATGCCATTTTTTTTCCTCCAAAATTTGCCCCTCTGCCCACAAAGAATAAAAGTTGGTCAATCCACTTTTCCCGAGTTCATAGTTTGTGTTCCAGAAGGCGTGGCCAAGAGTTTTACTCAGTAATAAACTCTGCATTTCTCATTTGTGAAATCACCAATAAGGAAATTTCAATAAGGAGTCTTATTTTTAATACCCCCAAATCATATTTAATTAATCCAATCTTAAATTTCTAGATTAAGTCATTTTCACTGAGGTAACCAAAAAGAGAAAGAAAAAACAAACAAACAAGTTTTGGAAGTATAAATTGTTGAGAATCCTGGTGCCCAGACAGTTTCAGATCAAAATAAATACCCCAAAGCCTTCAAAGCCGCCTCTTTACCATGAAATAAAAACTCCGGCCCCTCAGCCTGAATTCCCAATCCACTTCCAGCCTCAATCTGCCTTTCCCACCTCAAGTTCCTTTTCTCCTACATGAACCATTTGCTGGATTATTTGCTTTTCTTTTAAAAGCTGCTTCACTTTCCTTCCCCTGCATTTTCCTTCAGGCCTCCTTCAACCCAGAATGCCTCCCCAATGCCCCGTGACCTAATCCAATCCATTTAGTTCAAACCTCCACTTCTTCAGTGAAACCTGTCCTCGCCATGCCAGCCTGAACAGACTTCTCCTTCCACTGAGCGCCTGTGGCGAGCTCACCCTCTTACTCACCATGTGCTCCTTTCTGATGCTTCTCCTAGTGTCATCTTGAACTATCATTAAATATCTTTCCCTTTCACATTTTAACATTTGGTGCCCCGTTCTGCCTGTCTACCCCAGAGCTAGCTCATGTAGCACTTCACATACAGTAGCCACTCATTAAAAACTTGGTGCTTAAATTTGACCCACACGCTTGCAGACTACTCTGATCAAAAGAAATATTTCTCATGCATAAAGCAACAGAATTGTAGAAATCCACCCCACCAAATATTTTTGGCTAAAAAGGAAGGAGTATCTTTCCACAGTCGCAGTGGAAACTGTGCATGTGAATGTGTGTTTGGGGCTCAGAAGTAGAGCGAGCCTTGTTAATTTTAAAGCCACATAGCATGTTTGGCTAAGAGGATGACTCCATTTGTGTATTTCAGCCACGTAAAATACACCCTGGGATTCTGGACTGAGAAAAATAGCCATATAAGGAGAAAACAAGACATTCCCTATAGCTGCCCTTGTAAAACACTCTATGATTTAACCCTCTGCTCGGACAGATCCAAGCTCCCTTGCTTTACAACTACAAACAATCAGATTCCTGGGAGGAGCTCAGTGGGGACTTGCACCACTGGGCACAAAGGATTGCAAACAAAACCTGACAGGTCACACACACGCGGGGCAGCACGGCCAAAGCTTTGTAGCCGCCTGCCTTTCTCTCTGCAGTGTGCTGTCCCAGCCGGAGCAGCAGAGCAGGAACCAAGATGATCTCCAGCCCAAAGACAACTCTGAGGGGCTCATTAATCCTTCTTTCCAGAACACAGGGCTCTGGGGTCTGCCTCCACCTTCCAGATGACAGTCCATCAATCTGTGACCTGGCCCTCACACAGGACCCGTGGCCTTGTGGGGCCTCTGCCCTGGACAGGGGAGGAATTATAGAGCTGGGACCTACAGAGAGCCCTGAAACTCTCACTTTCACTCTCTTCATCTTGGTTGCTATTAATAACAACTCTGTGCGATACGGTTTTCTAGAAGGTAAAACTGAGGTTCTGAGTGGTTCCAACATCCATCACAGGTAATGAACGAGGCTATGATTAGAAATAAAGTTTTATGCTGTGGCTGACACTGCTCATTATTTTCTGCTATGCAGTCTAATCTCCTTCCTTCCAGCAATATAATGACCCTCACCTCCCCCCCCCAAAAAAACCCCCCCACACACAAACACAGTTACTGAGGACCAAGGAAGACGGCTGCCCAGCTGGGGACAATGATTCCCAGCTTCCATGCAGCTCCAAGTGGTCATATAACTAAGTTCCAGAGAAAGCAAGGTGCGTGGAAGTGATGTGGGCAAATGCTGGGTCACATCTTTAAAAAGATGGGCTGCTGGTCCTGCCCATGGCCTGGAATGCTGATGTGGGGATGAAGACGAGGACAAAATAGAAGGAAGCCAGACAACTTTATAGAGCAGGGCCACCTACCTGCCCAGCACTGCCCGCCTACGTCTGGACTGTTCTGGGAGAGAGAAATAAACAATCTTATCTGAACCACTGTATTTTTCAGTGTCTTTGTGACAGCAGTTTAGCCTGCACCTTAACTAATGCATGTGACTTTCTGCTGCCTCAGCTGTGTGCAAAGAATCTTGAGGCCATACTAGCTTGCACTAATTTAAAAAGCAGAAGGAAAAAAATCATAGCCAAGTTACATAAGAGTCAGCAGCAATCATGTGCCAAAATCACCCCCTCCCTGAGGCAGCGCTGGAAAGGGCCTCATCCACACCAGGGAATCCTGCACAGGTTAGAGTAAAGGTCAGAGAATCCAGCTCTCTCCTTCCCATAAAAGAGTATCCTGGGGAAAGTTTGCCTTCCCAAATGAATTTCAGATAGAAGGACCCTAAACCTTTTTGAGCTGGAATCAGAAGGAATATTTAGTCAATTGTCACTATCATTCCAAAAATGACTTATTCAAATCTTTTTTAAAAATTTTTAAAATTTGTTTTACCTATGTCAACAGATGTGTTAAAACATCTCCTATTGTGATTGTATGTTTGACAACTAGTACTGGGAATTCAATTTTTGCCTTTTATTTGAAGCTATTAGGTACATATTAGAATTCTATTTTTATAACAATCTTTATTCCTAATCATGAATTTTGCCCTAAAGTCTGGTATAAATGTAATTGTACTAACCCCTTTTTTTCCACCTGATAGTTCTTTTCCATTGTTTGCCTTTGTTTTTTTCTCTGCCCTTATATTTTAGAGGAGTTTCTTATAAACCATACAGATTTTTTGCATCCAAGTTAACAATCTCCGTGTTTTAGCTGACACATTTACTCCATTTACATATATTTAGGATTTATTTGTGCCATCTTATTGGGGCTTTGTATTTACCTTGCTATATATGATCTTTGATTTTTTTTCCTGCCTTTTAATGGATTGATCAAGTTTTTTTTTTCCCCCTCTTTGCCTATTCTACGCTTTCGTAATTATTCACCTCATTTTTATGTTTGTATATACACACAACCCTTTTAGATATGATCCTTACATTTTTATCACACATACTTGACTTCAAAAAGTATAGAATAAGTCAGCATCTCTACTAACCTACCAATCTTCAGAGATCCAAACATCTCCCATCCTTCTTTCACCCTGTGGTCCAATATTTCAGTTCCACATTAATTGGTACCCTTAAAATTTGTCAATATTATTGTTATTTTCTACAGATGATGCTTGTTTAAATTTAGTACCTCTTCTTCAATCTCATTCATTCTCTTTTGGTTTAATTTTCTTCTACTTGAAATAGATCCTTTAGAAGCTTCTTCAAGAGAGTCTTTGGTAACTAAAAAAAATTATCATTTTTGTTGAATAATAATTTAAGTGGATGAAGAAGTGAAAGTTATTTTCTCTTAGCATTTTGGGTATATTATCTTATTGACTGTTGGTTTCTGTGGTTATCACTGAGAAGTAGGCTGCCTATTTAATCATATTTCCTTTGTAGGGAATACAACTTTTCTCTGTGGTTGCTTTGAGAACCTCTTGGCTTTGGTGTTCTGCACTTTCATGACAGTGGACTTGAGGTTTGCATTCACTCTTATTTATTCAGCTCATGGCTTGCTGTAGCTTCCTGAATCTTATGATCCTCATCTTTTAACTACTGTAGAAAATCCTCAGCCTTTTTTATCTTTGAATATTTCTTTTCCTCATTCTCTACTCTGTTCCCTTGAAATTCTTTTTATTTCTCATTCTATTGCCCATATCTTTAAGCATTCTTTAATATGTTTACACCTTTGTGATATATTCTGAATTGGAATCAGATCTCTCTTCCAGTATACTAATTTTCTCTTTAGCCACATCTAATCCATTAAAATTAATGACTATAAAAACAGATGATTGAACCTGGTGTACCCCCAAAAAAATAAAAAAAAAATAAAAAAATAAAAATAAAAAAAAATTAATGACTATAGCTGTTACTTCTGGAATGTCTGTTTTTTTTTTTCAAACCTGTACTTTCTTTTTACGTGGTATTGTACCTTGTATATTTATTATGTTTTCAATTCCTTATTTTATGTCTCTAATCATTTTAAACATACTTATAGTCCCTATACAAAAGCTGTGCTACCTGAAGTTGCTGGGAATCTGATCCTAAGTATGTTTTATCTGTTGATTCTCTTTCATGGGGATTGTTTCCTAATAAGTTTTGTAATTTTGGAGCTTGTCTTCAGTATTGCTTTCTCTGTGGGAATTCTGTGTGGCCTCCACTGAGGGTGTGACTCAATGGAGAGCTTTGTGTTAGGTTCACAACTGTCTAACATCATGGTCTAGAATCACATTTTGATGTAATATCTCATCGCAAATATTCATAGACCACATACATAGCATAAAGTCAAACCTCAAACCCAAGTAAGGCATTGGGTTCTTGGTTCAGAATTCTTGATTCACAAATTAGACACAATTCTTTGTGCCCAGGTTTCTGGTTAAGACAGACAAATTCCCTTGTCTCCCTGCTGATGGCTTCCTTGTCAATGCCTGCATTTGACCCAAGGTGGAGGCTGCAAAACGTAGGTCTCAGCATTCACAATTACTTGCCTTTCCAGTTCAACTTCGCAAGACAATTAATATAGTCTCTATGTCTTTAGGTTAAATGTGACTGGCTTATCTTGGGTCAGGAATCCACATGCAATGCAATCAGCTGTAGACAGTGACAGGGTCTCACAGCACTTAAGGAACTTCCTTTGGGGCTGTTTTTGGAGAGAGAACTTCTCTAATAAAAAGGCCTAGAGGAGAGAAGGAAATAATCATTGGAGGAAATAATTAGCCTCTCTGTAACCAATAACTTTTCTCCAAAACTTCTCTTGTGTAAGCTCTGCTGTCAGTGATTGTGTAGCCTCCATTGTGGGCATAAAATTGTTAAGTGCGGGAGTCTGAGCGGTTGTAACCAGGGAGGGCGTTGATAGTGCCTCTCAGGAAAGAGCAAGGTGAGCATGTTCTGCAGTGAAGTGGAATTTGTCTTCAACTCAGACTAAATGTGGAAGTTGCTCTTCCACACAGCACCTAGCCCAATGCCTGACAAAGCAGACATTCAATATTTGTTGGAATAAAATATCAAACATTTCCTCCACCCTTTAGTAAGGAGATAATGCAGTGCACAGAGGCAGCAGGCAGAAAGTATTTAAAGAGAGACGGAAAGCTACATGCCCATGGCCAAGAGAAAAGTAAACCTTTCCCAGAGAAATAAGTAAATCAAGGCAGGCAGTTAACAAAGAATGCTGGAGGAAGATAACCTCTTCAAAGCCTCAGAACTTGGAGTGGACTTTGAATTAGCACATAGTCCGAGATGCAGAACAGAACGCTCTTCCGTTCGTAAATAAGGGCACCATCACAGATGGTGACATCCCACACAGACCCTCCCAGCAGGGGGTCGCTGTGAACTTGGGTATGACATTGAGGCAAAGCGAAGGCAGTTCTCTCAGGCACGTCAGCATAAGGAATTTAAGGGGAAGGAACTGAAAGATGTTTAAAGGGACACATTGTGTTAGTATGTTTGTATATACAATACTCATGTTAATTATGTGTTAAAATATATGTAATTCAAATCATCCTGTGGGTTCCTTCTTAATATGTTCTTTCTGGTTTTGGTGTTGAACATCCAAGTTAAAGGTTCTCACCAAACGCGATTATAATTAATATTTGGCTGAGCTGAGAGCTGCAGTCTACGTTGGGGAGCTAAGAAAGCAGTTCCCCTTACAGAATGCCTTACCCGGGATTTCTTTTTTCTAAGTGTACTACTTGTTAGATTCAGTTTACTGATGGAGTCTCCAAAATTGCTGTAGAAGAAGTCTTAGGGGTGGCCATCTGGTTGAAAGATGGGGTTAGCAGACTGGATTTGAGACTGTATTTGCATACCAAGTATGCTATGCTTCTCCTCAAATTGTGTGTTTATCAAGGTTGGCTTGAGGAGAATGGAGGTTAGACCTCATTTCCCGAGCTAACCTTTGGTCCCTCAGAAGCTTGAAACCGAATGGAAGACGCTACACGTAAAACTATGGAGAATAAAACCTGTAGCATGAAAAAGATTATAGTGCCACCCCAGGGTCCAGGGAGGCTTTGTGAGGCAAAGTTTTGGCTTTTCAAAACACTCAAACCACCTGTTCCCCAGGCTGGGGGTAACCTCCATCACAACGGTGACATGCTGGCCCCCTGCCCGTTCTGAGCCACAGAAGTCACGACAGGAAGCTTCCTGGATGAATTCAGTAGGACTTAACTCTGTCACAGACTTGCAACATCTAATACCGATAATGACCTCCACACTGAACCTAGGGTTGCATTCCCAACAGTAGCTCCTGCAGTTGTTCTCAGATGAAATCAAATTACTGTGGAAAAAAATGTGTGAGCCCTCCTTTCCCACAACGGGGTGAAAAGGGCAGCTTCCTGGGTTACCAGCCGTGGCAAACACCATCTCACCAGTTTACAGGTGGTGTTATTCAAGCGCTGGAATGTGTGGAATGGGTCAAATGTGTGTGTCAAATGTGTGTCAAATTAGGTAGCCTCCCTCTTGAAACCGTTAAATCTTTGCATCTCTTCATCGTGGGGGCTCATAGACAGGCTGGCGGTGGGAACCCAGCAGTATAACAACTGGAACCACGCATCTTGCTGCAGAAACGAAGCACTCTGCCGTGGCCCAAGGGAGGCGCCTAAGCCTTGCACATTTCACCTTCCTTTCCCCAGGTAATTCTCTCCAGAAACACTGCTAGGTGGCAGTTCCCTCTCTTTCAGCATTCCTGAAAATATTTATGATTTGGGATAAGCACTCAGACTTCAAATTCATGTTAAGAAGCTCAGGTGAAAAGGCTCTATTGTGAGTAGATGGAGCATTCAGAACTCTGGGCAGCTTCAGGCTGGAAAATACCACTGCACTCCCTCCCCGCTGGAGCTCCCTGTGTGGGCACCACAGAGAACCAGAAGGCACTCTTGCTGTGGGGTCTCCGACTGGATGTCAGCCCAGGATGTTGTGAGTCCCAGGACACTTCCTGAGTCCTCACCTGGTTTCCTCTCTCTCGGGGCACTTGTGAGAAATAAGTGAGGGAACAACGTCAGACGCATACTAACCCCTTGCATTCCACGATGCCCTGGAACCCGAGACATCATCCTGTGGTGGCTTTGTCCTAGCCCTGTGCATTGGGGAGGGGGGGTGGAGTGGGGGGGGTGGCACTTGTGTTCCTGCTTGCCAGCTCCTATTCCCTCTTGCTCTGATAGCAGCACCTCAATTTTCTCCTGGAGAACCTCTCTGCCACTGCCCATGGTTTGGGTGCCCTCCTCTGGCCAACAGCTGAGAGCATGACCCAAGCCAGACCAATTGGAATGGCCCTTCTGGGAATGTGGATCTGGGGCAGGATGGCATCTGCACAGAAAACTTTCAAAGCTATTTAAAACTGGGATCCAGGCCTTAAGAGCCTGTCCCTTGGTTCCTGCTTCGCTGCAATCCTGCCGCAGCCCTGATCCTCACGCCTTCCTCGGGTTCTGGAAGCGACTCTGTACTCTTACAGTTGATTCCCTGTCTGCTTCTTGGAGCCAGTGTGGAGTTCCACGCCTTGCAACAGTGCCCCCTTCCCCGCACAGATAAAGAAAGCAATTCCCAGGTCTCAGGAACTAACACGGAAGGGGGATAAGAAGCCAACCTCCAGTTAGCAGCCTGGCCCCCTCCCCAGCACCCTCCCAGGGACGGTCGCCTCGGCCTCTTGCCTTCCCCTCACTGCCACATCACTCTCCCGCGTTCCCACGTCATCCCCGCTCGCAAACCATCATCTCTTTCTATTCTCAAGGCTCTGTTGCCTCTGGTACCAGGCCATTTTCATAAATCTTTCATTTTAAAATAAATCTCGGTGTCTCGTTCACCACAACATTTCTAAAATTCATTCCGCTGCCCCATTCCCCCGCCAGCGTGCTCATTCCAGAGGAGGGACCTTCCCACTTGAATGTTGGCACCGTCCTGGCCTTTCGGCTTCCTCTCCTGCCACCTTCCTCTCTCCCAGAAACTGAGGTTTGGACTTGGGTGGGTTGAAAGCCCACCCATGCATGCCATGCATAACATTCCCTTCCTCGGCACTGATGCATTCTGAGACAAGAAGTCCTTTGATAATGTTTCTCTGGGGGCCCGTTTGGCGCCATCTTGCGAAACGGGCAGCCTTGGCCAAGTTCCCTTTGCTGGAGAGTAAGCAGTGGGAGCTGCCCAAGGGCATGCTCAGTCCCCGCCTAGGTCTCTGGGCTGCCTTTGCAGCCCAACCTTGAGAGCTGCCACATCCTCACCCAACCCAGGGGCTGAGGGCATGATCACAGTCATGGTATCTATTCCACCTAAACATGTTTCACCTAATTGAGCCTCTACAAAAATGGCCCTGTTTGGCAGCCAGGGATCATACCCACCCCTCAGGAAGTGGTAACATATTAGAATTCAGGGTACCTCCTGCAGCTGGGAAACACATTCTATGAGCTGTCCTCTGGGGCCCATAAGGAATTCACACCTGTGATTAACTTAACTGGCCGTCCCATTTCCCTAAAGCCCTGTACCGATCCAGTTGAGAGAGCAGCTCTCTGGCAATGAACAACTTGAGTTTTTAGAGAGAAATCAAGGTATAACAGATTCAAGTAATTCAGCATATTACAGTAAACACTGTGACCGGAGCTAGGCTAGATTTTCGCCGACGTGTACAATGAAGAGTGGGTATGCCAGCCTGCGTACGCACAGCCTGACACCTATTGTTAGATGTGTCCTGGACATTTGTAGAAGTTTTTCTGGTGTGAACTATTGAATTGGCTATTCACTAGAAACTTCCCATGCTACTTAAAATTAGATTAGTAATTTACTTTTGTGTGGAATTCAGAAGGAACGTGTTGTACAATGGAGTGACCGCATATGTGGAACATGTGTGTGTGTGTTCCAGTTGGGAGAAATTACTTTTATACATGCAGGCTGAGGAACCTGTTTTTAAATGAATTCTCTTAAACTTAAAATTCATTTTAAAGCTAAGCCCCTACCACCATAAAAAAAGAAAGAGAGAGAGGGAGAACGTGGGCAGATTTCAACAGCTACTTTCATGGCCATGTTGCCTTAAGCTAGTTCTCTAAATAATCTCTTCAACTCAAGGTTCTGGCCTCGAAACCAGGCTTGCTTCTGTCCTTGTCTCCAGTGTACTCTTGTGTACCTGAACATTGAATCATGGGCAGGAATTTCCAGTATTTTCATTCTTTCCCTGCTTTGAAGGCCATTCATCTGCATGTTGATTTTCCCTCCACCCTCTTGAAAAAAATATACGCATCTGCAAGATGGAAAGCCAGGAGCTGGCACTTGGGACGAGATCACATGGAACAGGAATGTCAGGAAAGGTGAGGGCCTGGCCAATGCAGTGGGCCACCACCACAAACCATGGTCGGCATTTCAGGAAGGGAAGTGAATCAGTCCTCTGAACTCCGTGGTGACAAACCCAGAGCCTCTGTCACCCTCTCCCCTCCCTGTGGACACATGCCTGACCAAGCGTGGGCCCTCCCAGCATGAAGTAGGGCCAGACAGTTGCTCTTTTGCCCTTAACCATGCAAACTGCTGCTCTCGAATATCAAGTGTTTATATTCTTAGAATCTAGACTCACTTTCAAAATACGTGCAATTTCCAGTAAGGAGAAATTGAATAATACCTATCTACAGTGGACTCCAAACTTGGTTTTTTTGAAGTGACTTCAGAACAGATGAAATTACTGTAGACATATGTACTTTTTTAAAAAATGTATATACCTAAATAAGAATCTGTGCATTTGGATAAATGCAACTGAATAAACTGAAATGAATTGAACTGAATGGATCTATTCATCTAAACCTTCCATCCACATAAAAGCCCACACAGTAAAATGGCTGTAGAAAGTCATATTGATGACAATGACGACCTTACTAGCACTACCACTACGAGGCTTCCAGAGAGTAACTCAGATGACCAGTCCCAGCTGTCAAGGAGCTTCCTGCCTGATTAAACACACACACACACACACACACACACACACACACACACTCTCTCTCTCTCTCACTCTCACTCTCTCTCTCCCCCTCTCTCCCCCCCCCTCTCTCTCTCCAGTCTCTAAAACCTCAGAATCTTATCTGATTCTTCCCTATCCTTTACATTATATACCAACTTGCTTCCCAAGTCCTTCTCATTCTAGGTTTGTAAATTTCATATTAACATTCCCATGTTTTCCTCTCCAACCCTGGCTGTCTCCACTCTATTTCAGGCCCTCTTGCATCTTTCCCAGATGACCCCAATAGCCTCCTTTCAGGCACCTGTAAGAGCCCACCAGTGTGGGCAGAGCTGACAAAGGCATAGCACTCATCCTGCTACCCCAAAGCCCTCAACCATAACAGACCACAAGAATCGATCCCAATTCTCTTTCCCCTGAGCCCAGACATGACTTCACAGCCCCTCACAGCACATCCCTCCTAGGTCACTACCAATTTACCAGAGTTCTCTTGGAAACAGAATCTATTTCTCACCCCTGATCTATTTCTCACAAGACTCTTCAACCAGGACTGAGCATCAGCATCACGGGTGCCTGAACAGGACCTAAGATTGTAAACAGAATCTGTGGGCAGGAACATGGGCATTGTAAAATACAACCTGCAAGATTTTTGATGTTCGGTCTTCATTAAGGACTAAGTAAAACTAACACAAACCAGAACGTTTTGCCCCCTTCAAATCCTCTCCTCTCCTTTGCCACCTGCTGCCTTGTAATCTTCACTGATTCCTGTTCCACAACTACAAACCCTGAACTTTTCCTAGCCAGCTCCTGACAACTTCCGTTTGGACACCAGGAACATTAGTCTAAGACAAAAACCAAGACAGGTGTATCCTACAAGGAGCAGATGTCAGGATGGGATTAGATGTGCAAAGCTTTTCTAGGGCAAAGACCTATGAGAGAAAATGTGGAAAGAGCCAGAAGGGGCTAGAGGAGTTGACCAAGGGGTCTGACCCTTTGAAAAGGAGAGGGAGATGGAAGCATCTTGGACTGCAGAGCAGTACTAACGCGAGTTCAGCAAGAGCTTCGGGAAGTCCTGGAGCCAAAGTCACCCATCAGAGGAATCCAGTGTTTTGGCATCCCTGCCATGTTGAGTCATTGGCCGGGAGCAGACCATGGGAAGCATGGCTTCGGCACAAACGCAACAGCTTCAGAGTGTCGTAGCCAAGACCTCGGCCAATTAGTGGCTCCCTGCAGTTGGAGATCTGAGAGGTGCATTCACAGAGCTGCCAAACCAGGTCACTGACAGTGGCTGGGACTGCTGGATTTAACAAATAAACATACTGGATGCGGATCACCAGGGGTTGGGGGAGTGGGGGAAATGGGGAGATGTTGGTCCAAGGGTATAAACTTCCAGGTATAAGATTAACAAATTGGGGGATTTAATGTATAGCATGATGATTATAGACAATAATAAAATATACTGGTATTATATAGCTGAATGGTGCTGAGAGTGGATCTTAAGTGTTCTCATTACAAGAGGAAATGGTAACTACACGACCGTATGGAGGTGGAAGCTAATACTGTGTTGGTAAAATCATTTTGTTATAAGTGTATCAAATCAACAGTCACATACCTTAAAATTACACAAAGTTTTGTGTCATTTATATCTCAATAAAATTGAAAAAAAATACAGGACACCAAGTTCAATTTGGATTTCAGATAAACAACAGATAACTTTCAGTCTAAGAATGTGCCAAATACGGATGTCTGATATTTTTTTTTTTTTTTTTTGCCTCAGGCTGTATCTGTGACAATCCTTATCTTTTGAACTGGATCTGTGATTTGGCACAATCCTAAGAGGTCTCTCCCCTGTCGGTGTCTCTGCTACCCAGTCACCCATCCTCCCCTCCCCACTACTCTAGATCACCTTCTGGAAACACTATTCTGGTTATGCCAGCCCCTGCCCCTCCGCCCAAGGAACTTCCAATAGTTCCCATGAGTTTCAGAATAAACCTCAAACTCCTCAGGCTGCTGTTCAGCCTTATTTTGCAACACTGATTCCCACTGACCTTTATGGCTCCTGGGCTCCAATCAGACCAGACCTTGTAGTTATCAAGACATACTCAATACAATTCCGGACATCCTGCCTTTGCTCACGCTAGTCTTCCTCCCTGGAATGCCCTTCCCAGAGGTGCCTTCTCTCAAATCTCCACATTTCCAACTTTGACCTGTGCTTCAGGACTAGCTCAAGTGCTGCGATAAGCTATGTACACCATCACTCTGCCCAGAATCCCTTCCACCTAGTGGCACAGGAAGAAGCCAAAATAACATAGAAAGATGTAACCTGATAGGCCCTGAATGCCTGAGATTTTCGTATAGAGTGGATTTTAGCAAACAACATTTCCCAGTTCCATGGGTGGCATGAATAGCAATAGCTTTTGTATAACCAACAGGGTAAGTTTCACTTTTAGCCCCAGTGCAGATGTTTAATTAATCAGGACCGCCGTCCTTGTTCGCCCTTGACTGGGTTTCCCTGGTGATTACCCACCGGAAAACTCAGCCCTTTAATGCAAACAATGTCCTGATTAATGTTTTGTGCTGTGCACCAGGTTAGGGGAGCAGGTCCTTCATTAGTGAGCCAGCCTGGACTGCAAAACTTCAGTCCTGAAAACTCAAACCTCATTTCATACACAACTGTCTTCGCATTTTCTTGTGTGTCAAACCTTTCCTTAACTCCCTTTTCTTCCTCCCAACTTTGATTTGGGGGAAGAAAGTTTGCATCAACTGAATATCAAACATTAAATTATTTTGACTTCAGCAGAGTTTTGAGATTGACTCGAGCAGTGAAAATGCCCTCCACCCAGCGCGTGCAACAGCCGCTCCACGGTCCTAGCTTGGGTGTGCCTGCCTTTTGTGGATGGCACACGTATTCATTCATTCAGTGTCTTTCTCTCTCCCTCACTAGAAAAGGGGAGGAAATCAGATGATGAAATGAAAACCTTTAAATAAAATATCATTCACACAAAGGAAAAGAATTTTCCTCTGGGTCATTATCAGTGGAAACCCAGTGAAAAGATAATAAGCACAAGATTCCTGATTAATTAAACATTTGTGCTCATCGTATGCAATTATTCTGGGGAAGATCAACTCAGGGACATCTGTTTACTCAACCGTGGGCTGAGAAACCACCAAACTACGTCTGCCCTGCACCTCCAGGCACAATGTCAAGGCACAGAATTGGTGGCTCATAAGGCCAAGGAATATACCTACTAATTTTCTAGGATGGAAACATATGACCACACTACATAAGCAATAAATTATGAAGTCTGAGTAAACTCGTAGAAGGTTAATTGGGGAAATCAAAAGTGACAATATGTTAATATAATACATATTTACCAATATATATAATCGTTTTATGCTATTAAATATAAATGATAAACATTTTCATGAATGCTTCAAGTGTTATTGCTTCTTACCCAGTGGAACCACATGTCTAGCTTTTTCCTTCTCCCTCAGTGTCTCAGTCTGTTTGGGCTGCCATGATAAAATACCACAGTCTACATATATATACTACCAACTGAAAAATAGTCAGTGGGAAGTTGTTGTATAACAAAGGGAGTCCAACTCGAGGATGGAAGATGCCTTAGAGGACTGGGGCAGGAAGGGTGGGGGGGACTCGAGGGGGGGGGCGTCAAGGAAGGGAGGGAATATGGGGATATGTGTATAAAAACAGTTGATTGAACCTAGTGTACCCCCAAAAAAAAAAAAAAAAAACCACAGTCTAGGTAGCTTATAAACAACAGAAACCTATTTCTCACTGCTCTAGAGAGTGGAAGTCCAAGATCGGGGTGTCAGCATAGTCAGGTGAGGGTCCTCCTCTGGGTTGCAGACTGCCAACCTCCTGCTGTGTCCTCACATGGTGGAAGGGGACAAGAGATGTTTCCTCTTTTATGGGAGCACTAATTCCATTCATGAGGGCTCTGCCCTCGTGAACTAATCACCTCCCTAAGGCCTTGCTTCCTTATACCACTACCTTGGAGGTTAGGATTCAACATATGAATTTGGTGGGGGAGCACATATATTCAGACCACAGAACCCAGTTAGGTCTCCAGTTCCACTAAGCCCTTAACTGTCATCCTTGTCTTATCTCCTTCCCCTGATGACTGGGGTCAGGGAATACCCCTGCCTGGTTTCATGGGAGCCCAGGAAGGGGCAGAAGTGAATGCTTCTCCCTTTGTCGGCTGATGGGCAAAAACCTACAAGCTGCATATTGAAGGGAAGTGAGGTCCAAGAGTGGGTTAAACAGAAAGTGAAACTGAGGCCCAGGAGGTCAAATGGGAAGAGACGCAGGGCAGTAAATGAGCAAGGGCTGGAGAGCTCACTGACTGGGATCCAGGTGCCTGGAGTAGCTTCCTGTGAATCTCCCACCACAATCACAGAGGCCCCAGAGAGCGAGAGTCTGGATTCTCAGCTGGAAGACCTACATTAGAGGTGATCACATGAGCACAAATGTTTGAGGAGTTGCTAACAATTGGTTGATTCTCTCTGTCCATCCTATACCACCTGCACCTGCTGAGACCCTGATCCTGGTGGGCCAGGGTTTGGGTATCCTCCGATCAACCTAGAAGACTCTAAAACTATTAGGTTCCCCTGTGAGGGGAGAGAGGGGTTACCACACCCACTCTTCTGAGAGAAATAATCACACTGTCTTAGGAGTCACTTCAGGAAAGCTGTGATTCTGGGACCTAGCTGATAATCTCCATCTGGCCATAATCTATGGGAAGAAGAGGGTGGCTAGGCAAAGCATTATGATGAAAGTCTTTGGAAGCATCTTTGAAAATCAGGATGCCCACCAAGGGTGAAATGAAAAAGCAGACAATGCTCTCCACTCCTCCTACCCCAAACAAACAAACAAAAAGAAAGAATACAGAAAGTGACTTGATCTTTTTTTTTTAAAGAGTATAGCTGATGCAGGTGGAGATCCTGTGCAGGGCGTGGAAATGATCATTTTCATGAGGTCATGTAGAGAGTGCCAGATTCTAAAGGACAAGACATCCCAGCATGCCAGGCCTCCCAGGGCTACCTCTGAGCGGTCCTAAATCTCAGGTGCCACACGTGTGGATAGTCCTCTGCATATGCTCTTGCCTATTGTTTCTGTTTGTTGTGTTCCACATGCACGGCTAGAACTTCCTCTGGTTATGTGACTTTCTGGAATGGCACGACCTCTTGACGTGTGCTCTAGTTTCCAGGTTGGGGGGTTGTTCAGGGTACCTGCTGCATGGTACACAACAGAAGGTAATATCAAACTCATGAAAACACCGTGTGCAATGGTCCCTGTTCTGCACACAGTTCCTGTTCTGGACCTGTGTTCCTTAGTCTCTCTCAGCTGCCCTTGCTTCTGGGGTCTGAGCATGCCCTTGGAGACAGTCCCTCTATGTCTGGAAGCAGTCATGACAGCAACCTCTAACTCTTACTCCTCTATGGGTAACGCCTCTCATAGGGCCTCCAGCTTCCAGGAGGTAGGCAGAAAGGATGTGATGTTAGGAGATGGCTCCTCTCAGTTCAAAATAATCTCCTTTTAGAGTGGGTGCTCTAGGATTGATTATGTGGGTCTGGGCCAGTTTGAGACAGGACAGGATCAAGGCATTGTATTAATTGCTGTAACAAATTACCACAAACTTAGTAGCTTCAATCAATATAAAGCTATAGTTCTGGAGGTCAGAAGCCCAAACTAAGTCTTATCAAACTCAAATCAGGGCATAGACAGGGTTGCATTCTTTCTGGAAGCTTTAGGGAAGAATGCTTTTTCTTGTCTTTTCAAGTTTCTAGAGGCTGCCTGCAAATCTTGGCTAATGGCCCCTTCCTCTTTCTTCAAAATATATCACTCCAATCTCTGCGTCCCTTGTTACATCTCCTTTTTCCATTTGACCTGCTTGTCTCTCTCTTATAAGGACCCTTGTGATTACAATGGGCACACCCAGGCCATCTCCCCATCTCAAAATCCTTAACCACATCAGCAAAGTCCCTTTTGCCATATCAGGTAACATATTCATAGGTTCCAGGGATTAGAATGTGGACACCTTGGTGGAGGTGGGGAGGTAGAGCATTATTCTGTTTACCACAAGTGTATCTGAACACCAGGAAGCCTTGTTGGGACTGAGCAGATGAATTCCTTACTGAGCTTGAGATGACCAGGTAATGGAACCTACAGAATAAAATATTTTTTTAGAAGCTGAAGAAGCAGTTAGTGATGCCCAGTGAAGCCTGGAAATTCACAAACATCTCTGCCTGTTCTGGAGTTCTCCCAGCTGGCAAGGGCTGCCTCCTTGGGGGACTTCATGCAAACAGCCTGGCTGGACTGAAAATGGCCCATGAATTTCACCTCTAGCCTCACAAATTTATGTCTTTGGACAAGACCGGAGGTTGTGTTGCCCCAAGTCATGGGGAGTAAATTAAGGCAGTAACTCTTAAGTCAGTGTATCAAGGTTCATTGTTTCTCAGGATTTTAATCATTTTGTGTACTAAAAATGGCTCATGATCAAGTTCAAACAAATTTGAAGAAAACATAGTTAAGTTCCAACCTAATTACATCTATTTGAGTCAAAGAGATTTTTTTATTTGAGGACCTGTCAGAGCCTTTAATATGCTAAAGAGCAGTAGAAACCACTAAAGGGGAATGTAGAATACAACAAACACTCAAAGGCTTTGACCTCGAAACCCCTTAGTAGCGGGGTACCTACTTATGTCTTCTAGAACTTGGGATCTATGGAACGGAACTGGGGAAACAATGAATCAGAATAGCAACTATTTAGATAATGGTGTTCTCTCCACGGTTTGATCCAGAGACTGGTAATTCAGTGTGTGGAAGTCTGTTTATTACTCATCTACTTCTTGGATGTGGGTGAAATGCCAGCACCCCAGGGTTTCCATCTACAAAGGCCTATGCTGCAGGAGCAGGCAACTGACTCACCTGGTGGGACTGAGGAGGACACTGTATTCTATCAGAAGCATGACACCTCGGGATGCTGGCATCTTTCTTCTTTACAGAGAATATAGGAGCCTAGAAAGAGAGATAAAGGGCCTGAGGAAGCTTTCCCATAAACTCAAACTTTTTTATTTACAAATAATGTCAATTTCAGGTTCAGCAATGACGTGTACCCACCTGGTGGGAATACAGAGCAATTACTTTTTGTGTTTGAAAATACATCCTGGTAGACAACATATTTTTCCAGGAACCCAGACACAGACATCAGACTCTCTCTAGAGGACCCCTGGGTGCATCTGAGGGACAGAAATGGTAAAGGGGTGAGGCAGGTTCCACTGGTCACTCGCCTCTCCATAGACCTAGTAGGCAAGGGCGGTGAATCTCACTGCTGAGCAAGGGGCCTCATAGCCAAGTCACCTAACTTGTGGTCCTCCCTCTGCAGACAGTAATATGACATTTCCATCCTGTCAGTTTTGACAGGTAAAAGAGATGGTGGCTATTAAAACATGTGGAATGTCTCCAGACCACTTTAATCTCCCTTGAGACTTTCCTGGAATGGAGCTAATAAATTCAATACCATCTCCAGTGAGTAGTATTTTCCTTGTTTCAATGTCTTTAGCATACAAGGTTCCATACATACTCTACTGCTCACAGCTGGAGTGCCTGTAGCCTTCCTCCAGTCGCAGTCATGCTGCCCATTGCCCCTCGTCCAGTGTGTTGTCCTTATCATCTGTCTCCACCTGGGTTCTACACAGGCTAGCAGTGGAAGCCTCTGGGTTTCTTCCTGCATCAGTCAGGAGAGTTTGCTTAGGCTGCACTAACAAACAACCCCACGTTTCAGTGGCTTAAACAAACGTGGTTTCCTCGCTCATTCCGTGTTCATCTCTCAACAGCACGAGCGAGGCTCTACTCCACACTGGCCTCACTCAGGGTCTCAGGCTAACAGATCCTGGACCATTTAGAGCACAGTTAGCCACATGGGAGGAACGGAGAGAAATGGTAAACCTTGTACTGACTCTCAAAGACTTCTCCTCACATTTCATTATTAGTATTTTTCATAGCAGCTATCATTTATTGAATTCTTACTCGGTGTCACTTTACAACCATTTAATGCCAAGCACAATAAACTTATGAGATATTTATTTCCCCCATTTTTAAAAATAGGGACCAGTCTTATTAGAGAGGTTAAGTAACTTTTCGCACATCTAGCAAGTGGCAGAAACTGGCTTTGATTCCTAATCTAGCTAGCTCCCAAATTCCTGCTTTAACTAATTTGCCTTCCTTACTAGAGAAGTTGCTCTGATTTCGTATTCATTTATTTACATTTATTTCTTATTTCTTACTATTTATGTGAAAAAGCTTATGAAAATATAGCAATTGAATCACAGTTATATATTAAACAAATTGTTTTATTGAAAGGGGGAAATTAAGTGAAAAATGTATCATATAGCAAAAAGCACATAATTAGTATAGTATTTACATTCATCTCTGTTATTCACCTGCTGGTGAAGTTGCTAGTATGTTTTCCAACTCACACTTTTTAAGAACTTCATTTGTTCAGTAATTATTTTCCTTTTTTTCCCCAAACATCTCTTCACAAGTATCTGAATAATTAATTTACATTTTAAGAGACTTCTCAGTGCTAGAGTCCATTGATGACTTCTCTGCTGCCCAGAAGCTGCTAGTGGGTGACACCGTGCTTTCCATTTGAGGTCCGTGAATTCACTCTCAGAACCAACACAATGGATTCACATGTTGGTAATGCATAATGACTTGATTCATTCAGTGAAGCCCTTGTCAAAATATTTGCATTTCCAGAATATTTTTCATGTTTTATAGAAACAGTGAAAACAAGTATTTAAAATCCAGACTGTTTTCTGGGAAATATAGAATATATGGTAATTATAGATTGTAGCCATTCCAAAACCACCAACAGTGCTTAAAAATAAAAGGAATTTACTCCTCCTGGTATGTATTTATATCTTCTTGGTAGAAGTCAACTAATCAACTGACTTAGCATTGCCAGGGTAGAGGGTTATTCCTCTTCCCACAAGTGAAATTTCTCTAAATTTTGCATCTTGTTTTCCCCTCCCTCTCTCTCTCCCCTCTACCAACCCTTACCTAAACCCAGATTGTCCCTGCAGCTCAACTCTTACCCTTGCCTATGTGAAAACTAGAAATAATGACTAAAAAATCTGGTAGCCTTCTGTCTTCTTACAACAGAATTTGAAATCCCTTCCATAAGGAATTAGGCTCTATTGGGGATGGCCCTTCATCCAACCACCCACAAAGGTCACCCAATTTATTTTTAGCAGGCATTGGATGGGAATCACCAACTCACCAATATCTGAAAGATGTTCATTCCAAGGACTTGCCTCTGGTTCTTATGCAGAAACCGCTGGAGAGAAGAGGTCACAGCTCAGAATTCTCCCTCTAGGTATGCAGGGCAATATGGTGCAATTCCAATAAGTCATGGGTTAGGAGTTAATTCCCAAATCAAAGTCTTTGGAGAGCGATTTTGAAAGGAAATTGTTAATGTTTTGCCTTTGCAACAGATTTCTTCCCACTTTCTCAAATTAATCCACTACTTCTTCAGGTTTAGTCAGTCCTCCGAACAGCCCTAAAAATAAAAGCCTATTATCCATGAGCAACATCATTCAATATTGGCTGCCAATTCAAATGACAAAAAGGCCTGACTAGAAAGGGATTTCTCTGGAGAAGAATATTGGTGGCCCTGGGTAATGTCTCCTAAATTCACACTACCTCTAATAAAAAGGCTATTCTATGCTTTCTAAGGGCCAGTTCCTCATAACCCTCTGTAGCTGCCCTGGGTATCAGCATCATTCTGAAAAGCATAGTAAGGAGAAAAAGTAGAACCAACCCTCTAATGAATTGAGGAGCTGACAGGGTCTCTGCATTGGGGCACAACTCCACAGGGTGCCATTCAGATTACTTTCTGCGTGATCTCTGGGGCTACGCAGCCCTCGGAGGTAAGCTGAGGGTATGATGGAGTCTGATTTATTACTGATTAAGCTTATATGGTCATAGTTCATTCAATGAGGAAACAAGTTGCTTAAAAGCTAATGAATGCATAAGGTCCGAGTACTATCAGGAAGAGAAAATAATAATATTTGAATGACTATGCTGTGGTTAATACAAAGTTATCTCTTTGGATAAATATTGCTTAATTGCTTAAATATTGAAATACGTACAGAGAAACTTACTTCCAACCTTTGGACACCTCCTGCAGTTTGGGAGCCAATGGAGTCCTCTCCTGCCCTTTCTCACTTTCTCCTGGCCTTCAGTTTTATTTAGGGCAAGGCTATAATCGTCTTAGAAATAATGACATCATATCTTTCTAGTAGCTAGTAGCTTCTTTTACAAGGTAGCCTACAAAGGGTTAGAAAATGACAATTTACTTAAGAGGCAATACAACAGGTTAACAAACATCCCAGACATACTGAGCAATGTGGTGGCAGACATGGAGATTAGAGCCTAACATCCACCCTGCCCTCCTCGTGGGTCGTCCTGTACCACAGAAGCTGGAAATCTCAAAGCTACATTTACAGGGCTCCTTTGCAACTAAAGTTCCAGATGCAATTTAAATCGGACAACAGAAATGAGGCAAGGCTGTGTTTTGTGCACCTTCTTCCATTTCCACTGGCAAACACTGCTGTGGGCTCTCGGTTTTCCTGTAGAGACTACTCTCCCCAGCCCCCAAACTCTCTCTGCCGCCAGCTGTGGTGGCTGCGGAGGCAGAAGCAGTTCTTTGAGTGATCCAGTTCTTCTATGCAGCTCTCAAAGTCATATCTCAGAGCCCAAACCAGGACTGTTTCTTCTGCAAAGAAATAAATCTTCTCTGTAAACCAGATCAGGTGAATTCTATTCCCAGCTACTGAACCTGACTGATTCCAAGTTCACCCAACCTCAGTTACGACCAAAGAAATAAAAACTGCCTCTTAAAGTAGCAAAATACTTGTAACAGTCCTATTTAATACTTGTGCTGGTGCCACAAAACAGGTATTCTCAACGTCGCAGGTTAAGGAGCAAATATGTATAAACCCTTAGCAAAGCAATTAGGTAATAAGAATTGAGAACTTCTAAAAGTCTATATCCCAGGAATCCTTCTTAGAATCCCAATTTTAAAATATAGAAAAAATCTGTGTGTACTATGAGGTCCACTGCAGTATTGTATACAATGCTTTAAAAGTGGAAACAAGCTAAAACTACGATCGTAGAGAGTGTGAAACAATCATGTGTTATCTATGTGGCTTGTCCACAGCAACATGAGGGTATGTTTAAGTGACTATTAAATTTTAAAATCAAATCAGTAAATTTTTTGTGCAGTATGATAAACACTATGACAATAAAACATGCAACCGTGCATAGAAAATATAAAGTCAATATGCCAAAATGGAAAAATAATCTTCTCTGGGTGGAGAGTCTGGGCAGCCTTTTTGAAATTTCTTTCATTTTTCTGTTTTTTCCCCCTTAACTTCTTTAATTAAAATGTACATTTTTAAATAGAAAAATAAACTAAAAAGTTATCTCTAACGCACCAGCATAAAATCTTTTGTGGTTAAGTTTCTACTGCTCAAATTCATCATTCCCCCTCCCTCATCATCCAATATTTATTAAGCAGGCCCTTTAATGTCACAAGACTCTACTGCCATGCATTGATTTTTATGATCTTACTGGAAAACTGCTAGGTGCATAGAAAGGTATCTGTGCATGGTGTCTGCATGCACATCATATATCACTTTGGATGGCCAGACAGCAAAGGAAGAACACCATAAACACTAATTTTTACTCCTAGATGGCTTAGTAATTTGCTAAATTTCCTTGTAATTGCTTCTAATTATTCATTACATTAGAGTAGAAGGGGGTGGCTATAAATTTTCAATGAAAACAAAATTTAAATACAATGCATCCAAAAATGTCTCTGCAGACCCAGGTGGCAACCTGTTTCCCTTATTAGGCAAATCCGACAGACAGTGGCAACACATGCTGCTTCTTAATGTGACAGAGGAGAATGAGCCAGGAAGCAACACTACGAGCGTGATGCCGGCTTTGCGAGGCTGCGGCAGGAGCAGCTCACCACCTTCATGAAAGTATAAAAGCATTGAGGGAGCTGATCTCTACTGGGGTGGGGAGTTTTCACTAATCCCCTGCATTCTCCCCTGAGAGGTGTCAGCATCTCCTGGTAATCCGGAGCAAGCCTCGTGATTACTTCATTCATTCATTAACTCTTTCTTTCATTCACAAAATCCGTATCAAGCACCGGCTCTGAGTGAGGCAGCGTGGGAAACAGGCTGCTCCTGAAGGGGCTGAGCGAAGGCGACCTACAAGTAAACATCACAACCGAAGGCTACCCAAGTTCTATCTCGAAAGGGAACTGAAGAGCTTCAGGGGGGAGGTAGTGACAGAACTGGACCTTAAACGATAATTAAAATTGACAGTGTGTGTAGCCACCGTGGAAAACAGTATGGCAGTTCATCAAAAAGTTAAGCATAGCGTTACAACACGGGCCCACAATCCCATGTCTGGCTACATACCCAAAGAAGGGAAAGTGAGGGTGCAAACAGATATTTGCACACCCATGTTCACAGCAGCATTATTCACAATAACCAAAAGGTGGAAACAACCCAAGTGGCCAATGACGGATGAATGGATAAAGAATGTGATAGGTCCACATGATAGAATATTATTCAGCCCTAAAAAGAAGTGAAAATTCTAATACATGCTACAACATGGAAGAACCTGAAAGACATTATATTAACTGAAATGAGCCAGATACAAAAGGATAAAATATTGTATGGTTCCACTCATTTGAGGTACCTGGGAGAGTACAGCTCACAGAGACAGAATGGTGGTTGGCAGGAGCTGGTGGGGAGAGGAAGTGGGGAATTCTTGTTTCATTCAGGAGAGATGGAAAAGTTCTGGGCATGGGTGGTGGTAATGGCTGCTCAACAATGAGAATGCACTTAATGCCACTGAACTGTACACTTGAACATGGTTAAAATGGTCGATTTAATGTTACATCTATTTTACCACAATTTTTTAAAATGTTGAGAAGAGGAAGGGCACTTGAGCCAGAGCACAGAAGTGGGAGGCATGGGCTTCATTCAGTCAGGAAACAGGGAGGAGACCAATCTGGCTGAAAGATATTGGATTCAACGATAACAACAATAGTAGGAACCATAAGCATAACTTTGAAGTAGTGTTTGTTATGCAGCGGGCACTGTCTGCTTCTTTGCTAGCATTATCTCGTTAAGCCTTCTCAATGATCCACAAAGCAGGTACTTTCATTATCCCAAAGTCAGAGCTGAGAAACCTGTGGCTACGAGAAGTCAAGGCATTTGCCCTGTAAGCATCAGAGCCAGGACCTGACTGCGTCTCTCTCTGCCCAGAACCCACCCTGCATGTTTTTGCCTCCGGTCGGCAATGTGAGAGAAGTGGGTTGGACCCTTGAACACCAGATTAAGGAGTTGGGCCATAATGTGTAAACAAAAGAGATAGAGGAAAGAATTTTGAGCAGCAGGATGACATAAAGAGAACTATGTTTGGGGAATATCAATCTGGCAGTGAGAGATAGGAGGCTAAAGGGAAACTTGGGATTTTTCCAAAGAATAAATAATGACAATCTGACTGGAGAGGCTGCAATGGGAAGAGGGAGGATGGACAGAGACAGGAGGTATCTTCGAGGGCTCGGGAACACAGTAAGTGTGGAGGATAGGATCATTCTGACATTATTCTGTGGTTTTTAACACTGGGAAGATAGTGTAGCTATCAGAAATAAGAACCCCAGGGAAGGAAACAGGATTGGGAAGGAAGAGAGAGTATTGGGAGCATGAGGAGTTGAAAATGCTAGGAGATCTGGTTGGAGGAGATGTTCCTCAGAGTGTTGGAAAATGAAAGTGTCAGATCTTAGTCTCAGAAGCTCAAGCACTCAAGCAGGAAAACTATGGCAGCCAGTGTGAGGGTTGGGACCGCACAGTTGAAACCACCACATACAAGCATTTAGGAGTTCTCAAGATGCTGGCCAGCTCCCTGCCCGCTCACCCGGTCAGTCTACACTCTCCACCCATGCACACCAACCCCATCAATCACCCATGAACAGATAACCAAGGAATATCAGACACTTGAGGAGATCACAAAAGTGAGTAAGAAAGACCGAGATGAACAAATACAAACAAATGATCCGGAAGAACTGGAGATAATTCAGTGAACTAAAGTCACTTTCGTTGGTGGTCTGCAAGAGACTTGAGACACAACTGCATCCATGAAATGAGATCATGTTGCTATGATAAAAACCAGCAATCCATAAAGAATTCTTCGAAATAAAAATAATTACTGTCACAGTAACAACATTTCAGTAGAAAATACGGAGTCAAGGAAATAGCCCAGAAAGCTGACCAAGGAGTTAACAAGACCCAAGACACAGTAAGAAGAAAGGGACCCAGAATACCCCCAGAGGGGCCAACCTCTGACCAATCAAAGACACACTAGAAGAACAAAAGCTCATGAGTCTATGTGTCAAAGGAGTCCACTGAGTTCCTAGCATGAGGAATAAAAGAACCACACCTAGATACACCCTTGTAAAACCTCCACACCAACAATACAGAGATCCTGAAATCTTCCAGAGCTAAAAAGATAGACCAACTTCATGGATGCTGTGTGCATGGGAGCAAAGAAGACAGTGAAGGCCACACATGAGATGACCTCCCTGTGAAGGCGTCCATCTTGAAGGCCTGCCTTGGGCAGCACAGACAGTCCCAGTGAGCCAGAGTTTAATTCCCTCCCACGTTTGCCCTGACTTGCAGGAGAGAACTCCCTATTTGCAGAGCAGTCCACATGGGTCTGATGCTATCAGCAGGATGGAGTGATTAGGGAATGAAAGAAGAGTCCCTCCTCTCATCACTTCCCCAGGCTCCGCAGAGAAGGAACAGACACTGGCTCAGTGGGTACGAGGCTCTAAGTCACTAGGGTGTCTCGGTGTCTGTGACAAAGCCAGCAAGAAGGTAGGGGAAGGAGACAACCTTCTGACTGAGGGGCGGGGAGTTGAGAAACCCCTCTGAGAAGGGAAACACTTGTGTTTCAGCTGAGCTTCTCATACGATTGTAATTTCCTGTTCTTCTGTCTCCTCCATTCACCATAAGCTCTGTGAGAGCAAGGCCTGTGTCTTATTTAGCATTTTTTTTTTTATCCTGCGCTTACCCAGTCCTGGTGCATAGTTCACTAGATGCTGAGTGGCTGTCTGGAGAGATGCAGGAGTGGATGAATTTCTCCTTTTGTTCAGTAGAAAAGGTGACAGTGGCTGCTGGCTGGCTGTGCCTCTGAAAAGTAGGCACATTCTGCTCCATTATTAAAAGAAACTCTGCATAATTGGGCTCCATTGTCACTCCTAACAACAGAGAAGACCATTTTGCCTGTCATTCTTCAAAAAAATTGTGAATAATAAGTTCATATGGATTATTAAAACTTCACCTCTGAGAGGACTACACTGCAAAATATTTAAAAGGCAGCATTTTCCGTATCACTCCCCTTCCTCAGACCGGCGTCTTTCATTCGTGCTTCCAGGACTGTCTTTCTATGGCTGTTCCTCACTGTCTTTGCTTGAAATCGTCTTCTTTGCCTATGGCTTTAAAATACATTGACGCTGACTGTGAGAGCTCCTGCTCGGATGCGTGATCTATATCCCTGCTTTGAAGCCCCATGTGGGGACTCCTCTAACTCACTTCCACCATTGTTTCCCAGGGATCCTACAATTCCACTCATCATCCTCACTTAAAGCCTAAATGCTGTCTCTGAATGGTCCCCTAAAGGGCATCCTGTACATAGAAGTCCAGTGCCCTTCACCCAGAGGCAAACATTTACCTCGCATGATTCATACACATTACCGGCCTCCGGCAGGAGTTTGTCTCCTCTTTTCACCTCCTCTTTCCCTACACATGGATCCAATTGAGGCATTTCAGACCACAGCTGCTGTTCCTCACTTGCACCCCTAATGCCCATGCTCCCTGGAGTGCTGCTCAAGGTCACCTTTTCAGTAGTAAGGGACTCTCCCTTGTTCCATCTACTATGTGCACGAATCTGCCACAACCACTGTCTCTATGTTACATTAAATGTTATATTCTCCTGTTGCTCTTCCCTGCTAAAATCCACATATTCTTAAGTATGATTTAGCAATATATAATGAGACAAGGCGGTTGTCTCCAGCTGGGTCTGAGTTACAGCATTTGGTGAGAGAGGTGGGGAGGGAATGGGGAGGGAGGACCATCACTGTCCTATCTCTATCCCTTAGTTTTGCACAGTCCAAAGATGATTGGCTCATCCAGAAATGATTGGATGATTCACAGTAATCAAACTTATAAGAGATTGATGTATAAATCAGAAAGCCAGTGCATTAATTTATAATGGCAGATAGAACTTTCTGCCACTCAATCTTCCTATCAAAGTTCATATCTACTTTTGAGGGACCCACCTTTGCAGGACCCAGTTGCCTAGAGTACCAAGGGAGGAGTCAGATAGTTGATAGAAGAGTATGTAATCAGAGTGAAAGGAATTGAACAATCTTGTGCAACATTTTGTCCAGTTTCTGAAAGGCCTGATGTATTATCCCTACCCTTCTAAAAAAAGTTTATCTGATCAATGCCCAGATGACGTGAGTCCGCTAAGCACTGAGCCTTTCTCCCTTGAAGAAAACTAGATAGCACCCTCAACTCAGGCTGCCCAGCTCAGTTTTCCTATATTACTCTGCCCATATTACCACCATGGTGATTAACTTAGCAAACGCATTCTTAGAGGGCTGTTTTTCTCTTTTATATATATGTGGGGGGAGGTGAGGGGATTGAGGGTGGTCTTCCATTCAATCACCTAAATTCAAAGATTGGCTGATATCTTTGTATTTCACAATTATAATGTTCATACTGTATATTCACCATATTTAGAACTGCTGACATAATTTCTGCATCTGTTAGTGGTTGTGAAAAAAGAAAAACCACCTCCCAATTTCAATATCCAGAGTTCTGGTCCTGTCTCAGCCATTACCTTGCTGTGTGACCTTCAGCAAGTTGTACACCCTCTCTGTGTCTCCTGAATAATATCTACCTTAAGGAAGATGGGGCCAAGTGATTTCTAATGTCCCTTCCAGCTCTATTATTCAAGAATTTTATGGCTGAGATCAGTGTCCTTCTCTTTGAAAATCAAATGATCATATAACACAATGGCTCCCTCATAGGTCCTGGGCACACAGCAAATGAAAACGTGCACTGAAACTGATTGCAGAAATTAGAAAAGGAGCAATGAGATGATGCATAAGTGTTAAAAACCATCTAAGAGGACAAGTTCCTGGGCTCAACTGCAGGTGTGTCTTAGGTTCCAAGCTGACAACTATTACCTATCTGACAAGCTACTGGGGGTGGAGGATGGAAGGGTGAATTTTATGACTAACAAAAAAAGCTTCAAAACACTTGGATGAAATGTATCATAAAGGACTAAATACTCTAATTGGGCCTTTTCTGTCTCATTATTTGCCAGTGAAACTAATCCTGCTAATCTCTAGATAATAGGGGAATTTAGAAATAGAATTCCACGCTCAGATAAAATCCAAGCACTTACCCTTGACCATTAATAAGTGTTATACGTATGAGAATTGGGGTGTCCTCTTTTCCCTTAACTGCAAAGTGTCCCTTTGGAGCTCACATTTCACACCCTCACATAAAATGCACTTTGCTAAAATGTTTCCTGTGGAGTGGGGTTCTTGTAGAAGGGAGCTGAAGAGGCAAGGGCTGTGCGCAAACACGCGGTGGGGAGTCTGGATGGGTTTACAGTAAGCGCACGCGCCCCACTGGGACTGCAGCCTTTTACCTCTCACCAGGGGGAGGTAGGGTGGGGGGGGTGGTGTCTGCCATTGACCGGGTGCTGCAGCCCCAGAAATCAATTCAACACTAATGAGGGCTGCAGCTGGGAACAGAGAGGAGCCAGTGGGAGTTTGCAGGTAGCTAGGCTCTCTGCAGACATGACGAAGTGTAAGGAATGGTGATCACTGCATCTGTCCACTTCACCTTTGGACACCGCAAACTCCAAGATGGGTAATACGAGCCAGTAGTGAAGGCCTAAAGCAGAGGCTTAGACACAGGCTGTTTTCCTGGTAGAAATGGAGGTCTTAACTAATTCATCAGCACAGGGCACAACCAGCACCAGAGATGGCAAATAAGGGAAAGAAAGATGATTTTCTAAGACTACCTGGCCTTGAGAACATTGAAAAAATTCAGCCAGGAAAAGGAAAAAGAGACATTATTTACAGCTACTGCTCATCCCTCGTAGATCAAAGATCAAGAACTCATGACCCATGAGAGAGATCTTGCCCAGTGCTGTGCTTTCCTTGCTTGACGCAGTACTGGCTTTCTGTTATGTTTCATTCTGTTCTAATTTCGAAAGTCTGGTGATTTATCAGGGATATACGTTCGTGTGCATCATAGTGTGGCAGTTTCCAACTGCTCCCTCCTTCACCAAATGCCCCAGGACATCCTTACCCTCAGTCACATTTCTGCTACCTGGCTTGTCCCTACAAGTGTCTAAATTGTCTAAATTTGACACCAAGATTTAGAACATCAAGATTTCTCAGTACAGGTAGGAAACGGTCTATGGACTAGAGAATGACACTGTTCTGCCCTTGAAGGCTGTCTGAAGCTATGAGTTGTAGGAGATGGTAGATGTCCTTTCCATTATGGAAGAGTCTGGCCTTGGAAGGCTGAGTTGTCCAACTGCATCTAAATTGAAAGCCAAACTAGATGTATTCTTTTATATATATATGATATATATAATTTTGTTGAGATACAATTCATATATCATACAATTTACTCATTTAGGGCATACAGTTCAATGGTTTTTAGTATATTTACAGATATGTGCAACCATCATCACAGTCAATTTTAGAACTTTCTCATCATCTAAAAAAGACACCCTGTATGTTCTAGCACCCACTCTCCCTCTGCCCACCCCAGGCGATAATTAATGTACACTCTGTCTCTGTAGATTTGCCTATGCTGGACATTTCATAGAAACAGAATCATGTAATATGTGATCTTTTGTGGCTGGCTTCTTTTACTTAGCACACTGTTTTCAGAGTTCTTCAGTGTCATAGCATGAATCAGAATTTCATTCTTTTTTTTTTTCTAAGAACTTTTATTGAGGTACAGTTAACAGACAATAAACAGCATGTATTTAGAGTGTACAATTTGGTGTCCCAATCTCCCAATTCATTCCCCCTCAACCCTCCCCGCTTTCCCCACTTGGTGTCCATGTGTTTGTTCTCTACACCTGTGTCTCTATTTCTGCCTGGCATTTCCTCTTTCATAGTTGTTAGCGTTTGCCTTATGTATTGAGGTGCTCCTATATCGGGTGCATATATATTTATAATTGTTATCTCCTCTTCTTGGATGGATCCCTTGATCTTTATGTAATGTCCTTTCTTGTCTCTTGTAACATTTTTTATTTTAAAGTCTATTTTATCTGATATGAGTATTGCTACTCCAGCTTTCTTTTGATTTTCATTTGCATGGAATATCTTTTTCCATCCCCTCACTTTCAGTCTGTATGTGTCCCTAGGTCTGAAGTGGGTCTCTTGCAGACAGCATATATATGGGTCTTGTTTTTGTATCCATTCAGCCAGTCTGTGTCTTCTGGTTGGTGCATTTAGTCCATTTACATTCAAGGTAATTGTCGATATGTGTGTTCCTATTACCATTTTCTTAATTGTTTTGGGTTTGTTTTTGTAGGTCCTTTTCTTCTCTTATGTTTCCCGCTTAGAGAAGTTCCTTTAGCATTTGTTGTAGGGCTGGTTTGGTGGTGCTGAATTCTCTTAGTTGTTGCTTGTCTGTAAAGCTTTTGATTTCTCCATTGAATCTGAATGAGATCCTTGCTGGGTAGCGTATTCTTGGTTGTAGGTTCTTCCCTTTCATCACTTGAAATATATCATGCCACTCCCTTCTGGCTTGCAGAGTTTCTGCTGAGAAATCAGCTGTTAACCTTATGGGAGTTCCCTTGTATGTTATTTGTTGTTTTTCCCCTGTTGCTTTTAATAACATTTCTCTGTCTTTAATTTTTGTCAATTTGACTAATATATGTCTTGGAGTGTTTCTCCTTGGATTTATCCTACCTGGGACTCTCTGCGCTTCCTGGACTTGGGTAGCTATTTCCTTTCCCATGTTAGGGAAGTTTTCAACTGTAATCTCTTCCAGTATTTTCTCAGGTCCTTTCTCGCTCTCGTCTCCTTCTGGGACCCCTATAATGTGAATATTGTTGCGTTTAATATTGTCCCAGAGGTCTCTTAGGCTGTCTTCAGTTCTTTTCATTCTTTTTTCTTTATTCTTTTCTGCATCAGTGATGATCACCAGTCTGTCTTCCAGGTCACTTATTCGCCCTTCTGCCTCAGTTAATCTGCTATTGGTTCCTTCTAGTGTATTATTCATTTCAGTTATTGTGCTGCATATCTCTGTTTGTTTGCTCTTTAATTCTTCTAGGTCTTTGGTAAACTATTCAATCTTTGCATCCAGTCTTTTTTCAAAGTCCTGGATCATCTTCACTATCATTATTCTGAATTCTTTTCCTGTAAGGGTGCCTATCTCCTCTTCATTTAGTTGTTTTTCTGGGGCTTTATCCTGTCCCTTCATCTGGTACAAAGTCCTCTGCTTTTTCATTTTCTCTATCTTTCTGTGGCTGTGGTTTTCAGTTCCACAAGGCGAAATACTGCTGATACTGCTGTCTGCCCTCTTGTGGAGGAAGCTATCTAGGAGCCTCCTGTGTGCTTCCTGATGGGAGGGACTGATGGTGGGTAGGACTGGGTGGGTGGAGCTCAGTAAAGCTTTAATCCAATTTGGTGGGCGGAGCTCAATAAAACTTTAATCTGCTTGTCTGCTCATGGGTGGGGCTGTGTTCACACCTTGTTGGTTGTTTGGCCTGAGGCCACCTAGTGCTGGAGCCCACAGGCTCTTTGGTGGGGCTAATGGCAGGCTCTGGGAGGGCTCACACCAATAAGCACTTCCCAAAACGCCTGCTGCCAGTGCCCCTGCCTCCTCGGTGAGCCACAGCTGCCCCCCCACCTCTGCAGGCAACCCTCCAACACCAGCAGGTAGGTCTGGTTCAGTCTCCTATGGGGTCACTGCTCCTTCCCCCTGGGTCCTGGTGAGCACATTTCTTTGTGTGCCCTCCAAGAGTGGAGTCTCTGTTTCCACAAGTCCTGTGGAGGTCCTGCAATCAAATCCCGCTGGCTTTCAGAGTCTGATTCTCTGGGGATTCCTCCTCCAGTTGCTGGACTCCCAGGTTGGGAAGCCTGATGTGGGGCTCAGAACCCTCACTTTAGCGGGTGGACTTCTGCAGTATAACTGTTCTCCAGTTTGTGAGTCACCCACCCAGCATTTATGGGATTTGATTTTAACGCAATTGCGCCCTTCCTACCGTCTCATTGAGGCTTCTCCTTTGTCTCTGGATGTGGGGTGTCTTTTTTGGTGAGTTCCAGTGTCTTTCTGTCGATGATTCTTCAGTAGTTAGTTGTAATTCTGGTGCTCTTGCAAAAGGGAGTCAGAATTTCATTCTTTTTATGGCCAAGTAATATCCCATTTTGTGAATATACTGGATTTTATTTATCCATTCATCAGTTAATGGATATTTAGGCTGTTTCCATTATTTGCTATTATGAATAATGCTACTATAAACATTTCTATATAAGATTTTATGCGGACATATGTTGTCATTTGAGTATACATTGAGGAGTGCAACTGCTGGGTCACATGACAACTCTATGTTTAACCATTTGAGAAACTGCCAGACTGCTTTCAAAAGTGGTTGCACCATTTTACATTCCCACCAGCAATGTGCAAGGGTTCCAATTTCCCCTCGTCCTCACCAACACTTGTTATTATCGGACTATTTTTATTATACCCATATGACTGGGTTTGAAGTGGTCTCATTGATTCTGTGATTTGCAAGAGGTTGAGCATATTTTCATGTGTTTATTGGCTCTTTATATATTTTCTTTGGAGAAATGTCTATAACAATCCTTTGTCCATTTTTTAATGAGTTATTTGCTGCCTTATTATTGAGTTGTAAGAGTTCTTATATGTTTTGGATACAAGCTCCTTATTGCAAATATAATTTGCAAGTATTTTTTCCATTCTATGGACTATTTTTTCACATCCTTGATAGTATCCTTTGATACACAAAAGTTTTTAATTTTGAAGACATCCAATTTATCTATTTTTTCTTTTGTTGCTCATGTTTTGGTATCATATTTAATGTTCCATTGCCAACTCTGAGGTCACAAAGATTTACCCCATAGTTTCTAAGAGCTTTATAGTTTATAGCTCTAAAATTTAGGTTTCTGGTCTACTTGAATTAATTTTTATAGTATATAAGTGTCCAACCTCACTCTTCTATATGTGGCTATTCAGTTGTCCCCACATCATTTGTTGAAAAGACTATTCTTTGCCCATTGAATGGTCCTGTCACCCCTACTAGGCTTCTTTTAAGATCTCTTCTAAGTCTGTGACATAGATGTCCCCACATTCCTAATCTTCAGAAGTCATCCCTCCCTTCAATATCATTAGCGTAGTTCCTACCTTTCATAAAGGCAGAAATGTCATTTTTTAAATCAGGTTTTCCTCAGGTCTTCCTGAGAGCCCTCAGGACATGCTTAGGTGTTCCATGGTTCTGTCCTAATGGCCACGTGTCCTTAAATGCAGCCATCTCTCTCTCTGACCCCCACCCCCTGACGCTTGCCATTTTGTCATGGCTTCTGACTGTTGCCCCTCGCCTTGGATTTCTGGGCCCCAGGCATAGCCACAAGCCTCACTTTGAATTGCCAGAACACAGCTAAGACTATGAACTAACACCTAACACAGTTGTACTGAAGGCCTGGCGTAGGCAGGAAGAAATTACAACACAGCAGACAATAACACACAACTGGATATTGGGTATTGCTGTCCTAGGTTCCACCTTGCTGTCCACAAAGTATCCACTGGCTATCTCCCACCTTAGTCCTCTGGTCATCACCCTAGTGCCAGTATCAGCAGAGCTCTCCCAGATAAGCATGTCCTTCGCCAGTCCCCCAACTCTCCCTCTGTCTGAAGGAGAAGAAAATCTTTTTTTTCTCCAAGTCATCATCATTATAATTGTGCAAAGATGTAACTCTGGTCATAGCTCTGGTCATAATATTTTAAAATATTATTATGGAGAACTGTTTATGTCATCTTTATTTTAAATATCCCACCCCAGAAAAAGATCTGGCTTTAACTTTGCAGAACTGAGGAACTTACAAAAATGTCATTCCCAAATCAAAAGAACCGTTTGCCCTCAGGCGGGAAGTCGGAGTCTACTTCTTGCTGAAACAGAAACTTCTGGCCAGTTTGAAATGGTGGATACTGACCCTCCTATCTCTATTCCAGCCATCAAACTGGACATCAAGTATTGGGGTACAGTCTCTGGGAACTCTGATACTGAACCTGATGTATCACAATCGCTTTTCCTTAGCTCTACTGTTGATTCTCCAATTAGAAATATTTTTACTTAAATAATTTTTTTTAAAGAAGAGTTATGTCTTATTTCCAACTTGAGCTTCAAGAAAATATTCTTATCTCTGATATGCTATCCTTAAGTTTTTTTGATAATTTCCCTTATGGTTCTTTCTAGTAAGTAAATGAGAATCACTTACCAGTTCTAATATTGTTCTACCAAAGCAGAAATGCAACCACATATATTAATAGTCAAATTGGTAGAAAACTGAGAAAACCCAACTGCCTTTAACAAGAATGATGTGACTATAAGTGACATGCATTTGTGTGGTTTTTTTAATGCAGATAAATTTCTGAGCTATTTAGCCCAATATTATTTGGAAGGGAAATGGAACTAATTTTTAACAAAACATATTTTACTTGGGCCGCCATAAAAATAAACTTGAGGAAAAAAATAAATCTTGAAAGTAGACAGTTCATGGCAATAATCTCCTAAATCTAAAAAATGCTTTACAGGAAAATTGAATGCTGGCAACTCTGTTAAAAATAATGTTCTTTTTGCTCTCAAACAAGGATGGGTCCTCCTCAATTCTTCATTAAAATTCAGAAGAAAAAAAAAAACTATTTTCTATTCTGAGTAGTTTATATCTTTGTGTCCCAAATGCTGTTAAGAGAGTATCCAGCATAGGGTAGAAACCTAAACAAGACATTGCTGATTGAAATAGAGTGGAAATAGGACTGTTCTCCAATTTGCCAGTATGTGTGCTCTGTGGGGGTGAGGTTTTTGCCTTCTCTCAGTGTACAGACCAGCTTCTCTACAGAGCAGGCTTGCACCCACTTCC
Organism: Hippopotamus amphibius kiboko; assembly: GCF_030028045.1. NCBI lineage: Eukaryota > Metazoa > Chordata > Mammalia > Artiodactyla > Hippopotamidae > Hippopotamus > Hippopotamus amphibius. The sequence goes on from NC_080187.1 coordinate 87,477,236, forward strand.
TGTGGGTGGATTTGATGTGAATGGTCCTCGTCACTCAAACTTTATATATTAATTCTATAATGTTCAATAAAATAAAAACTTCTTGGACTGAGTATTTTTAATACCCAGGGTGCTTGCAAGATACTCCAGGCTGGCTAGGATTTTGCAGGGATATGGGTGCAGACATGTCACTGGGGGAAATGAATGAGCAGGCAGCAAAGCCCGCGGAGGCAGCAAAGGGTCTCCCCTTGGAATCACTGGAGATGGAAGTGGGCAGTTCTGTCCTTTCACTCCTCCTCAGTGACTCCAGAGACCCCCAACACGGGAGCTGCAGCATACAGAAATGGTTTCCACAGCACTTTTCCTTTCCAGGCTCCTTTGGTTTCCCCAGTCCTGACATCATTTGCATTCAAATGATGTTTCCTGAACCTTGGCGCTGTACTAGGTTGTGGCACACCTGGGTCCAAGTGCGAGCTCACAATAGAGCTTTAAGGACAATGGTCTACCCAAAAAGCTCTGCTCAAGGGAGCACAAAGCACTGAAAAAAGATGGGTTTGTAATCAGTAGTGTAAAATGGTATTGAAAGCCATGGACATGGATGAGTTTGTCTAAAAAAAGTATAGGATGAGAAAGGCAGGGCTTAAGGATAAGGCCCGCAGGAATATCCAAATCTAACTGCTGATTGGCTTCCCAGTATCCATCCTCTCCTTCTTCCTTAGTAATAGGACCCTGATTCTTCAGTTAAGAGACACTATTTCCCAGCATCTGTTATAGCTGGGAGGTCAACAGAACGTGGATCAAGGGGTTGTATGGGGCTTACAATAAGCCTCTGTAATGACTCACCTGGAAGGTACATTTTGCCTTTTCTCCCTTCCTTTAGATGCCTCCTGGCATAGGGTTGTGATGGCATCTTGGACCATGAGGTGACCTTGAGGATGCTAGGATGCTGAAACAGAAAGACAGACACTGAATTTCTGTATGGCCTACCTTCGGGCTTCCTTGTCTGTAACAGAATTACTCTTCTATCTTATTTAAGCTACTTTTTTTTTTTTTTTTCTGTTAAGTGCATCCAAGCTCGGTCCTAACTAGAAAAGTAAGGCAGATGAGTCAAGAATGAAGAAAACGAAGGAGCAGTCATTGAGGTAGGAGGGAAAACAAAGAGAATGTCACAGAAGCCACAGGGACAAAAGTATTCCAAGAAGGAGTGAATGGTCAAAAGGGCCAATTCCTCCTGAGAGAGCAAATAAGGCAATACTAAAAAATGTTCCTAAATATCAATTGGACATAGTGGCCTAGAAGTCATGGGTGACTTTTATGAGACTGCACAGGTTGGTGACTGAGACGGAATCCCGTTTGGAGTGGGTTAACTGATGAGAGGTGAGGAAATGGAGACCACAGTGCAGACAAACCTTTTGAGAAATCTGGCTGCGAAGGAGAGGCCAAAGGCAGAGTGGAGGCTGGACAGGGATGTGAATGGGGCCAAGAAAGGACATTTCTAAGACTGGGGTGACTTGAACTGGTCGTAAGAGGAGCCAGATGACAAGGAGATGTTACGTATATAAACGTGGGGAGGAGTTTCAGTCCTCGTCCAGACCCGGTGCAATGGCCGCTCACTATAAGCACCCTCAACTTCCCTTTCCTGTCTCCTGTTGTGTCTGGGGCAAACCCGCTCCAGACTGAGCCCAACGATCTTCATGCCTTCACCTGAACCACCGCTGGAGAAAATCACACGGCTGAGCTGACAGGCTCCATCTAAGAAGCATTCTTCCCCACCCTGAGATGAATGTTTCACATCTTTCCTTTCTTTAAATCTCCACAGTTCCTTCCCTACCCTCAGTTGGCTGATGGCCTGACCTCAGCTTTATTGGAAAATGGAGAGCATTAAAGATGATCTAAATTCTTTTTTTTCACTTCAAACCTTCTCAAGTATTAAACTGTTTTTCACCCACACCTCCTTGTCCCAGATACACATCTCATTTAGGCAATTCGGGAGGTGCGCATTGCCTGAAGGAGGGTTGTTGCAAGCAGAAAGGTTGATTTTTTGTTTTTCAAAGTTATTTTATAGACAGTAATCTGGAGAGAAAAGACTTTGGGTTTGTAAGTTTACAAACTTTTTGAGTTTTATAGATCTTGGCCAGAAGACATGTGGAAATGTGTGTGTATGTTTTGGATTTCACAACCATGGCAGTTGTGGGGGGAGGCAGGATGTGTGCTACGTGACTCTCACACAATGAGAAATTATCCTGCCCCCATGGCCAACAGCATCCCCATCCTAGTACTTCTTTGCCCAGTTTTGATAGTGAACCGACAAGAGCCTGAGAAAGGGATGGTTATCAGGGGCTCAGATCTCTCAAGCATGAGGATTAGGGTAGTGTCACCAGGTAAGTCACTGAGACCAGCAGAGGAGAGAACTGAGCGCAAGGGGAATTTGGAATAGACAGTAGAGGAGGGACAGCACGAGCATCACTTGCAGCCCAGAGACCAAATGCAGCAACAGGGACTGTAGGGTGTCCTTCTAACCTCCCTCTTCCAAATTTCCTCTCCCAAAGAGAGGCCCAATGGCAACCTGGAAGAGCTACTACTTGAACATATATGAAGTGAATCTGGACTCTGGCAGTCAAAGAAATGTGGGCCTGCTCTCCCTTAGAGAAAGAACTTGCTGTTCTGATGCAAGGAGTCCTGGAACTAAGAGCCACCAGCAGCTGCACCTTTGGGATCTTCCATAGTGCAGGAGGAGAGCCCATGCTCCTCTCGGCAGCCCCCAGCCAACTGCTGAGCATGGTGGGGGTCCGAGGGTCTGACCATCTCTGCCCAAAACAAGTCTCCTGTAATAGGCATCTTTGCTCCAGAGCTCCATGCTGGATTGGCTTTATCTGATGTGCGTGAGGTTGGAGTCTCTCCCTGCCTAATCCTTCTTCGCTTCTTTGCCTTCTCTGGGTGTCAGAGCAGCAGCGCTACAGTCTGAAGCCTCCCAGCCCTGCTCCCTCCCCCTCAGTCTTTCACAGGCTTTCTCCTTAGTACACTTCTTGCCCTCCCAACTCTGGCTCAGTGCCTGATTCCCAGATTGACACAGATGGTTAAAGAATATGAGACCCAGGACTCAAGCGGACAATGCCCTCACCCTATACCAATTCAGGACCAAGCCTTGTTGATTATTCTTTCTCAGTGCATGATGTATCTGTTCTTATGTTCCATTTTGATTACGTAGTTTGAGACTTTACTACAATTTGCCTTCATATTTATTTACTTAAATCATGTTTAAGATTTTTAAAGTAATACAATGTAAATTCAAACAACACAGAACTAAAATTATCCTTTTAAATTCCAGTCCTAATCCCCAGAGTTAACCATTAACTTGTATATCCTTCCAGATTGACATATATTTCTATATACAAACGTGATTATAGTAAACACTGTTATGCAACCTACTGGGTAATTTTTTGTAAGATTTATTATTTATCTATTTATTTTATTTTTGGCGGTACTGGGTCTTTGTTGCAGCACACGGGCTTTCTCTAGTGGCAACTGGGGGCTACTCTTCGTTGCGGTGCGCGGGTTTCTCATTGCGGTGGCTTCTCTTGTTGCGAAGCATGGGCTCAGTAGTTGTGGCTCGCAGGCTCTAGAGCACAGGCTTAGTAGTTGTGGCGCACAGGTTTAGTTGCTCCTTGGCATGTGAGATCTTCCCGGTCCAGGGATTGAACTCATGTCCCCTGCATTGGGAGGCAAATTCTTAACCACTGTGCCACCAGGGAAGCCCCCACTGGGTATTTTTAACTTAAAACTATTATTTTGGACATATGAACATGTCTTCATATCAATACATGTATCTCTACTTCATTCTTTTTAACAGCTGTTATCATACTTAAACAGTCATGTCATTGAAGAATTTTTATTTCTAGGATTTGGCTATTATAAATAAGGCTGCAATGAATCTCCTTGTATTTATTTTCTGGGAACTGATGCTGCATGTCCACCCATTTTTTACTGGAGTGTTTATCTTCTTCATACTGATTTCTAAGAGTTCTTTAAATGTTAAAGAAATTAGCTCATTTTCCAATATGTATTACAAATATTTTTCTCTAGTTTGTTGTTTATCTTTTGACATTGCTTTTGATATGTTTTTCTCTATAAAATTTAAAATGTATACATATTCAAATTTTGGGGTATTTTCTGCTATAGATTTTAGGTTTGGAGTTGTGCTTAGAATGACCTCTTCTATACCAACATGATGAAAAACAAATCATCTGTGTATTTTTCTAGTACATTCATAGTTTTCATTTTTAAGTATTTACATTTTTTATTTTCTGGTGTTTATTTCTGCATAAGTGATCTAGTTTTATTTTTCCCAAGTGGCTGCCAGTAATTCTAATGCCATGTATTAAACAATCCATCTTTCTCCAGTGATTTGAAATGCCACCTTTACCACAATCTAAATTCCCACAGTATTTCCTGTCACTATGCTCTCCAGCCCCTTAGGGTCCTTGCAGAACCTGTGTTAATCAGCCATATGTGAAAAAAACAAATGAGATAAACAGCAGAACGGAAACATTGACCTAAATGTAAGTCAACAGGCGAGTTCTCTGAGGTCCTCAGAACTTTCACAGAGTGTTCTGTCTAAAATTGAAAGAGATGGTCCACATCTTCAGTGAGTGCCAAGCCAGCAAGCGAGAGGGCACAGATGGGGGCAATCTGGGTTCTTGCTGCCCTCTTAACATGAAATCCTTCCCATCAGAGTTCTTGGATTGTATGAAAGCACGGTAGTTTTTAATGAGCGCATAACCCCAGCAAAGCTTTCACTTCAAAGCCTGTTGCTCTTATAGCCGCTGCATCAGTCAAGTAAGTAGGGGGATCAGTTGCATTCGAGAACTTTGAGTGTCTTATTGCCTCCCTCTGCCGCAAGACAGCCTTTCTGAAGGTGATTGCAGACGGACGTGGCCCGCATCTTTGAAGTATGCTCAATGCAGAATCAATTCAGGAACTCACAGATACTAGTTATCAGCCTGTGTTTATTCACTTCCCAGAGAAAGGTTTAATTAATGTAATACATATTGGTCAATGCTTTGCTTTTAAACTTTACCTTTGGCCCATCAGCAGATCAATACGTATTTTAATCTTCTGTTTTAGAACTGGTTTTAAGACTCACGGCAGAGGCCCAGACTTCACAATCATTAATTGCTATCAGCCCCTTTCATTTCCAAAACATCAGCAGTTTCTTAAAATTCTGCTTTCATTCCTTTACTGTTATCCCTTCTTGTTCATCGCTTGGTTCTGTGGTGTCTTTCAACCAAGTACAGAGTTTACGACTAGCCAATAATGGGAAGAAAAAGAATGGCCTGAAATTCTCCATCGATTAACCAGTCTATCACAACAGCTGCACACAAAACTCAAAAAGCAGTCTGGCCACTTCCTGATGGATGCTATCAAGTACTTCCAAGGCTCCAGGTGGGTCTGCCAAAGGGTAGAGGACTCACTTCGTTTTCTCTCTTTTAAAAAAGTACTGAATTATCATCTTTGCTGGCTAATTATATATTACTGTATAACTTCTTTCTTCCCAAATTGTCAGTATTGTCCAGTATATCAAAGGTTGGGTCAGGAGAATCTGCCATTCCCTCAATGCCTAATTCAGGCAAGTCACAGTCTCTGTGGATCTATATATCCTCATCTGTAAAAGGGAATCACAGCTGGAAATTATGAGATAATATGAAAAATGCATTTTTCACAGAGCCTGGCTGTCAGGACACATCCTAATAAGAGACTATCCCTGTTAACAGTGTTGGTATCACTGGTGTCTTGTGGACTAAATCATGGGTACTAACTGAATGGACAGCGGTACTCTTACTAAATGGTCAGCTGTGTTCCCACCTGTGGATGCATCTCTCACTCAACAAGGAAGAAAACGAATTTACATGATGCATCAGCCAGTCTCGTTACTTGGTGTATTGCATAATTTCAAGCAAGATTATTTCCATTTGCCATATCATGGAACCTCCCTCCTTGTACTGCGCTTTGTATACACAATTCCTTTGCTATTTTTATAGTTTATTTCATTCTAAACATAAAATTATACGTTTATTGTAGAAAATATAGAAATATAGAAAAGTATGATGACCAAAATAACACTTATAAAGATAATAAAAAATATTCATAATTTTACTTCTAGCAGTATTTTGGTGTATTTTCTCTCAAATATATACCAATGTAGCTATATACATTATGTATACATGTAGAAACAAATGAAAATCACTTTGCATATACAAATAATTCTACTTAGAAATAGACTTGGTTCTCAAATGTAAACCCATTTTGTTCAAAAGTCCATAGTGACTTTAAACTTAGCACAACATTTGTTGTTGTTGGGTAAGATCAGCCCATTTTGTTCTATTGTGTAGCTTAGTTCACATCTATAAAAGACTGTGAGTGGAAGTGTATAAAAAGAGCAGCTTCTATATATAGTTTTATGTCCTAACTTTTTGATCAAACACCAAATCATTAGAACTTTGCACGTGAAACCTGCATGAGAACAATGCAATAAGTATGCTATGAAACTGTGATTCTCAATATTGCAGGATAGATTATTGTATGAACAAAAAATTTATTTGACAATCCCTTACTTTGCTTTTACAAATAACCGTGTGATACATATCTCACAGAGAAATCTTCGTCTATATCTCTGGTTATTTCCTTAGGAAAGATACCTAGAAGTTGGATCAAAGGTAATTAAATCACTTAAGGATTATGATACATAAGGCCAAATGCTTTCCAGCATGATTGTACTCATTTTCCCACTACCCATAGTGGCACTATTATTGGCATAAAGTTATCAGCACTTAAAAAGTCCTCTCTGGTTAGATAGGCATGAGGATGTATTCTCTCCCCTCCATTGTGGTATGCTTTCGGAGCCCTGGATGTCTATACTTTTTTTAACCATTATAGGCCTTTGGGCTCCAAATGATCTGTAGTAGCTCACATTTGTCCCAGGGCCATGGCTCCACTGGCATTACCTTCTTTCTTATCTTGTTGCCCACCTGGGCTTGACCATTCCAAAGCCACATTAACCAGTTTTGCTTGATGTGAGACTATACTGCAGTTTCTTCCGACACCAAGGACGACAAATTCCCCTGGTTTCTACTCTGCCACAAATTGGAAAGGACTACTTATGTTGCCTCAATGGTTCTGGATGGGAGGATGGTTTCTGAGCTGAGTTTCTGGTTTCCCTACTTCAAATTCCCTCCTTATGTTGCAGCGGCAGTAAAGTTGTCACAGTAATGCTTAGTTTCCAAAGTCCAACACACACACACTCACTCACTCACTCAATTTCAGTTCTTGTCTTCCTAACTAGGGGTGAATAAACATAAGGGAAGCGATTATTATAGACTGCTCTCATCTCAGGCAATCACATCCATCTCAATGAGCAGATTATTATAACTCCTTACACAATTATCCAGCACCAGTCATAGAGATTTCCCAAACAGTATTCAACATGACTGTTTATCCACGAACAATTGCCTGTGGGACTTTGGGAGCAAGAACTGAGGATCCCTTAAAAGGGGCTAAACTCCTAATTGTTGCTTTCTTAGGTATTCTTTACATACTTCAGAGATTCACACACACACACACACCCAAAACTTGTCACAAAATTCATAATACAAACTGCAAAAAATATAAAAAATATTGCATACTACCAAATCTCAAGCACTAAGAAGAGAGTCTAGAAAATTAGAAAACAGTAAAAATTTCATTTCTTAAGAAAGAAAAGCCAGATATTACTTGGAAATTAAAGGTATTAGAAAAAAAGAAAGAAAGAAATGAAGAGGATTCCCATTTGCTTGGCAAGTTTTGTGTTCCAAGTACTCTGTGGTTGAGTTCACCAAGGGACAGACAACTAGGGAAAAGAGAGCAGACATGATGATGCAACCTCACAAACGGTTCTTTATTTAAGGGGAAAGAGAAAGAGGAGCCAGAAAAGAAGAATATATCAAAAAAGTAGGAGGATAACCAAGATTGCGTATTTACATGGAAGCTGAAATAGGAGCTTCAAGAAAGCAGGAACATGTCCATAGTTTAGCGCTGCACAAGCAGTCAAGGGCAAAACCTGACAGAATCAGGAGGGATATATGGGTAGGAGGTGACCTTCAAGGGAGAATGAAAGTTCATGTTTCTTGAGTGACTTTTCTGGAGATGCCCATGATTTCCTTCTCACCCCACACCACCTTCTCACAGAATCTACTACACAGAATCTCTGTCTCTTCCTGTCACCTCTGCTGAGCAGGTAACAGCCCAGAGGGCCCCCCCTCTAGACACTGATGACTACAGGAAGGTGGACCACAGGAATTAAGAGTCTCAAGCTAAGTTCTTTTTGGTTCCTAAACTGGATAATTACGTGAAGCGAAGCTAAGGTGGCCAGGCCTGGGTCACGTGGAAACGGAGCTGAGAGAGCCAGTCAGCAAGGGAGAGGCAAAGAAGCAGATGCGCAGAGAGCAACAGTGATGAGAGAATAGGGAGCCTCAGGTCCAGATGAGAGAGAAATACCCTGCTTCCTCTGGAGGCCGGGCTGCACTCCTTGCCTGGGGTTCCATGAATCAGCCCCCCGTCCTTCCAATGATTTTGAGTGGGATTCGGTGCCTCATAATCAAATTCCCCCTGTTGGAGACAGTGACTACTCTGTGCCATTGAGCTGTGTGCTAAGTATGCTCTCACAGAATGCTCACAAGAGCCCAGCAAAATAGGTGTCATTATCTCCCTTTTCCCTGAGAGGACTCTGCAGTTCGTGAGGTTACATGATGTGCCTAAGGTCACACAGCTGCTGAGTGACTTTGTTTCTAAATTCTCTTACCACCATGCTGGGCCATCAACAGGATACAAGCTTAATTACTGGTGATTGAGAAGGAGCCCTCAGAAGTGCAGAAGGCTATGGCTGTGCTCTAATGTCCTCCTTTATATTAAGTTGTAAATGGAACACCTTAATTTGCATTACTGATGCATTAGTATTCGGTGTGCTCCACGACAGAGGAAGTGTGTCGACAGAGGAAGTGTGTCGGAAAGAGACAGAAGCTCTGAAAAAGGAGTTTGTATTCTCCCGGTTCATGAAATACACTACAACTACAATACGAAATGTATCAGAAGTTCTTAGAGACTCTAACAGAAGTATGAGCCTTTTCAGTTATTAAAAGAATTGAAAGCTTTTTATCGTGCATGAAAAAGACAAACTCCTCCCTTTCAAATTATTCTACTTTATAGTACAATTCCTTTAGCTGGGAGGACAACTTCAGACACTTTTTCAAATAACCCTAACCATTTAAAATGTACCTTTAGGAAGTCATGCTGAGAGTATATGGAAAAGAGACAGACGGAGTCAAAAAAAGGGGGGGTGGGGAAGGGGAGAGAAGGAAGAAGAAAAGGTAAGACATTGTTTCTGAAGTAGTAAGAATCTCCAAGTTGTTCTGGCCTACTTTAAAATGAACTGGGTATTTCTATCCACAAAGAACACCTAACATTGTTTAGGTAGCTACAACTTAAAAATCTTCTTGTCCACTCCAGACAGATCTTTCCACCTATTTGTCATCCCTATTACACAGAAATTAGGAACACTTACATTAAATAGACACTTTCACTGAAAGTTAGGATGCTCTCTTAGCCCAGGCTCCTATAACAAAATACTGTAGATTGGGTGACTTAAATAATATTTATTTATCACAGTTCTGGAGGCCGAGAAGACCAAGATCAAGGTGCAGCCAATTCAGTTCTTAGTGAGGACCCTCATCCTAACTTGCAGATGGCCACCTTCTCATTATGTCCTTATATGGTGGAAAGAAAATGATCTCTCTCTCTCTCTCTCTCTTCTTCCTCTTATAAAGCCACTAATCCAATCATGGGGGCCCCACCCTCATGACCTCATCTAACCCTAATTACCTTCCAAAGGCTCCATCTCCAAAAGATCACACTGGGGTCTATGGTTTCAACATGCGAATTTTGAAGGGATACAATTCAGTCTGTAGCAGAACTATGAACTATTAAAAGAAACTACTGAACTATTTAAAGAAAAAAAAAATGTGAGCAACACCCCAGAATATCGGCCATGATATTATAACAGGATACAAATATCTACCCAAGTAGAATGAGAACCTTTAAACAGATGCCAAGGTACTTCTATACTTAAGGAAGGTTGGAGAGAAGATCCTTAAAGATGGCTTTAGGCACCTAAAACCATGAGAAATGATGTTTAAGAAAATAGTGTTAATAGATCCTCATTGAGAGAGAATCCAAATTGGAAATGATGGTCATGGGGGGAGCAGAGGCCTTATGTGCAGTCCACTGTCCTAGGAACAGAATCCAGATGCTAAGGATGCTGGGAGGAGGAAGGTCAGCTGTTGTATCCTGTCTCTGGGCCATGTGCTAAGAAGACCACTGGGACTGGGGGAAGTTCAAGAACTCTAACTTGAGACCAGTTTAAAAATCGATCGTGGAACGTTTTAATATATGTTATATTCAGGATTAGTTTCAGAAATTCAGTTGTTGCTCGAATTCGGTTTGGGGGGATAATTGTTGTTGTTTTTGGAAAACCTCTTCCATAGACATTCTGGTTCTACAAAAGTAAAACCAAGATCCTAATGTGAAATAAAAAGTTCCCAGAAAACATTAACTGCTTTGTAAACTAAAACTCTCTCTGCAGTTGTCTGTCAGTAGACTGTGGCAGGAAGCAGGCTGGAAGGAAAGCTGAGATGATTCTCCTTACTCTTTCTAGGACTCACTATATGGGTAGAGTATGTGGACTCCAAGTAAAGGAGACACACAACAGGCCACACCCACTGTCAAGAAGTAAGGTGGCCTCTGAAATATGGCAACAGACCAGGAGTCATTCTACGGAAGGGCTTTTCCTAAGAACACTGGGGTTTTCTAATTTATTTCCATTTTAAGATTTTTCTTTTCTATGATAAAATTCCTTTCAATTATTCTCAAGTCTTCATAAAGTTTTGTTAAACATTATAGCCTGGTCTTAGTAAAGAGATTAAATTAATAGTCAAAAACTTACTAAAATAGTAAATTTTATGTTTTATATATATATAAATGTATATACATAACCACAATTTCAAAATTTTTTTTAACATTTTTTAAAACTTCCCACAAAGAAAAGTCCAGGCTAGACAGCTTCACTAGTAAATTCTATTAAATGTATAAATACAAATTAACAATCTTTTCCAAACTCTTCCAAAAAACAGAAGAGGAGGGAGAATTTCCCAGTTCATTTTCTTTGAGCCCCATATTAACCTAATACTAAACCAAAAAAACCCCCTTCAGACCAGTTACCTTTATAAACAGAGATTCAAGATCTTCAACAAATCCTAGCACATGGAATCCAACAACATTAAAGAAAAAAAAAAAAAAGGTTTATACACCACACCATGACCAAGTGAGATTTATCCCAGGGACACAAGGTTGGTTTATTACGTGAAATTTAATAATAGAACACATCATATTAATAGAATAAGGGACAAATATCACATGATCATCTCAATAGATGATTTGACAAATTATCTGACAAAACGCTGATCCTAAAATTCGGATGAAAATGCAAGGGATACAAAATAGCCAAAACAATCCTTAAAAGAAAAATAAAGTTGGAGGACTCACATGTCTCAATTTCAAAAGTTAACTTCAAAGCTATGGTAATCAAGACAGTGTGGTTCTGGCTAAGAATAGGCATATATAGATCAATGGAACAGAATAGAGAGTCCAGAAATAAGCCTTATACTTAGAGTCAAATGATTTTTGAAAAGAGTGCCAAGACAACTTAATGGAGAAAGAATAATCTTTTAACAAATGGTGCTGGGACAACTGAATTTCACATGAAAAATAATCACACACTTACCTCACACTATATACAACAATTAATTCAAGATGGATCATTGACCTAAATGTAAGACCCAAAATTATAAAACTCTTAGAGGAAAACATAAAGTAAATCTTTGTGAACTTGGGTTAGGCAATGATTTCTTAGCTATAACATCAAAAGCCTGTGACAAAAAAATGGGTAAATTAGACTTAACCAAAATTAAAAATGTTTGTGCTTCAAAGGACTATTAAATAAATGAAAAGACAACCCACAGAATAGGAGAAAATATTTGCAAACCATATACAATATTCTGTATCCAGAATATATAATGAACTCTTAGACCTTGAGAATAAAAAGACAATTTGCATTTCCCTGATGATTAGTGATATTGAAAATCTTTTCATGTGTCTGTATGTCTTCTTTGGAAAATGTCTGTTCAGCTCTTATGCCCATTTTTTAATCAGGTTGTTTGGTTTTTTGATATTAAGTTGTGTAAGTTCTTTTCACATATTGAATATTAACTTTTAAAAGAAATATTATTTGCAAATACCATCTCCCATTCAGTACATTAGCTTTTTGTCTGTTGATAGTTTTCTTCACTGTGCAAAAAGTTTTTTAGTTTGCTGTAGTCCTATTTGTTTATTTTTGCTTTTGTTGCCCTTGCATGAGGAGACAGGTCCAAAAAATACTACCAAGACCGATGTCAAAGAGTGTACTGCCTCTGTTTTCTTCTAGGAGTTTCATGGTTTCAGGTCTTGCATTCCAGTCTAATCCATTTTTACAAGTAATTTATTTTTGTATACGGTATAAGATGGTGGTCCAGTTTTCTCAACACCATTTGTTGAAGAAATTGTCTTTTCTCAATTATCTATTCTTGCCTCCTTTGTCATAGATTACTTAACTTTATATGCGTGGGTTTATTGGGCTCTCTATTTTACTCCATTGATCTATATGTCTATGATTATCAAAAAGATGAAAAATAACAAGTGTTGGCAAGGATAAGGAGAAAAGGGAACCCTCATGCACTGTTGGTAGGTATATAAGTTGGTGCAGCCACTATGGAAAACAGTATGGAGGTTCCTCAAAAAATTAAAAGGAGAACTACTGTATGATCCAATAATTCCACTTCTGGGTATTAATCTGAAGAAAATGAAAACACTAACTCAAAAAAATATATGCACCCTTATGTTCATTGCACCATTATTTACAGTAGTCAAGATATGAAAACAACCTAAATGTCCATTGATAGATGAATGAATAAAGAGGATGGGATTATATATACAACAAAATATTACTCAGCCGTAACAAAGAATGAAATCTTGCCATTTGCAACAACATGGATGGACCTACCAGGTATTATGCTAAGTGAAACAGGTCAGACAGAGAAAGACAATTACCTTATTATTTCACTTACATGTTGAGTCTAAAAGATAAAACAAACGAACAAAGCAAAACAGAAACAGACTCACAGGTACAGAAAACAAACATAGTTGTCAGAGGGAAGAGGAGTTGGGGGTAAAATAGGTGAAGAGGATTAAGAGGTACAAATTTCTAGTTATAAAATAAATAAGTCATGGGGGTGTAATTTACAGCATAGGAAATAGAGTCAATAATATTGCAATAACTTTGTATGGTGACAGATGATAACTAGACCTATCTTGGTGGCCATTTAAAAATGTATATAAATACTGAATCACTATGAGGTATACTTGAAACTATTACAATACTGTATGTCAACTTACTTCAATTAAAGAAAAGAATAAAAAGATGAATAGACATTAAAAAACAGGCAAAGGACTTGCATAGACTTTTCTCCAAAGAATAGATACAAATGGCCAATAAAAACATGCAAAGATGCTCAACATCATTAAATATTAGCAAAATGCAAATCAAAACCACAATGAGATACCACTTCATACCCACCAAGATGTCTATTATCAGAAAGATGGACAATAACAAGTTCTGATAAAGATATGGAGAAACTGGAAACCTCTTACATTGCTGGTGTAGTCATTTTGGAAAACAGTCTGAAAATTCCTCAAAAGCTTGGATAAGGGAGGAGCAAAAGATGGTGGTGAAGTAGAAGGACGTGGAGTGCATCCCTCTCCATGGATGCATCAGGAATACACCAAAAGATGCAATAATTCCCACAGAGAACCAGCTGAACACCAGCAAATGACCTCAGACACCAGAAAGGACTGCAAAGATCCTGACATAACTGGGTAGGCCAGAGGGGGGAAAAAGGAGAAAGAGGAGGAGAAGAAAGGAAAGGGACGGGTCCCACATCCTAGGGTGGGGGGATCTGAAACAGAGGGGAGATTGCCGAAGTCGGGGAAGTGTCCCTTATCTGACGGAGAAAACTATTCTCCAACGGGGAATTTCCCTGGGTCAGAGAGAGGCATTTAGGACTGATCAAAGAGGGTGAAGTGGCTGGCTGTGGCAGACGGGAAAGGGAGAAACACACAGAGGGTCCGCACCACGACTCAGCGTGCCTGGACTGAAACGTCGATTCACAGCTGAACAGGGGGTCTGGGAGCTGAATCGTGGGAACCGGAGAACTGGGTCAGGGTGAGAACATTGTTGGCAGTGGGGAGACGGACTGAGAGGACAGGAGAGAAGAGGTCCACAGTGGAGAGTGCCTACCGCAGAAAGCTGCGAGGTCATAGTGGCAGCTGGATACTGCTGACTCATGAACAGAGGGGAGGAGCCATGGGCATAGCCTCTCTCTTGGCACCTGCGATGAACGGAGGAAGGAACCCTGTGGGCCTAGCTAACACACTCAGGGATAACAAAGGCCCCCAGGCGGGGCTGGCCTAGAGTGCCTGCAGCCGAGAGCCAAAAGCCTGCAGAGTGGCCCAGCTCTGGAGACATTCTGTTTACACCTGAGCCGCCAGCATCCCTCTGCAACAGGCACCGCCATGGCCGACTGAGCTGCCGTGACCTAGGCAGGGCCCACCGGTGGAGTCATAGCAGGGGGCAGGAGCCGTGGTTGGAGTTGCACTCTCGGCCCAAGCTGCCCAAGCCACCGTGACCCAGGCAGGGCGCCCTGCGGAGTCATAGCAGGGGTCAGGAGCTATGGTTGGAGTCATGCTCTCAGCCCGAGCTGCCCAAGCCGCCATGACCCAGGCAGGGTGCCACTGCTCACTCACTCCCAGGGGAAGGAGCCACTACTGTACCTTCTTTCTCCCCACACACCAGCGCTTACAGATGAACAATAAAGGAAGCTCTGCTGGTCGCAGAATAATGCAAAAAGCCCGAAGCAGGTAGAAGGACACTTACAACTGAGACCTCAAGGAAACAGAAATATTAGTATTAATTCTATTGATCTGGTCCACTCTGGGGTCAGTTCTAGTTTTTTTTTTTTTTTTTTTATTAATTACAATCTTAGTCCTAAGGGATCTACACATTTTATAACATATTTTTTATTTTATTTTTTATTCTATTTTTATTTTTAGCCTTTTTATATATTTCTATTTCTAGCTGTTTTTTTCAGTGCTGACTGTATCTCTCCTACTTTCTTTTCATCTCTATCTTTTATACCTTTCGATTTCTTTCTTTTTCTTTTCATATTTCCAGTCACACTATGCTCTTCTGTTGCCCTGTCTTCTATTCTTTTTTAGTTTATTTTATCTTAATATATTTATAAACAATATTATCAGTCTGCTCTGTTTCCTTGCTTTATTCTCCAGATGACACACTGCTTTGGTATTTATTATTAGGTTTTTGTCTCTATCTTAGTTCTAAGTATAATTGTCTGATTTCATTCTGAGAAGCTTCATTCTGTCTGGCGATACTCTAGCTCTTTATTATATTTGATCCTAGCTTTCAATATCTGCGTAGATTTGTGTTTGTGTGTGTGTGGTGTTATTTGTTTGTTTGTTTTTGGTTTTGTTTTGTTCTCTTTTGGTTTTGAATTTCTGTCAGTTTTCTCTCTGAATGTCTGATAGCATACTGGGGTTCTTCAGTCAGGTCTTTCTAGTGCCTTATGTTCTACTGGATTCAGTATTTGTGTGTCTTATAAATGTATGTGTTTCCTTGACTTAGTATTTGTTTGACTCAACACTCTGCCATTAGTCTGGGGCTTGGACAGTCTTCTTTAAACCCCTTTATTGCCGGGACAAGCAACCTCTGAAGTTTGGACTACTATGAGAAAACAAAGAAATACCATGCAGCCAAAGGAGCAGGAAGAAAAACCCACAAGACCAAATAAATGAAGAGGAAATAGGAAAATTGTCTGAAAAAGAATTCAGAGTAATGACAGTAAATATGATACAAAATCGTGATAACAAAATACCAAAAATACAAGAAACAGTCAATAAGGACTCAGGAGAACTAGAGAACAAACAAACAGTAATGGACAACAAAATAACTGAAATTAAAAATACTCTAGATGGTATAAATAGCAGAATAACTGAGGCAGAAGAACAAATAAGTGAGTTGGAAGATAGAATGGGGGAAATAACTGCCACAGAGCAGGAAAGAGAAAAAAGAATAAAAAGGATGGAAGACAATCTCAGAGACCTTGGTGACAACATTAAGCATACCAACATTTGAATCATAGGCATCCCAGAAGAAGAAGAAAAAAAGAAAGGGTCTGAGAAAATATTTGAAGAGGTTATAGTGGAAAACTTCCCCAACATGGGAAAGGAAATAATTAACCAATTCTGAGAAGTGCAGAGTGTCCCACACAGAATAAACCCAAGGAGAAATACACCCAGGCACACATTAATCAAACTAAAGAAAATTAAACACAAAGAAAAAATATTAAAAGCAGCAAGAGAAAAGCAACAAATAAATATAAGGGAAAACCCATAAGGATAATAGCTGATCTTTCTGCAGAAACTCTGCAGGCCAGAAGGGAATGGCAGGATATACTGAAAGTCCTGAAAGAGAAAAACCTACAGCCAAGAATACTCTACCCAGCAAGAATCTCATTCGATGGAGAAATCAAAAGCTTTCCAGACAAGCAAAAGTTAAGAGAATTCAGCACCACCAAACCAGCCTTACAATAATTGCTAAAGGAACTTTTCTAAGTAGGAAACACAAGACAAGGAAAAGACCTAAAAAAACAGCCAAAACAATTAAGAAAATGGTAATTGGAACACACATGTCAATAATCACCTTAAATGGAAATGGATTAAATGCTTCAACCAAAAGACACAGACTGGCTGAATGGATACAAAAACAAGACCCTTACATATGCTGCCTACAAGAAACCCACTTCAGACCAAGGGATACATATAGACTGAAAGTAAAGGGATGGAAAAAGATATTCCATGCAAATGGAAGTCGAAAGAGCGCTGGAGTAGCAATACTCATATCAGACAAATTAGACTTGAAAGTAAAGACTATTACAAGAGACAAGGAAGGACACTACATAATGATCAAGGGATCAATCCAAGAAGAAGATATAACAATTGTAAATATCTATGCCCCCAACATAGGAGCACCTCAATACATAAGGCAAATGCTAACAGCCATAAAAGGGGACATCGACAGGAACATAATAATAGTAGGAGACTTTAACACCCCACTTACAACAATGGACAGATCATCCAAACAGAAAATAAATAAGGACACACAAGCTTCAAGTGACACACTAGACCATCTCGACTTAATTAACATCCATAGGACATTTCATCCAAAAACTACAGAATACACTTTCTTCTCAAGTGCACACAGAACATTTTCCAGGATAGGTCACATCTTGGGTCACAAATGAAGCCTCAGTAAATTCAAGAAAATTGAAATTATATCAAGCATCTTCTCTGACCACAACGCCATGAGACTAGATACCAATTACAGGAAAAAAAAATTGTAAAAAATACAAACATGTGGAGGCTAAACAATACACTATTAAACAACCAAGAAATCACTAAAGAAATCAAAGAGGAAATCAAAAAATATCTAGAAACAAATGACAATGAAAACACAACAACCCAAAACCTATGGGATGCAGCAAAAGCAGTTCTAAGAAGGAAATTTATAGCAATACAGTCCTACCTTAAAAAACAAGAAAAATCTCGAATAAACAACCTAACCTTACACCTAAAACAATTAGAGAAAGAAGAACAAAGAAACCCCAAAGTGAGTAGAAGGAAAGAAATCATAAAGATCAGAGCAGAAATAAATGAAAAAGAAAGGAAACAATAGCAAAGATTAATGAAACTAAAATCTGGTTCTTTGAGAAGATTAACAAAATTGATAAACCATTAGCCAGACTCATCAGGAAAAAAAGGGAGAAGATGCAAATCAATGGAATGAGAAATGAAAAAGGAGAAGTAACAATGGACACCTCAGAAATACAACAGATCATGAGAGACTACTACAAGCAACTATATGCCTATAAACTGGATAACCTGGAAGAAATGGATAAATTCTTAGAAAAATACAACCTTCCAAGACCGAACCAGGAAGAAATAGAAACTATGAACAGACCAATCACAAGTACGGAAATTGAGACTGTGATTCAAAATCTCCCAACAAACAAAAGCCCAGGGCCAGATGGCTTCACAGGAGAATTCTATCAAACATTTAGAGAAGAGCTAACACCTATGCTTCTCAAACTCTTCCAAAATATAGCAGAAGGAGGAACACTCCCAAACTCATTCTACGAGGCCACCATCACCCTGATACCAAAACCAGGCAAAGATGTCACAAAAAAAGAAAATTACAGACCAATATCACTGATGAATATAGATGCAAAAATCCTCAACAAAATACTAGCTAACACAATCCAACAGCACATTAAAAAAAATCATACACCATGATCAAGTGGGGTTTATCCCTGGGATGCAAGGATTCTTCAATATATGCAAATCAATCAATGTGATACATCATATCAACAAACTGAAGGATAAAAACCATATGATCATCTCAATAGAAGCAGAAAAAGCTTTTCACAAAATTCAACAACATTTATGATACAAACTCTCCAGAAAATGGGCATAGAAGGAAATTACCTCAGCATAATAAAAGTCATATATGAGAAACCAAAAGCCAACATCGTTCTCAATGGGGAAAAACTGAAAGCATTCCCTCTAAGAACAGGAACAAGACAAGGGTGTCCGCTCTCACCATTATTATTCAACATAGTTTTGGAAGTTTTAGCCACAGCAATCAGAGAAGAAAAAGAAATAAAAGGAATCCAAACTGGAAAAGAAGAAGTAAAATTGTCACTCTTTGCAGATGACATGATATTATACATAGAAAACCCTCAAGACTCTACCAGAAAACTGCTAGCACTAATCGATGAATTTAGTAAAGTAGCAGGATACAAAATTAATGCACAGAAATCTCTTGCATTCCTATACACTAACAATGAAGGAACAGAAGGAGAAATTAAGGAAACAATCCCATTTACCACTGCAACAAAAAGAATAAAATACCTAGGCATAAACCTGCCTAAGGAGGCAAAAGACCTGTATGCAGCATACTATAAGACACTGATGAAACAAATCAAAGACGACACAAACAGATGGAGGGACATACCATGTTCCTGGATTGGAAGAATCAACATCGTGAAAATGACTGTACTACCCAAAGCAATTTACAGATTCAATGCAATCCCGATCAAATTACCAACGCCATTTTTCACAGAACTAGAACAAGAAATCTTACGATTTGTATGGAAACACAAAAGACCCCGAATAGCCAAAGCAATCTTGAGAAGGAAAGATGGAGTGGGTGGAATTAGGCTTCCTGACTTCAAAATATACTACAAGGCCACAGTGATCAAGACAGTATGGTACTGGCACAAAAATAGAAAGGAAGATCAATGGAACAGCATAGAGAACTCAGAAGTAAGCCCAAGCACATATGGGCACCTTATCTTTGACAAAGGAGGCACGAGTATACAATGGAAAAAAGACAGCCTCTTCAAGAAGTGGTGCTGGGAAAATTAGACAGCTACATGTAAAAGAATGAAATTAGAACACTTCCTAACACCATACACAAAAATAAACTCAAAATGGATTAAAGACCTACATGTAAGGCCAGACACTACAAAACTCCTAGAGGAAAACATAGGCAGAACACTCTGTGACATACATCAAAGCAAGATCCTTTTGAACCCACCTACTAGAATAATGGAAATAAAATCAAGAATAAACACATGGGACCTAATGAAACTTAAAAGCTTTTGCACAGCAAAAGAAACCATAAACAAGACAAGAAGACAACCCTCAGAATGGGAGAAAATACTTGCCAACGAAGCAATGGACAAAGGATTAATCTCCAAAATATATAAGCAGCTCATGCAGCTTAATACCAAAAAAGCAAATAACCCAATCCACAAATGGGCGGAAGACCTAAATAGACATTTCTCCAAAGAAGATATACAGATGGCCAACAAACACATGAAAAGATGCTCAACATCACTCATCATCAGAGAAATGCAAGTCAAAGCCACAAGGAGGTATCACCTCACACCGGTCAGAATGGCCATCATCAAAAAATCTAGAAACAGCAAATGTTGGAGAGGGTGTGGAGAAAAGGGACCTCTCCTGCACTGTTGGTGGGAATGTAAGTTGGTACAGCCACTATGGAAAACAGTTGGAGGTTCCTTAAAAAAACTAAAAATAGAACTACCATAGGATCCAGTAATCCTACTCCTGGGCATATACCAGAGAAAACCGTAATCCAAAAAGAAACGTGTACCCTAATGTTTATTGCAGCACTATTTACAATAGCCACGACATGGAAGCAACCTAAACGCCCATCAACAAATGAATGGATAAAGAAGATGTGGCATATATATACAATGGAATATTACTCAGCTATAAAAAGGAATGAAATGGAGGTATATGTAATGAGGTGGACAGACCTTGATTCTGTCATACAGAGTGAAATAAGCCAGAAAGAGAAAAACAAAGATTGTATGCTAACTCATATATACGGAATCTAAAAAAAAAAAAAAATGGTACTGATGAACCCAGTGACAGGACAAGAATAAGGATGCAGATGCAGAGAATGGACTGGAGGACACGGGGTTGGGGGGGCAGGAGGCGAAGGGGAAGCTGGGACGCAGTGAGAGAGTATCATAGACATATACATACTACCAACTGTAAAATAGATAGCCAGTGGGAAGTTGCCATATAACAAAGGGAGATCAACTCCATGATGGGTGATGCCTTAGAGGGCTGGGACAGGATGATGGGGGGGGAGTCGAGCGAGGGAGGGGATATGGGGATATGTGTATAAATACAGCTGATTGACTTTGGTGTACCTCATAAGCTGGTACAAGAGTGTAAAGCAATTATATTCCAATAAATAGCTTAAAAAAAAAAAAGCTTGGATAAGTTGGAGTTGTCTATAACCCAGCCTTCGCACTCCTAGGTATTTACACAAGAAGATGAAAACATATGCCCACACAAAAACTTCTTCATCAGTGTTCACAGCAGTATTCTTCACAATCATCCCAAAGTAGAAAAAACCAAATGTCAGTTAACTGATAAGCAGATAGAGAAAATGTGGTATATCCATACGATGGAACATTATTCTACCTAAAAAGGAATGAAGTACTGATACATGCTCCAATATAAATAAAACTTGAAAACAGCATCCTAAATGAGAGAAGCCAGGTAAAAAAGTCAATACATAAGATTCTATTTACATGAAAGGTCCAGAATGGACAAAACCACAGAGACATGAAATAGATGATAGTTGCCAAGGACTGGGTAATGAGGAATAGAAAGTGACTGCCAGTGGGTACGGAGCTCTTTTCTGGGGTAATGAAAATGTTCTGTAATTAGAAAGTGGTAATGGGGCTTTCCTGGTGGTGCAGTGGTTAAGAATCCACCTGCCAACGCAGGGGGACATGGGTTCGATCCCTGGTCCAGGAAGATCCCACATGCCGCGGAGCAACTAAGCCCGTGTTGCCACAACTACTGAGCCTGTGCTTTAGGGTCCATGCACCACAACTACTGAGCCCATATGCCACAACTACTGAAGCCTACACACCTAGAGCCTGTGCCCCGCAACAAGAGAAGCCACCACACTGAGAAGCCCAGGCAATGCAACAAAGAGTAGCCCCCGCTCACTGCAACTAGAGAAAGCCCACGTGCAGCAATGAAGACCCAACATAGCCAATAAATAAAAGTAAGTAAATAAATAAATTTATATATTAAAAAAAGAGAGTGGTAATGGTTGCACATCCTTGGAATATACTAAAAACTCTGGAATGAATTGTATGATATGTGAATTATATCCCAATAGAGCTGTTTACTTTTAAAGATAAGCATGTGCTGTAATCTAAGTGTATGAACTCTCATTTGAATTGTTAGGAAGTAGATAAACTTAGTCACTGTGTGATTGTCTATTGCAAAAGTTGTTTAGTGATAAAGAAGCACAAGGTTTCTGCTCTGATTAACTTGATATTCAGGCAAGACTGTGCCTGACTTCCTCAGGAGTCTCTCTTATGGAGAACAGGGATTCTGCCTCCCTACAGATTAGTGAGAGTAAGAAGCCCTACAGATTATTAAGTGACTTGGAAGCTGATAATGCCAGGACTGCTATGCAGGCCTATGGTTTGTGCACCAGTCATACGGGTGATGGTGTAGATGGTGCCCTCTGAAAGTGTGCTTGCTGGCAGCCCTGCTGTGTCCTTCAAGGAGTCTCGGACCCAGGCACACTTCAGTAGGAACATCACCACCATTAATTACCTGAAAGCACAATTTTAATTCTGACTGTGAATGTGAACTCTGCTTCACAGGAATCTCTCTCTAGTCTTCACAGTATATATTTAGAATTATTTCTCCCCAACCCAGAGGAAAAAAGTGTAATCACAGGTGGTGCTTTTGGAACCATAAAAGGACTCAGGATGAGTTCAACAGTCAGCTGTACCACAAGGTCACTAGAAGGACCTGTTGCCTTTATACCTCAGGTCCTAAATGATTTTCATGGAGTATTCAAGTGCCATAGCTTTCCATGCACAGTCCTGCTGTGACAGCCTCTTACTTTCAGACCAGAACTGAGCTTAGAAAAAGTAAAAAAAATATATATATATTTTGCTTATTGCTGGAAGAAAAAGGGCAAAAATTAGATTCCTATTCTGTATTCTATATTTATTTTTTGTATGGAGCTCTGTACTAGGCATTATATATGATTCTGTTCACCCTGGATTGCATTTAAGTTTTTCTCTTATATAAATACCCCAAAACATACAAGGGATCTATTGAGAACAGGTAGCTCCCCTTATATTCTTGTCATTAGTGAATATTTATGAATATCTGATAGCTCTTAGCCTGTCAGCTGAGTCTTCTACAGATCTAAATAAGACTTTCTATTTTACATAGTTTCCTACAGCAGCAGCACATTTCTGGAGCCGCTTCACTGGGAGGACTCTGTCAACAATCAGCGTTTCACTGGCATTAACATGCAATAAAAGACAATGAAGCATGACTCAATTAAACCACACACAAAAAACCTGTCTTCAGATAACATAGCCCAGTAGTTTTCAAAACCTATGTGGGGCTTCTGCTGCATGACTAGCATTAAGGTCAGTGCTTTGAAAACCTACGCCTAAGCATCTCACAAACCCGCACACAAGATGATTTAGAGGAAAGACCAAGACTCTGTTTTGATTTATCCCCTTCTCATACTGTATCCATATATTTTTACAGTTTATAGCATGCAGTATCAATTAGATCTCACTACTGCAAATATTAAGAACAAATTTTCCATTTGAGATGTCAATGGAAATTTAATTTACACAGAAGATACAGCTTGGGAGACCTGTTTGAGAGTCAGCTCGATTTAAAACAAACAAATGAACAAACAAACAGAAAAGGCTTATGCATGAAGTGGTTCAGAGAAAACATGAAAGCACCCACGGTATGAACTCACAGGACATCTGATACCTGGGTATGGCAATCAACACACTCCACAGCCAGAAAAGAGACGTACTACAATTGCCAAGGTGCAAGAGAAAAGATGGAACTCCTCTGCCAGTATGTAAATGTACATACTTACACCCCACGTAACCGGGGTGGGGGGATGGATGTGTTCCTCACAGAACACAGAACCAGAGGGTTTTTGTTTTTGTTTTCGCTGTATTTGAAATATTTAACACTCTAGGTTTAAGCCTTCGATATTTTAGGTTTCATTATATTGAACACAATCATTTCAGTTAAAGTTGCTCTCATTGAGCTACACCATTTTTTAAAGACTATATGACTTCACCAGTGAAGATAAAATATATTCAAATATTATACAATAAAAATTTTTGAAGATTTCAGTGTTTGGGAAATTATTAAAATTCTTTCACCTCAATTGCAACAAAAAGCATGGATAAATGACCAGGGACATACATTGAACTCATGGGTAAAACAGCAAAAAAAAATGCTCTGGTACATTTAAGATATGATTTATAAATTCCAGATCATTATTTTAAGCTATTATTAACATAAATTCTTTCAAGTTTGAATTTCTTCTGTAAGAAAGCTATAAAAATATGTCAACAAATGGGGAACCAAATTAAAACAATAGACCTTTAAGATAAATGCAATACATTTAAAGCATGATACCTTTTTAAAGTTGTAGATATTAAAATACATATTGAAATCACAAGTTAATTTAAAAATTATCAAAAATGATGGCAATAGAATGTGACTAAATGTCTCAATTAGACCATCACTATTTATTATATTCAGAAGCCAGGAATACAAAATGAAAGCCTAAAAAAATGGGAATTTCAAGTTATGAAGGCAACTGATCAGGATAATTTAAAAGAAGAAATGATTTTTCTGTTAGAAAATATTAAAAGATCCATGTATTAATCTTTAAAAAAAACACTAAAAGTTTACTGGTTGAATGTTTCCCACTGGCTGCTGTAAAAAATTACTACAAACTTGTGGCTTAGAATGACACAAATTTTTTCTCTTACCTTTCTGGAACACTGAGAGAAGAACCTGTTTCTTGGCCTTTGTTAGCTTCTAGCAGCACCTGTATCCTCAGCTCATGGCCCCGTCCTCCATCTTCAAATTGCATCGCCTGAATCTCTGCTTCTATTATCACATCGCCTTTTTCTCCCTGTAGTCAAGTCAGCCTCTGCCTCCCTCTCCTATAAGGACATTTGTGACTGTATTTAGAGCCCACCCAGATTACCCAGGATAATCTCCCCATCTCAAGATCCTTAACTTAATCACACCCACAAAGTCCCTGTTGCCATAAAGGTAACAGACACAGGTTCCAGGGATTAGGACGGGGATGTCTTCAGGTTCATTATTCAGTCTACCACAACAGTCCAAAAAAGTTTATTTTAAAATCCCCATCCCCATCCTAGGAGTTATACATGTTAATGCTTTCTTGATCAGCTTTACTTGGCATATGTCATTATTTTCCACTGGGAAGTTACAGCTTGGTCAGCTGGCTTACTATCAATATCTTTCAACCGAGGGTCTGTCTTGAGAGCATCCATGTAGTCTCTCAGCCCAAGCTAGAGACACTGGGCAACATAATACAGGAGGCTGGTTCCTTTGAAAGGTAGGGACACATGTCACTATTCTTCCCATTACTAGTCATACAGACAGATAAATGTGTTTTATTTTGTTTTGGATAAGTGATCTAGATTTCAAACCAAAACACACTTCTGAAAATTATTCCTAACTAGTCAGGAAAGTTTTTTTTTTAAATGTGTCCTCTTTAAAACATGCTATTTCTGAAAGACAGGCCTAGTAAAGTGGAACTAATGTGGGCTTCGGAGTCACAGCTCTGGGCTTACAAATCACTAGGTTCTGCGTGCTCTTAGGTAGTCAAATGCTTAACATTTTAGATGCTCAGTTATTCATCTATAAGATGGTGATGGAAATAACCTAAGAGGCTTATTGTGAGAACACTAGAGCTTTGCTATAATAGCTGGCACAGAATAGCTGCTCAATAAATATGTTACTTTCCGCCTTTTACATTAGAAAATTTGTCTATAAAAAGTGCATAGTAAAATAAGATCGATTTACCATTGTTCAGTATTGTCTACAGAATGAATTCAGATATAACTGGTAAATAAAGTACCATGAAAATAGTAATGCTCTCATTGAGCAAATGATAACAGCATATATTATAAATGTGAAATAATAGTGTTGTCAAGTTTAATAAGAGTCAGACATTTGGTAAATTAATCATTCTACTATTTACAACGTTATTTACCGATATCATTAAATTATCACTGAATTGGCAATTCTCCCAATTTCTTGCATCTCTCTGCATTTGCGTTATGTCAGTCTAAAATGTTTATGTTAAAAATGCTGGCAAAGCCTCAATAAGTATGACTTAGGTGTCAAAGCAATAACTTTATGAATCCCTTTGATAGTGATGGATGATACAGGTATTTTTCTAGATCACAGAAGATAAGAAAATCCACACACTAAGGTATAAAGTAAAACTTCCTTTCCCCTCCAAAAATATTTGAAGTCATTCTCCTGAGAAAAGTCTACTTTATACATCATTCTTAAGGAAGTAAAGAAGCTGATAGAGCAACTGTCCTTGCCAACACAACACATCTCAAATATGCAGCAACTGGTCACTGAGGTGCTCAGAAGCAGTCTAGAGTTTCTCAGATCTCCATAGGATATGTCATTAAATCCTCTCCTCCTGCTGGGTCTGACTTCTGGGGAAAAAAGCATATGGTATAAAAATTACTATATTTGGTAGTGAATACTAATGATTGCGCAGAGGCTCATCCTTCCGTCTCTATGGCCTTTAGCATCTAGTTGGTTATAAATATGACATGCTTTGATTTGATTTAATAATCCTTTTGAATTTATAGTTCAGAATTTACTGTAGAAAATTTATCTGTAAAATCAGATACTCACATATATGGAGAGACATATACATTTATTTGTGGTGTTATCCCATTAACAGATTGTAAAAGTAAGGCAAGAAGACCAAGGTCTGTCCAAGGCAAAGTTTACACAGG
Source organism: Hippopotamus amphibius kiboko (assembly GCF_030028045.1). Taxonomy (NCBI): domain Eukaryota; kingdom Metazoa; phylum Chordata; class Mammalia; order Artiodactyla; family Hippopotamidae; genus Hippopotamus; species Hippopotamus amphibius. The sequence continues at coordinate 87,503,956 of NC_080187.1, forward strand.
TGCTCCTTTCCCTTAAATTACTAGGATGTGAAAACAGATTTAACACACACACACACACACACACACGACATATAAGTGATATAAGGTAACACTGTTTTTCTATAGTGTGAGAATTGGAAGCTCAATGATGTCACATGAACTAAAAAGCTGTATTTGATTTCTATATGGACAATATCTTAAAATAGCTGTATGGAACAGCAGAAGAAAGTATTTTGAAATGTGTAGAAATTATTCTATGATTTATATAAAAGCAATAGCATTTTCTGTTACAATAAATTTGCAAGTTGAATGTCATACATGTTATATTACATTACACAGGGCATATTCTTTAATATTCAAAACCCAGAATGGTTAATAAAAAGAACTCCAAGGAAAGAATTAAGAAAAATTTGGTTAGAGATGTAATTTTACTTCACAGAAACAACTTTCTAAAGATTTATATAAAGCTTATTAAATTGTCCCAGTACTATGAGAAATAGTATTGTGCTACACAGTATGACAGTAATAGTGCTGTGTTATCTCAGATGGTATAAGTCACTTGGTTGATTTGGCTAATACATCAATAGTATACCAATTTTATTTACCAAGACCAATAAAAAATTCATAGAAGTTGGGTATATTTGAATTAAATGTCACTGTAAAGTTAAGACAATATAGATTCCACAATACATACTGTTATTTTCTAATGTATCCATAATGAAGAACTCCATAATGAAAAATAATATAAAATATGGATTTTGTATCAAAACTCTTTGTCAAAAAGCACCATTCACATCAGAAGTAAATATCACTGGGGAGTTAAATGATTAAGACAAAAACAAACACATATTACAAATATCCTTTTGTTCTTCACTTACCATGATGCAAACTGCAAAGATTTAACCTTTAAGGGTTAAAGAGTTTAATCAATGTCAATGTCTGATCTTCTGAAGGCGATAAAGAACAGTCTGTCTAGTGATACCCAACAGAACATCCCTTTGTCAAGCCGCAAAGCACCCAAAAGCTTGTCAAGTAAGTTACCAGAAACCTCTTTGTGGTTAGAACTCAGCTCCTTCCTGCTTGACCTATTATTTGATATTTGACCACTTGGTTGCAAGACACTTGCTCTTTCTAGCTGAAATGTCACTGGGGCATCTTGTCAGCTCCCCGACATCTCGGCCTGACATACAATTTTACTTTTGTGTGCTACAAGGCAGAAAATGCAGGGCAATGGCCTTGTTTTAAATTCTGTCAGCATCAAAGATGGGCGTCACTCTTGGGTCCTACCAACAACACAAACAAAAAAGGAGTCTATTTTGAAGGTCAAAACAGCCATTACCTTGAAGTTTTTCAGCTTAAACTAAATATATTACCTGCTGTACTGATGTGGGAACTGTCCTTAAAAAGTACCTAAGCACACCACAGACATCTTCCCAGCACAATTGCTCTACTTTCTTATCAAATGCAGGCTTGATAAAAGGATGAGTTTTCAATGCCTGCAGGGACCAGATTCAGCAGTTAACTTAACTTGTTCAAATGGGCAAGTGGTATCATGTAGCTTTACAAGGAGCAACCTGACCTTCTCACATTGACCAGGAGTGACATTATTGTGCAGGAGGAGAAGCAGTCACATCATTTCTGTTTTGCACAACCTGCTTAAAGTTTGCAACTAAATGCTTGTCTTCAGTTGAGCTGACAAGAGAGAAGAGGGGGCTCAGTGAACCATGGCAGGGCTGCCATGAAATGACAGGAATCATTGGCATACATTTCAAATAGCTCTCTCAATCCTATTAAAGTATTGCAGCCCTGCTTTAAAATAGACAAGTATGAAACAACTTTGATAGATAGAGACTAAAATGGCTTATTGATTTTTTTAAGTCTGAAGGAAATTACCCAAAATGTGTCATTCTTTAACATTTAAAAATATGTTACATAAAAATGAGCAACTGTGATAATAAATAAAACTTGGAGGAAAAAAAAGTTGGTTATTTCATTATTCAAGGAGACATAGATACCTGCACACATCAAGATATCACACAATTTTTAAAAGCCCACGTCCACTTGTGCTGAAACAAAATTCAACTGATAAGAAAATCCCCCTTCAAAACAAGTTTAATTGCATTGTTAACTCCTCCTGCATCCTTTTTATTTCATAAAGTCATAATCCAATCTGAGCTGGTCTTTTGGCAGTAGCAGACATCGTCACTTGAGAGGAGTGAGATGATGCCAGGGGCGTAGGATTTATAAGTGCCTCCTTTAAGAAAGTGTAAGTTGTGTCAAGTTCAGCTTTCAATGGCAAAAAATCCCCAGCATCAATTGTGTCAGCAGGAAGAGCAGCTCTTGAAGGAATGGAGAGATTTGAATGGTCTCGTGATCCTGTCTAAGATATAAAAAAGAAAAGAATAATCAACAGAATTGAAAACTCTTAAACAGAGTCTGAAACCATAAACAGAGATGTGGACTAAGAATCACTGTAATATGAAGTGGGGTGGAAACTGCCACTTAAATAATCTATATGATAATACATAAATATGAAATTATTTTCCAAGTTGTGATTGAACCTCATTTGTTCTATATCATAAACCTGTCAGGACATTAAGAGTTTGCCTAAACACTAAAATTTTGTATAAAGCTTTTATCAGGTTATTGAATCAAATCAGACATTTTTACCTCTGTTTCCCTCCACTGGCAAAGTACAGAAACCAATGCTAATAATGTTTATTTCATGATGCTATATATGTTATATAATTGGGAGAGTAGACTGATTAGAAAATGAACTATGGATATTTATGTTTTCTAAGTTGTCAGCCTGACTTATTAATTGAATAACAGCACAAAGAAAAACAAGTCAATCCTAGTGCCCTACAGAAAATAGCACACCAACATACAAAACGCCAGTGAGATGAACTTTTCATCTTTACTTTTAACATTATTGTCACCACTCTGTTTTAATAAAGACTGTTCTATTATGAGTATTTGGAAATCATATATCAAAATATGGGAGTGACATATGAAAATAATTTGTCACATATTTTAAAACATTGCAGCTACCCAGAAACTATTGAAAATCAAACTAAAGAAACCCACACACTCATAAAGTACTTAAAAACAGAATTTATATTTTGTTGAAGCTATGCATTTAAGCCTTAAGTAACACCAGTAAACAGTAGTTAACCTTTAAGATAAATGAAGTCTTACCAGTAAAGCAGATAGGTGTTATTTATGGCATTTATAGATAGTAGGAAAATAGTAATCAATTGTATATCAGTATTTTCCAGATTCCCAGCAAATAAATGTTGCTGAGATAATAAGTCTAGCCATAACTGTTTGCACTAAAAACCACATTTTATATTGCATAGTTTAAAAAAATCTTTTTGGTAGATTCTCTTATGGTTTTGACAACAAAATGGTGTGAACCCTAAGGATCTGCTTTATTATGTCATGTTATACAAAACTGTTTCTACATGTGAAAACAAGAAGGAAGCTATCTCTGGCTTTAGGAATGTATTAGAAATTCAACTGTTGTATGTGTTACCATTTTTGTGGATTTTTTTTAAACTACAACTGGAGAAAAATCAATGGCTGCATCTAACACCTAGCTCAGCAATTTTCTTTGATCTCCGTTCTTTTGATTTCTTGATACTCCACTGCAAGCCTATAGCTGACGGAAATCATCTCTTTTTTCTGCTGGAAGTTTTAAAAAAGCCACCTAAGATGACCACTTGAATGGCTTTATGAAGGAGAGGATTTAGCTTATCCTTGTGGAAGGAAAAGAACTCCCGAGGTCATGTGTTGACCCTGATTAGAAGCACTGATGAGGTTTCACTTGCAGAACCTTAATGCTGGGCCTGAGCATATCAGTTCAGAACCAGAACAGAGGCATCTCATTACATCAGAGGCTCAAGGTGTAGATTTCTGCACTTTTCCTCCTGCTAGAACCATCTCTGGTGATTTTTTTTAAGCACTGTATCTGAATCGGCAGCATTATTACTTGATCGATTTTGCTGCTGTAAAGACTACAATGCCATCCACTAACTGATACTGCCAGACTTGGGGGTGAGAGGAATAATGGAAGAGCAGGAGATGGTGGGGCTGATTCTCTTCTTACTAAAACTCAGAGCAATCACACTATTTATTATGATAAAAGAATATTGTCAGGCAAGCCTTCAAAACTTTGTTATTACATCTTTATAAATACTTCAAGTTCTGGTCTAAGAAAACTATATATGAAAAGAGAGGAGTGTGCAGAATCAGACCAAGGAAGGTCAGCTACTCTCTGAGGGTATTTTCTTCTTGATGCTTTAGACTAGAGAAAGGTAGCTGTGCCAAACTGACCAACCACTCCTGTTTTGTAATGTTAGATAGAAGGATATACATTTTACTCAAATCTATATTCTGTACTTGAAGTTTCCTTTTCTTTTCTTATGAGTCCACCAACCTAATTCATTACACATTAGGAAGGTCATCCTTTAGGGAAGGTCTCTAACTGCTCATTCTCCCCTTAATATATTCAGTGGACCTTGGAACTCTACAAAGGGGCCCCTCTTTTGCCTTTTCTGATCTTACTTTTTCAAATGTCTATTTTCCACCATGTTGTCTGAAAGCTTTTTTTTTTAAATCTAACATTTTTTGACCAAATAACCTTGAAATGGGGTATTGAGTATTTCTCTAGTATTTCAAATCAGAGTCTCACTTTTTGCATACTGTCTTCTGATCTTATGTCCTAAACACGGGAAATAACCTTAAAAAAGAGATTTCTTTCAAGACTTGCACCCCTCGAAAGATAGGCCCTCCATCAAGTAAACTGACTTACTTTTGTGTAAATGAAAACAAGTTTTTTTTTCTGTTACTGAGGTCACTTGCTATACTTCATACACTGCTAGAAAATAATCTTTCTCTTGAAATAGGATAAAATTTGATTTTAAGTCACTTAATAGCTTAAAAACAAATCAGCAAAAATTCTGGTGAAATCTTGATTTGAAAATAGGATGTTAAAATAACAAGTAAATATGAACTATTTTTCTTGTTACAAATAATATTCAGAAATATATCATAACACTTTTAATACAACAGAGAGTAAAAGACAGCTAAATAACTTTTTATCAGAGACCATTAAAAGTTAATATTCACCATCTGATGTTATATTTTAAATCTGTGGTCATTTAAGCTACTTTTTAAACTGCTGAGGTGTTCTGATAGTCTCTCATATAAATCCAAATTTAAGCAATTTTAAAAAAAGAAATTAGTTACCTGAAATAAAAGCTAGGTGTCATGTGAATCTTTATGGAGGTACTTTTATTTACTCAATAAGCTGTAAATGATTCTATTTGAACTGTTATAGTCCATCAGCTAAATATATATTCACAATACAAAATGTCTACTAAATTTCTGCATTTTAAAAATCTTATGAAATATAGTAATTAGACATGTCCATTAACCATTTTTCAAGACTTTAATATCTTCATTTTATAAGGGTGTTTTTTCAACAACAACAAAAATAAATAAAGCATTAGTGTAATAATAAGATAAGGACTCAATAAACTGTCTATAAATCCAAGCCACTTTGTAGACCAAAGCTTCTGAAACAAAGACACTAAACCATTTGTCTCCTGTGTAGCATTTATGATCAAGTTAAGTCTTCTAGAATCTAGTACTATAAAAAATGAGGAGTGATGTGACTTAGTAAGCCTGAATAGTATTGCAAGGAGATTACACCAGTCACATAGCATGGTGAAAAGAGTATTAGAGTAGAGATCAGAAGACTATATTTTTCCTTCCCAGTTCTGTTACAATCTAGCTGGGTCATTTAGGCAAGTGAATTAGTCCTCTTAGGTCTCACTTCCCTTGCCTATAAAATGAGGAGTTAGATTCTTTCCAGCTCTGACGTTCTACATGTGTACCATGATTAAAACCCACAATGCAATATAAGGTTAACACCTAACTTTCGTGCATAATGTTAACCCAGAAATCAGAGTTCCAAACATAATTCTTAAGATTTTGAGGGGCTATAGATGGGCCATTCTTAGGGGGAAGGAACACTTACTGCACATGGTTCTTAAAAAAAGCCAAATAGATAACAAAATTAGCCACAGCTTAGACGATGTGGCTACATGCAATTAAATTCTGTGATACATTTTTTATTACTTCGACCTCCATGATGGTGTTTTAAGCTCTGTAAATTATTGACTCATTTTAAGTAGAGTGTGCAGCTCTACATAAACTGATGAAGGAATCAAAGTACCCACAAGAGGGCCTTACAATGAGGCTCCCTCGCTACTTCTACTTTAGCTCCTAATATGTTCTTACCACTAGAGTCTTAGTACACGGAACACAGAATACTTCAAGTTAGTTAACCGAATTTTATCTATTTTTCCAGTTCAGCCATGCTGGCCTCATAGGATGCTGCCGTTTATGCAAGCAGAGTTGACAATAATTACATATATAGTTTTCTCTTGAGGAATGCTCAGTTATGTACCTAAGATATCTGTCTATCTGTCTACCTATCTATCCACACACACACACACATACACCTGCTATACGCATACATGTGCATATACATGTACCTACACATATATACACCTGCTACCACATCGTCAAATACTTATTCCTTGCCGTTATCAATTCCAACTTTTAGTTACCAATACCAAAGCTGTAGAAATATTTTATGCATTCCTCTCTCCATAAGTCATTAAATCTTAGTACAGACCAGTTTGGCTCTTTAGCTTAGTGACAACAAGATAGGCTGGGCAGGGATGTGTGAGTCAGCAGAGCGCTGTGAAGGAGTCTCCAGATAGAAGAAAACAACCTGAGAGGTCTGGGTACCTAGAGATTAAGAAAGAAGGGCAATCACAGAGGTAGAAACAAATCAGAAAAGAGAGGTAGACGACATTAATTACCAACTTGATTCACATCACAACAATTTAGTCCTCAAGCAAGACATTCAGCATTGGTTCAAGAGCCAAAGCTCTTAAGACCGTCTGGTTCAGTTTCAGCCTCAACAACTTGGTTAATGTGGTAGATTAATTGGATTATGGCCTCCCGTTCTTCAGGCTTCCTTATAGGCATGCCCTTTGCCATGTGACACTGCAGCTGTTTGCAGCCTGGTTCACAAGCGCTTTGCTTCCCTGTCCAGCCTCACCTAGCATTTCCTCATTTGTACTCTGTAATCTGGTTACATGGAACTTGTGAGGCAGGGAATATGATGTTCCATGGTTCACACCTGCCTCTGGTCTGTCTGCTGGCTGGGATACACTTCTACCCTATGGGGGTGAATGCCTTCTCCACCTTTCGGACTCTGTCAAGGTTCCCCACCTTGTAAGTCCTTTCCAGATCCTCGTCCCATCCTTCCCCAACTACAGTCAGCCGCTACATTCAATCACATGTTTACACTGCTTCATGAACATTTATTTTTCTATTTGCACTTATTGGTATATTTTCATCTCCCCCGAAAACTATGAACACCTAGTGTAATGGAATCATGACTTTGTATTCCTAGCACTTAGCAGAGTATCTGGAAATAAGATTTTTAAGTGATGAATGAATGAACAAACTACTCATGTTATTGCTTCACGGCTTTGGTTTTATATTTGGTTGCTTCATGTACATACAGATTATGTCACAATTAAAAGTAGCACAGTATAGTGGAAAGAATACGGGCTTTGAAGCTGAAGAAGCCTCAGGTTCCAAACTTGAGTCTGCCATGTATTCACCATGTGATCTTAGACATGTTACTTAACCTGTATGAGCCTGCATCCTATCCATAACATAGGAAGAATCATCCCTCATGGTGTTGTTACAAGGATTAAATGAAATAATATACACAAAAACGTGTAACACACAGTAGCTCCCCTCAGCCTCTCTTTCTACTCTTCTCAAGTGATAATAAATTCCAAATGCTTAATTATAGCTAACATGTATGAACATATATGTCAGGCACTGTGCTAGGTTTAGCTTTTAGGCATTATCTCAGTTCTCATAGCCACTCAATGAGAATTATTGCCCTCATCTTACAGTCGAAGAACTAGGGCTCACAAGAGTAGAAAGAATTGCTCCACATTGCACAGCTTGGTAAGTGGTGGAAAGGGATGTGATTCTTGATCCACGCCTCTTCTCCCCTTATGTTTGGCCACTATCTTATCATGCCACCCAAAGAAGACACAGCCTCAGGCTTATTTATATCCAGAGCTGTTTCATAAAGATAGTAAGGGCTCAACAAATCTCTGTGAAACTGGAAAATAAAAGCACATAGATTGTACATTTTTGGTAATATATTTTCTTATAGTCCATTTGAATATCCATGGTACTGAAGTAAATAAATAGATTTTATGACATTTACATAAAAGTTCTAGCCCTTTCACCAAAGAAGCTTATGTGTTGTTATATTGAGAGATAAAACTCAGCACTGAAGCTTTAAATTACACTAGAACATTTAAACTTTAATTTTAAATTACTTTAAAGATGTCTTACGCCTGACAAGATAACAATTCCCATTTTCTTCTCTTGGATGTTTAGATTTCCTGACATGAGAGAAAAAAAGTCAAAGAATTTTCCCGGATGGCTTTTATTCTTTCTTTTCCTACTTTCCTTCACACCCCTGTGCTCCCAGTCTGCTCCTTTCTTGGCAATTCTGATATACCTGATGGTAGAGAATACCAGAAATGGCCAGAAAATGCAAAAGAGACCATTTTCCCCCTATATCTTAAGAATATATATTTTCAAACAAACAGAGAGAATTTGGAATGTAATTATACCCACATACTCAAGTATATAAAAAGGGACAAAAATTTAATAAATAAAAACTTAAGCATACTATATGGAAAAATGCCATTGCAAAACTGAAATGACAAGCTGATAAAAATATATGCAGCACACATGATAGCCATAGGATGACTTTCTTAATTTACAAAAGGCTCACGCAAATCAAGAAAAAGAAGAACCTAACTAGAAAATAGGCTCAGGATAGTGTATCTATTAATACTGGGTTCAGCTGTAACAGAAAACTCAAAATGTCTGTAGTTTTAATAAGATAGTAGTTTATTTCTCTCTGATATGGCCATATGAAGCTACCAAGAATCCAGACTTCTTCTATCTTGGACTCCACAGCCTCAGTATGTAGCTTCCATCTCAGGGTCCAAAATGGTTGCTCAAGTTCCAGGCATTATGTCTGCATTCTAGCCAGAAGAAAGAAGGATGGAGTAAAGGAGGTGGTATCACTTACATCTGAAAACACTTCCTAAAATCAGAGTATTTTTGTTTATACCCCACTGGCCAGAACTTAGTCATATGGCTAACTTTGTTTCAAGGGAGTCTGAAATATGTAGCTTTTCCCCCACTCAATGGCCTGGGTAATGGTCAGAGGTTTTATTACAAAGAAAAGAGAAAAGATATCAGAAAACCACCGACAGCCTCTGCCTCAGATATATATTGGCTGTTTGGTGGAGAAAAGAGAAATACAATAACCAATAAACATATGAAAAAGAGCTAAACTGCATTCATAAATAAAGTAATGCAACACAAAACATGACAATGAAAGCTTACTTTTCACCTATCAGATAGCCAAAAATTTAGATGTCTGATGATACCTACTGTTAACAGAGGGAAACAGGCAAGTTCCTACCACGTAGGCAGGGCTGTATGCTGGTGCAACCTTTTGGGAAAACAAAACTTAAATTGTACCTGCTTTTGATCCAGCAATTCTACTGCTAGGCATTTCTCCTATGGCTACACTCACGAAAGTCACCAAGATGAGCATACAGATGTATTCATCGAAGAATTTTTTTAGAAAAACATTTTAAAAATGAAACTAAAGGGTCCACCAACTGTTAATTAAGTGAAGTATGATACAACCATATCATATAACAATTTTGAAAATTGATGCAAATATGTAAGTACTGATGTGGAAATATGTCCAAGTGAAAAAAGAAGGTTCAAAACAGTGTGTGTGTGTGTGCGTGCATGTGCACGCGTATAAAAGAGAAGAACCCATTTGTATTAAAAAAAAATAAGTATAGGGAATTCCCTGGTGGTCCAGTGGTTAGGACTCCACACTTCCACTGCAGGGGGCCTAGGTTCAATCCCTGATCTGGGGACTAAGATCCCATGAGCCACGTGGAGCAGCGAAAAAAAAAAAAAGTTATAAACACATACATGCATACACATACCTTTTTTTCTTTCTGGAAAGGGAATCACAAAAATCTATTAATTATTTGTAGAAGAAGGGAATAAATTGGAGCATGCATTATGAGGAAAAAGCTTTGAAAGCCTAAAATTTTCTTTCCGTGTTTTTTTTAATCTTTAAAACTACCGAATCATAAACAAAGGCTACGAACTGGCAGTTCACAAACGTCAAAATACAACCAGTTAACAAATAAATGGGAAAAGTGGTAACTGCCAATAGTAATCAAAAATGTAAAGGAAAATAAGATGTTTATTGCCAATCAAAATTCAATGAAAAAAATTATGACACTAAATGTTAGTGAAGGCATTATAAAACAGGCATTCAGAAATTGCTAGTGACTGTATAAAATGAGAGAACCACTTGGACTATAACTTGGCAACTGTCTTGAAATAGTTAATACCATTTGACCCAACAATTCCATTTATGATTAGTTTCTTAATATTAGTAACAGACAAAAATTGGAAATAAGCCCATATCCAACAACGGAAGTACATTTAAGTAAGCTACAGCCACGTGATAGAATATTATATGACTGTAAAATTTACGGTTATCAACAGTTGGATAACATTGCTTAGGCTTGACCAGTGGTCAGAAGTCTTTTTCTGCAAAGGATCAGATATATAGTTTATGTTTTGCAAGCCATATGCTCTCCATTGCAACTATTAAATTCTGCTGTTGTAGCACCAAAGCAATTATAGACAATGTATGTAAATGAATTAATATGGCCATGTTCCAATAAAACTGCATTTATGAATGCTGAAATTTGAATTTAACATAATTTTCACATCATGAAATATTATTCTTCTTTTGATTCATTTTTCAAATATTAAAAAATGTAAAAACCATTCTTAATTCACAGGCTATACAAAAACAGGTGGCAAGTAGATTTGGTCCACAGGCTGTGCTTTGCCCACCCCTGAGCGAGACGATATAAGTGGAAAGGAGATATGCAAAATTATATACGATATTTTTGTGAGGTATTGAGATTGTAGGAATTTTTTCCCAAACTTCTGTATTTTCCAATTATCTACAAGCGTGCCTTACTTTTATAACTAAAACTCCTCTATTAAAAAAGACTAATTTTATATATACTGAAACCCATATTTTAGTATAGTTAGAACTCTGAACTGTGTGGTCAAAGTGAAATGTAATTGGTTTGTTAAACGTCTCAGAGGAGAGGTTTTGAATCAAGTGTTTTGCAAGTTTTGAAAATCGGATTTTAATTTAGCTAAGAACACTTTCTTATTTCAACATTTTCAGTTATCTAACTCATATCCACAATCTGACATTAAGTATACACATACACAGATAATTTTATGAAATAACTTGTACCTCTACTCTGCACAAACACAGCTCCTTATGTAGAGTGGCTACTTACAACTTGTGTGCCTTCATTTTACTCCAAATAGCACTTCCAGCTGCCAAATTACAGCTTCTGTGGTCAAAATGTACACATGTCACACTCTCTCTGGGAACTATTAGGCAAAAGTTTTCTGACCACTTTTTCATTACTGAAGAATTTCCTCTTAAAGTTATAAGCCCTTTTTACTCAATGTCAAAAATTAGTAATAATCTGGAAGCTATAAACTTAGACCTTTTAGCAGTATGTTTTTCTCTGAGTGGAATTACTGACCATGTACTCAGGTAAAGGGGGCAGAAGAAGAAAAAAATCACCTAAAATTTAAAGGTGTTTGAAAGAGATGATTTTCCTAAATCTTACTAACATTGTAACTGCCAGTCACATGCTACAATAAAATTAGCAATAAATTCATATTTTAAAAGTTGAAACCCATTTTTTTCCATGCCCCTCCTTTCCACTGCTGATTTAAACCAAGTTCCTTTGTTACTCCACTATATCACACCTAAAATCCCCAGAAATTCTTCATGAGATGATGCAAACAGTCTTGATTTCCCTGCTAACTATCCAAGGAACCAGTTCTCTATTCTCCAGGGCTGTTGACCCTTTGACCAGTGCCACAGCTGGGCATTTCTGGAGGGACTGGTTATCTGCAGTTAAAAGAATGTGGCCTATTTCTCAGTGAGAGAGGGGCACTTCAGAAGTAAGACAAATCATGTGATCTGGGGTTCACATCTGTGGAATGCCTTCAAATCACAACAAGCACTGGGGAGTATGTTCCAAAACAAACCACGTAGCTGGCAATGACATTTCCTTTACATGATAGATAGGAATGTTACTTCTGATAGAACCAGGCCATTTCCAGCAGTCTCAAACCAAACCCATCTCTAGGGAGAACATCTTATTGAACTGTGAGAATAATGCAGCAACCACAAAATTCCAAAATAATATAGCTATAGATTACATTTCAAGAATTTACTCCCTACATGACCAATCCCATATGATAGACTTTCTCCATGGCTGCATAATGCATAAAGCATATCTAAACCCACAGTCATCATTAGTATCCTAAATTAGCTCTATTCATTAATTCTTTCAATAAATATCTATTAAGAGAATAAAATCAAAAAATTAACTAAAAGTGCCTATAAAGTGTCAGACACTGTTCTGGGTACTGGGACACAGCAATGAACTATACACCAAAAAATTCTCTGCCCTTAGAGAGTTTACCCTGTCCTTAAGTACCTGTGTCCTGAGCCAGTTCTCCTAAAATTATAATCTGCTCAGTACTATATAACCACACAACTGCTGTTTTTGTAGTGTTATGTTTTGATGGACAATGGCACTGAGAGTTTGCCAGACGCATTGTTTCATGGACACAAATAAGGTCCCAGTAATGAGTCATATTTCCCTGGTTCTTCCCTGACCTGCTCACACATGACCTCAACCTCCCCATTAAGAGTTGCCGGGTGTCTGTAATCCCTGCATCAGGCTCTGCCTCCAATGTATTAGAGGGGCTCATGGTGCCATATGGGTGATATTCTCTACACAGCACTGGCCCCACGCCTACCCTTCCCTCTCTGTTGTCTGAAAACTGTGGCAACTCTGACTAGAACCCAGTGTCTCACATTGTCTGTCATAAAACATTTCTTTCAGCTTCTACCTGTAGGCATCTTTTTCCAGATGCCAGTCCCTAGACCTGCACGGAGGAGAAGCACTAGGCCATTTGCTCTGCTTCCCATCGCCACCTCTGGGCACCTGCCCACAAAACATCCGCTAGCCCTTCAACCATCACCAAAGCCCTCACTCACACTAATGCCTGAAGAACCTCTACATCACTTTCTCACAAAGGCCCTGACTTGTTTGAAACGCAGCTCAGGTTCAGGGTAGGGTATCCACAAGACAATGATTTTGACATCGGTTTCAAAGCTCTTTACTAAAATTTTCCATCAGTTATTTAAGTGTCTTGTCACTTTCTCTAGCCTATAAATGCACTTTTAATTTTTGTAAGTCATCCCTTCAGGCTTATCTCTATTTCCTACTTCATCTCTACATTGCTGTATATATGCTTATTATTTGAGAATATTCAAATTTGCTCCTGAAGACAAGAAAAAATAGGATAGATGTTAAGCGCAGAAAATGAATTGACCAGTAGTGAAACAGAGGCAGAATCCACACGATAGCAATGAATTGTAAGTTAGTACCCCGTAGGACAGGCTACTTACAGATAGAAAGGGAAGGGAAGAGGGAGAGGTGTGCCACCTCTAAGCTAATCTCATCCTCAGACTGCCCCCAGAACTACAGATAAAACCCAAAGCTGTCCAGCAATCTAAGTGGAAGCTACAGCGATGGGCCAGGAGTATCTGTCAAGGCAAGTGTGGATCAGTGGTCCCAGGCACCTTTGGTCACCCAATCCCCTTTCTCAAACCTCCACCCTGGTCTTCATAACCTCACAAAGAGTGGAGAAGGCTAATGCAGCCGAGAGAGCGGCCATATGAACACCGTACAAGCAAGGTGTCAGGGAGTATGGTCCATCCCCCTGCTGGCTCCCTACCTTCCACTTCTTGCTGTGTGTTTCATCGATAGAATGATTTGATAAACCATGTGATTTGAGGATCCTAATTTCATCTGTGAGACCTCCTGTTCTGAGACCTCTGTGATAATCTGCTTGGTAAAGTACTGGGTGGCTACCATTACATTAAGGTGATTTCTCATAAGACACCTTTGCCTCCCAGTACTAATCAAAACACTGATCCTTCTCCTATCTCAAAGACTATGTTTTCACGTTGCCTTTTCTATTTAAAAGGAGACTTCTTTATCAGGCTTTTACAGTTTTCACAACTCACCTCAGGTATCACCTTGCCCTAAAACTTTCCCTGCCTTCTAACCCCCCACACGCAGGTCACATGCCCCTTCTTTGCATTATCGGAACATCCCACACATACTGCTTTTATAATAGCGCAGCATCACAACCTGCTGTTTGCTTGAACCTGTGCTGTTTAATAATCGCCACTGGACATATGTATTTAATTTTAAATTAATTAAAATTTGATTTAATGTAAAACTAAATTAAAAATTAAAATTCAGTTCTTCAGTCATGCTAGTTGCCCTTCATGTGCTCAAAAGCCACGTCTCTAGCACCACAGTAAGTCCTAAAGGTCAGTGCTGGCTTGGGGTGTTCCTTCCTTGGAAGCACAGGCTATTTTCTCCGTTTGTTTCTGTTCTACCAGTGTCTTGACCAGTGACCGGCACATCACAGGCACGCCGTATATTTGCTTATTGTTGACTGAATGGACTGCTTCTAACCCATATTCCAAAGAAAGGCCAACAGGAGGGCATGTTTTGATATAAAACTTTTCTCTCTCTGAAAAATATTTTTATTTCACAAAGTTTAACTTTCATTCTTTAATTCTAACTTTCTCTAATTTCTCCTTTCTAAAGTGTCCAAAGTTTCAGAAGGAACCTCACTGTTCCTTTCTGTGTTTATCTTTCTCAACCTTCTGGTGAGTGTCATTATGGCATTTCACCTTAGGCTGCTCTGAAAATGAAGGAAAGAAGCCTGTGACAAAAAGACAAGAGGACAGTTAACTAGGTAAGTGTCCATTCACAAGACACCCAGGCCAAAAGCCTAGCTCTTTTGAGCTAGATTTTCTATATCGGAGAAAAATGCGTAGCTTATTCTCTTGCCTCAATTTTCAATTTTTATACCCTTTAGAGAAAAAAATCTATTATAAGCTAAATTTGGAGGCAATCTAATTGTTTGATGTAAACCTTCAAAGTTTCCTTTGAGTTGAATGTCTATCTGCTTGGGCAGAAAAGGGGAAAAGAAGGAATTTACATTCACTTTGCTAAACATTAGCATCTTTTGTTCAATCATTTGAATGCAGGACAGTTCCAGGAAACAGCTTAGAGAACAAGAGTTGACACATACAGTGGAAAATCTTTTAAGGGGCTTGGATTCAGTGAGGGAGAAAGTGAGACGGAACCATATTTCAGCTCCCTAACTGTGCTCCAGTCTGCAGGAACTTTGTGACAGGTCTCTGTCTCTCAGCTACACTTGACTGGCTTTTGCTGACATTCAGCTGTCAGACAGCAACCCTCTACCAGGCCCCTAACATGCTCCACAGCTTCACCCAATTAACTCGCTTTCACTTGACACGGCAGCAAAAAGCTTCATAATAGGTGGTCAAGGTGCATGGTGTCTGCCTGCCCTCGAACTGCTCACACACAGCAAGATGTTTAACTACTTTCTTCTTGCCTGTGTGCTCAGAACTAGGATGACTACAATTTAGTCATTCCATCCACTGAACTGGATGGGAATATAGGAAATATTACGGTGATGCACTAAGCTGCTCCAAAGCAGACCTCTAGATGACCAAAGTTAAATTTCACATCAGTTCCTTAGGCTCTTCTGAGAGGAAGATTTGATTTTTAGATTATCAAAACTTAATATTGACTAGCAATCAATTTACGGTTGTTTTTCCACTATATCACAAATAATAGGATTGTATAAAGATGACCTGTGATAGAAAAGGCATTTGACAAGTAAGAGCAGAAAGGTCTAGGCACAATTCAAGAGTATGGAATTCAGCCTTTGCTCATAAAAATGTACTTTTTTTGACAAATTCAATTTTTCTATAAATTTTTGTCATGCTACTTAGCCTTTCAGATGAAATACGTTTGACTAAGAAAAAAAAACTTTTATACTTATTTTGAAAAATGATCTGAGTAATTTACACATTTTCTCTCATCTCCCAATACATTCAGACCTAAGCATATAATCAGTTTTCACTTATTTGCACTCAGAAGATCTGAAAATTATATTTTTAATGTTATATAAAGAAAAAGAAAAGTAATATAAACTGTACTGCCTTTGGTTTCCTACATTTATAAAGCCTTGTGTTGAAGAGGCCACCAAAAAAAATCGCTTTATGATAAGACTCTTCATTATTGACATCTGAATGCAGATTCTTGTAGCTATTACCAAGATAGAGTTATGATTTCAATTCCAAGTACCCTATCAGTAATCAAAGCTGAAAATGTAATTACAGGAATGGGAATTCTAGCCTCCAGCACCATGAACTAATCCTAGTAGAGATTCACCAGCACTTTCCATTAAGCAAAGCAGAGCTGAAGCACACCTCGCCATTCTATGTGAATCTCAGATGACTATCCAAGCTTTTGGAATCAAGTCTGTAAGCAGCAGTGCTTTTGTGACATGCCTTCAAATTCAAGGAAATCTTTCTCTATATAAAATGCTTACTTGTTGTTTTGAACACTGCTCACTTCTCACCAGAAGCTCAAGGCAGGGACAGATCTTGACTGAATTGCTGGGCAATTAGGAAACCACCCGGCATCAATTTTATTCGTTAAGTCCTGTCAACTCCTCCATCTATATCTGGCCACAGTCTAATCCTTCTCCATCTCCACTGTTACTACCCTCACATAGGTAATTCTCACTTCTCACTTGGACTTCTTTAATTCATTACAAGTATTCATGTATATGTCTGTTTTCTCACAAAAACCTTCAGATCCCTGAGAGAATGTCCCTTCTCTCATCCTATTAAGGGTGTAATACAATGCTTAAGAGTGAGGGCTTTGGGTTCACACTGCCTAGGTTCAGATCTTGAGCTCTACACTGGTAGTTTCTTCATCTGAAAGGAGGAGATCATAACCCACTTAGACAGGACGATGAGGATTAAATCAGTAAGGTGCTCAGCACAGGGGATGGCACGCGGTAAGCGTTCAGTAACTACTGGTTGTTGTTATTGTTACTCTTACTAAAACATCCTTAGAACTTGGCAAAGTACATAGCACACAGTAGGTAATAAATGCATGGTAAAGGGATAATTAGGTATTCTTCTTGATTATTGTTTCATTGCAGGCTGATGTAAAGAATAAATATTGTTCATGAAGAATAAGAATGATGGATTTCAAACTTTGAATTCTGATAGTATCACTTTATAGAAATAAATAAGAATTGAAAATACCTAAATTTTTAAAAATCAGAAAGAATTTAAGAAGTTTCTTAGCTATTTTTCCTGAGCAAATAACATGCTCTTCTGAGCATAAAGAAAAAAAGTTTTTATTGTTCCATAAACAATTTTAATGTACCTTCCTTTTTCAAGGATTCAATAGCCTGCTTATCCAATATGAGGAAGATCTTGTTATTTATAGAATTTTTAAGGAATGTGAATAAAAGGTTTATTTGAAATGTAGGTTCTACTTGGATATCATTCAAAAATGATTTTAATTTTTTTCCCTGAAAATAGCTTTACATTTTTCTATCTCAAAGCTACTGAACATCTTAACCAGAAGAGGAATTTGGATTGATAAAATATAGGCGTACTTCCTGGGCTGAAATGCACCCAAAATAACAGGCCATGTTCTATTAAATATTGCATGTCTTTTAAGTAAAGACATCAAAAAACAGAATTATCCTTTGCAATTTAAAAAAAATTACTAGTATTTGAAGTATAAATAAAAATTTGCCACACTTTTCAATTTAATTTCAGTTTATAGCTACCCTAAGTAACGCATTTTATAAAACTAAACTCCACATTAAACTTACCAACTATATTAGTTTCCAAGGGCTGCTATAATAAATTGCCACAAACTGGGTGGCTGAAAACAACAGAAATTTATTCTCTAACAGTTCTAGAGGCTAGAAGTCTGAAATCAAGGTATCAGCAGGACCATGTTATCTCCAAAGACTCTAAGGAAGAATTCTTCCTTGTTTCTTCTAGCTTCTGGTGGTTTCTGACAACCCTTGTCATTCCTTAGTTTGGAGCTGCATCACTCCAATTTCTACCTCTGTCTTCACATGGCCATCTACCCCCTCTATCTCTCTGTATGTCTCCCCTTAAAAGGACACTGGTCATTGGATTTAGGGCCTGCTCTAATCTAGTATGAAGTCATCTTAATTTAACTGATTATATCTGCAAAGCCCTTATTTCCAAATAAGGTTACATTCTGAGTTTCTGAATAAACATGAATTTTCTGGAGGACTCTATTCAGCCTACTACACCAACTACTAACAACATAAGAAGGAATGAATTAGGGTTATTATTCTTTTAATTTTGGGCTCAGGGCACTTATGCAGTCCTACTTCAGACTGTTTTAAATAATAGCTTAAATATTAGTTCAGCAAAACCTTGTGGATTTCCTAAGCCCTATTAACTTTTAAAGGTTATTGTTCATGAACATCATCTCTCGACGCTATATATTTAGTTTTCAAGTGTTACTAAGCAAATGGAGCAAATATTTTTTGAGGCCTAGTTATATCTTAAAGTGAACTAACCTTTTCCCCCTTCATTTCCAACTGCTGAATATTTCACTTTCATTAGAAACAAAATATGTTCAGAAAGCAGTAGGGTGTTTTTAAAGTGTATTAAATGATGCCACGATAAACATAAGCTTTTACCCAAAAATTCCATAAACACCCAATGAAAGAAATTTTTTAATGTCTGTGAACATTAAGGTCTCAGAATTTCTATAATATATGTGCAACTATAATTTTCTAATAAATACATGCAGAAATCATTTATAACAATGGTGATACACATGGTTTGCTGTTCCATTATCCAAATTCGTGTTACAGCAATTTGTTGTCTCTCCCAAATCCCAAAGTAGCTTAATTTGCTAGGATCATGTTTCTCACTTTTTAAAGAAACATAATTTTATTATAATAGGATATTATTTATGCAAAGAAATGAGACAGATTAAAATGTTAATTTTATAACCTAAGAAGTAAAACCCCTGTATTCAGGAATAAAAAGTAAAGTAAAATATAAAATGCTATCTCCTCCTGCCATCAATAAGCCAGGCGTTTAACAATGTATCTTGAAACTGAACTAAATAAGATGATTTTAGGCAAAGATACAAAAATGCCAATCAGAAGGCATTCTAATGCTAACTCTAACGCTCTGCCTAGAATAGGGGAGTTACTCTGACGTTTTGGTAGTTCCTTCCTATGTTGAGAACAGGTAAAAATTGTAATTCTATGTTCAATTGATTAGAACATGATAGAAATGGCATTAATAATAATAATAGCAGGGATTTTATAGGTTTCCTTTCTTTTAATCTTCACACAAGCCTAGAGAAAGAAGCTATGATTATCCTCATTTTCACATAAGAGAAAACTGA
Source organism: Hippopotamus amphibius kiboko (assembly GCF_030028045.1). NCBI lineage: Eukaryota > Metazoa > Chordata > Mammalia > Artiodactyla > Hippopotamidae > Hippopotamus > Hippopotamus amphibius. The sequence goes on from NC_080187.1 coordinate 87,523,614, forward strand.
AGTACTCTTGAAAGAGGCTGTTAACTGAAGCAGGTTCACATGGTTAGCCAGAGGTGCAGCCGGGATCTGCATACTCCTCCTCCAGGCCCCCACACCCAGCCAGGATGAGTGCGCTCTTGAGCTGGACTACCTGTGTTCAAATCTTTGCTTTGGCACCTGGTAAGCCACACAACATGGACATAATAATAGTACCAAAAAAATAATATACATCCATAGGTGCGCTGTGAGTATTAAGTACATTAACACACATCCTGAGAATGTTGGTTTACACATGGAAAGTACTGGATAAATGTTAGCTAATCTTCCTCCTCCTCCTCTTCCTGCTCTATGCCAACCCTATGGCTTGAAAATCATATATATTATATGTCCACACGCCCTGTTCTGTTTCACGTTCATAGGCTGGGCCTTTACCTGGAAGATACTTTCTCTTGGTCACAAGGGGGCTTCAATAAGAAAATGATTTAAGCCAAAAAGAAAAGTGCTGGCTACAGTGGTTTACAAAGAGCCAGCAGTCTCAGTTCTTTGGCTTACTAGCTGGATGATGCTGCACAAATCACACAACCTTTCTGAATCTCATAAATAATACCTTTATCACAAAAAGTTATAAGGTTGTATATATGGTATATTATGAAAACTGTAAAGAATTGCAGAAACAAAATTGTCAACCGTATGGGGAAAAAAGCCAATTCATAGCTTGACCTTGATTGCCTGTAGCCCAACAACATCCTGTTTCTGCTCACACAGTTCTCCCTATCTGGAATTCCTTATTCAACCCTATCATTCCTTCAAAATCAAGCTCAAATAAATACAAATTCTCAAACATCCTAGCCACCCCAGTCTGAATAACTCTAACTTTTCAAACTCTATGAATAATCATCATCTTCTTGCTTTATGTCAGTCTGTTCTGACTCACCAACTAGATTATAAATTCCATCAAATCAGTGACTCTTCATTATGCTTTTTTGTATTCCATCCATATGCAGATACAATTATCTTTCTTACATAAAATATGGGAAGAGAAAGAGCTCTAAAAGATTTTAGAACTCTTCAAAAAGGAATAAAACTCATTGACTGATTCAACAAACTTTTGTTGGTCACTTAGTAATGAGCACAATGTAGGGGCTAAGGATATAAGGATTATTAAACACAATGCTTGGCTTCCAGACTCCAAGCTTAGCAAAATCAAAAATGTACGTATGCCTGCAGGCCTTGATTTTGATCTAGTTCTAGATGTACATGTATGGTTTGAATAAGTAGCAGTGATTTGACATACTCCTTGAAGGTAGTAAGTTGATTCTTGGGACCTGACCCTTTTTTTAATCTCTTTTCCTAAATTGTTAAGAATCACTAAAGGAAAAAAGTTTACCAACGCTCCCAAGATTTTTCCAAATCAGGACAGTCCCTGATTCAGGCTGGAACCTTGGAAGGAGTTTAAGTGGGAATAGTATATAGCCTGATATCTTGAAAATAAATTCATAACCCCAAGGGCATAAAAAATTCCACCATAAGTAATTGGGGGGATATATCTCAATTCTCCTATATGATTCCAAAATAAATATACTATTTCTAAAGTTGGGATTTATTCATTTAATAAATATTAACTCATTGTTATTACATGCTTAATTGCTATGATTTCATATCAATGAGCCTGTTTTTTCTCAAACATTTATAGAAATAAAAGCAAGCACAAGTTCTTAACATCCTCTACGTGATGTAATCCATATGCATCTCAGAGGTTCTGAATTCATCGATAAGTGCTTGCTTCTGACTTCTGCTCCTCTTGTCCTTAAACTGACGCCCAACTGCCAACATGCCAATTCTAGGGTCACTGAATTCAATGCATCAATGACAACAGTGACAAAGCTGTTAACAATGCTGAGAAACACACGTGTACTACTGGATCGTTATTATGTTGCCATGAACCTGATAGGAAATAGGAAATCTTCAAAGGGAAAACTAACATCAAATAGAGCTGACAAGACAGCCAGCAGTTTAACTCAGGATCTGTCTCCTTAACTCAGTTTGGTCTGGGTTCAGCAGCTACAGTTCAGGGTTCAGGGCTATTCTCAAGTGGGCTGACATTCCTACCACCAGATTCTTAAACTATCTTTTTCTTTCTTTCTTTTTTAAATTTGCTTTTCTACACTGCTACTAATGTTGTAGGAGCTCTTTAACAGATTTTAAAATTTCTATAGATAAAGCAAAGAAAAAGTTAACATAAAAAAAAAATAAATAAATAAAATAAAATTTCTGGAATACCCTGTATCTTTTTTATGATATATTTCTTATGATAAAGAAAAATAAATAGATTTTTTTCTTAGGGATATGGAATGTTACATAGGATTATTTCTTGCAAAATTATGATTTCTACTAAACTAAAACATGTATCCTAAGCACACTCTTCACTTGAACTTAGATCTTAAAAGAACAATTCTTTTATTCTTTGTATTACTTTTAAGGCCTACAGATGGTCAGCTAGACTACTCCTCACCATCACCACTATTATTTATTTATTATACTTCAAAACTATGCTAGGGACTGAATAAGATACAAACAAAGACACAATCCCTGATCTCAGGTAAACAATTCAAATACAACCACATATGAGAAATTTCTTTCCTGTCCCGTTTTCCTTCTCTTAAGAAAAGGGGTTGGGGAGATCACAGAAACAACATTTTCAAAAGTAACTTGACATAACAAATGATCTTAATAATAAATAAGTTCTGAACCCCACAGAGACAGAGGACCAATCACAACCACAAGCTTGCCTTTTTGGTAACTGAACTTCTGAACAGGCTGGTAAACTTTAAGTTGTTCCACATAATTTGGAATTTGTGTTGGAACTTTTAGCAAACTATTCCTAAGTCCCAGATATTGTGCTAACATCTAGGAAGAGAACAATCTCCTAGTCTAATGGGGTTAGTCAATTAACAATCAATTACAATATGGTATGATTAATGTTATAATAGTATAATAGGGTGTTTGGGGAGAGACTTGGCAGTTAAAACTTGGGGAAAAATCAACTAGGCACAAGGTAGAAAATAACCCCAAACAAAAGAATCAGCATATATCAAGGTTTATGACAACCTGGCACTAATTTTTACTAATTTAAGTAAAAAACAAAGTAATTTAAGTTAAAAAAAAAGAAAAACCACAACTAATAGATCCGTAACCCTACAAATGCCATAATTCATAACCTTATATTAGGTCTTTGCATTTTGTGATTAAAAATGAATTGGCTTATATATAATATGTGAATATTTTGTTTCTAAATAACTAGTTAAAAGAGAGGGTTTCAAGCTGCAGCTTATTGTCTAGGATGCTTTTCAAACTACACATTCTAGGTCTTTTCAATAAATGAGCAGCCAATTTGAATAAAATTTCACAATTTTCTATTTTTAATACTGGATTTGAAACACTAAAGATATCAAAATGTTGGTATAAGAATTTTGATCCAATGAATAGAACTTATGGTTCTGGTGAAGATCGTCTGTAATAAATTTCCATATCTATTTTTCTGTTTTGATTCCTTACTATCATTATATTGTACATCACTGTTCTTTACGCCTCCGATCTTATCCAGTGTTTCACTAAGGGTGCAAATTAAATAAGAATAAGAATAAAAAGTTAATCTATAAAAATGGTTAAAATCACAATGGTAATCCAGAAGTGCTCAACTAAGTAATAAATTAACCAAGGGTCAAACCAGGAGTACTACCTGTGAGTTCCACTAGCCAACATACTAATTTTATATGCATTCAGGGGCTATCAATATTCCATGACAAAGGTGCAAATATTTAAATACTCGTTTTATTTACTAATCTAAAAAACAGAAACTGAAACAGATGCCATTATCATCATTAACGACCTGAATCCTCTGAAAAACCTGCCAGATGGGTGAGATGATATGGAAGCGACGCAAACCCGTGAGAGGACAGCCTTTAATTTGTACTTACTTGCTTCGGAAGGTTACCAAGTAGAACAGAAGGTTGTGACAGAGTTAATAAAGCAAAAGAAAAATTTGTTTAGTACTAGAAGGCACCCTAGAGATCACCTGGTCCAATCTCCTCCTTTTACAATTGTGGGAACTCCCAGAGAGGTTATTCGCCCTGGACCATACAGCCACTGTGGCAGTGCCAGGAGTAAGTTCCTAACTCTTGACTCTGCAGTCCAGTGTGCTTCCATTGCACTGAATCAGGTGCACGTCCCTTCAACTCCTCTGCACCTCAAAAACCACAGTTAGATATGCTGAAGAGATAAAGCTACGGTAGCAGTGAGTACATGTGAGTTGTGATGAGGAAGACAGAGAGGGAAAATCAGTGAAATGTTTGATAGATTGGCCAACTTTTATATCTTTGTTGCTTCCCAAATTCAGTCTGCAAGGTTGTCTTTGTGTAAAAGGTCATCTCCTTACTCCCAAAAAGGAAATTCTGGGAATGTCCCTACCAAAAGGGAAGTCGAGGCATGAAGTCAGTTACCTTTGTACTTCTGTTCCCTTGTAAATTTCCTTCAGTCATTGAAAAAGAGAAGTGACCATAACTGACTTAGAGCTTAACTGAATAAGATTTTGAGATCTACAGGTAAATCAAAGACTGTGCCTAGGAAAGCCATGCTTTAGCACGGTACTCTGAAGATTATTAAAGTTTACGAAAGTCAAGCACAAGATGCAGACTGAAAAACATGCTAACGTGCTAACACATGATTTTATTTCTCTAAAGGTTAACTAGATGCTTTTACCCAAAACATATACATCACTGTTCTCCCCAAAACAAATGATATAAAGTTACATATTTAATGAAAAAAATCAGCATCGGCAAGCAAGATCTTGCAAGAGTTGTTCCTTAAAAAGTTTATGCATAAAGTAAAGCAAAATATTTGTTGGTGTTGTCTTCTTGCCATGACAGGGGTGTTCAGACTTTTTTTTTAATGCAGAAGTCTTTGTTAAATTAAATCTTACTCAGAAATTTAATTTCTAAATAAGCTAAAAGTAAAGTTACCCTGCTTAGAAGAGGGGTGGTAGAAATCTGTTCTCTAGGCTTCCCCACACCCACCCAGAGGTACCCATATGAAACAGGGATAAATAAGACTGAGACTTACTAAATGGCTGTTTCTAATAAACGATAAGCCCCTCTATATCTAGCTTTCTTAGTTCTGAAATAGGGACCAATTTAAACTCTTGCAAATACTGCTAAAAAGCACTACTACACACCCAATGCCTTTGGTATCAGTGCCATTAAAAGAAGAAACAACGTGGTTATAAAATCTGAATTATTTTAATAACCTTACTTCAAATTTCTTGTTTTCTTACCTGCTTTAGGAAAAACATTTTGCTTATTTTAAAGAATTGGAGGGCTTCCTAGGTGGCGCAGTGCTTAGGAATCCGCCTGCCAATGCAGGGGACACAGTTCGATCCCTGCTCCAGGAAGATCCCACATGCCGCAGAGCAACTAAGCCTGTGCGCCACAACTATTGAGCCTGCGCTTTAGAGCCCGTGAGCCACAACTATTGAGCCCATGTGCTGCAACTACGGAAGCCCACGTGCCTAGAGCCCATGCTCCGCAACAAGAGAAGCCACTGCAATGAGGAGCCCGCGCACCACAACGAAGAGTAGCCCCCCACTCACCGCAACTAAAGAAAGCCCGCGCACAGCAAAAAAGACCCAACACAGCCAATTAAATAAATAAATTAAAAAAAAAAGAATTGGAAGATTTTATATTCAAATAAATATGGATCAGGAAATATAAGTACATGAACCAAGATATTAAAAAAAGATTACTCCACAGGCAAATATAACAATATATAATGAATACCTATTTCTATATAGGATATCTATATAGATATACATATATATCTAGATTCAAAACTCCTTCCTAGGCCGCCTTCTTTTCACAAAAAAAAAAAAAAAAAAAAAAGGTTATACTATCAAGGAAAGCCAAAAGCAGATAGGGAATACATAAGAATCTATAATAGCCAATATGTTATTTAATAAAATATTTTAAAATTTAAGTCATCAGCCACCAGGAGGATTAACAAAATGATGTATCAAAACAAGCACTGTATCATGATAAAATGCTAAAATTTGATATAATCTATACTGTATACAATCTATATGATACATTTTTTCAACCAAATACATATCTTCAGTTAGCACTCATCAGAAATAAGATGGTGGAGACTAGAAACATAAAGCTGTAACCTTAGCTGGCCCTTACATTCTGGAAGGGTATCTTTCCAGTTGGTGTCAGACAAACATTGAGAACAAAAGGATATCCAAAGGAATAAGCTGAATTCAGATTCTATCAAAGTATGCCCTAAGCCAAAGTTCTGGGAAAGTAAGATAGCTATTTCTTCCCAGTTTCTCAGCTAACACAGAATCTTAAGAACAAATGCAATATATCCAAACTTCAAACCAGTATAACATGGAAGGATTACACTTTCAATTCTCTGTGCAAAACACAACTTCAAAAGGAAAGAGAAAGGTCCTTTGGTCTAAGTAAAAGGCCTTAACTACAGACCTAGTGAATTTGCCACTCTTCATATACAATCATTTTTTACTGAAAGAAAAAAAAAATTAGTGTTTTTTCTTTTGCACAGAAAACTATAAAACTTTTATTAAAGTTTAAATGTTCCTGTCTCTTAACAGCCTAAAGGCACATTCAACATAAACTTGGTCATTCTTAATGTTTCTCTGCTACTTCATAATCTGGAATCCATTTTCTAAGAAAAATGTCTATTTCCATCTTTAGTTCAAGCATGGGCTTTGGACACACAGACAAGAGTCCCCATCTTAGATCCCACACAGCACGATCTTGGGCAAATTACTTATCCTCTCTGGGACTGAGTTGCCTTATCTGCAATATGGGTAAATAATATTTCTCTCATAAGATTGATATGAAGATTAAATAAAATAATAAATGGAATAGATACAGATAGAACACGTCTCTACAGCACCTGTCAATTAGAAAATGTTACTGATACTATTTGGGGATTATTAATTTAAATTCAACTTTGAATTATTTGCCAGCTTTCTCCTTCAAGATATGTATATTGTATCACCAACACAACTATTCACCCATCCATTCCTCACAATCAACTACTTATGCACGAACTCCCTTAATTCGACTTGAACAAAAGTTTCTTTGCCATACGTGGTTCAGAGTGAGTCCCTTAATTGTTCACTGAGTCTGACTAGTAGAAAAAGATGTGCCTTGACCACCCACTTTGTTGGATTTAATGTCTTGGGTGTGGGAGATTTCATTTTAAAGAAATCATTGCTTTCTCTTGAGTATTCGGTTTGGCATAAATCATGCATTTTCAAGCAAAAGTGTCTTCCAAAATTATTATGAGAATTATGACTCTTTATGTTTGTTGTTCAGCTGCCCACCTTAATTTTTGGTATTACTTTCTATTTAATGTCCACTTTTTAAATATTGACAAATTAAAAAAAAAACATTCACAGCATATAAGAGGAGTTTTAGTCATCTAAAATACAATGGAACTGGAACTACTTTAAATATTAGCTCTAATATTTACGATATCAGTGACAATTGTATTGAAAATTCCAAAGTATTGGAACCATCTAATCATTAAGACTTTTACTTCCCCTGCAGGTGTAAATACATGACTCTAATAAGCTTTCTCACTAAGAAAAAACATACTTATATTAAAATATTAAAAACTATTTAATGGGGTCCGTTTCCTTCCAAAAGTAAACTGAGGTTGTGTCTGAACCAGCTTGAGGCAAGGGAAGTTTCAAACATAACGTTTTTAAAACTAGCCATTATTTCCCCTGTTGAAAAAAAACTGCAATTTTATTTCCTAACAGCAAATGAAACTGTCAGGAAAATTTAGGTGTAATAAAATTGGGTGGTTAAACCAACATGCTGGATTTGAAATAAAACTGAATTAAAGGAATTAAAATTAATTCTTATGTCAGTCAACCCTTTAAAAATACTATTCAAAACTTACTGTTTTTACAAACACAACTTCCTTGTTCTTGATAAAGTACAAAGTTAACCATCTCCTTAATGACCACTGCAGTTGAAATTGTGCATCAAACAATATTTTGCATAAAAATGTGTTGCTTCTGGCAACTTTTCTGCTTAAATAAAAAGTTGTCAAGCAGGGTGACTTTAGTGGTACAGAGTTTTAAAATGGTGGATTCAGTCCAAGGTTAGCTAATAACGGCTGACATGCCCTGGAATCTTGAGGCCTAAATCAACATTGTTTTCACAGCTGTAATTAAGCCACCTAATCAGAAGCACATTTTGACGGGACAGTTTCTGGAAGCCAGACATTACAATTTCTTATGCCTGGAGCGCAGTGGCTCATGAGAGGTCCTCGTTTAATTTCAGGTTAAAAAGAAGGGGGTTGGGGGTAGTAAAATAAAAGGACTGTTTTTTTAAAGCAACATACAACTGTTGAAATGAAGCAGGCCTATGTGTTCATGCCTTGACCAGCCTTGCATCCCACCCTCCTCTGGCTCTCTGCTGAGTCCCCCAACTCTCAAGTGGCAGCTGCACACAGTGAGATGAAGGGTCTCTGCCAAGATCAACAGATGAGCTGGTCGAAACTGGCTCTCTGTGTGTTCTGATTGTAAATTGTGCTGGTGATGATTAGAGAACTCTAACACAGGATGTCGACTCTTAAAACTGTCCAGAGAAAATAATTTTTTTTTAAGTTCAGGAAAAAAATTTTTTTAACTTTTTTTGTGGCTTGGTGCATAGTGTTGTGTCTATAACTTTCACATGATTCAAATGAATTCACCCAAATTAAGCAACTCTGTTATTAAAAAAGAAAAAAAGAAGGCCATGGCTTGGCTCATAGCAAGGACCTTCATCTGGGGTTGTTTATGTAACAGTGCTGTAAAGTGTGGTTCTCCACCCGGACACCAGTCATGTGTTTCTACCACCTGCCAATTGAAGATATACCTAAAATGATGAAAATCTAGGATGTGATATTCACATCTTATCAAGTAACCATGTGGATGTCTTTAAAACAGCTAAATTGCCAGCTGAAGTTGTTTTTTGCAGTGTGGTTGCATTCTGTAACATTTAAACTTTCAACCCCAGAGGCCATTGTAAAACTATCAATATGAAGGCACTAGTCGTTGGAGTCTGATTACACTTAGTTCTGCATTTTAATTGCATATGGATTCTATTAACTAAACCTTTTGCCTTATAGGCAACATTTTAATCAAATTACTATAATTTTCAAATATGTTACAATAGTTTGACCAGTTAAAAGTTCACATTCCTAACATATTAAATATCAAAAAAACTTTGCATAAAAAAAGGAAATACTCCTTACAAATACACAAATACATTTTCAGATTACTTTGGGGACTTTCTGGCTACCTGGTTACAAGTTATAGTGTGAGATTTATGTAACTGGTATACATCTGTAACTGGGTTATTGGTGTTGAATATAACCAAATTCAAAATATAATTATGTTATTGTAAGTTTGAAACATGCACTTTATTGTTGTAAATTAAAGCAAGAACAAAAAAAGGATGGTTAGAATCTACGTACTAAAAAGTATTTGTAACTTCAGTGAAAGAATTTTTGAGCTGAGAGGGAATTTAGATTTCATCTAGTTGAAAGCCTTCATTTTACAGCCAGGAAAAACCAAGACCAAGAAGCTTGTGTGATTTATTTCCCAAAGCTTTGTGTTGAGTTGATAACAGAGGTTGTTCTAGAATCCAAGTTTCCTCTGACTCTCTGACATGCTAACTTTCCAGGACAGTACACAGCCATTCTGTGTAAGCAACAAACTAGCTGCCTATTCTATACCTCCCAAGAACTAAAAGAAACATTTTGTCATGTGGCAAAACACACTCACCGTAAAATGTACCATTTTAACAATTTTAAAGTGTATAGTTCAGTGACATCAAGTACATTCACAATGTTGTGCAACCATCATCACCATCTTAGCTCTAGAACTTTTCCATCACCCCAAAAGTAAATTCTGTACCCATTAAACAGTCATTCTCCATTTCCACGTCCCCGTCAACCACTTATCTGCTTTCTGTCTCTATGGAGACAGAATATGCCTATTCTGGACATTTTATGTAAATGGAATCATACAATTTGTGGCATTTTGTGTCTGGCTTCTTTTATTTAGCAAAATGTTTTCAAAGTACATCCATGTTGTAACATGTATCAGTACTTCATTCCTTTTTGTGGTTGAATAATATTCCATTGTCTGGATATAACACATTTGTTTATCCACTCATCAACTGATGGGCTCTTGGGTTGTTTTCATCTTTTGGCTATTTTGAATAGTGCTGCTATGAACATTTGCTATTTTCTTTTATTTAAAAAAATGCTGTTTCAGGGCATTCCTCGTAGGTATAAAGTGGTATCTCATTGTGATTTTGCTTTCTATTTTCCTACTGACTAATGATGTTGAGCATCTTTACATGTGTTTGTTGGTCATTTGTATATCTTCTTTGGAGAAGTGTCTATTCAAGTCCTTTGCCCATTTTTAAAATTAGGTTGTTTGTCTTTTTGTTGCTGAGTTGTAAGAGTTCTTTACATATTAGACCCTAATCAACTATGTGAATTATGAATATTTTCTTCTATTCTGGGATGTGTTTTTAATGCACAGAAGTTTTTAATTTTGATGAGTTCTATTATTTTGTTATTTTGTTATTTATGCTTTTAGTGTCGAACCTAAGAATCCATTGTCAAATCCAAGCTCATAAAGATTCATATCTAAGCTTTTTACTACGAATATTAGGTCTTATATTTAGAACTTTGATCCATTTTGAGTTAATTTTTGTATATGGGGTGAAGTAAGAGTTCAAGGAAATACAATTTTGAAAATAAGCTTTTTGATGATTTATGTAAATCAGACTTCTATTTCTGAAATAAATCTCACATACTCTTTTTGCTAGGCCCAGGCACAGCTAATTTTAATTTGATATATCATTGTTATCATCAAACATTTACTGAGTATCTACTATGTGAGTAAAAGGCATTACACTTATCATTTTATGTCTATGTAATAAAGACATATAGTCAGGGGCCCCCAAAATCTGACAAGCTTAAAATTATTTAAGTAGTATGCTGAGAAGAATGTTATTCTTTGTCAGAAATAATTTTCAGTTTGGGGTTTTTTGGTTTTTTTAGGAAGAGTAGTAAAGAGAAGAAATATGCAATTTGTATTACTTGAAAGTATTTACCTTAAATTTTATATTGGTATAATATTATATAAACTATTCTATTCATTCTCATTAAGTGTTTGTTAGAGAAATACATAAAATACAGTTGGATGGGAATTAAGAAAATTTTGTGTGGGAAAAACTGAGGTGGAACTTACAGTTTGTGCAAAGTAAAAGTGCCATAACAAGTGCATACTGAAAAGTAGCACTGAGGGAGTGCCCTTCCAGTTAATTTCAATTCAAATAAGCCAGCATTTACTGAGGTGAGACCATTATAATGAATTATAAAAAATATCCCCTCACAGACACAGTATGGTAATCCATGCACAACTACTGATTATATATGTCAGACTACTATATAGTTCTCAGACAGGTAAATTCAGTGATGAAGAAACATAACAAAGGGAATCCTGACTTCTGCCAACTGAAAGATGAACTAAAAAACCAGATGGAGTCTGAATATGCCTGAAAGCCCAATGATAAAGAATTTTTGCGTTCATGAAGAAAGCGTAGAGCCAAAATATGTTTTGGGTCAAGCTATGGTCTGACTTTATCTGTGCGTTGGAAAGATAACTGGCACTAATGTTGCAGACAAGATGGAAGGGGAAAATCTACATATGGGGAAATGCATTGAAAGACCATTGCAATAACCTAGGGAAAACGTAATGTGAACACAAAGGTAGAAAGGAGAGACTGGGTCTAGGAGATCCGTGATGGCATAAACTGTAAGACTTAGCAACTGATTAAATACTGGTGGTGCAGGGAAAGTACACAGAACAAATGTTAAGGGTGTTACCTTGGGCGGCGAGGTGAATAGCTATGTCAGACAGGGAACATAGGAAAGGAGAGTTTGGGAAAATGGGAAGTGGTTGAGTTAGATAACATGGTCAGTTTGGGACCTCAGTGAGTTTGGGGTTTTTGCAGAAAATCAGAGTGGAGATTGAAAATCTAGCAGGTAACTGAAGCCCTCAAAGAACTTAATTTAGTAAAAAAGATAAAATAGTAGAAGAGATACTCAGAGCATACTTAGTTGCACCACTCTGAATGACTGGTAGGAGTATTTAGAGCATTACGCTGCCAAACTGCCATCTCTATTCTCTACAACTTAACTGCTAATTGATTACAATGATCAGAGTTGGAGCCGCCATCTTGGATTGAGGTGTTGGGTGCAACCGAAACGTATCTCCCTAGGAACTCTGGTCTGAAGTGCCAGGTGCAAGGTCCCCATGAGCAGGTGAAACCAGACTCATCACAAAGGAAGAGAAAAAAAAAGATCTGAAGATGGCAGTGAAGTAGAAGGAGGTGGAATGCATCGCTCTCCACAGACACATCAGGAATACATAAAAAGATGCAATAATTACCGCAAAAAACCAGCTGAACACCAGCAGAGGACCTTGGACACTAGAAAGGACTGCAAAGATCCCTATATAACTGGGACAAGAGACCTCTGGAGTCTGGATTCCTCAACCAGAAGTCAAGCTGGAGGCTCTGGGGAGGGAGCACCGAGTTCAGGACGCTAGACCACTAGAGAGTCCTCAGCCACAGGGAAGATTAACCACAGAGAAGATTAACCACAGAGAATTCTCATGCAGGCCTCTATCAGAGTCTAAGACCCGGCTTCGCCCGACTGCCTGCAACGGCCAGTGCTGGATACCTCACACCAAACTACAAGCAAGAGAGGAACACAAACCCACCCATCAGCACACAAACTACCTAAAGCCATATTAAGCTCACAGATACCCTAAAACATACCACCTGACACGGCCCTGCTCATCAGAGGGAAAAGACTCAGATCCACACACTGGAAAGCAGTCACCAGATGCTCCCACCAGAAAGCCTACTCAAGACACTGGACCAACCCCACCACAGCGGGCAGAGAGCAGAAACGAGAGGAGTTATTACTAGGCAGCACAGGGAAAGGAGACAACAAATCCTATAAATTAGACAAAATGAGAAAACAAAGAAACACCTTGCAGGCAAAGGGAACAAGACAAAACCTCACAAGACCAACTAAATGAAGAGGAAATAGGAAAACTGCCTGAAAAAGAATTCAGAGTAATGATAGTAAAAATGATCCCAAAATCTCGAAAACAAAATAGAGAAAAAGAGTTGGAAATTTTCATTCTTGCTACTCCTTGCTCCACCCTCATAATATTTCATCACTGAAGAATAGAATTATATAAATATATTTATTACATATAAACATATTTTATATTTATTTGTATATATAAAATATATCTAATATTAAATGTTTATAAAATATTATATTGATGTATTTATATAAACTATGTGTATATACTTAAATATATACATATAAAATTCATAATATCTTACCCCTACAGTCACTATACCTATATCATTCATCATAAAAGTAGCTCCTCCTAAACTGCATCATACAAAAACTAAAAGGCTAGAGAGGAGGTGAGGCCAGAGGACTATACATTATTATTACCTCTAGGCCCCTATTTACTGTACAAAAAAAGCTTGAGTTTCTGGACTATGAAAAACCTTTAAAAGTTTGGAAATTTATGTCAAGGATCAAGGAAAATGTCTGCATGTTGATTGGGCTGTCCCACCTTTTGATGCTTTTGTTCCCCTTATTTAACTCTGTTAGTATCCAAAGGCCAGAGCTGGAGCTCATGATAAAAATGTGGAAGAATTTAATGAGCATCTAAGTAAGCAATATTTAGCAAAAGGGTAAAACAAGTGCTGTTATGACATAAAGTGTCAATGAATTCTGAACATTAAATGGGAAAAAATTAAATTTGCAGTTGGGAAGAGTAAATACATAAAGCAAAGTGGGTAGATGTTTCCCAGTGCAGTTAATGGAGACATGTGAGTTGGAGGACCTCTCAGAAAGCTGAGTCACAGCCATAGTGCTCCTCCACAAGTCTCCATCATTTCTCACCATTCTCCACCTGATTCACGCTGCTCTAGTCATACAGACATCTTTCCATCCCTTCAGCATTCTGTGTTTTCTCTTGTCAATTACTCCTCAACTTTCATTAGCTCAACTAATATCTCAATTCCTCAACTAGATCACCGGAAGCCAAGGTCAGATCCCCAGTTAAGTGCTCTCACAGCACTCTGTGATTCCACTTTAATGTCATTCTTTTGATCATCTGTGTAATAGTTGTAGTCTCTACTATACTTGAAAGGTCTTGATGGCAGAGATTTATTTTAAGCCACATTGCAGTCTCATAGGAAAGCACCAGACAAGAAACCAGAGGTTCTAATCTGATTGGGTTCTAATCTAAAACCTGGCAGTAAGACTCAAGAATCTATACTTTATACCACTGAACTGCACTGTACAGCTTGTCTCAACAAATTAAGGCTTGGTTTATGGCTCATTTTTTAAAATTATTTTTCTTGAAGGATTGAAAACCTCAATAATAAACATCAGGAATCAACTGAGATAAAGTATATGAAAGTTTATGAAAACAACTTATCTAGAGCAAGGTACTTAAATTCTGTCAGTTTCTTTACCCACACAATACTAATACTAATGAACAATACTTCCTCTCTCAAGAAGATGTAATAAGAATAAATGTGACAAAATTTTATTTGAGAACTTAAGATAAAGGGGATTCTTTTTTTTATCTTAATGGATAAAAAACATTAACCAAAATATCTAAATATTTCTGCTTTATTAACAACATAACACCACTTGACAAATATCAAATCTGACATAATCTGAAAAATGATGTAAAGATCTCTCCCCTGCAATATACTAAATGGAATGCTCCTCTTCTTATTATTTTCTTACAAATAAATTACTGTAGAATTAAAAACATACTGCTTAAACATACAATGGAAGTGAGACAAATCAATACTGTAGCTTGAAGCACCATAACTTACAGCAAAGTATTTGGGTTTGGCATTCTATGTTTCACAGATTGAAATATCATGTGTTTCTCCACAGTTGTGGGTGTGCTGGTCTCCAAACATCCGCAAGTAATTGGTTGTGACTGCTGTACTGAACTCTACTGGGCTGTATAGGATTCAAAAGCTCTTTACTCAAAGTTCCTTCTGATTACTATTACTCAAGATAAAAGCTCTAGAACAGCCCTAAGTTAATGGGTCAAAGACCAACATGCTGAAAATGTTAAAGTTCTGGCAAGTGTACAATTGATGAGAACTCTTAGATGAACTCCAGCATCACTGCTACATGCTGCTGAACAAAAAAATGAAAATGTCACCTAAAGAGGGATAAAACTTTTAAAGATAACTATTCATGTCTGCAATACAATCCATCTCTTTCTATGCATTACAACACCATGATATATTAAGTTTTTTCTTAATTAATAATGCATATTTATTTTTTATTCTTACCTAGCAAAATGGTGGAAAATTTAGAAATGAGTACATACTGACTGTCCTCAGTTAAGTAACTGACAACAGCAACTAACATTAATACTGTATTTAGTATGTGCTAAAAGCACTGATTTAAGTGTTGTTTTAGTTCTTTTGCCTACTCATAAAAAGATTTCCTCATGTTTACATACAACTTAAAGCTACAAATATAGCTTAACTGAATGAAATATATGTAACTATCAGAAAAATCTGTATGTGTAGGGAAGTGAGCCAGTGTTTACTAAGGATCTACCAATAAGCCAGACACTGTGTCTTTGTTTAATCCTCACAACACTCCTACAATGTAGGCAATTTCACCTACATGTTACAAATACTGAAACTGATGCTTAGAGTATTGCTGTGGGTAAGACATAACCATGCCAGAAATCACTTCCTGGTCTGCCTGACTGTCAGGCCATATATGAGGGGAAGGAGGTGATGGTAAGTGGAGCAGGTATTGGAGGAGAGAGCTAGTTCATTGGAGGACCCAGTAACAAGAGTTTTGAGAATGGCCCACATTAACAGATACAGAGACCAAATAAGAATATCAAGAGCAAAACAATCAGAGGCAGCATCAAATTAGGTTATAAAGTAAGAAGTAGGGATTGGATGCTGCAAGAATGGATTGAAAATTTATGAAGGTAGGGTTTGGCGAGACTGTTGCAAGTAGTCTTGGGCTCCAGTGGGTACAGGCTGTTAGGGTGAGTTGGATGTCTTTAATTGAGAGGGGGAATGGAACTAAAGTAACAATACATTTCTATTACACACACAAAAAAACTCATTATATAATTTAATTCATTAAATATATGTACTACCCATAAGGCCTATTCCTCAAATCAAAATAAAGCAAAGATTTTTGACTGCTCTTTCCCCTTAACAAGGTGTCAAATTGCTAGACATTCTTCAAAGGCTCCTACAAATATTTCACCTTCTCAGTACCTTCTTCTGACAATGTTAGGCAGCATGAACTTCTCCCCCATCTATGTTACCACAGACTTTATATATGCCTATTTTTAGTACTGATATTTGCTTATGTGACCATTTCCCTTGCTAGAAGAGGAATCCACAAAAGCAGATATCATGTCTTCACCTTCATCTCCATAAGACAACTAAAATGGCAGACAAAAATCCAAAAACATCAATAATTATATTAAATATAAGTGATCTGATAACCCCAATTAAAAGCCAGAGATTGTCAAATGGATAAATGCAACAAAACCAACTATATCTTTCTATAAGAGACCCACTGTGAATATAAAACATAGGTTAAAAGAAAAGAATGGAAAAAGATATATCATGCAAACAGTAGTCAAAGAAAGCTGGAGTTCAAAAAAAAAGCTGGAGTATGAAAAGGTAATAATTGAAATTATAAAAATGGACAGTATAGTGAACAGGGTCAAAACCAGACCGTTGGATGCCTATTTTAAGAAAATATTGAAACATGTTTAAGTCATTCCCATCTTATAACAGAACTCCCTGAATCCTCTGAACACTCCACTCCTATTTTTCACTCTTGATAGCTAAATCTTTGCAATAGATGTCTAAATTCTTTTTTTTTGGTCAACTTCCACTAATTTCTCCACCTCTTTCTGAAAAAGCTTTTGTTAAGGTTACCAAGGGCCTCCAGGTACTAACTCCAAAGGCCATTTTCAGTCCTCATTTCACTTGCTTTTCAGCAGCATATGACACTATTGACACGTCACACTTCTTGAAATTCTCTCTTCTCATGGCATCACACTTCCTCTTTCCTCTTTGCCTGTTCCTTCACAGCTTCCTTTGCAACCTTTTCCTCTTCTACCCAGGCATTATATGTTGGAGTTTTTCAAGCTTCATTCTTAGGCCTTTTTCTCTCCTTACCGTCCCTATGTAGTCTCTTGCTAACAGCTTCAAGTCCTACCTGTGTAACAGTGTCTTGAAATTTTTATCTCCAGCTTGGCATCTTGCTTGAATTCTATATTAAGCAGCTTTTTTGACACCTCTAGTTGGATGTCTCAATGGCACCTCAAACTAACACACTCGAAATTAAACTCACCATATCCTGCCTGTTCCATTGTTTCTCTCTCAGTAAATGAAATCATTGATTCATTTCCAAAAGCAAAAAAACCTAGGAATTGTTTGACACACCCCATCTCTGGTTCTTCACATTCAATTGTTTCTTCACACTACAGCCAAAGTTTTTCAATGACTCTTTCTTTGCTCCTAAAACAAAGATAACAAAGTCTGATCTCTGCCCTTTTCTCCAGATCATTCTTATCTCCAACTACTCTTGCCTTTGCTCTCTTTATTCCAGCCATACTAGTCTTTCTCAATTTCTTCAATTTCTTCCTCATACCACAGAGCCTGTGTAGATGTCTGCGCTCCTTTCTTCCTGACCTGGAACACTACACTCTTTCACCCTGGATACCTCATACCCAGTCTCCAGATACTAGCTTAAGCATCACTGACCCAGAAAAGGCATTACTGATACCTTAGTCTAAGGCAGGCTCATTTGTTTAAAAAAAACCTCTTATACACTTAAGTTCTTTTCTTTCTGTGAACTTATCCTGGTTAGTAATTACACATTAATTACATGAAAAATATTTACTTCCACTCTTAGATTTTAAGTTCACGAGAGCAAAGACTGTCTGTTTTGGTTCACATGACATCCCCAGGACCAAAACTAAGCCTACTACAGATCAGATGCTGAATAAACATTAAACTAATGGGTGGAGAAAAGAATTAATAAACAATAATACAAAGAAGGCAGAGCTTAAGTGAGTAGAGGCCAGAGAGCCAATGAAGAAAGGTCAATAATAAGAGAAACAAAGGAGATGAGTATTTAAAGACGAAAGTAGTTGAAGCCTCATATGTCCGAGAAAGTTGAAAGGAGATGAGAAGGAACCAACGGATAAGCAGAGCGAACAGACAATTATTGGTGACCTTTAAGAAAACAGTATCAGTAGAATGAGCACACAGAAGAAGAAAGTATAGACTGCTTTTCAAGAATGTGTCAATGAAAAGAGAGGAAGATGGGCTGCAGAAACGGCAGAGAGCTCAGCCACAGGAACATACAGATGGTGGTCACAGAGCAGGAGTTACATGCTCAAGGTTACAGTAGGAAGCAGAACAAAATAACATGGTTTGAAGCTGAAGATGTTATACAGTAAATAATCTTTTCTTGTGGTGCAATACAATTACTTTCTATGAATATAATGGTAATAAAAGTAACAGCTAACTTTTTTTGGATTATTCACTAAGTGATAGGCAAAGTGCATAGTACTTTCAGACTTCTCACTAGACCTCCTAACATCTCTAATAGGGAATAGTATCATTATCCTCATTTTATAGATGAAAACCTGAGAATCAAGCCACCTAATTAGCAACTGACAGAAGTTGAATTGGAATCCAGATATATCTGACGTATATGGCAAGTCAGATATACTATTAATTGGTTAACCCGATATCTATTCATTCCTCATTCCCTTGTCCCTTGACTCATTATAGCTCAGGGTGGCCACATGACCCATTTCCAACTGATGGAATATAAGTAGAAATATGTTTGGAACTTCCTTGGAAGGCTTTTTCTTTTTTTAAATATATAAACATTTAGATACACATATTTACCATCTGTTATCTATTAAATTTATATTAAAATTTCTAAATATTTAAATAATAAATATATGATACAAATATTTCAATATTTTTTAAATGGGAAGACTTCCAATGCTTTATTATATACATAAAACAGATATTGCTGGGCCATCCCATTCCTCTGACTTGAATGTGATTCCAAATCCTAGAGCTGGCTTCCATCTTATGACAATCAGGGAGTGGCAGAGAAATTACAGAGAAGCTGAACCACTACACTAATGACAATGGCCACCCACTTCTAGACTTCTCGCTGTGTGAGGAAAAAAAATGGTCTTAAACACATTAGTCAGGTTTTCTGTTATTTACACTTGACTGTACTTCTAATGGATGTAATTCCAAAGCCCATGCTCTTATCTACCAAACTATATCTCCTCTTATCTATGAAATTAAAAGATTAACCTCCCTCAGAGAGTTCTTAAGGAGTTCAAGTTAGAAAACGCACATACAAATGTCTTAAAAAATAGAAATTAGTATACAAATTTATTATTATTTTCAAAACAGTAATTCTCAACTGAGGGAAAAGACAGAAGAGCATATATGCCATAGAAACACAGCATTAGGCAGCAGTGTCCTAGAAGGACACATTAGAATCTCGTGGGGAAAATTTTCACATTACACATGTTCCCTTTTGAGAATCACTGCCAGAGAGAACCTCCTCTTACAAATAAGATGATGAGCATATCCTGTAAATCTGTTCAGAAGGTTGAGAAGTGGAGCTTTATTATGATAGTGAGGTATATTAAGCACACCTCCATTAAGACATCAATAGCTTAATAATTGGTAAAAAAATTTTTGAACCCATGGGGAAACAATCTCACTTTACCAAACTTTCTCAAAACATAAGTAGTTATTTCTATATGAATAACAGTAATAAACAATCAATAATGGTATGACCCAACAAAGCTGACATAGTATAAATGTAACATTAACCAATGGGATCAGAGAGTTAGCAGGAAGAAATGTAAATATATTTCAGAGAAAGGCTAGAATGAATTCCAAATACTTACTCAAATCTTTATAAAGATTTCCTCTTCATGTTAATTTCTCTTATTTGAGATCAAATTTACTACTCGCTCACTAAGAAATTAACAAAGTAATTTTAAAACCTGAACTCAACTGAATTCACATCTCAGGTCCCAAATAACTAGTTTGTTCATTTATTAGATTAAGTACTAGTATTTTTCATTCAATAACTGTTTGTTGAGCACCCACTGTGGGCCAGACTCTTCCTGGCACTAGAGTGCCTTTACAGCTGTGAAGAAAATACCCAAAAATTGCTTGTCTTTATGGAACTTATAGTTTATGAGGGTAAGGAGCAAACAGACAATAAGCAAATAAATAAAATATAATATATGTAAGTTGATAAGTGCTATAGTGAAAAAAAATACAGCAAGGAAGGTAGAAGGTAGATAGGCAACATGGGGTGAGAATGAGACAGAGTTTGTGGGATGGAGGAGGGTTAGTGGTTACAGTTTTAAATACCATGGTCATAAAGCTTTCATTGGGATGCTGACACTTGACCTATGACCTGAAGGAGCTGAAGAACCAAACCACAGCTATGCATCTATTTGTTTTAATGCTAACTCTTTTTCTGTTGAATATATTGTTTGAAATTGGGCAACAGCTGAATGGCAAAGTGATACTGTTTTTTCTTACAAGTCACTGGATCCATTCTAATCAAACCGAAAAAGGAAAAAAGACTTTCCAATTATGGTAACCCTCTGAAGCTCACTGTTGACATATCTGGCTTTTGAGGAAAAAGTTAAAATGTGTATTTTATTCCCTTATGCCACAAATATATTCATTTTTTGATACTCCCCAAACACATATTTCAAATGTAGAAAATTTTGTTTAGTCTTAGATGAGCCCAAATTTCATCATGGGCTAAAATTTTAAGACATAAAATGACTGCTGAAACTGAATTTTAATCATATAGATGAATCACAACATGCATCTTTAGCTAGGCATGTATTATGGATAAGTCTAGCTTTCTACAGAGAATAATCACATGTTCTAATTACCATTTTGGTTATACGCATAATTAATAATATTCTGTCTTAATGGGACACACTGAATCTTCAGACAGTTGCAAGCTTTAACTATGCATACTGCCAAATCCAACTGTCAGCTGCACTGCCAAACACAAAGGAATCTTGATGTAGTGTTTTAGCATGGATAACAATATGCATATCTTTATACATGATACAATGGAAAAATTAATTGCTTTTCTTCCTTCAAAATTTTCTCCACACAATAATTTTACATTGCTTGATTGATCACTTACCCTAAATTATATATACTGGTGAGTGATCTTATGAACAACAAAAACATGAATGTAAATGTGACCCAAGATTCAAAGAAAAAAATATTGTAGGACTTACTGATTGTAAACTTTCATTTTCACGTAAACAAGCTGTGTGGAGTTCTGATTTCAAGGTTGCAATGTGACTTCGATGAGATGTCATTTCCTTTTCTAATGTAGCAATTCTAGTGCTTGCAAGCTGGTAGACATCCACGAAACTTTTAACCATAGCCTTAAGAAAAAAAAATAATGTCACATACAATTCAAATAAAACTGTCCCCAAAGGAGAAGTTCCATAATTTGAAAGCAAAATCATTAAAATTTTAAAATAAACAACTTTTCATCCTCCTTTAAAATAATAAAGCTAAACTTCATATTTTATATTGAGAACAGGTGACTATTTTAAGAAAGTTTGGGAGAAAATAATTGAGACTTCTTTTCCAGAATATTTATTTAAATGAGGTGTACTTTGATCTATTGTGCTTAAAATTTAGAATGCAGTTTTTGAAGATGGCACACTTATTTCCTTTATAAAGTTAAATTCAAGTTGTAATTTGACCTAAATTTCAATCTTAAGACACACAACAGATGGATATATAAGCAAGATATTTCAAAATAAGCTCAGTAAAAATTTCAATCCACCTAAAAAACAAATGTTTCAAAACAAAAGGAGCTGAACTAATCCTGTGATTTTTTTAGGAGTAAATAATATGATTCCTATATTGTAAGAAAAGCATAATTATTTTCATTCATATATCAGAGGAACGCCCTTGCATTATACTAGATATAATAAAATAAATAACATAAGCAAATGCTGGTAACTTTTTCTCTTCCCTAAGTAGTATAATATTTGAGGGAACTGTTGGGCCTGTGTATCACAGTTTAATCGTATTTTGTAGACTTCTGCTTCTAAAGCAGGCTGCAGTGAATTTTAAGTTCAAGAATACTATTATACCTTTTTTTAAAAAGTCTTTCCAAATATTTCAAATATAGTAAAGTAAAATCAAACATTTCAAAGACATATTCAAATATAATGTTATGTTATTTACAAGAAAACCATGTTCCAACTGCAGCCACAACTTAGAACAATGGTAGACAGTCTGAAAACTTCCAAATTATATTTAATCTGTAGAGTCTGGTTTGAGAGAGCTTTAAGAAACTAGATATTTGGGCAATTCTGAATGCACATGAAATAACCTGGTGAACAAGAAGTAAGAAATAACATACACAATGTCTGAGAAACGGAAGTAGGTGAGTTATTTGTAGTTAAAACAAAATTCATACTTTTTTTTTTTTTTTACACTTGGTAGTATATATATGTCTGTGCTACTCTCTCGCTGCGTCTCAGTTTCCCCTTCACCCCCCGCCCCCTCCCAAACCTCGAGTTCTCCAGTCCATTCTCTGTATCTGCTTCCTTGTTCTTGTCACTGAGTTCATCAGTACCATTTTTAGATTCCGTATATGTGAGTTAGCATACAATATTTGTCCTTCTCTTTCTGACTTACTTCACTCTGTATGACAGATTGTAGTTCTATCCACCTCATTACATATAGCTCCATCTCATCCCTTTTTATAGCTGAGTAATATTCCATTGTATATATATGCCACATCTTCTTTATCCATTCATTTGTTGATGGGCATTTCGGTTGCTTCCATGTCCTGGCTATTGTAAATAGTGCTGCAATAAACATTATGGTACAAGTTTCTTTTGGGATTATGGTTTTCTTTGGATATATGCCCAGGAGTAGGATTACTGGATCATATGGTAGTTCTATTTGTAGTGTTTTAAGGAACCTCCAAATTGTTTTCCATAGTGGCTGTATCAACTTACATTCCCACCAACAGTGCAGGAGAGGTCCCTTTTCTCCACACCCTCTCCAACATTTGTTGTTTCCAGATTTTGTGATGATGGCCATTCTGACCGGTGTGAGGTGATACCTCCTTGTGGCTTTGACTTGCATTTCTCTGATGATGAGTGATGTTGAGCATCTTTTCATGTGTTTGTTGGCCATCTGTATATCTTCTTTGGAGAAATGTCTATTTAGGTCTTCCGCCCATTTGTGGATTGGGTTATTTGCTTTTTTGGTATTAAGCTTCATGAGCTGCTTGTATATTTTGGAGATTAATCCTTTGTCTGTTGTTTCATAGGCAATTATTTTTTCCCATTCTGAGGGTTGCCTTTTAGTCTTGTTTATGGTTTCTTTCGCTGTGCAAAAGCTTTTAAGTTTCATGAAGTCCCATTCGTTTATTCTTGATTTTATTTCCATGATTCTAGGAGGTGGGTCAAAAAGGATCTTGCTTTGATGGATGTCATAGAGTGTTCTGCCTATGTTTTCCTCTAGGAGTTTTACAGTGTCTGGCCTTACATGTAGGTCTTTAATCCATTTTGAGTTTATTTTTGTGGATGGTGTTAGGAAGTGTTCTAATTTCATTCTTTGACATGTAGCTGTCTAATTTTCCCAGCACCACTTCTTGAAGAGGCTGTCTTTTTTCCATTGTATACTCGTGCCTCCTTTGTCAAAGATAAGGTGCCCATATGTGTTTGGGCTTACTTCTGAGTTCTCTATTCTATTCCATTGGTCTTCCTTTCTATTTTTGTGCCAGTACTATACTGTCTTGATCACTATGGCCTTGTAGTATAGGTTGAAGTCAGGAAGCCTGATTCCACCCACTCCATTTTTCCTTCTCAAGATTGCTTTGGCTATTCGGGGTCTTTTGCGTTTCCATACAAATCGTAAGATGTCTTGCTCTAGTTCTGTGAAAAATGCCATTGGTGATTTGATTGGGATTGCATTGAATCTGTAAATTGCTTTGGGTAGTAAAGTCATTTTCACGATGTTGATTCTTCCAATCCAGGAACATGGTATGTCCCTCCATCTGTTTGTGTCGTCTTTGATTTCTTTCATCAATGTCTTAAAGTTTTCTGCATACAGATCTTTTGCCTCCTTAGGCAGGTTTATTCCTAGGTATTTTATTCTTTTGGTTGCAATGGTGAATGGGAGAGTTTCCTTAATTTCTCTTTCTGCTCTTCCATTGTTAGTGTATAGGAATGCAAAAGATTTCTGTGCATTAATTTTGTATCCTGCTACTTTACTAAACTCATCAATTAGTGCTAGCAGTTTTCTGGTAGAGTCCTTAGGGTTTTCTATATATAATATCATGTCATCTGCAAAGAGTGACAATTTTACTTCTTCTTTTGCAATTTGGATTCCTTTTATTTCTTTTTCTTCTCTGATTGCTGTGGCTAACACTTCCAAAACTATGTTGAATAATAATGGTGAGACTGGACACCCTTGTCTTGTTCCTGTTCTTAGAGGGAATTCTTCCAGTTTTTCCCCATTGAGAACGATGTTGGCTTTTGGTTTTTCATATATGGCTTTTATTATGTTGAGGTAATTTCCTTCTATGCCCATTTTCTGGAGAGCTTTTATCATAAATGGATGTTGAACTTTGTCAAGAGAAACAGAAGTAGGTGAGTTATTTGTAGTTAAAAGAAAATGCATACCTTTTTGCCCAGCAAATTCCTATTTGCCCTCAAAAACCCAGCTCAGAAACCACCCCTTTAAATAAGCCTCTTCTGAGCCCAAAGGCAATGTTAACTCTATTCTGGTTCTCTGTGGGTCCCTCATGCTTGCTCCTACTATTGCATTTATTGCTCTGGCAGAAATGCATCAGTTTACATGTTTATATTCACTACACTAAGGAGCTACCTAGGCCAGATATTGTGCCAACTCTAATCATCTCTGTTTCTTTAGGGATGGCTTGAATGACTGACTGGAAGGAAAGAGGGAGGAAGGAAAGAGAGAGAGAGGGAGACTAGAAAAGATGAAAAGCCACATTAGGCATATTGTTTGGCAAAAAATACCTTGTAAGAAAGGATGAAGATACTTGGGAAAACATAACCTCAACACCCTAATGAATGAATTATTAACCATACTTTATTCAAAGTCGAAAAAAGAAGCAAAAGCATAGCTGTAGGCATAAAAAGAGCACACGAAAGTGAATTCTATTACCCAACACTAAATAAGCATGGTACGACCTCATGCTTGGGAACAGCAACATGTCCTAACATTCCTTACCTTGAGTCATTTCAAGGTAAGCTGAGGGCTAATACTAACACAGAATATTTCCCTGGGTTTCAAAAACAGATAAAAATCAGAAATTATAAAATCATATCTGTTTCTTCCCACACTAAGTCTCTCCACTTCTGTAAATTCATTTATCCTCTCCATTGAGATGGGGGACCAGGAGTCACAAGTCCTATTTTTTTCCGGTCCTCACACTGCCACTTACTTAGCTTTATCTTGCTGGGCAATGCTATGTCATCTCTATGAACCTCCACCTCCTCCCTCCATAAAATGGGAAGAAGAGTCACTTTTTTGCTTATTTCTAAAATTGTCATAAGGATCAGATAGTTAAAAAACTAATACAAAGCCATTCTCTCAACCCTTCAACTACATTGCATCTAATATTTAAAAATCCCTCTAAAAATGATAAACCAATGAATTTCATTGTAGTATTACCACTGTTCTATTTTTAAATTCTCCACTAAGATCTTAATGAGACAACCTGTGATAGGTGGCTTGTATACATATGTTCCTGCTATATAAGGACCTAAAGTGTATAAAACACATGAAAACTTGCATAAATACTCACTTAATAAAAAGAAGAAAGTACCCTTCTAGCAATAGTAGGCCCTGGATTATTATTTCAATGTAAGTTATAATAGAACTGGCCTCTAACATACAAAAAAGTTTAACATTTAAAAAGTTATCCTATTTCTTAAATTTGGAGAAACATTTCATGAATTGTTACATACCTCACATTCTAAAAGGAATATATAATATAAATGGTTTTCCTTCAAATCTTTTTTTAAAAAAATATTTTTTGAAAAGTTATATCTGAATTTTTATATGATGGATGGAACAAAAGTCATAATTATTTTGGCTCTTTCCCTGACCTGTTTTTAATAACTAAATTCTAACATTCAGTGCAGCAGTAAAAGAAACCACATATTACTTCTTTATAACATTAAAAAGAATAAAATAATAATCCACATTGCTTAGGATTTAGACTCTTAATCATTTAAAATCATTAAAGCAGTATTTCATTTGAGAGATGAAAGCAGTTTTCTATATATAACACTTACTGTATAGGATATTTTTTTCACAGCAGCAAAGGTACAGTGATGAGTACAGAAAGTATGTTTCATGGAACTCGTGTATGTAAAATATACTACATGCTTCTAAAATGAAAACCTTTTTCAGAACTGAAAGGTAGGGAGGAGTGTCAGTGAAATGGCAAAGCTATTCAAAGAAGCCACAGTTCTTTTGAAGAATAAAGAATGTTAACTTCCAGTATTAAAAAGTGATTCAAACTATGTTATAAAGGATGCCAGTGAAAAATCCAACTCTTTAATATAAAAGAAAGCTACCAACTTGGTAGAAGAAATGGAAATAACAGTCGGAATCACGTGAGGGGGTGGGAGGAGGAGGGAGTGAACATCTAATGACCTCTCTATCAATCTCCTAAACTTAGCCCTTTACAATACCCCTCTCTTTTGTATTAAAACATCACACCTTTTTACATTAGGAAACAATGACAGAGCAGCATGATATTGTCAACAGCAAGCCCAGCACTTGAGAACTCATTCCATGTCATCTTTGGCCCTTGGGATTTTGACTATACCATGCAGTGAGATACGAATCTCAGTAGGGTTTATCTAGTTATATGAGAAATAGAACAAAAAACAGTTTCTGGACAAAAATAGCCTTGTTTCAAGATAATCTATTGTGTTTATAACCAGCATAATGAGAAAGCCCAAAATTCTACATCCTACGTATTTTAAGGAAAAGCATAAGTGTTTTAGAATACAAAGAAATTCTGAGATACAAATAGGTGACTGTCACTTGAGGACTAGTATATTATTTATAAAATTTGTTATGTACATATTATGTAGTTTAGATTGACTTCAAAATTGGACTTCAGGGAAAGTGGGAGCCTTGGGAAGCTGATGTTAGGAGCTTTTAGTGGAAGGAGCAATTAGTGGAAAATGTCATAAGGTCTAGATGCCAACAAAGTAGTAGATTTTCTATTTATATTTCTGAGTAAGTAATTGGGAAGCAAAACCCTCTGACATTTTACTTTATATAATTATGGATATACTTCATTTCTATGTACTATATAAAGTAAGTATACCATGTAAAATAGATATACCAAATATGTGAAATATAATAAATACCCATAAAATGGGGAAAATGATTCCTACCTTACAAAGATTTTGTGGGATTAAATGAATATTAATACATGAAAAGACCTTAACTATCTGGCACACAGTAAACACACAGATAAATGTTAGCTATAATAATAACAATGATATCAAATTAGGAAAATTACTATTTTAACTCATAAAAGAAAGATTCAATATTTCTGAGGGGTATTATTGGACATATTATAAGTATTTTAAATAATATAAGATATTCTATATGTATTGAATATATTAAAATTTTTTCAAACATGAAGAATTTGAGACTAATGAATATTTACTTCCTAACAACAAAATGTCCCGTTGATAATAAAAGTTGCTATTTAAAGAATGAAATGATGCCATTTGCAGCAACATGGATGGACCAAGAGATTGTCATTACTAAGTGAAGTCAGACAGAGAAAGACAAATATATGATATCGTTTATATGTGAAAGCTAAAAAAAAGGGTACAAATGAACTTAACTACAAAACAGAAATTGAGTTACAGATGTAGAAAAGAAACTTACTGTTACCGGGGGGGACAGGTAAATTGGGAGGTTGGCATTGACATATACACACTACCATGTATAAGAAAGATAACTAATGACAACCTACTGTAGAGCACAGGGAGCTCTACTCAGTACTCTGTAATGGTGTATATGGGAAAAGAATCTAAAAAGGAGTGGATATAGGTGTATGTATAACTGATTCACTTTGCTGTACACTTGAAACTAACAACATTTTAAACCAACTATACCCCAATAAAAACTTTTTTTAAATAAAAAATAATAAAGTAAAATATAAGTTACTATTTAAGATGTCTTTCCTAAGAATGAAAGCCTTACAACGATAACATTCTCATAGTTTTTAGCATCAAATTTTACTCCTTGGCACCTGGAATTAAAGGAAAATTATGTCCTTCATTATCACAAAATTATACTCTAAGTTTGCTCATTTAGTTGACACACTTTCATTCCAATATTTTGCAAATGTAGGAATAAAGCAGAGAATGAGTGTTAAAGGGTCTCTTACTAGTAGTCTGCAAATAGCAACTACGCCCCCCCCCAGTCAAGAGCCAATCTGAGATCTGGAAATGGACTCTTTAGTGGAGATGTCTGGTTGCTGGCCCTGGCCCTAAATAAGCGATTGACCATGACATTCCAAAACAAAGTTATGTAGGAAAGACTGGGTCGGGAGGCCACACTGCCACCCACCTCCTTGCTTTACCAGAATCGCATGCGCAAGTGTGCATGCACGCATGTGCAGGAATCAAAGCTGATAAGAATGCCTTTGGCTGACAAGAATTCTGAAGAATCAGTACGGAATAAAAAGTAGAAGGGGCCAGCAACAAAATTTTAGAGAAACCCTATCCAAAAGGCAAGCAAGAAAACCCTTCTACAGAGGTGTAACCCAACTACAAGTGGGCTTGAAGCAAAGAATAAACAGCTATGAGTAGTGGGAAAGGGGCTGAACCTGGCTTTATCAGTAGCCCTGAAACCTCTTACTCTCAACAAAAAGTTATTACTAATGATTGTTATTGAAAGAAATATGATTGGATACGCTTCACAATTTTAAAAATCTTGTATATACCTTTTCGTAATACAAGTATTCCCGGCATTTCGAAAGTTTGCCTTACGCCACTTCACTTTCACAAAAGACCTACATTAGTACCCGTTTTCGCTAACCGAAAGATATCCGGAGATTTTCGTTTTTACTAAAAAAAAAAAAAGGCAAAAAGCGAAAATAGAGTTTGGTGTTTGTTTTGCAGTGAGCCCTTTTGGAGGCAGCGCTCACCCAGAACAGTGAGAGTGGTCCCTCCAAACTCCTTCCCCTTCTCTCAGCATCTCAGCACCAAGTCCACGTAGCTTTGAACTGTGTCTGTGAGTATCTGTGCTTTGTCTTGCTTTATTTTGTTCATCCATTAGCAGCATGGGACCTAGGGTAAATTCTCCTTCACTTATGGTCATTTCAGCTTGTGACAGATTTTACAGGAATGCTCTGCTTTTGGATAGAGGGGAAACCTCTTTGTAAGTCTAATACTGAGTCCTCACTCTCACCACTCCCATGACGCATGGTAAATAGGGAAATGCACCTGGCGGAAGTACACCACTGGTTGTGCTTATTAAATCATGACACTTGTGTTTCAATCTTATCTATCAAATAAACAGAGTTTTAATTGGAATTTTGGCTGGAAGATTTCTAACTTCCTTGAATTAATCAATTGTTCTTTAAACTAAAATATGGCCTGTTTTTATATTTTTACAAATGTATTTTATATTAAGTATATTTATATTTTTAACAAAAATTCAAACAGATTTTTTCATTAAAAATTATGCTTCTGAACTTTTTATGTGTGTACATAAATTAATTTTTGTGGATTTAGATCATTTTTAGAAAAATTCCAAAATTCTGGAAACATTTCCAAACAACTATTTGTATAATGTTCCATAAAACTCCTTCACTAAAGCAGTCAGTTTTGTTTTTTTTTTAAAAAACGTGTGACAGAATGTGTTTTGTCTTGGCTTCTTTAGCAAAAATTTTTCTAGATAGAATACCTTGATAGCCACTTGCCATCAAAGAAAAGGTCTACAGATTTGGAATCCTTATCTTTATGTTATAGAAAAGGACATAATGCACGCTCAAGTTCAAGAGTCCTTTGAAGCACTTTGTCACAGGAAAACAGCAAATCTTATACAGAAGATTTTAAAGATTACTTCTTATCTCACTGTAAACTCCTGTAAAGACTACCCTATGAAAAATAATTTAACCCATGAATTACTTAACTATACATGGTACATGACAGTTCCCGGTGAAATATGGAGAAGGTAAATAAACAAGGGGGGACACCATTCTCAGCCCTGCTGCACTGTAAAATGCTTCCACCTTTTCCCAACATACCTAAAAGGGAACATTAACGTCTAAAACATGGACCAAGTGAGAAACCAGTACCAATCTGTATCAGAGAATAAAAATGTTATCTCTTACTTTATAAAAAGAAAGGGAGAGTCCATTGTCTTGCATACCCACTGGGATGTATTCAGTCTACATAATGAGTTAAAATGGAAAAAAAAATTGGAGACTTCCATATATAGATTTTATTTTATATTACATTTAATTCCTTTAATAGACTATTTTTTAGAGCAGTTCTAGGTTCACTGAAAAATTGAGCGGAATGTATAGAAATTTCCCATACAGCCCCCTGCCCCTACACACCCCCAAACAACCCACACCAGAGTGGTACATTTGTTACAATCAATGAACCTACTGACACATCATCACCCAAAATCCATAGCTTTCGCTCGGGTTGACTCTTGGTGGTGTACATTCTATGGGTTTGGACAAATGTATAATAACATGTACCCACTACTGTAGTATCATACAGAAGAGTTTCACTGCCCTAAAAATCCTCTGTGCCTGTTCATTCCTCCCTCCCAACCCCTGGCAATCACTGATCTTTTTATTGTTTCCATAGTTTTTACATTAACTTTTTAATCTTTCTTTTAAAAATCTTTTAAAATCATATCTTTAAAGTTTTCTGGTTTTGTTTCATGTTATAGAGCTTATTTAATAATAACACAACTATATAATTTATAAAGGTATAAATATACATACATACATACATATTTTGGGGGTACTGGTTCAAAAATAAAAGTAAGCAATCAAGCATGGACGGTAACTGAGCTAGACAGCTCCTCCCCTACTGGTGTGAAGGAGAGCGGCATCAGTTGTGTTTGTGCCCACAAACCCAAACAGTGAGTAGCCTACAGTCAGAAAGGCACAAGTTACTGGAGAGGGTGTGAGAAAAAGGAAATCCTCCTACCCTGTTGGTGAGAATGTAAATTGCTACAGCCACTATAGAGAACAGTATGGAGGTACCTTAAAAAACTAAAAATAGAGCTACCATATGATCCAGAAATCCCACTCCTGGGCATATATCTGGAGAAAACCATAATTCAAAAAGATACATGCACCCCAATGTTCACTGAAGCACTATTTACAATAGCCAGGACATGGAAGCAATCTAGATGTCCACCAATGGATGAATGGATAAAGATGATGTGGTACATATATATAATGGAATATTACTCAGCCATAAAAGGAATGAAATAATGTCATTTGCAGTGACATGGATGGACCTAGAGATTGTCACACTGAGTGAAGTAAGTCAGACAGAGAAAGACAAATATTGTATGACTGCTTATAAGTAGAATCTAAAAAAAGGGTACAAATGAACTTATTTACAAAACAGAAATAGAGTCACAGATGTAGAAAACAAACTTATGGTTACCAAGGGGGAAAGAGGAGGGGAGGGATAAATTGGGAGATTGGGATTGACACATACTCACTACTATATATAAAAAAGATAACTAATAAGGACCTACTGTAGAGCACTGGGAACTCTACTCAATACTCTGTAATGACCTATATGGGAAAAGAATCTAAAAAAGATGGATATATGTATATGTATAACTGATTCACTTTGCTGTACAGCAGAAACTAACACAACATTGTAAATCAACTATACTCCAATAAAAATTAATTCTAAAAAAAAGGCACAGGGAAAGCCACAGGAAGCCTCCACATCCAGAACACAATCTACCAACCCACGGTGCCTGGCAGCATGGATGTCCCATCTCTTTCCCTAACACCCAGACGCAAGCTCCAGTCAGTAATCAGAATCCTCTTCTACATAAGCACAAAAGCAGCACCACACTCCAGAATTACCAAAAACCTAATGACTTAAAACAACACAAATTTAGTATCTCGTAGTTTCTATGGGTCTAGCATGGGTTAGCTGGGTCCTCCACTCAGCGTCTCACCAGGCTGAAATAAAACTGTCTGCTGGAGTTGCGATCTCACCTGAGACTCAGGGCCCTCTTCTAAACTCATTCAAATTGTTGGCAGAATTTAGTTCCTTCCAGCTGTAGAACGGAGGTCCCTTCTCTTGCTGGCTGTCAGCCAGGCTGACTCTCAGCTTCTAAGGATCCCCCTCAGGTCCTTGCCAAATGGACCCCTCCTTTCTCAGCTTGGCTGTTTGCTTCCTTCCAGGCCAACAGAAGAGCACATCTCTGACACTTCATCTGCTTTTAAAGGGCTCATCTGATTAGGTCAGGCCCATCCACGATAATCTCCTATTTACTGGTCTCACCCTCAAGGAGAGAGGGTTAATTATATAATGCATGTACAGTACATAAGGGGGAAGATTGTGGGGGTCATATCACAATTCTGATTAAAACAACCTAAATCATAGCCTTTATACAAAAATGAACTCAAAATGATCATAGATCTAAATGTAAAATATAAAGCTATAAAAGTTTTAGAAGAAAATGTAGGAGAATATCTTTGGCATCTAGAGCTTGGCAAAGAGTTCTTAAATACAATGCCAAAAGCATAATTCATAAAAGAAAAAAATCAGTAAGTTGAATTTCATAAAAAATTAAAATTTTGCTCTGTGAAAGATATTGTTATGGAGATTAAAAGACAAGCTATAGACAGGGAAACTAGTTGTAAACCACCTATCTGATAAAGAACTAGTTTTTAGAAAATATTTTTTAAAACTCTCAAAACTCAATAGTAAAAAGACAAACACTCCAGTTAGAAAATGAGCAAAATATACTAAGGTACATTTTACCAAAGAATTTTCTTACAAATTGCAAATAAGCATATTAAAAAGAGTTTCAAAAATAGTAGCCATTGGAGAATAAAAAACCCACAGTGAGATACCACTACATACCTAACAGAAGGGCTAAAAGAAAAAATTGTGGCAACATCAAAAGCTGGCAAGGGAATAGAGAAACTAGATCTCTCATACATCCTGGTGAGAATGAAGAATGGTACAGCCATTCTGGAAAATAATTTGGCAGTTTCTTAGAAAACTAAGCATGCCTAGCAATCACATTTCTGAACACATCCCAGAGAAATGAAAATTTATTTCCACACAAAAATCTGTACATGATTGTTCATAGCTTCATATGTAATAGCCAAAAATCAGAAACAATAAAAATGTCCTTCAATAGATCAATGTCTAAACAAATTATGCACATTTAGTCCACGGATGCTAGTCACCAATATAAAAGAATAAACTATTGATAGATGCAACAATTTGGATGGATCTCAGGGCACCATGCTGAGTGAAAAAAATGTCAGCCTCAAAAGGTCACATTCTGTAGGATTGTATTTATATATTCTTGAAATAATAAAATTATAGAGACAAAATATTTAGGGATTAGGGCTGATTTCGGGGGAGGGGTTGATATGACTGTAAAGTGGTTAACTGAGGAAGACCTTTGTGGTGATGTAATTGCATTGTATCTTGATTATGGTGGTGACTACACAAACACATATGTGATAAAATGTCACAGAACTATACATACACATTGTAGCAATGTCAATTTTCTGGTTTTAATATTGTCCTAAAGTTTTGTAAGATGTAACACTGGGGGAAAATGAGTGAAGGGTACATGGGGATTTCTCTGTACTATTTTTGCAACTTCTTGTGAATCTACAATTATTTCAAAATAAAAAGGAGAGAAAAGTGTGTGTGTGTGTGGTATGCTAACGTTTAACTAAAAAGAGGATTTATATAAATTTATATACATATCTACATATATTTCAGAAACAAGTAAACAAGGGAGAATAAAACTTTTTTTAAGTTTAAATGGTAGCTATTTATCTGGCATTCTGCCCATAACTCCTAGAGACTCCTTTATACAGGTACCTGGATTAAACAATCTGGCTTATCACACTCAACCTGAGAGGGTGTCAGACAACTGTCTATATTTGCTCAATGACTGGCACAGCAATGGCAGAAGAAGCCATAGTACAGCCTGTAGCATCACAGAAGTCAGTGCGATCTGACTCAAAGTCAACCCCACATCTTGTCTCAAAGAAGCCCAGGGAGGGAGGTGAACCCACACTCTACCACTAGAATCACCAAATGTGTTGGAATGTATGGGAGTCAATAAAGCCTAGGCTTGACCAAATCTTTGCCCAAGTGCTCTCACTTCCTCTAGAGTCCCATTCTCCAAGGCTCACAGGGACCCCAGTTCTGACAACAACAATTACTATGTGCCAGACACCACATTATAAGCTTTGCATATTTTTCCAATTCTGGCAATAATCCTATAGGACTCATCTCTATTTTACAGAACAAAAAACTAAGGCTCAGTGGTGCTAAGTACATTATGCAAGGTCCCCCAACAAATAAAGAAAGGAACTAGGTTTTGAATCCATGTCTGTCCAATTCGAAAGCCCATGCTTATCCCATGTGTTGCAAGTTTTCCAGTTTGCTTGGACTGTTTTAGTGGGTTGGGTTTGTTTTGTTTTGTTTGTTTTGGCTATTTATCATATAAAGTTTCTCAGTTAAATCAGCAGAGTTAATCTAGGCTTTCCAAGTTTCACAAAATCATGCAAATAGTCTATCACAACACTTATTTTTGTCAATTTTAATTCAAGTTTTCTCCTCTATTGACTGAAAAACGGTACAAAAGCAAAGGCCTCTTGAATTTTGCTATGAAACCAAGATTTTCAAAGATCTCAAACTCATTAACAATTATTATACTACATTGACTCTAAGCTACCAATTTTTGCCTATGTGATGGAAATAAATATTTATTTTAAGTAGAAGAACTTCAGATGATATTTTCTTGGGGACTTTACTCATTCAGTGAAGTGAGTACAATAGACATTTCTAACAAATTAATGAATCTCTATACTATCCAAATATGTCACATAATTTCTATACTTCCCCCAAAGCATCTTTTGATTGTAGAAAAATGTAATATGAAAGAAGGCTGTGGGATTATTTTAATGAGAAAAATATTAAGTGCAAATTATAGCAAACTTCCTATTATCCACACAATAGGAGATTGTTTTCAAGAAAAAAAGGAAATTTGGAAAACAACTTCTAGTGAGTTTAACTGACTTATATACATAAACTGACAACGTGCTGTGCATCTGTCAGCAGCCTGACTTAAGGATCCGATATCATCAGTAAAGTACTTTACAAGTAAAATACCAAGACAGTGATATCCCAAATCCTACCCACAAAGGATTAGCTACCTGACTCAAATTCTCGTTCTGAATGAGATCTAGGCATACTAGATATACATACAGAAGGAATGGGATTCCAAGAAATTATGTTTCTATTCTTTGCACTAAGACTGGGGAAGGCCTTTATCTTGCCATATCTGAAAATTTTCCTGGCAGAGAAATGATCTTTCCTTTACGTAGAACCTAGAATTTTGATAAACCTGGTTTTCTTCTCCCTCTGTTATCCCATTCCTGGACAGCCCACTTTTGACCCTCAGTGTCCTAGGGGTTTATATGCATGTACTGGAATTGCTATTATTTCCTTTACAGACTGGTCTGGGGCACTGATGTCCACTTAAGATTGTGTACTCCTGTTTATTTAGTAGAGGGAATGGCTAAAATAATGTGTAACTAGATATTTAATGTAATACACAGATACTGAAACGCTTTTCAGTGGTGAAGGTGACAATGATAAGGATAGTAAATGTGTCAAGTAATTAAATAGAAGAAAATTTTTTTTTAAAACGCACAACCTCCTTAAATTAAGCACAACTGAAGACAAAACAGCATAAATTGACAATGTGATGCTGCATATAGTTCAGGTATGTTTTTGTTGGTGTTATTTTATATAAGAAAAAGAGAATCAAAGTTCTTTTCCTCTTTTTTGCCATTTGAAATGGCCCTGGACTTAACCCATCACCCAAAATTTTTGCTGGCACCACTCTGAAGGATGTAAACATAGTAGCTTTTCAGGTATGAGGAGGAGCCTCATGGGAAACCATGTTCAGCGGAGTTGCAGGATACTTTTGCAGCAGATTTTTTTAAATGATGTTTTCTTTGTATCATGTTTAGACTCTCAACTTTTTTCTGTCCTCCACTCATCTATGGCACATACAACTTAAATGTGCCAAAAACAAGACCAATTCTTTCTGAAATATGTTATTTCCAACCAGAATTGAATCAAGGCCAATTTGAGGCTAAATGTAGCATCTAGATTGACGGTGATTACTACTCTTATTATGCTAAAGGTTAATGTAAAGAAAGATCAAAGGGATAGGAAGTGACATATTCGTTTCCTATAAAAATATCAAAAAGAGATCATCAAAATAATCAGAGATTGAAATAAAGTTCTTGGAAACTACTGTATATATGTCCATCATTATCACTATCATCATCATAATAATAAGGACTACAGCAGTAGTAGTAGTAGCAGTAGTAACAATAAATTACCTTGCTTTAGGGACTTAAAATTTTAAGTAATATACAAAATGCTCACTATACAGGCAAATTATAGAATTGGCGCTAGGTTTACTAATGTGTTGCAAAACAAAGCCTGACAAAGTGAGAGTAGTTCAGTTAGTAACATAGAAACAATTGTGGGTCATAGGAAACCATGAAGAAACTTAACATCACTACTTTAGCTCTCCATCAGAAAAAAAACATACATTATTATAGCTACCATTTCTTGGGAACCTACTGAGTCTTGACATCATTGTGAGTTTTACCGTGGAGGTTTATTAGCCTGCTTTAGATTCTATTCACATGCAGATAAGACTTAGTATGGTATGAGTGTAAAAATGAATATTTTGATTTAATTGTGACGGTGTGAGCTGGAACTCAGGAAGTCTGGCTTTGTCCAAATGTCAAAACCATAATATCTGGCACTGATATGTGGAAATGTTTATATAAACTTTTGATAACTAAGAGTATATTCCTTGGAGATCACAGTTTGACTATTCTCTAATTCTTATCAAGTAACAGATATACCTTTGCAGGATAATTTAGACTCCTCATGCAAAAGAAGGGCACTTTCTTGCTATATTAAATGAAGTATATGAAAATCTGATCATGGTCTGTTTTCTGTGGCAAACATGCATAATCTCTAATCTTTACACTGTCCTTGCAAAACAGGAATTACTTAGCACAGTTTTACATATAAAGCTACTGATGTTCAGAGTCCATAAATAACTTTCTTAAGTGCACATTGCTAATAAGTGGCACAACTGAAAATCAGGGGCTGATCTGATTCCAGACTGCTTGCTCCTTTCTTTTACATGCACACAGCTCTGCCTCTTACAAAGCCCACAACAGAGAAAACTGCAGTTCATTAGTTAATGTATTCAACAAATATTTTTATTGAGTATCTGTTATGTTCCAGGTGCTAAAAATACAGTGCTAAAGAAGACCAAGCCCTGCCCTCACGGGTCTTACATTCTAGTTAGGGGAGGATAATAGAAAAATACATTAGGTCATGTGCTATGAAGGAAAATAAAGCAGGGTCAGGGCTATAGAGTGTGAAGGGGGAAGGGATGCTAGTTTAGTTAGTGGTGAGAGAAGGCTTCCATGAGATGACACTGAAAAGAAAACATGAATGAAGTGGAGGATCGAACTTCACGAAGACCTGGTATGAGGCACACCAAGTAAAGGGACAAGCAAGCACAAGGCCTCAGAAATGGGACTGTGCCTGTTGTGTTCAAGTTACAGCAAAGAGGTCAGTATTGCTATACACTCATTGCTATACACTCAGTGAGTGAGGCAGAGAGCGCTGGGAGATGGAAGCTGGAGAGTCAGGCGCAGATCATGAAGAGCTCAAGGCCAACATGAGACAGTTGGAGTTTAAGGATGATGGGAAGCCATTTAGCTGTACGTGAATAGAGGAGGCAAGTTCTGATTCCCATTTGTTAAGTTGGGATAATAATACATTTTAAAATTTCACATTGAAACTGGGGGGATAAAACACTAATAGAGTAGATTATCTTCTCAAAAAGGACAGAACCCTTCTTGTTCAAAGAATTGTTTTTGAGGAAGATGTAAAATAAGATTAATGATAACATTCAGGCCCTTTCCCAGTCTTTACCCTCTGCAAAGGCTCACAGCCCGCATGCTGGCCCTTGACGCTGCCCATGTTAGTGCTTGCTTTGCTCCTCTTGTATTAGCAACTAACATTTGAGGGTCGTTTTTTTTAACTCCTCCTCCCTGAATGCACACTCATCCTTTGTCACCTCAGTCATCTGTCAAGCACAGTGCTGGATACAGAGCAGGAGTTCCATACTTTCTTGTTAAGAATGACTGAATTAACAACATGCAATATGGTTCTTCATTTCAGAGTTAGTGAGACCTTCAATTTCAGTAATAATGTGGATGATACTGAGAGTGCCTATTTATCCAAATTCAAAAGCTATCTGGAGCTTAATAAAGGGCACTCTATATTTCAACAGTCTCTCTCTGTTTTACACTTTGTAGAGACCAAGGTGACCACCAGCACTCCCCATTTGTCTGTTCCATCATCAACCTACAAGGATCTGTCTTAATCAAATTTGACAGTGTAACAAAAACACATCCTAATTTTGATCTTTTGCAGGTTCAGTATGCAAATTTTCTTAAAGGAGTGGTGTTAATGCAAAAAGAAAAGTTATAGAAATAAATTACTTTCAGGGATGAGAGCTAGTTGTTCACAACCAAAGAAAAACTGCCCAGTCCATTTTCTCAAAACCAACAACTTTCAGAAAGTATACTTGATCTACGAATAAATATATTAATACACACATACAATGTTGAACACTTATCTTTCTTTTTTTCACATAAAACTGTTAGCTTTATGAATCTCAGCAAAGGAAATCCATAATTAGTGTCTTTATATCAGTTTGTACAAAAGTGCTAAAAAGCCATTTAGTTGGAATTATAAGAATTTGATGCACTTGTTTGTGGTTTAATTAAATCCAATATGAATAATTTTCAATATGCCTAAAGAAAAGCAAATCAGTAAAGAGAGAAAATATTTTATGCCTTTATTAAGAGCTAACCTTTTATTACCATTATCACATTCTGATTCTGATATACATATCAAATTGGTTTGGGAATCTACATGCTTCAGTCAGGGTTATCATCTACTTCAATAACTCCTAAAATTTCTGTTCTATAACAAAATTCATTGAAGTATATTAAACTATATCAATCTTAAAAAAAATAGTTACTATATTGTTTTAAAGACAAACTGGTTCTAAGGTACTTTCTGATATTCAACAAAACCAATGAATTTACTTTTGTACATTATGAAGGAACAAATAATAAGACTTCCATGCAACCCGGCAGAGACCATAATTTATTCACAATACCACTGAGCCTTAGTAACTGAAAAAGAACCTTACCAATGATTTAGTTCTACCCTGTTTGCAGATGAGACAATCCCACAGATGTCACTGCTGCAAAGCTACCTAGAGGCTCAGACTCAAACTCCAAATATTTCACATTTGTATTTTCTGACAGTAACATTTTACATGAAAGGGGATTTTTAACCTTCAAGGCCCACTCAAATGCTACCTCCTCTATGAAGCCTCTCCTAATCTTTTCAGCAAGAATGAATTTCATTCTCCTCTAAAGGGCAGGCTATGGTACTTTATGCCTCTCCTACAGCAATCATTTTTTCCATCTCATTTTAATCTTTAATTTCATATTTCCTCTAGAAAAATTTTTGAGTCACCCCTGTATCCCAGGGCATAGCGCTATGTCTTGTTCTTGGCAGGTGCTCAGTACATCACTGAATGATGTTAGCCATACCCAAATCTATATGATTGAGAGAGCTGACCATTTCATTTTTTAAAGCAATCTACTGGTTTGAATTGGTCTCTAAATACTGTCAAAAATATATAAAGAACTCGTACAACTCAACAGCATAAAAACAAATAATCCAATTAAGAATGGGCAAAGGATCTGAACAGACGTTTTCCCAAAAACACATGCAAACGGCCAACAGACGCTTGAAAAGGTATTCAATATCATTAATTATCAGGGAAGTGCAAATCAAAGCCACAATGAGATATCACCTCACAGCTGAAAACAGTTATCATCAAACCAAAAAGACAAAAGATAGCAAATGCTGCTGAGGATGTGGAGAAAAGGAAACACTTGTGCACTATCGGTGGGACTGTAAATTGGTACAGCAACTATGGAAAACAATATAAAGTTTCTCCCCAAAATGAAAAATGATCCAGCAATTCCACTTCTGGAACTCTAACCAAAAGAAACAAAAACATTATGTCAAAGAGATATCTGTACCCCTATGTTCATAGCAGCATTATTTACAATAGCCAAGACATGAAAACAACCTGTCAATCAACAGATGAACAGCAAAAAAGTCATATATATATATGTATTTTCAGCCATTTAAAAAAAGAAACTCCTGCCATTTGTGACAACATGGATGGACCTTCGAGGTCACCATGTTAGGCGAAATAAGTCAGAGAAACATATACTGTATGTTCTCACTTATATGAGGAATTTTTTAAAAACTCAGAAAAAAAGAGATCAAGTTTGTGGTTCTCAGAGGTAGGAGGTGAGTAGAGGTGGAGTTGGATGAAGGTGGGGTGGTCAAAAGACACACGCTTCCAGTTGTGAGATGAAGAAGTACCAGAGATCTAATGTACAATATGATGACTATAGTTTCCACTGCTGTGTGGTAGATTTAAAAGCTGTCAAGAGAGTAAATCCAAAGAGTTTTTATCACAAGGAGAAAAACTTTCTATTCTTTTTCTTTTTTTTGTATACAAAATGATGGATGTTAACTAAACTTATTGTAGTAGTCACTTCATAATGCTATATGTAAGTCAAATCATGCTGTACAACTTAAACTTACACAGTGCTGTATGTCAATTATATCTCAGTAAAATTGGGAAAAAGTAAAAAAAAAAAAGACAAATAAAGCTATAACCAATCCAATAAATAAATAAATAAATAAATAAATAAATAAATAAATAAATACTCTCAAATGATATTTCCCTTTTCCCACTAGAATAAGTAGAAAACTTTGATGCAGAGTTCTTGGTCAAAAGTTCCTAGCTCCTAAGTCTCCTGTGCATTACCAGGAGTGGGGGATGTGAACACCAGGCCCTTGGGTTCCCAGTGACCTTGCTCTCCTTACCCAGAGTGTGTCTGGATACTTGGAGAGCTTGCTTCTCCAGACTCTTTAAGAGTCTGCATTACCTTATCCAGTGGGAACAAATTAGAAGGATATGTAAGAAAAGAGAAACAGTTTACGGGACCAGGAATTTTCATCCATTCTGCTTTCAGAATATAAAGGCCCTGAAAGAATGTCTCAGAGGATTTCTACTCACATGGAATGGAAATGTGCCATCAGTTTGCAAACATGTATCAGACATGTGCAAAATAAAGCCTACTAGAGCCATATCTTATTAGCATATAACAATTGTTGAAGCCTCTTTGAGTTTTCAGAGGGCACAAACTACACACAATTCCTTTAAGGCTCAAAACGCAAAGCAAGACATACTAGATATTAAATACAAATTTCACTCAAGAACATATCCACAGGCTGAATGTGCCTCACTATAAGAAAGTCTTGCACTGAAGCAGTAATATGTGCTATTTGGGTGGGAAATGTTTAATAATGCTGATGCAGTTCCCACAATCCCTACCTGAAAGCTTGGATCCAGATGTGTTTTGGAGCTCAGCATTTTTCAGATTTTGGAAATACAGAGCATATGCCACATATTAATGCTCTCACTGGGATCTGGGGCAATTAACACTCTCATCGGTATCTAGGACAACACACTCTATTCAAATACATTATACAGCAAAATGTTGGAATAATCACACTGAGGGAGATAAACTGAACTTCAGTTCTTCCCAGGCTTTGTTACAAAATTAGTTAAGGTCAAGTTTTGCCTCCCAGTTACCAGTTTTCAGAGTGTTTTATTGCTACCTACCAATCAGTGCTAAAGAGAAATAATTTAACCTCTTCATGTGCTGTAACCAAAAACTTGGTAATAATGTGAGACACCTAAAACTTTCAAAGAATCCCTTTTCACTTGATGAAGAATCACAACATTCCTCAACTCCCACACACTGCCTCAATAGGAATAATCTTAACTGCTCTCTGTTGAGGGCTTTGCGTCCCTGAGCTACGTGTCTCATAAAGATTCTTTTTTTTCTGTTTTGTCCTATGACATAACTTAATAAATATACAAGGTTAAGCTGTATGTTTTAATTTAACCATGATTTCCTTCTCTATTTTAGAAAGATTAAAACATGGAGTTCCTTCTTTTCTATTTTAAATGTTGTGGGTAAATCATTCTACCAGATAATCATTCAACAAAAGATCTAAGGTTTGGGGACTTTTGTTAAGCCTTATTTGCAAATATACAATGTGTGCCTCTTTTAAATATGTCACAGATATCACTTTGGCTTGTGATGTGTCGTTTTGTTAAACCTCCTACCACCAGAAC
The DNA here is from genome assembly GCF_030028045.1 of Hippopotamus amphibius kiboko. NCBI lineage: Eukaryota > Metazoa > Chordata > Mammalia > Artiodactyla > Hippopotamidae > Hippopotamus > Hippopotamus amphibius. Next base: position 87,566,579 of record NC_080187.1, read on the forward strand.
AGAACCCAGGAGCTTTCTTCATTTTAGTGCCCTGTTTTTCATGTTGTCCTTTTAATCCTAATGAAACGATACCAAGTCAGGTTCATTTTGATTGATACAAATTACAAAACATACTCCGGACAAAATACTGCTCTGCAACATGGAAGCAATGTCATTCAATCCAAAGAGAAAATCTACCTGTGGGGTGTGAGTGAAACAGCCCTCGTTCGGAGAAGATGTTAACATATTAGTATTTCACATTTTCCTCAGCGAGTTACTTCTTACGTGAGTCTTCCCCACAAAAGTATGCCTTTTTTAAATCAGCACTATGAAACTTTTGGCCACTGAAACAAAAAAAAAAAACTACCAGCATTTTACTAGAAGGCTCTGAAACTGAAAAGCATTTAAAGCTTCAAAATTACCCTCTGTTTCATTGGTTACTTAATACACAGCACTTATACAACCTCAAATAAAATATTTTTTAAACCATGGTTCTGACAACTCCAAGTTTAAGTAAGTGGGGAGAGGAAGATTTGCTATAATGTGAAAAGATTTAGGATCACTTTTAGTTCTTTTTCAATTCAATCCTTTGTCTCTTTCTGCCCCTCTGTCTGTCTGTCTGTCTCTATCTACACACACCCCCCCCAACACACACACACTCTTAAGACTAATAATAGTCTGTTTAATAAAACAAGGCGTCTGTGGAATTATCACAAGAAATTACTTCTGTGCCTAGTTTTAGACTGAATGATTTACTGCGTTTCCCTTCATCCTTAAGTTGCATATTCATTGCTGTATTTTCCTCTAACTGCTGTCACTTAAATTGTCACGTAGAATAGGGCAACTCAGGGTCAGTTTATATAAGCGGCATCAATCTGAAGAATTTCATCGGTCTTTATTTCAAGGCATTATGCAAAGAAAACTGACATTAAGAGAGCCTTAACTGACAGCAAATGAAATCAATCAGCAAATCACTAAGCCATAATAAACTCACTCAATTTGTAGATAACCCTTCCTTTCCCGGGTCTTCACCTAGGCAGTCCATCAAATGCTGTTTTTTGTCCAAGAAGCTAAAATGAATAGCAATTCTGTTGTAGCACTTGAAAGTTCAAGTGCTCACAGGCTTCAGTCTCTCAATAATAAGCATTAAAAGGTATTACCGAGCAGGGTTATACTTAAATAGGTTTCAAAAATGAAAAAAAAAGATAAAGGGTCAAGTTTGGGAGTTTTTGCCTCTTAATGTTAATGGCAAAGAAATGATGTTCTTATCATTCAGAAGCTTTTCTGCTTTGAGCTACCTAGAACTGGAAATTGTAACAACAACAACAAAAAAGCTCTATATTTTCATATGTTTTGTGTTTTTCTTTTTTACTAGGTGTGTCTCAAACATTTCACATACAGGCAAATATTGTCACCATTTCAGAGTTGGAATTTGAAGTCCAAAAAAAAAAATTAAAAGGTATAAAGGTAACGAAATGAGTTAAAAGAACATATGAAAACAGCAGTAATGCTTAAATTACTTTGTAGAATAATTACTCAAATAGAAGTGTATGGCAGGCATTCACCAAAGTGTTAGCAGTGGCCTTCTACTGAGCTGTAAGGAAACACTAGAGTTGTGGAACATTTTATTCTTTTTATTGCACATGTTGCTACTAAAGTGAAACCTGTATCAAACAGGTCATCAGTCAAAAGTCTCCAAGAGTCAAAATGGTAAAACATTCCTTAATGTACTTAGGTTACTCTTCCTGAAACCCAGGCCTGTTTGCAGTTCAGTCCAACAAAGCTTATATGAATTTAGCATTTTACAATATAAAAGGACCCTCACATGTGCATTATCTCACCTGATCACCCCACAACTCTGTGAGAGCAAGACAGGTGTTACCACCCCCCTTTAAAGATGAGGAAACAGGGGACTCAGAGCTGTTGAGTGACCTGCCAAGGTGGTTAAATTACAGAGCCAGGACTTCAATCCAGGCATTCTGACTCTCCACGTAGGCTTTCTCCAATACTACATTGCTTGCCTCTTTCCCCAGCAGACAAAATTATTTTATCTCTTCCAAATTCCCATTCTGATCAACATGATGCTTCTAGCAAACTCAATGACATACAGAAGACTGCACAGATTCATGGTTACCAACTTCCCCATCATCTGATTTATTTATTTGTCTTTTAGAAAGGGCAAAAATCTCAACCTGACTTTGAAAACTAAGCGAGTTTACACCTGATCAAGGAATGTTTATAAGCCAAATATTTAAAGGAAGACAATTTAAAAACTACCTATTAGTGCTGTTTAATTTCCAAAGTTCTTTCATCCATGTCATATGATCCTCACAACTGCCCCAAGATGCAGCAGGGTGAGTATCATCAACTCCATGTTACAGATGATGCTGATGCACCAGGAGAATTACGGGCCAAAAGCTCACAGGATAGTGTTCCAGTAGCACTCTTAGCACCACAAGGATAATAATTCATATTCATCCTTTACAAGAAAGGACAATGTTATTTTCCATGAGAAAAAGACAACAACTGGATAAAATAATGAGAATTCCTATTACCTGTGTAATTTGTGTCTATGGGGGAAGGAGTCCACCTGTTCTGTGGCTAATCCTATTACTTTCTGGTAAAGTTGTAAAACCTCTTCAACCTTCTGTGATAGTGACTCTGCTATGATTTTATTTTCTTTCAAATTATACTTCCTTGTAATACACAAAGGAAGAAATTATTTTTTTAAAGCTGGAAAAAAAAAGACTTTATTTTAAATAATTCCTCTCAGATTTTACTTAGTGTCAGTTCAGATCACTGATAACAGGTCATTCCCACAGGGAATAATTTATGAATATTTTCAGCTGAGTTAACAAGTAGGGAGTCACAAGATTCCTCAACATAAGATTCTATGTAGCAGAAGCTTTATACAGATGCATTTCCTTGCCCTCATATGTCATCCTGTCATTTTCAAAAGGCGAAGAGAGATTAAAGTCCCAACAAGAAAAAAAAAACATTATTTCAGACCACCACTAACCTGAAATAAAACCCGTGATGCAAGATGTAAAATGTCCCATCAGCTAAACAATAAAAAACAAAGCAAAAAACAAACAAAAAACCCCAACTTTTTAGCACTCCTAGCCTTAACAGACCTTCTTTTTTTAGAAATCTTAGCTATCACTTAATGCCCAAGATAATGTTTTAACTACAGATACAAAGAAAAATACTTTTTTTTACAAGTCTTTTAAAATATAAAATATGGGGACTAAGAAAATAATGGTAGCATATATCACCTGGTAAAATATCTGGATGAAAAAGCATAATTCTACATTTTTACTCTCAAGATTCTGCCTTAAAATTCTGATTGATGTGTCCCCCTACACCCTCCACCACCACCATCAGACTACCAAAAATACAAACAAACGAACAAAACCTGCAAATCAAATAGGCAGAGGAAGGAAAGAGAGGAGGAAGAAAGGCAGGGAGGGTGAGAGGACTCAGGTGATGACTCCTGAACTGCTCTATTAATGACTGACATGAGAAGCTTAAGTTTCCAGCAAAGTCTTTCTGGTCAACAAAAACTAGAACGTCCTGAAACCTTAGGAGAAGATACAGATTCAGAACAACAAGGCATAACTCACAATGACTATAAATCAATGTTTAAATGCGATTATCTAATTATTTAATCACTGTTGTCCCAATTTGCAACACACCCTAAAATTAGTCCTTCTGTACACATTAACTTCTTACTTCTCTTTATATTTTGTTTCATTTAGCATGGCTCACAGCTCTAGTACCAGCAAATTCTGAAGAAACTTAACGTCTGCTTGAACATTATCAAATCTTCAAGGTAGAATTCTAAAATTTTAACTAGCAAATAAAAATATTTTCTCTGACAGTATTACATCAGAAAATGCCATTTAGGTGCTTCCCTGGCAGCACGGTGGTTAAGAGTCCACCTGCCAATGCAGGGGACACGGGAAGATCCCAGGTCGGGAAGATTCCACATGCCAGGGAGCAACTAAGCCTGTGTGCCACAACTACTGAGCCTGTGCTCTAGAGCCCGCGAGCCACAACTACTGAGCCTGTGTGCCACAACTACTGAGCCTGTGTGCCGCAACTACTGAAGCCTGCGCACCTAGAGCCTGTGCTCTACAACAAGAGAAGCCATCGCACTGAGAAGCGCATGCAATGCAATGAAGAGTAGCCCCTGCTCGCCACAACCAGAGAAAGCCTGTGTGCAGCAACAAAGACCCAACGCAGCCAATAAATAAATACATAAATAAACAAATGTATTAAAAAAAGAAAGGAAGAAAAGAAAATGCCGTTTATTGGTCCTGGTGTCAACATGAAAAACAAATGTACTAATTCTTACATTCATCCTTGCGTTTAGCCTCAGATCCAGGACATTAAGGTTCCTCATTGGCACAACTTATATTTTGTGGAACTAGAGATTCTTGTCAAGCAGCTAGATGAGACAAAGGATGGCATTTTTCCATCAAAATGCATTTATTCTCAGATGAACCATATGATTTTCCAGCTAATTGTTCTTCCCTAACAAACAGCTCTTCCCTGGCAAGCTCTTTCAGCCTTTGAAGAAGGTAGCATTTCAACATTCTCTTTGATGCCACAACCGAATTCTAAAATCATTTTATGTTTTTTAATTCAAAAGATATTTTGATTTTAGAATTTAAAGAGAATTGCACACTCATTGATAACAACTTTAGATAGCCCCCAAATCTTTTCAATACCTTATTACTAAAATGACCCCACTTAACCATAAAGGTCAGATTTCCAATAATGCCAAACATTCAAAGCATAGTCATGGACCCAGAAATAAATGAAAAAGAATATCTGTGAGACATATAGCTGTCACAAAATATATTCTCTTTACTTCACCATGGAGACTCTTAGACTAAACTTTGACAACTCTGTAAATTAAGGACCCAGTAAGAATGGACATCTGAAATCAGGAAGACCTAAATTACAAAAAGAAGGTAAAACTTTCTGTTAGTATCAGAAAATAAAGACCATACTTTAAAAAGGAAACTAAAGAACTAATAGAAGTCATTTAGTCTTTCAGGAACAATTTTACATATTTGACAAGATTTCTATTCAAAATGGCTGATTTTCATGTATTAAAAATAATCAGATTATCTGAAAATTCACTTATGGGGATGGGATAACTTGAAGAAGAAAATACCTAAGTAATACAAGATTTCAAGTAAAATTACCTAACATTTCTTTAACTTCTAACTATGCCCAAATGAAGACATTTTGTGTACAACAGTTAGAAGGCTGCTGCATTAAGCAATGTTAACAGGAACATGTAAAAAATTATTAAGAGTGATCCTTGATGTTTTTATTCCCTGACAGTTTAGGTACATAGGTACAGATATTTATTTCTTCCTTCTCTACATTAAAAAAAAAACATCCCTTCAAGATGCTCTTTTTATGATTTTAACTTTATAATTTATAAATACAACAAAATAGCTGGAAGAAATTTCTGTGCCTGGAAAGTAAGTCAAATGTAAAAAACCATGGTATCCCAAAAGTTTTGGGTATAACGCATAACAAACAACTATACCAAGTAAGGACTTTGTAATAACATGGTAGGTTATGGGCGATTAAAGGATTAGTGGGTTTACGGTGAAGACGGTGTTGTTTAAAATCTTCATAAATAAATGGTTTCGCAATGAAGCCTTTCTAATTAAGTGTTTATAAACATATATTTATAAAATATACTACATTTCCAGAGGTACAGTTATTGTGCACTAAGCCTTAAACACTTTTATGAGATGGTTCAGGGGACTTTCCCTTTCAAACGAAGTGGGTTTAAAGTTTTTAAAAAAATTGATCTCAAGTCTCTTAAAGGCATGCACAACTTAGGCACAGCAGCTTTCTGAGTCAATCTGTCCAATGTCTGAAATCAAGTATTCGTTCACCCATACATACTCGGGGCCTCCTCAGTGTGAGGTGGGATCCTGAGCTCTGATGGCACAGCAGTGAACAAAACTAAGTTCTTGGCCTCATGCAGCTTTCGTGTTAATGGAGAGCTAATAAATAGTGAGTGTTTACAATGCACCTGTCACTGTTCTAAGCACTTCAGATGGATTAACCCATTTAATCTTCACACTGAGTTAGAAACTTCTATTATTTTCATTTACAGAAGAAGAGCCTGAGATACACAGCTTAAGTAACTTTTCCCATTAACGTCTTTTGGATTTCTATTCTCCCCATGATCTCCTCACAAATGAAACTGTATTTTACAGACAGACCCTACCTTTATTTTTTTTCCTCTCAGGCATCTTAACACACCCCTCCTACTATGCCATGGTTTACAAAAGGCAGAAAGGCATGATTAAAAGGATGAATGGATCAGTTACCCTACTCACTAGATATGTGACATTTAGCAATTTACTTCATCTCAATAAACTTCAGCTTCTTCCCCTGTAAAGTGGATAAAAGCAGAGCACCTATTATTCATAGGGTTGTTGCAGGGATTAACTGAGAGAATAAACGTAAGGTGCTTATTAGCAAAGTAACTGGTACAGAATAAGCACTCAATAATAACAATAATATCAATATTGATATTGTTCTAGGTTATTTATTGTTGAATGGGAATGGAGGCACAAACATTTATTGGATGCCTGCTAATATTTTCCAGATATTAAAAACATCACATATTACAATTATTGAAAAAACATAATTCAAAGACAATAAATAACAGGTATTATTTTTATAAAGTATGGACAGAATATTTTTTCTTACAAAGTCCTCTGCATTCACAATGTACTGGGCTTTTCAGCTAAAGCTAACTTATCTAATCTAGGTGTTTTATTTTTCTCCAGTATCTTAGTAGACTAATATGCTGTTATTTAGGAGATAAAAGCCCAGGTATAATAATTCTAAACTTGCCATAGGAGCTTTGACAGGGGTTTCATTGGTAACAAGGCCTCATTGGAAGGTCAAGTAACAAGGAAAAGTAAATAAGGAGCTAAAGCTGATCTTGATCAAAATTATTTAAAGCTTTTGAAGAAACAAGGAAGAGTGAAGGAACCAAATGGAAAGATATAGAGAAAAGATTCTAAGTAACCATTTCTTAAAAAAAGCAAAAACAAAAACAAAAACAAAAAAATACCCACCCTTCAAGAATAATAACATCAGGCTACTGTTGCATGCTTCGTCTTTACAAGGTGTCCATACTGGCCCCAATAATAAGAGCCACCATGCATCGTCTGCTTTCTTTTTGCTCTCTACTTTATATGCATTGCCTTGTTCAAACTTACTACAAGCCTGAGAAATTGTTAGCATTCCACTTTGTTACAGATAAGGAAACTGAGGCTAAAAGCTAACAGATTTCAGAGACTAGTTAGAACTGAATTATCTCCTATAGGACAGTATCAGTCACCAGCTCTTCTGGGTAGAAAGAGATAAGGTAATCCACTCATCCTCTTCAACTTTCAGTCTGCTTACTGGTCTTCCTTCCACTCAGGATTTTACCTGTAATAAAGCCTGACCCTTTGGAAAAGACTAGCAGTGGCTGTCTAGGAAAACTTCAGCTCCTACCCATCTAAATGATGGTTGGATATGTTGGCCAAATAATTCAGACACTACCACAACCTGCATAGTGGTCCTCCCCTCACCATAATCAAAGCCTGTGCATAATCAAAGGTTGAATAGTCCACTTCACCAGCACACAGTACAAAGCTAAACAAATACTGAATTCCTAAATATGTAGCCAGACTTAGCATTAATATATATATTTATATACTGCAACAGGTGAAAAGTAGAGTTCCATAATATTAGCCTGTCAAGCGGAAACAGAATTTTTTGTCTGTGAATTTGTCTACAATACAGCATAAACTATGATCTACATCATACACAGATGCATAATGTATACCCTGTAAATGGCAGAAAAACTCCATTATAGATTTCAAAGTTTCCATGCTTACCATTTAACACACGTGTCTAGATTTTTTACTGTCAGATTTTAGCAGTTCAGGCTTTGCAGTCAGATACACATAGACTTAAACCCAGACTCCAGGCCCTGCCATTTACTTGCTGTTGGTCTGAGGAGAGTTATCTGCTATAGTTGTTGTTTTTCAATTGTAAAATGGAAATAATGCCATCTATTTGACAGGTCCATTGTGAGAATTAATTGAGGTCATTTATTAAAGAGCTAGGCATGATACCTGCTACATAGTAAGTGCTCACTAAAATGGTAGTTATTATTATTATAATTAAAGTCTTCAATTAATACAGTGCCTTTCTTCTCAAAGTACTCCATATCACCAACTGTGTGCCTGTGTGCACGTGTGTGTCTGTGTCAAACCCAAATCATGTGCTCTTCTCTGCGCAGGATATTAAACCAAAACATATATTACTAAACTACAATGCATGTTACAGCACATCAATACAAAACTTACACAAGTGTTTAGGTATATGGCAACCCACACAACTATTTTTATCAGAACTTGGAAAAGACAGTAGTTTAAAATCCAGGCCTATACATTTCCTTTCAGTTATTCACAGATGTCAGAACTCTAGAGAGTTCATGCTTTGCCTCAAAAAATGGCATTCTTAGGAATCAGTCTTTTTCCAAATCACCACAATCTAGAGCTTGCGGGAAGTCTTTGTGAGTTATGACAAGTACTAAATCCTGTGAGATTCCGAATTAAGATAACCAAGTAAAGGATAACTTTACAACCACTAGAAAAATCTCAAATCATATTGTACTCAAATATAATCAAATTTTAAATGTACATCTTAATCTTTTACTAAATAACAGTACAGTATTCTAGCCTATAACTGAAAATAAAAATGTCTTATGCTTTGTTTTACAGACATACATTTTAGATATATTGTCGGACAATCTAATGAAAAAAACAAGTATTTTTTTCTTTGTTGAGCATTAATTTGCTAATGACAAATTAAATTAGGGTATGGAGCACATAGGAAAAAGTTAACACAGCCCCACTTGTACAAAGCTAAAATTTCACAGGGTCATAAACTGAAGAATGAAGAAGTTTCTCTTAAACCTCAAAGTGTGAAACAGAGACTCAGTTTTAAGAGTTATTTCTCTTAAATACACTGAAAAATCTAGGGTGCTATTGCACAAGGAAGGACAACCTCTTTTGAATTACCAGGCTCCCTATAGTTTACATAAGGTCGATAGATTTTTATAATAAAGAAATAGGGCATTAAAGGGAGAATAAAATACATACTAAATTTTGTTTTGTTTGAATAAAAAATATTTTTAACCCTAAGGAAAAAAATGATCACAATAACCTAATAGTAACTTGTTAGAATAGAAAGCTAGCTGCACCCTCTGAAAATAAATATGTTTTTGAAAATAAATACCTTTATTAAGTTTAAAGTTACTTGAGGTTTTATGATTTGGTGCTTTGAGTTTTATAAATGAAATAACCCAGTTGGCATATATTACAATGTTCATTAAAAGTAAACATTGAGGTATAAAATAGTCTTCAATGCAAAGCACAGCTAGGTTCTAGATTCACTGAAATTAAATTACCACCTAAGAAATGTTGGATATACTTTGGAATTAACACTGAAAAATGTCAAATATCTCTCCTGATAATTTTATCTAAAGTGATTTATTTTAAAACAATAAGAGCTACAAATTCAGACTAGCTTAAAGAGATAACAGCCTAATGTCTTACAGTCCTCTGCTGCCCAGAAATATGTTCTTTTAATACTGTACTTAGCTTTAAAACACATGTTTTTCCTTGGTTTAAAAAAAAAATTCCTTTCTGGATTATTTAATTGGCTAGTTCTAGGCTTTAAAGAAAAAAACACAATTATTTGTGAAATATAGTGTTACATGACAGAAGAAATACGAGGAGAAATTATTTGCATCTTCTTTAAGTTAGTCACAACACTTTGAGGCTTCCATTCTCCCCAGTTAGTGCAATTTCTTTTTCTACATGTCTCGGTAGCAAACAACGTTATTTAGACTCTAACCTGGCACGCTATAACCTCTGGCCCGCCCTTGAGCCCCTCCATTGCAAAGGTCTCCAGGTGCAGTCTGGGTAGCTGCAGGGTGAAGTCATTCCTACTTGCCGCAGTCCGTGACAGCGAGATCTGATCTCTGACCTAAAGGGAAAAAAATAGCATCAATGGTAATTCCCCTTCAGACACATTAACTGGGATGAACTGGGTCCCCTTGAGCCCACTGAGTGGACTTGCATTGATCGCTGGACCTGAAATCCATGAATAAATTTAGGACTAATTGATTTTTCGTTGCAAATAAATCTCTAATTCAGAGTGCTGGGGGAGAATGTTAAGAAGAAAAAGCATCCGCCTGCTTGAAATGAGGGAGGGAAGAAGAGTCACTGCAGCTCTTCTGATCAAGAGGTTTTGAATTATTTTTTCACTGTTCTACCCTCAAAAGAAAAAGGAAAGAAGGAAAAAACATCCACAAAATCAAAAATAAACAGCAATCTCCTACTTATTCTCACCTTCTTAATAACATGTTTAATTTAACTGGTATTAACTGATATATATTAAACAAGATAGTTATTAGGTACTAGTCTTTGAAAAGAAAACTTCAATATGTACCCTAGAATAAAAACAAATTTGCTCAACACACAAGGAGACTTAAAAATATACTAGCAAGAGGTTTATTTGCCCTCTTTACTCTAAATTAAACCTGAGTCTTAAAATACATATAAACCAACTTGGTCACACAACTTCTAAATAAAATAATGGATAAAATTAGTGTTTGTAATATATTTTAAGTACTCGGAAAGGTAACAATACAAACAATCACAGATACAGGAGAAAAACCAATTCTCCAGCTAGCCTCTGCATCACAGGCAGTTGATATTACACTGCCACCTTCTGGACACATGAGAAATACTCATTATATAATATAAACATATAAGAAAATGCTCAGAAACAGTTATTTTCATTTTTAATTTCCAAACTTAGTAAAAGCCTCAAAAATTCCACAGCTTAGTTTTCTTTTAAGACCAGTGATCTCTCATCTTTAATCATATAGTTTAATGACAGGAATTTTCATATGTATGTATATTTCCTAACTTTCCTTATGCCTGAATAGGTTCTAAAAATTTCTCTCTTTGACACTATATATTTGATAAATAGTATACAAATAGCTTAAAGCCATAGGACAAAATGAGTTTTTATGAGGTAGCAAAGGTCAAGAATGGGGAGAACTATCACTGCACAAATAAATATATTTATCTCTCTAGTTTTATCTGAGCAACTTCATATGTAACTTGGCAATAACATATGATAGAAAACCCCACCTTCATTTTTCTATTCCACTTGGGCAGCTTGTAAAATTGTTTGAATTATTCCTTACTTTATGAATGAACTATCATACTACATAGGGTTTCCTTAAATCAGCAAACATACACAAACACATGATGACATCTTTCATCGTTCGTGCTAATCTAGGCTATAAAAATCCTTATACTCTCAAGTGGAGCTGAAGAATTTTTGTCAATAAGTGAATGTCAAAGTGTATGTTGTAAAACATACACTATAATGCAATTTCTATAATTGTGTGAGTATGATATTCACGCCAGAGTCCTAATTCAAAATGTATATTTATCTGTGACATTCTCCAGTCCTCAGTCAAGATGAGAATGCTTTAACTCACTTAACAAAATAAATCATATTTTATAAATGTCTTTGCTTTAGGTTTTATATTTTATATGTGTGGACACCTTCTCTTGCCTTTTTTTTTTTTTGTCACCAATGTGCACTCAGATAAAAGAAAACATTAATGTGAATTAAGGTACTGAGAATTTATCAACATCAAACCACTAGTGTTCTGCCTTCTACCCTTCTGAACAACAGTCAATAGATCTAAATATTTTACTGCACCCTGGCCAATTCATTGTTTGATGTTTAAAAACTCACCCAGAATCAAAGAAAATTTATTAAATTTGAGCCCCCAAATGAGATACTATTAGCTTTGAAAGTCAAGTTTAACTGCGATATTGATGATTCTCTTTTTTCTGTGACAAAATTCACTAGGGAAATCCTGGATGTCAAAGTACAAAAGCAGATTGCTAATATGGGCGGGGTGGGGGGGCGGGGGGAGTATGAGCAGTGTAGGTATAATCCACAACACACTCCGAGCACTGGAGGTCCTGTAACCCGGTTAATATCAGGCACCATACTTCATCTGTGAAGCTTGACATATAGGAACAGTAAGCCACATTTTATATTCTCTAAATAAACTTTCTGAACAACATTAAGCTGGGGCATCTGGCATTTAAAACTGTGATTTACTGTCAAATTAACATTTTCACTACAACATTATTTAATTTGCCAAATGAAGTAATTCTTTGTATTTGTATTAGATAGGGAAAAAACTGAAAATGCAGTTGTATTGCTAAATGTAATGGTGGGCATCATAATTACAACATTATTTGAATAACATGCATGTGTTAATACTATCTGTTGAATGTTGACAGTACCATCAAGAGACAGTGTCCCATGACATATCACAGATATAATATCACAAATATTTCTACTAAAATTTAAGAGTTTTTCCCCCCACTTTTAAATTAAATCAAAACTTTGAAAATAGGCATCTAAAACATCCTCCAAATACTTCAAGAAAAAGGTTTTTTTTAAGTCTTGATAAAGGATTGACTAGGAATTCTTTTATTCTAATGGATAAAGGGAGGGAAAGCATCATGTTGAAAGAATACAAAACAGTGTCACTAGGACAAGTGAAAATATAATGGGGCAGCAAAGAGCAGGAAGGAAAGGTGACAAGAAACAGGAAAAATAAAAGGTGAAAATGGGAGACTGTTCAAAAAGAATGCAAAAGGCAAGTCTCAATATCAATGTGAGAACAAGGGTAAATAGGGAAGAGATTCAATACAGAACATTAATAGAAAGACTCAAACCTTATTGCATTAAATTAGTTCTTGAGAAAAACAGAACAGCAGGCTGAGAACAAAGTGACTAAGAGCAGAAAAGAGAGAAGAGATTTCTTTAGGAAATACTGCCCACTGGATATAAAGTGGTATCTTTCAAAAATGAGGATTTAAAGTAAATTTCTTTACTTTCAAAAACATTTTAGGATTAGAACAACCATCATCACCTGTCTATAGATTAAATTATAATTTCAAATTAATCTGAAATTGTAATTTCAAAAACCAGCATTTAATTCTGCTACAGTACATCATTATTCATCCTATAATTGAGATTCTATACTTTTTACTCTGATTTATTGATATATGTGAGCAATAAATATATATAATATTTTTCTACTTTAAAATGGCTAACAGTTCATTTTAACATATAATAAAATTTTTCAAAGAATTCCACAATATAAATCTCAACCATTAAATTGTATACATTTTTATAACATTCTATAAAAACTATACAATTCATAAAATTTTGACGAAGAATAAAGAAAAGCATACCTATACTGTTCCATTCTAAAATTTTGATTTTAGAAATAGTTTACTTTCTCCCTTTCTTACTATATACTTTCAGAAAGCAGATATTTCTCAAAGATATGCCATAAGAAATAAGAGAAACAGAAGCATGTAGAGAAAAATGAAACTTTTTAAGAAGTTAAATATAGTTATGAAATATTTATTTTATTGTAACAATCCAGTTCCAGATTTAAGTGATTCTTCAGGTCCAAACTGTACTGTTCCTACTCCTCTGATTAGCCTTTTCTCACAAGCCACCAACCTTTCCTAATTTTCTGTACTCCTACTAAAACCCACAAAAAACTATTTCTGCTAGATACATCAACTATGAAATTAAACTAGTCATTTTTAGAAAAACTGCTCAACTCTCAAAATATGAACCTGCATCTTGTACAGCTACATCATGTACAGCTACAAGGCCCTCTGCACCCAATGTTCCAATTAATTTTTTTAAATTCATAAAATATGGTACTAGTTGTGTTTTTACCAATAGGATACCCAGGAAGAAGCAGTAAGCATTGTAGACAAAAAATCAGATACATTTGAGAACATGTGTAAGAAGATGTACACAATGCCTGAGTCGTGAATGCCTGGGAAAAGCAACTGATAATCGGACTTTACATCATTCTCCTGACCTGCCTAAAATCTTACTCCTTCCAACCTATTATGGCCTCCAATACTTCAAAATAAACCTTCTTACCAGAGAGATTTCCATCATATACAGATCCCAATAACTTCTACTCTTATCATCCTATGTTCAGGTTTTACTATGCCTCCATTCCCTGCCTTCCTTTGTCTTACTTCCTCCTCTGTACTTCCTTCCACTTCCATTGATTCCTTATTGCTTTCCCTTCTCTCTTTATTCTACTTTTCATCCTATACACTACAACAGCCTATGCATTATTTTTCACCCTATGCACTAGAGAGCAGGGTGCAGTTGGCACACTACAGCCCAGGGACCAAATCCAGACCACCGCCAGTTATTGTAAATAAAGTTTTATTGGAACACAGCCACACCCACTCACTTAGCTATTGTCTTTGGCTGCTTTCCTGCTACAAGGACAGAGTTGAATAGTTGAGACAGAGACTATATGGTCCACAAAGCCTAAAATATTTACTATCTGGCCCTTTACAGAAAATGTTAGAGGTATAGAAGGAAAGGCTATACTTTTCACCATCTATAATTTTTTTAAAAATGACCACATCTCATCAGAGAATGTATGAACAATTTCTAGTGAGTAAACATTCTACCACTAATACAGGGTGCCATCTCACAGATACTTTCTGGCTCCTTCTTTCAAGTTTTACATAGTCTAGTATACAACTTGACTGGGTCTAACTTTCCTGGCACAACGACTGATCACCACTCTAATACCTAAATGACAGAAAATCTGGTTAAACAAGTAGCACAGGCATACTAGAGAGCATTTTGTAAATACAGAGAGAAGGAAATCTGCCAGAGTTAACTACATACTCTGCGATAACACTAGCAGCAGAAAAACCCTATGCATACAGAGGTTCTTAGTAAGCATGTGATCAAGTAAGAACATCATTCCAAACTCACAAATTCTACAAGGCAGTAGGAAAGAGAGGATAACAAAAAGATATTTAGACAGTTCTAGGACCCTGGTATGTGCCTAGTGATGGAAGCAGGGATTAAAGCATGTCAACGCAATGGAAATGACATTTACAAATTGGACGGTTATAACTAAACGGATATCTCCCTCTTTTACCTTTTCCTTAACTAATTAATTTGTGAAATGGGTAGAGTACAGTACTCTTCTTATTAGTAACAATACCACTAGCACTTCTAAAAGTACTTCATACTCTTCAGAGTACTCACCACACTACCTGACTTCATTCTGTCATCCACCTTGTGAAAGAGCTATTGCCATCCCTAACACGAGGATACTGTATTCAGTGCTCCTAGCAACAAATAATACAGCTTCAATATCTATAAAGAACAGTTAATAGCTGAGGAAATTGCTCAAGATTTTGGTACTCCTTTCATTTTCCTACCTAAAAAGCAGCACTATTTTATTTTGCCTTTTCCTTGTCCCTTGTCTGGCAAGCTTAGCAAAAATGTGGGTCTTAAAAGTAGTTTTGTGACAAGCAGTGGAGACTATTATTGAAACATCCTTATTTTCCTCAGTAGTTTCATTGGACCTGTGGGCATTTTCATTCATTCATGTTTCTTCCCTCCCACCCTTCTCCCCTGTTCTCTCTCTCTCTCTCTCTCACACACACACATGCACACACAATTATACTGAGAGACAAGTACCTGTGCAGCAGTTATCCTCATACAATGGCCATAATCTCACACGGAAGATCCCTAAACTATGAGGCCCCAAGATATATGCAACAGTCCCTGCTGTGTTCCACACCTATGGGAAGGAGGTGTTGGCACTCGCAGCAGAAGCAAGTGCTCCACTGGTGCTGCAGCAAGCACAGAAACCCCTCACTTGAAAAGAAGGAAGTGAGAAACTAGCCTTCTTTTTGCTGGCAGGTTATTTAACTTAACCTACAACTCTGGAGCAGAGCCAGAACTCTCCAATGACTGCCTGCTGCTGTCACCAGAAAAAAAGGGCAAAATCTACCACTATCACAGCCACCCCACACATTATAGTTCCATCCCAATTATGGAACTAAAAAGCTGATCTCTTGAATCAAATTATCAAGCTGGCTATATTCCAATTAAGGATCTGAAAAAGTGAACCCTCAAATCAAATTACCAAACTGGAAAATAGGGTGATTTAATCATGGACATCTTATAAAAGCACTAGACAGCATGATGAATCTGTGGTGTAGGTTATATACCATGGAATGCACCTCACAAATAGATTACTGTGACCTATTTAAACAAACACAAAACCCATACTCGAAAACAGAGAAATATATTTATAAATTGCTACTGTCCCCCTCACTGAGATATTTTCTTTCCTAGGGTAAATTATTTCAAAGGGTAAAGAGAGACACACACTGAAATTAGTTATTTAGATGTGTTTAAGCTAAAACCTGATAAGTACGCGTACATGACATTCTGTGGTCTCATCTTTAGTTTGTCAAGGTTTTTACATCCCTCTTGAGCTAGAGTACCATTTTTAGCTTGGCTAGGTCAGAATGACACTGAACAATATGAATGATGACACACAAGACAGCTATGTGGACAGAGTTGTCATCAGCAAGCCAGCTGTGCTAACACCTGTATGTCCTGCACAGCTGATCTTCTGAACCAGGATCAAGAAACTAAGAATGGAAAGGGCTCAGAGATCATAAGTAACATTTAGAGAATCATTAATACGTCACTTAAAACTGGGTTATTAGAGGCAGATGATCATGTCTGAACTTTAAAATAACTGTCAGTTTCATTAATTAAAAATTATTCTGTGGTCTCTGTACTCCTTATAAATGCACTGAAAATTACAAATCAAAGTTAACTACGTATTACCAAATATTATCGTTAACCATTTTATAAGGTAAGATTATAAAATCACATTTAAAGATTTGGCTATTCAGAGTCCTCACCTGTCAGATTCTGTTTGACCCTATTCTATTCCAGAATTCACTCTAACAATAGAAGTAATCATCTTTCTACCTCCTAAGAGTAAAACTAGCTATAACCTATAAATTTGTTGTTAGCATCTCTCTCTTCCTAGGGACATGTTTATAATTGAATCTAGGCTTTCACCTCTAGATCTTGATTGGGCAAAGTAAATACATATGCTATTTTTAGCAATCAAAAAATACAGTATCAGCAAGATTTCCACTGGAATCTAGAGATGGCTTTAGTTATGTTTAGAGACTGGGTGATGGTAAAAGTTTGACTCATTTAACAAACATTCATTAAGTGCCTACTGGGTACCAGGCACTGTGATAGATGCTGAGGATATAAAAATTAAGGAGACAGAATTCCATCCCTCAAGGACTTCAAACTCCAGTGGCATAATTAATCTCTCAAAATGTATTTCCTAGCCTCCCATTTATCTATAATGTCTTGTTTCTCCTGTCAATTGCTATACCGCCTTCTTTCTTTGCCAGAGAGAATTATGTTAATCAATCTCAAACCTTTATCTTTAGCCCTGACTTCTCCCCTGAGGTCCAGACTCACATATCCTGCTTGATCACTCCACATTACCTTAAACTCAGTATTTCCAAAACAAAACTCATCATTGTCTTCCTTTTTCCTCCCGAAGGGGAAAAAAAAAAGGCAAAAAAGCCTGCTCCTCTTTTTTGTTTTCCCAACATGAGTTAATCACACTGCCCATCTAAGGAATCATCCTCCGCTGCCTTTCGCATCCCCATGTGCTATTTTACTAAATAAGCTTCATATCCTTTTTTCTGACACCACCAATCATCACTATCCTAGTCCAAACCTTCACCAGCACTCATCTAGCTTACAGACTCAACAGTTCTTAAAACTACCTTCATTACTCACTATTTCCATTCTGCAGATGTGCTCCTCAGAGCCCCAATTCAGTAAGGAAATTTGATCACATCACTCCTTAGCTTAAACCCTAGTTTAGTCTCACTGCCCATAATAAAGATCCAAGATTCTTAAAATGGAGGGCAAAAAAGTTCTTCCATGACCTGGCTGCCACCTGCCTCATTCAGCCTCATCTCTCACACTTTTCCTTGCACTTAATGCTGAACTGAGGCTATCTGGCTATTCATGCTTCCATGCACTTGCACATGCTACTCTCTCTGCTGGAATGCCTTTCCCATCTTTTCTCATACTTCAAAACCCCTTCCAGGCTTTAATTTTCTTCTAAGAAATTTCCAGCCAACCCTTGGGTTTTCTAAGTATGCCTCATAGATGAATAACTCTATCTAAATGGATGTGGAACTGCATCTTATGGGTGCATATTTATCATAGCACACTGGAAATATCTGTGTCTACCTTGAAGAAAGGGACTCTGAGATACATACTTACATATATATATATATATATGTAAGTATATATATGTAGGTATATATATGTAACTATATATATATGTATGTATATGTATATATAATGTTGTTGTTGTTGTTGTTTGTGTGTTTGTTTCCCTAAAGGCTGGTACAGTTTCTGGCCCATAATATACATTCAAAAAAGCATTTGTAGGACTCAACTATTTATAGTAAATATTGTGTTTTATGATGGATTAGAGGTTTTAAGCGACTTTACTGTACAAGCAAATCCAAGAGTGTCATCAAAAACTCCTGTAACTTCCTAGTCATTGGTCTAGTGTCACTTCAGCCTTATAAGCTTACAGCATTTACAGATACTAGGTATTCTAGAGTCTTTTGAGGTTTCAAGATTGTGACTTTCTGTTTTATCTTTTAGCCATTTTATTGAAAAGGCATCTGACACTTCTTGTAAATGTTCAGAGGTAATTTTGAAGTTCATCGTACGCCATGATCATACAGAGGAAACACTTCAGTTAATCCTTCCAAACTTGTTGGACTCAAGCAATCTCTAAAAGCCTCAAGAATCCAGCCATTCTGCTAATTCAAAAATAATCTTTAAAAAAGGACTATAAAAAATGTTCAGACTCTTCCCCACATTCCAACTCTACCAAAATCGACTTACTTTCACCCCTAGGTACAGAAAACCAAGACATCTCTCTGTTAGTATCCAATAAATACTAACATAATTTTCTCATACCTAACCCTAAATAATCCAGACATTATCCTATCCATCTTAGTCATTACCCTATTCTGAAAATTATTTTGATATAATTACCTTCCCTCTTTTCCTCACAATAGAAATAATTAAGCATGTTTGGAGAGCTCTTAATTTTTTAAAAATTTCAATTCCTCAGAGGATATATTATCAGTAATATTAGAAGCCTACTGGTAAATTTATTAGGAAAATAAAAGTATACAATTTTAAAGAGAGATGTTAGGAAAAATGGCACAGCAAGGAACACCAAAAGCCAGTCCCTACACAAAAGCAATGAATAAACTGGCAAAATTTATCAGAATCAACTTTTTCAGAACTCTGAAAACTAACTGAAAGTTTACAGCAAACAGGTAAAACCTTAATCAATAAAAAGCACCTGAATGTTGGTCTTTAAGGAAATCTCTGTCAAAATACTAACAGACCACTAAGTTAACAGAACAGAGATTTCAGTGGTCACACATGACCAAGAATACAGACCTCACAAAATTAGTTCAGGAAGTCACTGAGCAAATAAAAACTACTAGAGTAAACAGCAACAACAAGGGTTGGGGGAGAAACTGATTTCCAGAGTTGTCACATTATAATATTTAAAATATCTACTTTTCAACAAAAAATTATAAAGTATGCAAAGAAATAAGAAGGTATGGCCCATACATAAGAAAATCAGAAATTAATAGTAACTGTTCCTGAGGAAGCCTAGATATTGGATTTATCACACAATGACTTTAAATCAATCATCTCAAATGTGCTTAAATACTTAAAGGAAACCATACACAAAGAATCAAAGGAAATCATGAGAGCAACATCTTCCAAAACGAGAAATATAAATAGATAAAAAGTATAAAAAGGAACCAAACAGAAATTTTGGAGCTGACATATTCAAAATGCTGGGGAAAAACTGTCAATCAAAAATTCTATATCCAACAAAAATATTCTTCCAAAATGAAGGAGAAAGTAAGCCATTCCAAGATAAACAAAAAGCTGAGGGTGTTCTTTACCACTAGTCCTGCCCTAGAACAAAGGCTAAAGGGAGTCCTTTGGCCTGACATGAAAGGACACTAGATAGTAACTCAAACCCACAGGAAGAAATCAAGAATACCAGTAAAGGAAACTGAACACATAAATATGAAAGTCAGTATTAATGTATTTATGATTTGTAACTTCTCTTTTTTCCTACATGATTTAAAAGACAACTACATAAAACAATAATTATAAACTATGTCAAACCATACAGAATTATCTTAGAACTAAATAGCAAAAAGATATCTGGAAAATGTGCAAATATTTTGGAAATTAAACAACACACTCAAACAATGAATAGGTCACAGAAGAAATCACAAGGACATGAGAAAATACTTTGAGACAAGTGAAAACAAAAACACAATACACCAAAACTTATGGGAAGCAGTGACAGCAGTGCTCACACGGAAATTTACAGCTTAAATGCCTACATTAAAAAAGAAGGAAGATCTCAAATTGATAACCTAACCTTTTACCTGAGAGAAGTGGAAAAAGAGGATCAAACTAAAGCCAAAGCAAACAAAAGGAAGGAAATAATAAAGATTGGAACAGAGATAAATGCAATAGAGAATAGAAAATAATAGAACAAATCAAGAAAACCAAATCTGGTTCCTTGAAAAGATCAACAAAATTGACAAATCTTAACTAGACTCACCAAGAAAAAAGATTTATAAATTACTAAATTAGAATAAAAGTGGGGACATTACAAATGACTTTACAGAAACAAAAAAAATTTTTAAAAATGAACTTTATGTCAACAAATTAGATAATCTAGATGAAAAAGATAAATTCCTAGAAACAAGTGAATTACCAAAGCTGACTCAAAAAGAAACAGAAAATCTAAATATATCTATTACAAGGAAAGAGATTGAATCAGTAATCAAAAAGCTTCCAGCAAAGAAAGTCACAGGACCAGACGGCTTTACTGGTAAATTCTCCCAAAAGTTTAAACAGTAAACACCCATCTTTCTCAAAGTCTCCCAAAATAATTGAAGTGGAGGGGCTACTTCTTAACTCATTCTATGAGGCCAGTATTACTCTGACCAAAGCCAGACAAAGATATCACAGGAAAACTGCAAACTAACATCATTTTGATCACAGATGCAAAAATCCTCAAAAAAATACTAGGAAACCAAATTTAGCAGCATATTCAAATGATCATACTCCACAAAGAAGTGGTATTTATACCAGAAATACAAAGATGGTTTAACATATCTAAGTCAATCTATACTGTACACAACATTAACAGAATGAAGATTTAAAAAGAAAAAAAAAGATCACCTCTTCTGATGCAGAAAGACCATATGACAAAACCCAAAAACACCCTTTCATGATAAGAAAACTTCAAAAAACTAGGAACAGAAAAGACCTTTCTCAATCTGATACAGGATCTCTATAAAAATATATATCTAACGTAACATTTAATGGTGCAAGACCAAAAGCTTTCCCCATAAGATTAGGAACAACGTACAAGAAAGTCTGTTGTCATCACATTATCACATGGCTAGGACTGGAAGTTCTAGCCAGGCAATTAGATGAAATAAAGGAATAAAGGAAAGGAGGGAGGGAAAGAGGGAGGCAGGAAAAGAAAAGGAAGGAAGGAAGGAAGGGAGGGAGGGAGGGAGGGAGGAAGGAAGGGAGGAAGGGCATCCAAATTATAAAGAGGTAAAACTATCTTTTATTTGTAGATATCATAATCTTATATATAGACAGTCCTAAAGAGTCCACAAAAAAATTATTAGAGCTAATAAATTCAGCAAAGTTGCAGTATATTTCCATATGCTAGCAATTAATAACCAAAAAATGAAACTAAGAAAATTTCATTTACAATAGTATTTCAGTGTATAAAATACTGAGGAATAAGTTCAAACAAGAAGGGACAAAACTTGTACACTGAAAACAACAAAACTTTCTCTCTATTGAAAGAATATAGAGCTCTAAATAAATGGCAAGACATCTCATGTCATGGATTGCAAGACAATATTAAGATAGCAATATTTCCCAAATTGATCTATAAATCCAATGCAATCATTATCAAAATTCTAATTGTCTTCTTCTTCAGAAATGGACAAGCTGATCTTAAAATTCAATGGAATTACATGGGACCCTGAAAAGTCAAAACAATCTTGAAAAAAGAACAAAGCTGGAGGACTCGCATTTCTTGATTTCAAAACTTTGTACAAAGCTATAGTGATCAAAACAGTGTGGTACTGATATAAAGATGAGCATATAGATCAATGGAATAGAATTGAGATTCCAGCGATAAACCAATTCATCCTATAGTCAATTGATTTTCACCAAGGGTACTAAGATTACTGAATGAAGGGAAAGAACAGTCTTTTTAATAAATGGTGCTGGGATGACTGAATATCCATGGAAAACAGTGAAGCTGGATCCTGGCATCACACCATATACAAAAATTAACTCAATATGGACCAAATACCTAAATATGAGAACTAACACTATAAAACTCTTTGAAGAAAACATAGGGGAAAATCTTCATGACCTTGGATTTGGCAATGCATTCCTAGATATGAGACCAAACGCATGAGCAACAAAAGAAAAAAAAACTGGACTTCATCAAAGTTAAAAACTTCTGTTCATTAAAGAACACCAATAAAGAAGTAAAAAGACAACCCGCAGAATGGGATAAGGTGGTATAGGAATGACTGCTTAATGGCTATTGGGTTTCTTTTGGGGTTGATAAAAATATTCTGGAGTTAGTAGTTGTGATGGTTGCACAACACTGTAAATATACTGAAAGACACTGAACTGTACATTTTTAAAATAGTTTAAATGGTGATTTTTTTTAAGTTTAATAGTTATGTTTTTTTCAAAAATACAAAAGGTAGTTCAGAATTTAACCAGACAGAGAAGTGTGTATATTAAAAAAATGTACCTCATGAAAGGTTGTAATGATTTTGTTTTTCTCTTTGTCTTATTTTTCTTAACCCCCCAAACCTGAAATAAGCCCAAAAAAAGTTTCTTAATAAAAAGTTAACTTATGGCCTACATTTAAAACAACCACAAGTAAAATATATTTAAATGTAGTTTTTTAAAAAACTTCATTTCTTTGAAAAAAAAAAGTATATGTTTTTTAAATAAAAATGGCTGGCCTTCTTTATTAAAGTATCAGTCCCAAATGGGATTTTAAAAATAATATGCAGTCAACTGCTATGTATAATACAGTTTTAGGATTTGAAAAGTTGAATGTAATGTGTCAAATTTAAAAGTTAACAAATATCCAAAAAGTTATCACTTTTCCTAAAAACAAACATTTTTAGTTTAAGTTCTTTAAAGTACAAGAAAATAATTTCTACATGAAAGTAAGTTCTTTTTATTTGATTACTGTGTCAGAAGTTAGCATTAAAATTCAATTCAGCAGGTTGAAATTTAGTTTATTCTAGAATAACTGGTACATGCCTTGAAAACATATGTGCTTAAGAAATATGAATAGCTATACCATTTGACTATGTACAGTGGACTATGCTGAAGGGCTTGGTGTAACCATAATTATTTTTACTGTACCATGAAAGAGCCTGGACCCTCCTTCTGTACTACTCTTAGATTCTCCAAGACAGTGAAATGCCACTGGACAGTCCACAGTGGCCAGAAAAATAAACCTGCAAACTCTGGCTTGAAGACAGGTGGGCTGCACATCCCTGAGAGCTTTAGAGGGACCCTCTGGGTCTCTTCCTTATCACCAATTCATTCTCACCCACACTTCAAAGAAAAGAGAACTAGCCCAATAATCAATTAGCCTTTTCTAAAATTTCACTTCAAGCTTGAAAAGTAATTGATCATTTAAAAAACACTATACATATAGAAATTTCCAAAGACATAACTCAAAATAACTAACTATATTACATCTGCAGGGGGCAGAAAGCCATATAGCAAAAGTAAATCTACAGTGGTTGTAGGCCAATTCTGCAGACATCTTTCTTTCCATATGACATGAAAATCAAAAGAACTGCAAATGAAGAGCTATATGGTTACAACTGTCCTGTTGCAATCAGCCTTTATTGTATTTACAACACATATTCTGCCATTCTCATAATGAAAGGGTAAGGTTTCACACTGAGGACGGTTTTCATCTGATGTCAAAGCCTATTCCCAAGACAGCTGCTATCCAACATTACTTTCCTCTGTCTGGGGAGATGGCAAACAATTTACTTCAAAGAAAACATTAACTGGTATAAAAAGATATGCCATATACCTGACATAATTTATTTTTCCTATCCAAAGTCTCACCACATACCAAAAAAATCTAACCAAAGATGTTTCTTTTCCTACAAACCTAAATTTCAGATTTCTAGTGTATACAGATTTGATGTGATTATATTTAAACTATATCGACAGGCTAAATTTTTTTAAATGGGAAGGAAGAAAAATCATAGTTTCAAACAATATTGCTAAAAAAATACCACTCAGAGTAACAGATTTTTTTTCAGAATACTTTCTGTGAGTTACTTTTTGCTATAGTCACTTTCAATATCAAAGAATAGAGAGGCCCAGTGTTTTTAAAATGTTAAAATGTATTAAATATTAGTTTGTTGATGTTATTTAGTATTTCCTTAACAGGATTAGTTTTTAGGATAGTTTAAGTGATTTAAAAACTATACTGCACAAAAAGTTTGATTCACAAAATTATTCTAAATATGATTCATTCATAAATTCCATATATCTTAAAAGTACTAGATATTTACATTATTCCAACAAATTGTCTGTTAAACAATAACAGAAACACATAAATAACATTTCCCTACTTTTAAGTAATGAAATGATGAGACATTTTTGAATCTGGAGTGCTAACAAAATATACAGTATTAAGTCAATACTTAATATATTGTTTTTAGCAATACTGTAATTCCTTATGCTGCTCATCACTACAAATTAAGTCAATTTATCATACAGAAGTAATCAAATTAAAAACAACAGACTATTATTAAATATATTAAATTTCCACTTTAAGAATACATTCCTATAAGGAGGTAAATTACAACTTGAAAAACATTATTGCTTAGGTTAAAGTATATGAGTACTGCCAAATACAATACATTATATCTCTCTATATATATTAATATATGTACCTAGGTAGTAGGTTTAACAGTGGTGAGAGGTTAGACAGTGTGGTCAAACGTTTTATCATTATGAGACATATATGAATATTAATGACCTCTGGTTCACTCAGCAAAGACCATGAATAACTCAAGTACAATTATACCAGTCTGAGGAAACCACTATTTTCATAGTTTTATCAAGTACCTAAAGTACATTCTGAAAAAAGTTATGCAACATAGCATTGTTCAATATAAATTTTCAGTCATTTGAAAAGATCCTTTTGTTAATTTATTTTTAAAGATGAATTAAATGAATTAAAGTACTTTGCAGTTAATATAATTAATGACTAGAACTGCTATCATAAAACAATTTGAACAATATTGAAGAAAAATTATAGTACCTTATGAAGCACAATTTCTACTGCTCTCATATGATTAGCAACACATTCTTTGTCTCTAGAAACAAAATAAAGATTAGGTATTAGTAAAATCCAAGTCTTACTATAACTGTTACACATTTTAGTGTAAGTCACTATTATTTAAAAATAAGGGTTGGTTTTCATTGTACTCCTTCTAAAAGTATAAAACCTAACCATATTCACTAGTATATTTCCACATTTAACTCTTACCTTCAGTTATATTGCCTGCTATAAATTACAGGGGGTAAAATCTTAAGGATATTTTCAAAGTTAAAAAAGAGTGAAAAAGACATAAAGAAAAAAATCACATTACTGATTTGCAATGTGCGGAAAAGGCTAAAGGTGCATTCTTTTGGCTTCTAATGAAAAAGACTTTAGAAATATTAGTGGTGGAGATGTAAATGGTCCTACTACTATGCACAGTAATATGTTTCCTTCTTCATAGGTTTTTTTGTGCTATAATAATTACACAAAAACCCTCTATGGCCTTGACTAGACATATGCAAACTTACTATTTTCTTTTCTAGCCTTGTATACTGAGTTTAGCCTTCATGGTGAAATTAAAAGGTGGGATGAAAATGCTGAAGACAAAATTTTAATGGTGAATTCTAAATTGAAAACTGTAAATAATGAATTAGCTCTCTAAACTTCAAATTAGCTTTCTTTAGTGTTGTTAAGAACACGTGCTCATGGTCACAGATCTCAGACTTGACAAATTCCTGAATTACCAGGAATTGTGTTTTGAAGACACAATATGAATCTAGAGGTTTAATAATCTTGTTTTCATTAATCTTAGAATTCTTAATGCTCTGAGACACACTAAAAATTACCTATGCTAAGCTTCTCATTTGACATGAGGAAAGTGAGACTGAACAATGACAGCAAAAAGCTGATTCAGTGAAACTTACATTTTTGAAAAATGACAATTACATATACCTAATATGGTAGTGCACTGTTACACAGCTTTACAATTTTCCAAATATATATTGATAGGCATTCAAACATGCCAGTTCTGTGGCATTGTGTAAACTCATTTCTTCATTAAGTGTGAGCAATATCCCAAGCCCACTGACAAAGCTGTGGATATACTAGGATTGCAAACTGCCCGTTTTGTGATCTAGTTTACAGACTACATTCATATTTCTTATGTTATGCTTAACAACAGTTTGTCTCCAAACATTTTAAAGTTATATTTATATATTTGCAAATATATATATACACATACATACACAGACGTCTATTTGTGTGTGTATTTGCAAGTACAAGAATCCAGAATTCCAAATTTAGAAAACACTGAGCTTATTAAAATTAGATGTTTCTTTAATCCATAAATAGATTTTCTTTAAGCCATGCTGTTGTAAAAAGGACTGTCTTAAAGTACTCCATGAAATTTGATGTGGGGAACAAATAAAAATACCCAAGAGAACAGTTCAATTTGAACTTCACAGTGTATGTCAACTTGATTACCTGGTAAAAGGAAAAACACTCTCATCATATTTACATAGTTGCCCACTCTGAAAACTGCATATTTTTCTCTATTTAACATATTTGAATATACAGCTATAAAATTAAATGAATTTTCCATGATCAATATGTTTTTATTGCACTTAAAAAGATGCTACGATACACACGTTGATAATATACTAACGTTTCTTTATGGAAATATGACTTGCAAATTAGTATATTATAATATATGCAGAAGAAAATTTGGGAGGTAGTGGAGCAGAAAGGGATGAGAAATATATGACAGGAGAAACTGTTCAAAACTTTAAAATAAAGAGTCTTACATCTCATGTTAATGAGAACCTGGTTTCAAACATATATGACTACAACAGAGCCTAAAATACACAGCATTAGAGGTTATATAGAAACTTATTCCTTTCTAAGGTTTCTCAATAAAATATACATTTAGTATGTTGAGTTAAGAATTTTCTTTTTTGAGGATATATCAGAGAATTTCAAAGAGAGACAGCTGTACTTTTGTTTTCTAACACTGTATTATCCAGGGCTAAAACCCAGAGCATGAAAGTAAGAATTGATCTTTTGTCTGTTTTAAGTGATCTCCCCAAGGTCCAAATGCTCACTTGGCTGCCATGCGGAGGGCACTCTCTGCATCATGGATGTTCTCCTCCAGTCGACGCTTGTCCTGCTCCAGCTGGGTAAGATGTCTATTGAGCTGACGCAGAGATTGATCTTTTCTTCTCAGCTCCATCTTTGCCTCGGAGAGACTCTGCAAGCAGACAGAAAACAGAGTTACTTGTCAGCCCTGATAATTAACTTCAATTTATGCCATAGGCTATTAAACAAAGAAAGATACAGACTGACTGAGAAGTAGACTTGGGTCATTACACATCAAGGTTTAACAAATTTTCTGCAAAAAATTTTACATACTTACTAATTAGAAATGATAGAACTGATAAGATTTTGAAAAAATGTTTAGCTGCAAAATACAACTCTATCTTATTTTTTTAAATACTGCAAGGCAAATACATTCTATTCTTACTAAAAATATCTTATTATTAAAAACCTCAGGTTGCATTTTCTTTTAATAATAAAAAATAAAGATTTCAATGGAAAAAGCATATGAAATTTAGAGTCTATTTAAAGCAAGAACTATCATATGCCAAAGTGTGTGTGTGATAGGGAGAAAGGTAGATTAGTATACCTGTAGGAGAATGGGGGACCCAAAATTTTAAAGCGCCACTACTATCTTTATAAGTGTATCTGTAACAGTTAGGTTGCTACACACATCTCAGTGAACAAACACACTGGACTCCAAAATAAAATTCATTTTTTTCCCATAAAAAACTCTCATGTCAGAGATAATACAAACGTGATCAACATGTTTCAACAGAGAGCTATAAACAATACTTGCATTTGGAATTGTGTTCCATAAATATTTTCCTAGTCAGAGAAGTACAAAATTTATTGATTGATATTTGCTATGTACTTTAATCTGAAATATTCACTTAGCACAAAAATTTCAAGATACAAGAGTACAACTTCATCTTGGAACTTTAAGGCTAAAGGTCTTAGACTCAGAAACTCATAAGTTAAAGGAGTATTTTCTTATTTTAAATTCTGGGATGTAAAATAATATAGGGATTAGAGGATCTCTTAGCACTAAAAATCTGCTCATTCCTTTGCCCATGAAATTTCTAGAGTATGAGCTTACCAACCAGTTTTTCAATTTTGTTGGACAGTGAGTTAAAAAATTGATTGCATGCACATAATATTCTTTCTCCTTTCTAAGAGTGTGGCCACACATTAACATTCACAAACTTGCTCTAAATACCCAGTAAAGAACAACCAAAATGCAATAATTTCATGTTTAAAACTCTTCTAATAGTATTATTTTAATGCACTCACAATAAGTAATATAAAAAAACTCAAGCTGCCTGCATGGAGCTAAAACAATGAATTCACTCTAAACATTATGAATCGAAAGCAAAACCTGGTATTTTTAAATGCTAAAAGAAATTTAATTCATTAATTCACTTTTCAAATAGTCAAGTTACTGTCAGACAAATACAAGTCAAAAAACTAACAATAAGCAAACTGTGATTACTTCTTAGATATTATGTTTTATTTAAAATCTTTAGTATTAACAGATCTTTCAAAAGATAACAAAGAAGAAATCTGAAAGGCTGTGCTAAACCTACTTATTTTGTGCCAATGTTAAGATATTTAAAGGCACTGAAGTATCATGAGATTTCTTTCTTTAAAAAAATAAAACTCATTTGAGTCCTTTTAAAGCCAATATTTCTAACATCTTTTAGGTAATAAAAAATGCTATTTTTCAGATGTGAAGATAAAATTAATGATCTATCACCAGTTACATATGAAGCCTGAGTTCTTTCTCCAACAGAAATAATAGAATGTGCCAATCCATTCAAATTCTCTTGCTCAGTAATGGTTATGACCAGAGGTGTATATTTGTGAGGGATGTTCAAGATATTGATTCCAGCCTTGTCCAGAGCGAAGCTCACTGGTCCAATCTGAGAAAACCCATGACCTAAAATCACTATAAAACCACACTTGACTTTTCAGCAATTCTATGATATCCTTTCAAAGAACATATAACTCATAGAATTAGAATCTCCACTATATATCTAAATCTTCCAGTTTCCACCGGCTTTCATCTCCTTCTCTCGGGGGCAATGGCAGGGAGCCACCAAACTCTCCTAAAATTTGCACTGTTTCAGAGGTACAGCTGAATAGCCTACTCTATGACTGAAATTACAGACAACAAACAAAAAATGGGATAAATAAGGTGATGTGTATGGATCATACTTCCTTAGTGTAAAAATGAAGAGATGATAGTTTTTGAAAAAAGAATAATCATAGTTATATAACTCATGGACACAGAATTCTCATTTTAAAAAACTGAGGAACATCACAATGGAATCTGTATACATCAATGAGTCCTAAGGTTCATGGTGACATATGCAAAACACCAAGACATAAAAAGTGATTCAGTAATATGTCTTTTCTTCAATATTTACATTTTTGTCTTTGATGACAAAAGTAGAATCCTTAAAAATCCTAACACTAAGCTTTAAAAAAAAAAATTCATATGTGTGTATATATACGTGGTATACCACGTATATATACGCACATACCTATACCATATATAATATATATTATAGACACATATAAAATTTTAACTTCAGTTTTTCTTTTCTCCTGTTCAGATTTATCTAATTAAAACCCATGATAAACTTTATGGACTCTAATATTTCCAACAGAAGGGCTGAAACCAAGAGGGTGTGCCTCTGGGCAGCAAGGCAACAATGATAAGCAGCAGGTTAGCCACTAATTTCTCAACCAGGGTAGATTGTGAAAGTGTGATGTTCTGATATCCAAGAAACTGTTCAGGAGAGAATAGGATAAATCAAGTTTAATAACTCTGCTCCTAATTGTTCCCCCAATGCTCAACTCTAATTACTTGGAGAACTCTCCTGACTGTCACCTGATATTAAGTTGTTGGAGGCTGAGCCTGGAACAGCAAGATAATCAATAAACATTTAGTGGGGAGAAGAATGAAGATCCTGTTAAGCAGTGGGAACCTGCAGCACCCAAAGCCCTTCTGCTCATGAGAAAACCTATGGGACAACCATAGTGATTGCAGAGCAATAATCCAAAGCACTGTTTTTAGGCCTTGAGGCCTTTAGGCAACAGTACACTTGAGGAAAAAAGGTTAACACGGTCACCCTAATTACAGCCCACTTTCACATTCTTCATATATAAGCGAAGACAAGCCAATTAGGTAGAAAGGAAGATAAGGGAAGTTTTATTTGTATACTAATTAAACCCCTGATGAAATTAAAGGAAAAACATACAGCTCTGTAATTGTGTCTGAGAAAGGTCACTTCAGGTTCAGTTATCAGAACAGCACAGCCTTGAGATATTTCACTTAATCCACAACACAGCCCTCATTTTGTACTCAGGTCTTAACTTTTACCAAAAAAAAAAAAAAATCAAAGCCTGATACTGCATTTATCTTTAAACTATGTTGTGAACAATTTCAGCTGTTAGAAAGTTAATGCTAAATATGATAACGGAAGTTTAAGAGAAAATATATCACCTATACAAGAACCAATGCCATGTTATTATTTATCAAACATTCCGAGTTTTCACTTTAAATCCAAAATGTTTTAAAGCAAATTTTTACAACAAAATCCCAAGCTTACTATATTTCAGAAGTTATTCTGCAAGATATTTGTTGCATTTCTTTTAAGTTAACGATGTCATCGCTCATGTACACCCCTCACAGTCCAGGAAAAAAAGCCAATGCTTTCACTAAACTGCACTTATATTTTTACATCTGGTTGTTTTCTTCCTAAGATGGTCATGAAAAGCTATGTACTACTAATGAAAGCTGGTAGGAAAAGCATGGATACCAAGGAAGTAGTTAAGTGCAGAGAAAGCTTGGGGACAGAATATAGGATAGATGCAAATATTAAAATACCCCCCCACACACAAAAATACCCACACATTTTTAAAATATCTGTTTTCTTCTCTATAGTTTCTGAAGTTTCTATAATAAACATGTGCTACTACTGAATAAGAACACAAATTATTTTCTGAAGTCATACATAATTTCATATTTCTAAAGCTTTAAACATTTATTAAGGTTAACAATTTTTAAAAATTGTGACTATAAATTAAAATTCTATTACTTTGCACCTATGAAAACATTTTGTACAGTGAAATTTTTTTAATAACAGCTTTATTGAGATATAATTCAGATACCACATAATTCACACTTTAAAGTGTACAATTATATTCACAAAGCTATGCAACCATCACCAATGGAGGTCTTTTTTGAAGCAAAGTTCTTTAAAAAAGAAAAAAAACTTTATCAAAACAATATGGCAACCTAAATATAGTATGTCTCATTATTTCACAGCAAGCTCCAATTTTAAATGACACAAGATATACAAGGTTTATAAGTTTGTTCAGTAATAGTTTCAAAACTATAAAATTTATAACATGAATTCCCTGAATCAGAATATTTGATTAATAAATGTGGTATTTAATACAAAAGTTAACATTCCCTGAAAGAGTGTGTACAACTCTCCAATTATTATTTCTGGATGTTAAGGGAATCATCCAACACAGTTCTTTCTCAAAAGGGTATAAGTACTGCGCTGCTTTAGACCATTAAGTCAGCTAGGAAGACCAAGCCCCAAGAGATATCACTTTTACAGATTTTGTC
Organism: Hippopotamus amphibius kiboko; assembly: GCF_030028045.1. Classification (NCBI taxonomy): domain Eukaryota; kingdom Metazoa; phylum Chordata; class Mammalia; order Artiodactyla; family Hippopotamidae; genus Hippopotamus; species Hippopotamus amphibius. Next base: position 87,598,870 of record NC_080187.1, read on the forward strand.
TAATGGGAAATATCTACGGATCCACATTCCTACAGACCAAAAGCTAATGGCTTATTCAATCTGGTATAAAAGTTAGTCATAAAAAATGTAAGACAAGACAACAACACAAGTGTTATAAAGAACTAAGCTACATTTCCTAGTTTAAGAAAAAAAATCTGTAAGATTTTTTTCTAAAATTTTACTACTGTCTGACTGTAACTTTCGAATAAACATTCCTAGATTGTGGTAAATTGAGAAAAACATCTCAGGGCACTAAAACTAATGTTGGAAAAGGAAATGACACTGTCTTCAGCCCTACCAATATAATGTGACAACTAGAAAATTATATTAATCAAGAACTAGTAGCTGCTGGGTGGGGTGAAACTACGCAGGCTGCCACAGAAAGTATAAATTTAAAATGATACAACCACCAAATTTACAATTGGGTACACAAGTTAGGGATGAAACTAAAAATGACATTTTATAATAAAGCTTGAGAATCTGTGAAATAAGCAATTAGAAATTTACAATAAATATACAATAGTAAAAGATGCTGATATGTGATAAAATTAATATAGGAATAAATTTCAGTTTCGGTATTCTATATTTTATATGGATAATATGAATTAAAAGTTCTGCAATTTTAAGTTATCTTGTTAAGGACATTATCTTTTACTATTCTCTAATAATAATCCTATGCAAAACATAGGGGATATTGATAAACCAAAGCTAAAGATCCAATAACTTACCCACTTTGGGGTTGAACAAATGACAGCCCTTGTTAGAACTCACACGTCTAGTAAGACAACAGATGTGAAAGTGTCCTATAAACTGTAAAAGGCTACATAAATTTAATATGCATAGTTAATGCAATACTTACACTTCTACATATAGTGGCATTACAAAGACTTCTTTAAATCCCCACCTATATGTGGCAACTTACAGGTTTCTGTATTATTTCTACATAATCGTTCATATATATGCACATATATAAACACACATAAATTGTCTAAAATAACTATTTCTATCACACTTGAAAAAGATAAAATAACTAACAAAAAAAGTGTAAAATCAGTCACTTTTATAAATAGGCCATATGGTAGATGATTACCAAAAAATGGAACAGACGAGCAATGAAAATTCACCTTTAAAATTACAAAGTATGCTATAAGATTTTGCTATATGCTTTATGATTATTGGCACCACATTCTCACATGTTCCTTTGAAAACGTCCTCCTAAATTCCATCAATATAAAAGGAAAAAAGTTAATCCTTCCCAGTAAACTAACTGAAAGTGATCAATAGTAAAATATAGTGGAAAGAAAAGGAACCTCATAAAAGTGTTCAAAACACATTTAACGCTGTTTGTTCCAAGCCTCACATAGGTACTACAAAACTCTGGCAGACTAAATATGTTAGATGATAATGAGGTAAACTGGGAGAGAAATAGTTAAAAGACATTTTAAATGACAAAAAAAGCAGGATAATACAGAGAATCATGAGATCCCTCTCAACTGGAAAATACACTCAGAAAAGTACAGAACAGACAAGTGGCAGCTAGATTTATTATGACACGTGGCATGTAAGCAGTAATGTGGCAGTAATGTTTTCTTAGAGTATAAAACAAACTGCATTCGGCTGCACTACAGCCCTTAGGAGACAGAAACCAGCTGCAGGTGACAACCACCATGATGCTGCTATAATAATATCAGCTCTAACACGACCTCTACGTTCTTTCAGTGAACAGCTAAGAAATAAAGGGATGGAACACAGTAAGTCCTTCTGTTAGACTTTATCAGCTACGGACTACTCAGCAGGTTCTAAAAACTTCACCCAGCGGACAATTCTTAGCTATGTAGAGGTCCAAAAAGTTGCAGAATTCCCTGGCAATATTTTTAATGAATCAAGCTATGAATTAGGTTGCAAAAGTATCATTTAGAATTTAAATACTGTTTTTAAATCATTTGAGAACTACCTAAAACAAATGTGTACTAAGAATTGAGAAAATATGAATAATTTATAAAGGGCTTCATATAGTTGAATTCCTGACATTCAAATAAAAAGAACTTATTATTGGGAGAATTTTTCAATTTCAAGAATTCTTTTTGTGATTTAATTGAATAATAGGGTAGATAATCCTATATAGTAATTAAATGTCCTCACATTAATGTTTTTGTTGTACTACAGAATTTAAATAACATTTAAATAACAATCTTCAATTCTTAAGTGTTAAATATTAAATAATATTAATAAAAGTAAATTCAATATCAGCTGAGTAAAAATCAATTATTTAAGAGAATCTGAAGGTCAAGTTTAAATTAGAAAAATGAACAGGTTATTTTTAGATTTAAATGTAGATAAAACAAAGTCTGAGTTTTTTCTTTAAAAAATGTATTCATCAGGTGAAATTTTTTGTATTAAGTATTTCACCACTGATTTCTATCTTAATTTTGGAGGTATATTCACAGGGAAAATTCTGAACCACAAACACTTCCTACATTTCCCGATCCAGAGCATTACACCTTTGTATGAAGGCACTAGGCCTGTTCTTGAACCATGCCTGTCATGTTGTAAGTGTTCAATAAATATTTTAACTTATTTTTCCCAAATCGGGGGTGGGGAGGGTGGGGATAACTTGAGTGACAACTGAACCACATTATTGTCATCATATAAGCATTTCATAGTTACATTAACTCAACTGATTCTTCATAGTCCAGCAAGATGGATTGTATTATTCCTATTTTACATGCAAGGAAACTAAGAATCAGAGAAGTTAAGTAATGTTCCCAAGGTCATGTAACTACTAACTGGGTTAACTTCCAAATGTGAGCCAAAGTCTTCTAAATCTAACCCCTTACTCTTTTTTAAACTGAGGTAACAATGGCTTATAACATCATACGTTTCACGTGTATAACATTTTATGAAGACGTGCATATACACTTCAGCATGCTCACTGCCCAGAGTTCTGTTTCCATCCATCACCATACAGTTGACCCCCTTTACCCATTTCATCCTCCCCTACCTCCCTTCTCCTCTGGTAATCGGTACTCTGTTCTCTGTGTCTAAAACCTTATTCTTTATCCTGCACCACAATATTAGTAACCATCTCTCCAGATTTTCCATAAAATCCAATAAATGGGAAATCCCCATGGAAATATAAAACTAGTATTTCATCTATGTATCAAGTTCTTGGTAAGGTCAGTAAGGTATTTCAATCTATTCAAATGGCTGCTTTCTATTTATATTGAAATCAACTCCAATAAGGAGTTAGTGTTACACAACGGCACCGCTTCAACATCAAAAATCAAAGCATGCACAATTCAAGATTCCCTGTGTGAAAGTAGCATCACTGTCATCACTTACTAAATGTACTAATGAAATAAAAAATATTTGCATAGTAAGGATGAATTTCACAGCATGCCACTGCAGTACAGAATTTTATATAATTCAAGACCACATTGGGCTGCTGCTTTTTTTTTAAGCTTTCATAAAACAAAGGAATTCTTTATGTCTCTTACCTTTATAAGTTAGCAACAGCAATGAATTTTCCCTACAGATCTTGAAATTTGGTTTCCTAGTATAAGCTCAACTTTTAAAATATTTATTAAAGGAACTCCATGCTATCACAACAGTATATTAAGCTCTATAATAGCACTTGTATCTAAATCCTCCCATTAAGGGGATTTTTAACTCCTATGTAAAAAGTCATCTATGTGCCTAATTTAATCTTAAAATACCACCCTTAAAGAACTGCCACCATACAGACTACATTATGTTATAGTAACAGAAGAATTAGTAATTAGTACTGAAACTTTTTAATCTAATATATAAAAGTTGAGTTGCATTTGACTTAAAAGCACCGCATTATACTTACTCTGAAAAGGATAAGGGAGAGAAGATGGGGAAAAGGAAGGGAACTGAAAGAGAGATGCAGATCAACAATTCAGATAGCACAGTTCTGATGCTCCTCCAAGTCATAAATGTTTATCCACAGCAAGCCTGTGGCAGGTGACACAAACAAAGCAAACAGCAACTACAATAAAACCCGCTGTTTCACCCGGTTGCCCTCACTGCCCAAAATACCTCTACCACGGCAAATACTCTAACTAGGAGGTAAAAGTGAGAGTGATTCTCCTGTGTAAAAAATGTACCTTCATCTAACTTGGCCCTTGAATGTAAAGCAATCTCCTCATTTGGTGTCCAATTAAAGAAATGGTTACATAGTCCAACATGGAAGAAAACCTGGTTGTTTTGCGTTTGTCTAGAATATCGCATCTCTAGTTTAGCCCCTCCGTAAAAGACTTTTTAAAGAAACAGAAAACAAATACGAACAGTTTATTGAATTGGGTAGACTGAAAGGGATTAAGAAATGAAATGGCTTAACCATTTTTCCACTAAGAATTTCAAATATTCCGTTAGCTTTCCCAAAGAGATTCTTAAAGGTATTTTTGACTATACAAGATTTTTGCCTTACAGGCTGATCCTAAACCTAACCTCAACGTAGGATGTGACTCTACTGTATTTATTTGTTCATTCAAGATACATTTAATTGTATGCCTACCCATGCCAAAGCCGTAAACAGTAGTAGTAGCAGCAGTAATGATAATAATAGCTAACACTTCCAGAATTCTTACCTCATGCCAGACATTAACACAATTAGTCCTCATAACAACTCTATGAGGTAAATACTACTGTTATTCCCATTTTTACAAATGAGGAAACTGAGGCACAGAGTTCATGTAACTTGCCTAGATTACACAGAGCCAGAGTTTGAAACCAGCAGTATGATAAGTAAATTAATAATTACAAAGAATATACTATACTCCTCTTGGAAATGACTTCCTATCTAGGAAGATGTAGTTTAAACAGCAGCTTGTATTAAAGCTAGGTGACCAGTGTTGCGAAGAACAATCTCAGCAGAATAAAATGGCATGTTCTGAGAGATCCAAGAAGTAACTTATGGCTGAAGATAAGGAGCTATTGAGAATGGCAGGAGAAAAGACAAGAAAAGAACATATAGGCCAGATACAATCAGAAAACTAGACTTTTCCTTGCAAATGATTTTTATAATTACTCCATAGAGTTGCATCAAAATACCTTGGGGGAAACACTTGAATTGGTGAACTCCCAACCTTCTTTCAACCAGAATTTGCTTTATTGTTCACTAGGAGCTTTTGTGTCATTCCCAGCCATGCAGCAGCATTCTCTACTCTCTGTCTCAGTGATCATATACACAAACTGTAATTGCCAAATTAGAATGAATACAAGGGATCATTCTGGCCATACTGCAACCACTCATTTACATCTTCAGTTGGACTCTAATGAAGTTTTAATAAGATTTTGCCTTTGAGAATCAAGATTCAGTGATATACTAGATAAAAAGGGATTTTAGAACTGGTTTGTGACAGATCATTTTCCTTAGTATGCTAAAGAGTATTATCTCAAATTCACTTTTACACTACTCAAGCAGAGAGTATATATTAAATATTTACTTTATATAAATGCAGCACCCTGGCCATATATTTTCTGTTTCTACTAATAACTACATGAAATCCTATATGTTTTTTGAATCATATGATATAAGCTTTGAATCATAGCAGAAATGTATGATGAAAAGAATCTATTATTTTAGGAGTACCAAAAAGTGGATTAACAACTGAACTTAACAATTCTTTAAGGAGAACTACACTATTTGGTCTATAGTTTCAAAGATTTTTTTTAGATTTTTACCAATAACAAATTGGTTATTATATTGAGTTATTTTGGGGAAAAAAGGTTAGAACAAAGTAACCACTGGCAATAATCATTAAGCAAGGTTTCTAAATAACTAAAAGGGTGGGTACCAGCTTTCCCATTCTGTGATAAATGAAACACAAAAGTTAATTTTTAACATATCTAAATGAAATATAAAAAGTTTAATCCCTCTTCACTCCTACTGATTACAGAAAAAGAGACTGAGGCTGAGTAACACATAGGTTGCTAAAACAAAGATGAAGGCTCACATCTAAAACAACCACAGTTTTAGCAACAGTTAGTAAATTCAAACAAAGTATTAGGAAAAAGCAGTCAGATGGATCTAAGCCTCAGTACAATTTCTTGAGAAACTGTGCTTAGGAAAACTTGTGTCTCTGTTTGGGGAGTAAGAGCTGGAAATATATATATTTGTAGGAAGTAATTTAATATAGCAAAACATTATTTTGTAGCTTTGCTTCAAATGGAATTTTCCTGTGTGAGGATATACGCGTGTACACACATGTATATATACATGCTCAATAAATAATACCATTTTGATTATAAAGATCTTCCCGTTACATTAGTAAGGTTTACGTTTCTGGCCCCTCTGAAACCAACCCATTCACCTGAAGAAAAATACAGCTGTCCTATCCTTCTAAATGAGCGAGATCACCATCTAGTGGTGACTCCTTGAAATGCCAAGCCTAAGGCTTCTCGAGCCTAGAAAATGCTTCATGAAACATGGTTAACAGAGTCTTAATAGCCTAGAACATTCAAGTTTATTTAAAGAAGAACAGAATAACACGCTGAACAATCTTTTCATAATAATAAGAACTCTATAGCAAGAGAAAAAAGTGCCAACTAGACATACAGCGCCCTGTTTTCAAACCTCTTAACAAACTAGGGGAAAACAGTTACAGATGTTAAAATGTAAAATTATACAAAATTTGGTCAATATGGCTAACTAGAAAACAGATTCTTTATCTTTTATGTATTTTATAAAGTTTAAAAAATTAGTCATTGTAGAGTAATGCATTTGTTCCACTTCCCTGAGGGGAAAGCATACTCTCCTGTCTCGCTGATATCTAGCTTGACCATGTAATTGATGGTGCCTCTTCTGGAAAGATTATATATTCCCTGTCCTGTCAGAATCAAGAATGCCCAAGTTACTTTCTTTGGCCAATGAAATATGGGCAGAATTTAAAATAATGTCACTTTCTAGCAGACACAAGACAGCAATGTCCTATATAGAGACATTTATTACAAGGCCAACAGTGTCCAAGATAGGGGCTGCTCTACCAGCCTCATTCATAAAGTGAGGAAGCCATGAAGCAGAAACACAGCTGATCCATGATGAGTATGCGGGACATGTGAAAAGTCACTTGTTGTAAGGTCACTGAAATTTTGGAACTCATTTCTTTCTACAACATTACACACAGTATACTGACTGATACAGTTCTATTCCCACATGTGGCAATTTATGCTAGAATTTATATAGCTATGAAATTATCTGTAGACACTTTAGAAAACCAGTTTCTAAGCTAAATCATCAGTAGAAGAAATTAATTATAATTAAATATTAAAAACCAGAGTAAGTCATTTGATTTTTGTCAGTATAAAAATATGATAAATGTATATCACTATCTTACAGAAAAATATTGAGTTTGCATGCTACAAATTAAAATAAACTTATCTATACAGCTATAATTCATTAAAAAAAAGTTTTCTTCCAAAGACTTCCCTAACTTATATATGCATATTTTAATTAATACTTTTCATTTTAAAAGATCTAATGAGGAGAAAATATGTCTAAGCAATTCTTTGTTCTCTTTCTTTCCTGTCTTATAAAAATAAGTTATATTTGGGACTTCCCTGGTGGCGCAGTGGTTAAGACTCTGCACTTCCAATGCAGGGGGCCTGGGTTTGATCCCTGGTCAGGGAACTAGATCTCACATGCATGCTGCAAGTGAGAGTTCACATGCCACAACTAAGGAGTCCCACTGCTGCAACGAAGGAGCCCATGAACCACAACAAAGTAGCCCACCTGCCATGACTAAGATCCTGCCCAACCAAATAAATAAAAAATTTTTTAAAATAACATATTTGTTGACATTTTTAAATGGCCATGATATATTTCTAAATTTTAAAAAGGGGTACTATAACACTCTAAAACATGATACTATATTTTAAAATACATATATGATATACACATTACTAATATGTAAATATATACATTTAAATTTTTGAAAAGTATACATCAAAACGGTAACAGAAATACTCCTTTTCGTCTTAATACGTTTTCATTATTTTCAACATAATATAAAACTTTAACTAAAAAATGCAACTGACACAATTCTCTTAAGATCAGCTTTCAACACAAAATCTTAAAGTTATACACAAGATATCATAACAATAGTAATTGAAATTGATTTTTTTAATGTGCTCTACTAAACAAAGGGTAGGAAATTACTCAGTTATATAATCCTCTATAGAATGGTTAAAATATCTATATACATATATAGATATATGTAATATGCAGTTACATTTAATCACTATCATTTATCCAACCCCTTGGGGAAAAAGGTTTCAATGATTTGTTTGCCTTCCTGAGAATAAGCACTAAGAGCCTTAGTATTTCTTAAGCTAACAGTCACATCATAATACTTATCCATATGACTCAGGGGATTTTGTCAAACCCCCTTCATAATTAATGTTGCCTCTTTTTAAGACTTTTAGCCATGACACAGCATAGAAGCCCTAAATCCACATTCCTTACAGACAAATGATTTTCTAAATTCCACAAGGACTGTTCTGTGTCACAGGATTTAGATAAGAAAAACAAATGAATTCTATTTCCACCACAGAAGTGTGCTTGATGATTCTGGTCCACTTAGATACTCTGCCTTTACTCCTGAAATAAGATGAAACCACTACAAAGGTGTTTCCTGTTTCATCTATCATAGTGATTTTCCCTGTTGGTACTCTTAACAATAATCCTTATAAAGTACATATACTTCCCTAACAACATTTTGGAATTTGGCAAGGTTTCTGTTATCAGAAGACAAAACTGACAAATATGTTTTACTCTTTATTGTTTCAGGCATTTTAATTTTATAGAGGTTAATACTACCTTATATATTTTTCTGGAATTAAAACATAGAAAATAATACTTGACAGCATTCCATAAGATCAAAGCACTACAAAGTCATTCATTAAGTAACTCTTTAATTGTGAAAATACTAAAATAAAATGCTAATTTTTAGATTAGTAAACACTGGTGTTTTCTGAAACAGCATGTTAAATTAGTTATGAAACAGTAAAATATTACTAAACTTCCAAATAAAACTTGAGCTTAATTAAATGTTTCCTACAAATAGAAAGGTATAATGATTTAGAACATATAGCCCCACACTAGGGTAAAATTACCTCTAAAATGAATTAAACATTGTCACCTAATCATGTCACAAATATAAACATATAATTAGATAACTTTTTCCAAAATCTGAGATATTTAAATTTATGCTCATTCCATTATAAATGTAATATTCTAAAATTGGTTACTATAAGTGAGCTAAATTAAACATTTCTGAAACAAAACTGTGACTAAGTCTCAGATTAATGAAAACTAAAACTAACACATTCAGACAGTAAATAAATTTTGATTAGCTCTTTAAGTTATAATGTACTCTTTACCAATTTAAAAATAGACCCACTGAAACAACAAATAAAAGTATTTTCATGGTTAACCATGTAATACTTGTAATTAAAGTATATGATTGGGGTCACTGTTATAGTTCATTCAAAAGAAATGATACTTCTCACAGAGAAAAGTCTTACTATTATCATCACCAATAAACATCTCTGGGTTCAGTCCTTGTTCCACCAATTACTAACTCTGCGATGTGGGACTAGTTAAATTCTCTGGGCCTTGGTTTCCTTATCAGCAAACTATGGATAATAACATTTATCTCAAAAATTATCTTAATGATTAGGTAAGATATTATCTGCACATTATTTAGCAGAGGCCTGAGAAAATAATATCTAATTCAAGGGCAAATGCTAACAAAATTTATACACAGTTCCTGAAACCACAATCCACAACAGAGGTTTATAAGATTAAGAGAACCCCCTCTGTAGTTAATAATAAAATAAGCCACTGAGCAAATACAAGTCATAAGATTATAAAATTGCATATTTATATTACATAAAGTATTTTTAGCATATTATCAATGCAATTAATCACAGAGGAAATTCTTTAAAGAAACTAAAGACTCTCATTTAACATGGCAAAAATCAACTTCAGTCATTATATATTTTATGCAGCATAATATAAATGAATATAATTTACAACATTCCAGATAATTTACATATACTTGAAAACTCTGGTTTTCAGACAGAAATGTATATTTCAGACTAAAATTCTACTCCATTTAAGGATGGAGTGTCAAGAGATCAAATGCCAACCACAACCGAATAAGGGCAAATTAGAGGAGAAAGAGATCTGACTTGCACATCACTGAGAACTAGTTTCAACATGTAAATACCCATTGTAGGTTTATGTGGCCTTTCTATGGTGTTACACAACCAAAAGTTTAAAAAATAAAATCTTTTTAGACTTAAACTTTAATGAAAAGGAAATGAAGATCATAGGGATATTAGATTAAGATGAAAAGTAAAGGCATCCGAAGCACAATTCCTTGTAAAAGTAGTGCTTCTTCTCAGAAAGCAAAACAAACAAATAGGAGGCCAGCACAGGGGACAAAAGAAAAATCAAAAACAATACTCAAACACCCTCTAACTATAAGGGACTTTAATACTGCAACGAAACCAGAGAAAGACAGAAACCCAGAAAAGTTGTATATATTGATATTTAGGCTACCAGGAAAAATACGATTTCAAACATTTTCTTAAAAGGCAGTTTTGTAGGCCTATTGATTCCTCTTGCACATTTCAAGGTAAAGTAGTTACTTTGTAGTCAACTCAATAATGTGAGAACCATCTCTCAGGAATCTGGATTTAACAAGAACCCTCTCTATTTTTGAAAGAAAATCTAAAGACGAGTTAACAGCTCAAACTAACTGGAATAAATGGTATGCAAGTACATGTGCTTAGCATGCAATCTACTTAGGCAATAATCCCATTTTTCTTCCAAAGCATAAGTCAATAAATCTTTCCTACTGCACTATAAATTCCAAGGTCATGGACAAGATGTTTATTAGTATAATTACAATGTAGAAATAATACCATTAAGCCTCCAGCTCCAGATTTCATAAGTTAATAGAAATAGAAGATTAAGAAAGTGTCAAGTGTGGTTTTAATTCTTAGACGCTAAAAATTTTCCTAGTGTAGCACGTTTCTTTTACATGATCTAACTTCTAGTTTCATTTCCATTTGATCTTTGAAGTTGCTAACATTTTTTAAAAGTACTTACAAAATACAGTTCTGTGATGATAAAAATTAAGATATGGCCTTAAGAAAAGATGGGGGGAGAGAGCCACAATTGGTAAATGGCTCTAAAGAACTCTTTTATAATATGATGGATCACTCAACTTTAAACAAATTCTTCAACAGGATCTCAATGTTCAATTTCTGAATACTTAAGATTCTACACAATTCTTAAACAGTGTTTGCAATCTATCTCTATAGAAGTGCAAAAAATGCACAATACTAATAGGTTCTTGATTGCCCTCTAATATCCAATGCTTCACTTTCTACTCCCAGTAATATGCAGAGAATCAGTATTTCAGAGAAAAGTTTCTGACATTATGGTCAAGGACTTTGGGTGCATGGTTTCATGTGACGAGAACAGCATTAAAGGAGAATACCTCAATCTCAATGTCTGCACTTCCTATTATTACAGACTTTATTATCTTTTGAATTGATTAGAAAGACTTGGTAGTTGTTTGGAGGTTTGTTTTGTTTGGGGGAAATCTCTGTTTTAATATGCTTTCTAATAAAGCAGCAAACAGTAGTAACAGAACTTAGAAAATAAATATCCCTGCTTTCTTCTGTCTCTGGAATAATATATGAATTATAATATTACAGAGGTTGTTTATGTACCCTCTGTTTATAGCATACGTGAAATAGTTAAAGCTAAAGTAAATCTCAACAGGTTATCCAGATCTGATAAATCTTTCATGCTTTACTTCTCAGAACTTTTCACCTCCATAGAAACAACAACAAAAACACTTTCTTGTAAAAATATTTAAACTAGATATACTTAATGCTTTAGCTACTTATGAAAGTACAAAAACTATTCCAAATAATATCCAAATAACTATTCCAAAATTCCAACAAGGAATTTTCTGGGTATTACCAGTTGAATCACTGCTTGAGGACCAATAACCTAGTCAGATCTCAACAAGTCTATAGGACACCAACTTCTCTACCAAAGATGACTGATAAGTTTATTATCGTTTACAATCTCCACAGACTTTTCCAGTCCCACTCGTTCAGTAGGAAGCTTCTTTTCATATTTGCTACTATTATGACACATAGCACTTACATGGAGTTTTAACATAGTTCTTACATACAGTTTACACATAGTTTTAACATATATAATATGAAGCTCTTTTATAGCTAGTTTTACCAAGTCTTCTCAGTAAGAGAGAAAACACATGGTAAGCAAATTTATAGCTATTTAAGGTTTAGATGATTTAGACCTTAAAATTAGTAACTAACTTTCATGATACCCTATTTACCCCAAATCTCACATCTTCAGATCTTTCATCTCTCTCTTCTTAACTTTCTTCTCATTCTCTGTCATCTTTATGTATTTTCAGAATCATGGCCTTCAATTCAGACATACCTACATGGTCCTCATTTCTTTAAACTTCACTTTATCATAATCTTCCTTCAGGTTATCAGGTATCATCTTTTCTTTTCGTCATTGTTAATTCCCCAAAAGTAAAAATCTACATCTACTACTTCCATTTCCCATCCACAAACCAGATATAATAAGAATAGGAATTTTAAAGCCAACAAATTTAAATACAAATTCCTACTTTAATATTTATTTGCTGAGGAACTTTGGTCAAATTACTAACATCCCTGAGTTTTTAATTTCCTAATCTGCAAAACAGGAAATTATGCTGCCTATATCATGAGTTGCTGTAAGGATTGAACGTGATAATATATTTGAAGTGTCTAGCAGTTATCAGTCAATAAACAAACTAAAGTCTTTTATTCTCTGCCATGTGAAATCTGGCCTCTGGTTCCACCACTGTTCTAGCCGAGGCAAGACTCAACGTGTCAGAATCCAGTTCCCAGCCTCTTCTATATGCCAATCAAGAAGGAGAAAGCTCACTTATGAACTAAGGATACACAAACCCTGGTGATTCCTTTTTCAAATAAACAGAAGCTAATTCTTCCCACCTGTTTTTAGAAAAGAGTGAAATAATTTTACAGAGAAAAATAGTTTTAATGAAAACCTTAACTACTCTCTGACAACCTATGGCTTTTACAAATAATATCATTCGGGCTTCTGTAGTACTTCTGTAGTAGCCTCTATCTCTATGCTGGCCCTCTCTATTCTGTATTACATTTACAAGTACACCTACCTGTTCTCTCCTGTTTAACTGAGATGTACTTGGGGACAGGAACAGCTATTTGTTGAATAAATTTTTCCTTTGAAAAGTATCTTCTCTTAAAGAGTTTCCACATATAAATCTAAGCCTATGCAGAAATATTTTAAACAAAATTTTCAAAATTGATTCAAACTTACTACATAATATTTCTAGGCATTTGACACCATTGGAAATGCTTTCAATGAAATTCTTCACATATGACTTTTCTAGGTCCTGTTTTTCTATACCTCCTCTTTATTGCTTTCCAAATTTAGATCTTTCCTACATTTGTCTGCTCTTTCTCTCAAATCTTCAAGATTTTATCTACTCCTTACATCTTTAACAACACTTTACTACAACTACCAATTACATATTTCCTCACTTAAATTTATGATCATCTCAAATTAAATGAAACCAAAACTTGAAATCATAATCTTTCTTGCATTACCCAAACTGATCGCTCACCCTATCTCTTTATGTTAGAAATAATATTAATCTTATAAAGTAAAATATTAATTCATCTTTTATTCCTCTCAATTCTATAGCCTCTATATTCACTCTATTATGAAGTTTTACTATTAAAGACTTCTAAGAAAGAAAGGTCCTCACCTCACATTTTTTTAATGGGTAAAAAGAAATAACAAACTTAATCCTTTTTCCTCATTCTAGCCCAGAGGAAAGCAGATCATATATGGAGAATTCTAACATTAATTGGTCAGGCATAGCTTAGAAGCAGAAAAGCTTATTTGGCTACAACAAACTAGAGGTTCACGTATCACAAAATTTTTAAACCCAAGTGGCCTATCCAATGTACAAAAAACAAAACTTAGGACACTCTCACCCACCTAGCTTAATCAGATTAAAAACACATACAAAAAATTAGGAATAAGAAAGAGGTGATAACATCAGAAACGCGTTAACTTTTAATGATTATAAGGAAAGATAGGGCATACTCCTAGGTATATACGAATATATTTTCAAACTTAGATGAAATGCAAGATTTCTATAGAAATATATAGTCAGGCAACTGATTTAAGAAGGCCCAAAGTCCAATTCAAAATGACATTTCTCCTCCCTTCAAAAACTCCATTTTAGGAAGAAATATCAACAAACAAAAGAAGTACCAACAAAAATAAAGGGACAAGGGCTATCAACAGAAGAAAATTTTCTATAAATATATATGAAAAGCAAAAACAGCTGACAAATGAAGTGCAGCAGAGGAAGCTTCAGCCTTCAGTCTAGAGTCCATGTGGAAGAAGAGTACAGAAAAGAGGCATGGTAGTGTTCTACAACCTAGGAGAGACTCAAGGCATGAAAACACAAGGTACAATACAAGGCAGGAATAAGTCCAGGAGCAGAAGAAAGAAATTATTTGAAAGACTACACTCAGAATGACCAACCACATCCACATGCCCCTCCGCCAACCAGGCAGAACCTGCTGTAAACAGACATCTACCTGCAATGGAAAAAAAGAAATGTTTTCCATAAAACAAACTAAAACCAAACAAGAATTGGATGAGTTCTCTGAGAAACAGGCAGCTAGGTATGGATGACAGTGCCACAGAACAAAGACCACTACTGACATTTGGGGGTCACACAGCCTAACAACAAGCTCACAGCCCATTCTAAAGGAAAGCCAACCAGCCCCAAGTCTTGTCTCTGTTCAAAGAGAGCCTAATTAGCTTTTCTTTTTCTTCATTTGTAAATATGAATGACCAAACAAATCTTGCCATAAATTTGAGGAAAGCCTAGGTTCCAGTTACCAGGGCTACATAACAAATTACTCCAAAACGCAGTGGTGTAAAACAACTATTTATTAGGCTCATGCATTCTGGGATGAGGAAATAAAATGGGCACAGCAGGGACTGCTAGTCTCTGCTCCCTGATAACTGGGGCCTCAGCAGAAGGCTAGAGTGTGAAATCATCTGAAGGCTCATTCACACATCTCTGGCAGTTGATGCTGGCTTGCTAGAAGAGACCTTGGCTCGGGCCGTTAGCTGAAAAGAGCCGTGCATAGTTCACCATGTGACCTGGGCCTCCTCAGAGAATGATGGCCAGATTCCAACTGAGAACACTGAGAGACAGTCCATAGAGAGACAAGAGTGAGAACAAAAGAATGAATGGGCCAAAGCCATGCTGCTTTCTATGACCTGGTCCTACAAGTCCTGCAGTGGCACTTTGTTCTTCTTCTATTCATAAGCGCAGTCAAAAGGCCTATCCAACTTCAGAGGGAGGGATACAGACCTCACTTCTTGACATGAGAGTAGCAAGGTTCTGGAAGCACTTGTGGGACCAAAAATACTGCTGTGGTCATTGGGAAAATGCAATCTTCCACACCTCCAACATGAAAGAAAGGAAGCAACAGAAACAAAGAGGGAAAAAAAAAAATATATATATATATATATACACACATACCTCAGGAGAAAGAGAACTTAAGTAATTGTTTATTGTCTATTAAAACACACAAGAAAAAACCACAATTTAAGAAGATATAGAAACTACCTTACAAAGATGTTATGGAAAAAGAACCAGAGAATTAAAAGCAATTCTTAGAAATTAAAAATATGATACCAATATAAAATACTTAAATAGAAAATTTAAGAGAAATTTACAGACTTTACTACAATCTAAAATGCAAAGACAGAAAATGGAAGAGAAATTATAAGAACCACAGAGGATCGAGATAGGATACTTGACTTCTGACAGACTAATAGGTGTTCCAGAAAGAGAAAAGAGGGGAAAAAAAACCAGGAGGAAATGAGAATGAATTCTGAAGCATCTATCGAGTATTACTGCACAAGGTAAAATGTTAATCTTCCGAGGCTTACCAGCTACCTCATTTTGGTACTCTCCTGCCACCAGTACTGAACTGCACTTCAGTGTAAATTATAAACACTCAGTTGAAGAAAAGCATTTGAAAGCTACATAGCTGCAGATTAAGACACTTACAGAATTATTCCAATTTCCATTTCTAGCTATTTAACCAATTTTCTTTTTTAAAAAAATCTCTCATAGAAACAAAGTAAAATTCCCCAAACTCTGAAAGAAAATGCTGTATTGGAAATAGAGTACAGTATGAAGTTGGGCAGATCCTGAGTTCAAATTCTGACTCCAAAGTCTACAAATATATGTCTCTGGGGAAATTTATTAATAACTCAGATTAATTCATTATATATTCATAATTTATATTTGTGTTATTATATGTTATCTCTCCAGGTAATTGCCAGGATTACAGAAAATGTTTATAAAGCATCTAATCCAAAGGAGTTACATTATTAGCATGACTCAGAATCCTCATGAGAATCCACAGGTGTGAGAGCCACATTCCCACTATGCCTACATCAAAGGAACATTCCCTGAACTAATGCTAGGATGACTGATTCCCCCCATTGCCTGGTTTCATCTACTCCTTGTCTGTACTTCCTGCTACCAATTTTGGGATTGATGTATTTAAGGCAGAAGGCTGTAGCAGTATGAATTCTGCAAACATGAGGCAAATCAATGGATTTTATATCTAACACTGTGAGCTAGAAAAGTATTCTCATCTGAAATTCAGTCGTAGATGGAAGAAGAAGAAAAGCTAGGGTGATTCCATTTCCTGCTTCCATGCCATGAGAGGAGAAACTTCGGAGAGTTAGACCAAAAAAGAGAAAAAGGAAATGCCCCAACTTTTCTCTTAGTATATGGATTACCACCATCCAAGTCTGAGAACCCAAGAGGAAAGGAAACATTTTAACAGCTGATAAAATCTCAAAGCCACAAATATAATGACTATCTCATAATAGTACTGTGAACCACGATGGGATTCAGACAATGATTTGACCACTACAGGCTGCCAGAGTAAATTAGAAGGCACCACTCCAACCACGGTGCCATGATGAGTCGAGGGATAAATAGTAAAGAATTAGTAAGAAAGATATCTAATTGTACACAGATATTTGTTTCTTAAGAGTTTATACAATAGAAATGAGTCGGCTTCCTGCATGAACTTTGCTCTGTTCAGCAATTTTAATAAAAGACTTTTCTTAATTGCAAAAAAAGAAAATCTGTGAAATCTAGATCTTACTAAACCACAAGCTTTGTAAATTCAGACCATAAGCACTTGCTACCACCCGGGGGCAGCATACCACCAACTGCTGGAAGCGACCTAAAGGCAAAGAGCCAATAGAAGACTGAACATGCAAACAACAAAGACCACACCCAAAGCATGTCATGGAATAGGTTTCTAACAATATACATTCCTAAATACATTCAGATATACGTACATGTAGTTTATACATTTACATAGACAATTAACATACAGGTAGAAATAAATAATTATATATAAAATTATGTTGTTACAAATTGCATTTTACACCTGTATAATATCTAAAATTTATATATAATGAAATACATGACTATATAATTAGTATATATAATGTAATTTCACATACATGAAATATATGTAATTTACTCTTATAAAGTTTATAATTGTATATAGTATGTGTATGTATACACATATAACTGAGTATGTGTATATATGCATGCATATAGGTATAATATATATGAATAATATTGAAAATGGAAAAGCGAATGTTATTTCTTATTTACTAAAACGGGAATTTTGAAAATAAATTGTATAATTTCTTTTTATAAAGCTCAGGAAAGAATTGTCTCTACCATGTAGTTCAATTCAGAATATGATTAAAAGGCTTGATAAGGGAAAATCAGATTCATTACTACTGAATTTTCCTTAAGTGGGCAACATAAGGCAGGTGATAGGAATATGCATGTTTTCAAGTGCAGAAGTAATAATGTCTGTTCTAAAACTAACCTAAGAATGAATTTGTGAAAAGGCAAATAATGTTTTACTCTGTTGTGGAACTATCTGTATAATACACAAAGAAAACATATAGCACTTATCAACTTTCCCTTTAAATAGGTGTGAAGCATTTTATTTTTCTTAAATATATGAAAACTTCCTGCTGTGACAAATTAATATTACAACTTTTCAACAGTAACACTCTTTAAGGTCCCAAAGAGAAGCCTTTTAAGCAATATTAACAAATGTATATTCTTTCATATAAAGCAACTTCATCATGTATATTCCCAAGTTCTCTGCAGACATTTTTTTCTTCATATATAAAATGTAAATAATATTTATTTGTAACATCTTGTAACTGTTAAGCAAAATAATATGAAGTGCCTTACAATGTGTCTAACTGAAGTATATACTCAGAAATGTTAGTTCTTCCTCTTTTCGAAAACTACATTACAAATAGCAAACTAACTTTACACAAAATTATGTGAACAAAAAACATCTGTGTAAGGGGAAATTTGTTGTTCCTTTTTATGCTTGGTGCAAAACAAAACATTCCTTACCTGCCAAACTGGCAAAGGTTCCCAGTTTTGATTTGTTTTTACTGGTGTTTTCTGGGTAACAAGAAATGATTCTCAAAGCTGATGAGAATGGGGTCAAGCACATGCTCTTATACCCCCTTTCATATGTATACACCCAATATAAACACAGGTTGTGAAAAAATAGTCACAGCTTTAAAGACACACACACACCATTTTAAAGTATCTATATCTTTTGACCCAATAAATCTGCTTCTTGAGCTCTTTTTTTTTTTACTCTTTTTATTTATTTATTTATTTATTTATTTATTTTGGGGGGTACACCAAGTTCAATCATCTGTCTTTATACACATATCCCCATATTCCCTCCCTTCCTTGACTCCCCCCCCTCGAGTCCCCCCCACCCTCCCCGCCCCAGTCCTCCAAGGCATCTTCCATCCTCAAGTTGGACTCCCTTTGTTATACAACAACTTCCCACTGACTATTTTACAGTTGGTAGTATATATATGTCTGTGTTACTCTCTCACTTCGTCTTGAGCTCTATCTTGAGAATATAATCAGCTCTATGATCAAAGACTTCATTGTGAGATGTTTATCTTAATATTTATTTTATTTTTTATTTTTTTATTTTTTAAGCTCTTTATTGGAATATAATTGCTTTACACTCTTGTACCAGTTTTTGAGGTACACCAAAGTGAATCAGCTGTATTTATACATATATCCCCATATCCCCTCCCTCCCGCGATTCCCTCACACCCTCCCTGTCCTGGCCCTCTAAGGCATCAGCCATCATGGAGTTGATCTCCCTTTGTTATACAGCAACTTCCCACTAGTTATCTATTTTACAGTTGGTAGTGTATACATGTCTGTGCGACTCTCTCACTTCGTCCCAGCTTCCCCTTCGCCACCCGCCCCCAACCCCATGTCCTCCAGTCCATTCTCTGTGTCTGCATCTTTATTCTTGCCCTGTCACTGGGTTCATCAGTACCATTTTTTTAGATTTCATATATATGAGTTAGCATACGGTATTTGTTTTTGACCTTAATTTTTAACAGTGAAAAATGGACACAATCTGACTATCCAACAACAGGAAAAGAGTTAAACACATTTCAGCACATTCATGTGATGGAACATTATATGGCTCATTAAAATAATATTTTAGGGACTTCCTTGGCGGTCCAGTGGTTAGGACGCCACACCTCCACTGCAGGGGGCATGGGTTCCATTCCTGGTCAGGGAACTAAGATCCCACATGTCACACGGCATGCCCTCCTCCCCCCAAAAAACTAGCCATTTAAAAAAAAAAAAATAACGTTTTGCTCAACATCACTAATCATCAGAGAAATGCAAGTCAAAGCCACAATGAGGTATCACCTCACACCGATCAGAATGGCCATCATCACAAAGTCTGGAAACCACAAATGTTGGAGAGGGTGTGGAGAAAAGGGAACTCTCCTGCACTGTTGGTGGGACTGTAAATTGGTCCAGCCACTATGGAAAACAATTTGGAGGTTCCTTAAAAAACTACAAATAGAACTACCATATGATCCAATAATCCCACTACTGGGCATATACCCAAAGAAAACCATAATCCCAAAAGAAACTTGCACCATAATGTTTATTGCAGCACTATTTACAATAGCCAGGACATGGAAACAACCTAAATGCCCATCAACAAATGAATGGATAAAGAAGATGTGGCATATATATACCATGGAATATTACTCAGCTATAAAAAGGGATGAGATGGAGCTATATGTAATGAGGTGGATAGAACTACAATCTGTCATACAGAGTGAAGTAAGTCAGAAAGAGAAGGACAAATATTGTATGCTAACTCACATATACGGAATCTAAAAATGGTACTGATGAACTCAGTGACAAGAATAAGGATGCAGATACAGAGAATGGACTGGAGAACTCGAGGTTTGGGAGGGGGTGGGGGGTGAAGGGGAAACTGAGATGAAGCGAGAGAGTAGCACAGACATATATATACTACCAACTGTAAAATAGTCAGTGGGAAGTTGCTGTATAACAAAGGGAGTCCAACTCGAGGATGGAAGATGCCTTAGAGGACTGGGGCAGGGAGGGTGGGGGGGACTCGAGGGGAGGGAGTCAAGGAAGGGAGGGAATATGGGGATATGTGTATAAAAACAGATGATTGAACCTGGTGTACCCCCAAAAAAATAAAAAATAAAAAATAAATAAATAAAAATAAAAAAATAACGTTTTAAAATCATCTTAAATGTCAATCCTATTCAGCCAGTTGCTGAAGTTCATCCTCGATTCAACTCTTCCATACTTCACATTTAAATCATTAGAAATTCTGTAAGTTTTACTTTCAAAATGCAAATAAGTCCAGCATCTCACCACTCTTTACTCCTACCAACCCCTTCTAAGCCACCATCATCTCTGGTCTAGATTATACTGTTAGCCTCCAACGGGTCTCTCTGTTTCCACTTTTACCTACAGTCTATATTCCAATACATGCTTGTATGATGTAAGTGTAAACAATGTCATTCTGTCCCAAAAAACAAAATATAAAAGTATATATATATAGCACATTTCCAGTTTTATTTGCCAAAATACTCACAATGGTTATATATGGTTGCTGACGGGATTACATACAAATTATGTTTCTTCTGTGTTTTTAAAGTTTTTCTTACTGAACTTGTTTAATCAGAAAAAGCAAACTAAGTAACATTTGTAAAAAGAATTTTATACAAAGTTGAACTGTATGATTCAAAATATCTTAAGCAATATTTAAAATATAATCTAACCAAAGGTTAGCACTCAAGAAACATAACTCGAATTGCAAATTATAATTCATTGAAGACAAATTTAAGTATGGAAAAAAGTATCTTAAAATTACATATGAGGACTTGTACTTCAAAAAAAGGAAAATGTCATAATAAATTTAAAAGAAAATGTATTTTATTTTTTACATATTTTTCTACTATGCTCAGTCTAACAAAAATGGAAAAAACTTTTTATAAAGCTTCTAACTTCTAGCTTGAATCTTCTCTGTTAAATTATTATTTTTTAAAAAATTATCTGAGAGCTGTCGTTTTCTTAATTCTTTTTTCTCTGACCTTGAAATATAATTGACTACCCTATAGGTCTCAACAGTATAAGTCATTAGGAAGATAAAAAAATATATGGGATTAAAGTAAAAAATGATAAGACTTTTAAATTAAGTAATGACGTTAATAATCCTACTTTATGAAAATGGGTTATGTGATAGATGTTAATTATTATTATAATCAGGGTTCATCAACTAAAAAATGTTTAAATTTTTAAAAGTAAATGAATTTGAGGGCTCTTTTGCTTAAAAGATTACTATAGAAAATATGGCTGTTTTTTCAAATTATGTAAAAAAATGACTTCATTGAAACATTCACATTCTATAACCTCAGAGTATGGCAAATAATGTTATTAATAATATAAAGGTTAGGATACTCTTAAATAAAAAGAAGGTAAATATTCATAAAATGTGACCTTTTGCCACAATTACTCCAATTCCAAATTACCTCCGCAAATTATTCCATGTGAAATCTGAAAAACATAACTTTTTTTCTTCTTACTTATTCTTTCCTATCCACAGTGTAAGCATAATTAAGTTTTGAGAATGGAAAATAATAAAGTACAGAGTTCATTTTCTATTAAAATAGAGACATGAGCAAGAAAAAGCCTAAGCAGCTACAAGAAGGTGAGGGATGATACAGGGAGCGAGGAAGAGGCACAAGTCTTGAGACCCTGTGAGGCTGAAACAGCTCCATGAGAGGAAAGACAGGATAGCAGACGTTAGCACAGGACAGAAAATGATGATGAAAGAGGACTTGTGAATAAGCACTGGGTCAGAGTTAGACAAAGGAAATAGTATTTGGGAGACTAGCTGTGAATAAATCTTTATTTTTCTCCCCTAAGTCATTCTCTCTCAACCAATGTCTTACATTTTGCATGGAGAAAGTCACAAGATTGTAACAGTTCCAGAGAATCTAAGATTTTGTAAAATAGTTTCAGAAGCTCTCATCCATTGTCATTTCAATTCCATCACCAATCATTAGGATGTAAGTAATTTTTAAAATTAAATTCAATATATTCCCCACAAAGCTAACTATTCTGCTTTCCACAGTAAAGGCTCAAATATATATATATTAATTAGATAACCAGAATTTATTTTTTAAGAATGATATCAGGGCTTCCCTGGTGGCACAGTGGTTAAGAATCTGCCTGCCAATGCAGGGGACATGGGTTCGAGCCCTGGTCCTGGAAGATCCCACGTGTTACGGAGCAACCAAGACCATGTGCCACAACTACTGAGGCTGTGCTCTAGAGCCCGTGAGCCACAACTCTTGAGCCCGTGTGCCTCAACTACTGAAGCCTGTGTGCCTAGAGACCATGCTCCGCAACAAGAGAAGCCACTGCAATGAGAAGCCCATTCACTGCAATGAAAAGCAGCCCCCATTCACCACAACTAGAGAAAGCCCATGTGCAACAATGAAGACCCAACATAGCCAATAAAATAAATAAATTTATTTAAAAAAAAAAAGATAAATCAGGAGGTGATTTTTTTAACTCTATAGGAAGATTCTTTGCTTTATTAAATGATCCTATAAATACAAAAATATATTAAATTTTTCCATAAATAATAAGCCACATCTAGTATGTTTCAGATGTAATTAAAAGTTAAAAGAATTTAACAGATAGCTAAATTTTCTTAAGAAAAATTAAGGAACAACTATAGCTATAGCTTTATTCTAATCCTAAATGAATCAGTCATTCTTAATGTCAAACTTACTAGAGAGAAGCAAAATTTAAAAATCTTTTTCCAATGCAGATGTAGAGAACAGACTTGAGGACATGGGTGGGGAGGGGGAACGAAGGGGAAGCTGGGATGAAGTGAGAGAGTGGCATTGACATATATATACACTACCAAACGTAAAATAGATAGCTACTGGGAAGTTGCTGCATAACACAGGGAGATCAACTCAATGATGGGTGATGACTTAGAGGGCTGGGATAGGGAGGGTGGGGATATGCGGATATATGTATAAATACAGCTGATTCACTTTGGTATACAGCAAAACCTGGCACAACAGTGTAAAGCAATTATATTCTAATAAAGAGCTTAAAAAAAAGTAATATGTGGATGAATACACAAATGTGAGGGAGAAGTACTATACTTATATACTCAATTATTCTTCTGACTTCATGACTCTGTATTTACAAGTATGAAGGATATGCTTCAAACTTTTAACTATGGTTATTTCTTAACATTATGAGAGGATTTAATCCTTCCTTTATATGTCTGTATTAAATTGTTGACATAAAAAAATAAAAATCTCTTTTCATATAAGCAATGTCAGTTCAGAAAACTCATGTCATTCTGTTTCTGTATCCTGCCCCTTGTTTGCTACCAATTCATAACTTACTATCATTTCCTAAATTTGTGTTTATAGGAGTCTAATTTACTCCTATACCCCATATCACCACATTATCTATGAGCTTATGGTATATTTTGCTTTTAACATATTGTGCAAACATCAAGTATACACATAGTATGCAAACATCAAGTCAAAGAAGTGCATCATCAAATTACAATTTGTAAGTCGACCAGGAGAAACCAATTCACTATGGGGCCATGGAATGGATTTTCAGAAGATAAGCCCAGTCCCAGGCTGGTACCAGCTACAGGTATCAAAATTATTTGGGGAAATGAATGGGCTATTTCAGATGCTTTGTTTTTCAATAATTCTCTGTAACTGACAGAATTGATTAACACTAGGAAAATTATCCCTTTCCAAAGGAATACCTCAAGTGCCAAAAGGAATACCACAAACATCAATGCCACGGCATTCCCGAGGCCTTCCATTCATTGAAACTGCAAATCACGTCCCTACTCTAAAATTTAATTATCCTTACCAATTATTCCACTGCATATGCAAATGCAAACAGTAACTCTATTATTTGACTAAATTCAATTAAAAAAATTATTGAGTTTCAGGTATGTACCAGGACTAGATCTACCATGGTCCTGTCAGGAATTCACTTTCCTTACTCAAATCTGTAATGCCTTACAAACTGACACAAATCTAACGCCCACTGATAGATGAATAATTAAACAAACTTGTCTTATTTACAGTATGGAATTCTTAGCATCAATTAAAATGACAAATGAATAGTCCATTTAAGGCTTACTGTTTAAGACTCAAAGAGTATAAGACTATTTTAGTCCAGATTTGTGATTTCTTGGCAACACAAAAGTTTGTAGGCATTTTTTTTCCAGAACATCTGATTATTGTCAGATTATTTAAAAAGACTGATCAGAAATAAAATATCACAAATAAGATCTTTTATTTGTCACCACTAAAATTCTGATTTTTAAACAGATTCTTGGACTGCTGGCTCATATCCATCAGCTTGTTCAACTTTAGCATCTGTCTCATCCCCAGTAGCTTTTCCAGAACTACCCCACCTTCACCATATAGCTCCATGAGTTTTCCCAATTCAAACCTGAGCTTCTGCAGCATTTTTACTTTTCTAACAAAGGCATCATGGAGCGGATAAATAGATTGGCAGGCCTCATCTATGTCTTTTGCAATGCTGTCTGGAATCAATTTACTGACCACCTCTTTCAAGTCATTTGTCTGCACCTCTTGGGTCATGATTTCTATCATCTTGCGGATCTGGCGGGCCTGCTGGTGCTGGGCATATGAGGTCTTCTGAATCTGATTACTGTGTTTTTTAGTAAAACCCACACAGAACAGACAAAGCAAATAACCATCAGTAGTCTTGACATCAACGTGAACTTCGATCATGGTCTGCCATTTTTTGACCATGGAGCACATTTTGTCAGGGGTAAGATCATGCTGTTGAAATTAGTCAGGCAGTTTTTGCCCTGAACATCCTCAGTAATAAGCCTGAACTTTCTAAATGCAACTTCATCATTCTGCACATCAGCAAGGCTCACTTCAAAAACACAACCCTTTGTAGCATAGACATATATACACTACCAACTATAAAATAGCTAGCTAGTGGGCAGTTGCTGTATAACAAAGGGAGATCAACTCCAGGATGGCTGATGCCTTAGAGGGCCAGGGCAGGGAGGGTGGAAGGGAGTCACGGGAGGGAGGGGATATGGGGATATATGTATAAATACAGCTGATTCACTTTGGTGTACCTCAAAAACTGGTACAAGAGTGTAAAGCAATTATATTCCAATAAAGAGCTTAAAAAAAAATCCTAAAAAAAAAAATCCTAAAAAAAAACACAACCCTTGAAGCCATCATATGTGATTTTGGTTCCTTGAGTTCTCGTGAATTGTGTTTTCCCAATATTTCTTATATTGAACCTAGCTGGTACTTTCACATCATACCAATCTTTCTTAGAAAATGGGTCAACCACTTCCTTCTTGGCTCCCTTTTCATCACCTTTCATAAGGCGCTTGTTCTTGCCAACCACCATGGTGCTGCTCAGAGAGCCAAAAGGCTTGGTAGGCTTTTACTTTGTTTGCTTCCAGTCAGTGCCATGAGCCAATAACTACAAGATTTTTTCTTGGAGATTTTCCTCTCTACTGGTTTTCCTGTTTCCACGTAGCCATTTGCGCACACAGGTATAGTGTATGTACTTGAACTTAATGGTGATTACCTTGAGGCCATCTAAGATGGCAGGTTAGAATAAGAAAGCCATACCCCTAATTTGTTCTTTGCCATGGACCTGAGTCATAATCAGCTCCTTCTAGGCCCCAGATTTCTAGATTCACTCCCTCTTCTCTTTTATTTATGCTCATAAGACAACTAATTCTTTCCTGAGTTCCTTTCTTTCTTGTAATGCCTTGTTCAAAGCAGAAAGTCAAGGCCAAAACATATCACCAATTCTTTCCAACCACTTCCCCCAGAACTATAGGGGGAGTTTGCTTCCTAAATTATCACAAGTATAGTTTTATCAAATGTTTTACCACAGCTTAACATGAATTTCTACCTTTCCACCTCTGATATCAATCTCCTCATCACAAACCACTTGATATCCATGCCAGTGCCTCACACTTCAGGTATTGTCACAGAAGCAACCCATTTTAAGGTACACCTTTCTGTATTAGCTCCTGCAAGTATTTACTCTCTCATTAAAGCAACTGTTATTTCAATCATTCTTTAACCTACTCCATTAATATAGAGTGTCTACCATTAAACAGAATGAGCTCTATTAAACATAAAAATACATAAGGCGGGATCCCAGATAAAATTCTTAGTTTAAGCAGTTACTAAATTTAAACACAAGCTTACTTGAAGTCAAGAAAAAAATACATTAGATACACAACTTTTGTTGTTTTACAAACTACCCATATTAAATAAAGAAATGTTGCCTAACAAAACTGCCTCAGAAATACAGTAGCACTAAAGGTACTTACCATAGACCAGGTCAATGATATAAAATATCTCAGGAATGGACTAAGGCAATGGAAAAAAATAAAAATAAACACATCTTTAACTTGTTCTACTCTTTTCCATACTACATTTTCCATATTCATTTGTTTATAGTTCCCAGTAATAGAGAGATGTGTTATATCTAACTAATTATAGTTCCTGCCTTCAAAGTATGTTGTATTAATTCAAGATCAGCAATAGAAAGAGCCTGTCTAAGCCCTTTGGCTCTAAAAGGTTTCTGCCTTATGGAAAGAATATTGCAGTTAACTTTTGATTTCCATGCTTAATGGGTCTGCAACAGGCCTAGATGCACCTGTCCTCTACACCGGCACTGTCCAGTAGAACTTTCTGTGATAACAGGTATTTTCTATATCTGTGCTGCTAATGTGGCAGTCACCAGCCACATGAGGCTACTGTGAAATGTAGATAGTGTGACTGAGGAACTGAATTTTTTATTTTAATTAATTTGAATTTAAATAGCCACCTGCAGCTAGTGGCTACCATACTAGTGTAGCTCTAGATGCTAGATTGAATCACATACATTGTAAATACTACTCACTGCAAATACATTTATGCTGATTCTCGGCCACATGCAATGGGTTCACAGCTTTTGTCTCACTCCAATACCTACCCCATCCATCTGGGTAACTTGATAAATAATATGAGCAACCCATCTAAAAATATGACCTCTCCATTTCCTTGGCCTCTTCATGTCCTCCACTTAATCCAATTCTATACTCAGACTCTGAACCTTATTATCCCATAAACTTGTTCTGCATCCAAGAGCACTGATTCAGGTATGCTGCTCTCTGATATCAAACAAATATCCTTTCAGATTTACTGTTTAACCATAAATTCCATGATCACTCATTGATCTCCCAGTCCATCAGCCCTCTCTTTTCTTCATTTTCTTTTTAATCCAATATAAATCCAATGACCAATTAATTCAATAATAAAACTGTTTGTACTCTATCATCCCTTGCCATTTCCATTTTCCTGTCTAATATATCTAATCCTTCAATAACTATGTGATCTCATTTTTCAGTGCATATATCTAAGCAATCAAACACCTTTGGGCAAATTTGTATTGCCATAAATTAATGATTGGTCTCAAAGGAGCCCTCCAATTATACTGCTACCAAGCACACTGGTCATATTTCTGTTGTTGACTTGGTCTCTCTACCTTCCGCAATCTATTTCAAATCTTCTCTACTCTCCAACTGCTTTCCTCCTCCAAATTCAAAGTGTAAGAGTTTGCCTCCTTCAAAAGAAAGAAGCATCAATGAGAAAGTTAACCAATAACCGCTCTCATCTAACCCTCTCTTTTTCTACATAATATAAAAAAGGAAGTGCCCATCCTATCTAGAGTCAATCCTCCACTTGTACTCTGGCTCTTATCTTTCCCAGGTTTTATAAGAACTTTACACCATTGGTTATCAAAGTGTGGTTACCCATATGATTAAGTATTGAATATTCTTAAAAATAAAGACATGCACTAAATGAAATGCTAAAGGAAGTTCCTGACTCAGAAGGAAAATGATACTAGATGAAAATATGTCTTATAAAAAGGAAATGTGGTTTAAATATGGCAAATACGTGAGCACTCATAAAAGACAATCATTTTCTTATTTTAATTTCTTTAAAATCTAACATTTAAAGCAAATATAATAACAATGCATTGTGGAGTTTATAACATATGTAAAGTAAAATCTATGACAAAAACAATTAAGAGAAAAGGAGAGAAGAAATTAAAGTATAATGCTGTAAGATTCTTATGTTATACATAAAGTGGTATAATATCATTTGAAGATAGACTGTGCTAGGTGAAGGAAACATATTGTAAATACTAGAGCAACCCCTAAAAAATAAGAGAAGGAGGAAAACCTAATTAGCCAATAGCAGAGGTTTTTTTTTTAAGTTCTGAAAAATACTCAATACCGCCTAAGTAGTAAATATTCTAGGCACTGCAGGCCACACGGTCTCTGTTGCAACTCTAACATTATAATACAAAAGCAGACATAGACAATATGTAAATAAATGGGCATGGCAGTATTCCAATAAAACTTTATATACAGATGGTGAGCTAGATGTGACCTTGGGTGATACTTTGCTGATCTCTAATTTAATAAGTTTACCCTTTAATAGCTAGAAAAAGAAGAGAAAAACTAACCCAAAGTGTATAAGAGAATGGAAATAATAAAAATAAGAACAGAAATAAGTATCTTAGAAAACAAACACTAGAGTATGTTAACAAAGCCCAAAACATGTTCTTTGAAATGAACAACAAAACTGATAAACCCCTAACTAGAGAAAAAAAAGAGAGAAAGATCACAAATTACCAGTTTAGGAATAAATGAGGAATTATCACAATAGATCCTACAAACATTAAAAGGATAATAATGAAATATTATGGGAATTCCTTGGTTGTTCAGTGGTTAGCACTCTGTGCTTCTAACAGGTTCGATCCCTGATTGGGGAACTAAGATCCCACATGTTGTATGGCGTGGCCAAGAAAAAAGAAATTCATACATAATTTATAACAATGAATTTGAAGTCTTATACAAAATGACAAGCTGATTCCAAAATTTGTGTGGAAATTCAACGGACCTAAAATAGCCAAAACAATTTTGGAAAAAAAAAAGTATAAAACTTACAGCACCTTAAAGATATGAACTATAAGACTTCCTATAAAGGCACAGCAAATAAAACAACATAGAATTAGCATACAGACATACAGATGTCTGGAACAGAAGTAAAGTCCAAAAGTAAATAAGTAAGCACACACAAGTGATTTTCAGTATAGGGGCCAAGGTAACTAAACAGAGAAAGGATAGTCTTTTCAACGAATGGCACTGAAGCAACTCAATATCTTTATGGAAAAATAATAAACTTCAACCCTTACATCAAACCGTATATAAAAATTAACTCAAAATGAATCATAGACCTAAAGCTTAAAAAATAAATTTGCTAAAGGAAAACATAGGCAAAAATCTTTTTTGCATCAGAGTAGGCAAACATTTCTTAGATAAAAGACAAAAAATGAACCATAGCATTTAAAACTCTTCAAAATTTAAAACTGCTTCTACTTGAAAGATACTGTTAAGAAAATGAAAAGGCAAATCACAGAATGGAAGATAATATTCTCAATATGCATCTGACAAAGAACTTGTATACAGAAAACAGAAAGAATTCTTGCAACAGAATAAGAAAACAAACAACCCAAAGTTTAAAATATCAAATGTCTTCACAAAGAAGACATATGAATGACTAATAAATAATAAGTACACTAACAGATGCTTAACATCATTAGTCATCAGTGAAATGCAAAATAAAACCAAAAAAGATACCACTACACACCCAATAGAACAGAAAAAATTAAAAAGACTGACAGTGCCAAGTATTTGCCAGGATATGAAGCCAATGGAACTCATATTCCGCTGCCGCTGGAAATGCAAAATCATGCAGCCCCTTTGTAAAAAGACTTTATCAATTTCTCAAAATTTTAAACATACTCTTTCCATACGACCCAGAATTTCCACTCCTAGGTATTACCCATGAGTAGTCATAACATGTGTCCACATAGAGACTTTCTTAGCAGCTTTATTCAAATAGCCCTAAATTAAAACAACCTAAATGTCTGTCAACAGGTGAATGGATAAACAAATTGCTGTATATCCACATAATGGAGTACTACTCAACAATATAAAGAAACAACATAGATGAATCTCAAAAATGTTACACCAAATGAAAGTCAGACACAAAGAGTACATATTGTCTGATTCCACTTATGTGAAACTCTAGTAAAAGCAAACCTAATCTAGAGTGATACTGGATAAGTGACTGCCAGGCTAGAGCGAGGAGAGTATAAAAAAAAGGAACTGAATGGAAAAGCGTACAAAGGAAATTTGGGGGATTAAAAAAAATGTCCTATATCTTGACTCTGGTGGTACTTACACATATGTACATATTTGCCAAAATGCACTGAGCCATGCATATTTTTTCCTCAGCTAACTTTCAATTCACTACTATCTTTTTAAAAAAATATATTAATTTTTTTATTTGGCTGTGTCAGTTCTTAGTTGTGGCATGAAGGATCTTTTGTTGTGGCACACAGGCTCTCCACTGCAGCATGCAGGCTCCTCTCTAGTTGTGGCACATGGGCTCCAGAGCACACAGGCTCAGGAGTTGCAGTGCGTGGTTTCTCTAGTTGTGGCATGCGGGCTCCAGAGCACACAGGCTCAGTAGTTGCAGCACGTGGGCTTAGCTGCCCAGCGACACGTGGGATCTTAGATACCCGACCAGGGATTGAACCCACATCCCCTGCACTGGAAGGTGGATTCTTAACCACTGGCCACCAGGTAAGTTCCCAATTCACTAATATCTTTCACCAATGTCTATCCAATGGTCAAATCATTCACTGAGTTTTTAATTTCAATTATTATATTCTCATTTCTTGTCTTATATCTATCCATACCTTATTTCTTAGAATATTTAAAAACACATCTTTTAAAGTACCTGTCAATACTTTCAGTATTCCTACCACCTCAGATATAAATCTTCTCATTTAATGTGCAACTCATTTCTTTATGTGGTTTGTAATATTGAATTTTCCATAAGTCTTTTTGTGTGTTCTGTGAGTTACAGAAGCATCCTCACTGAATATTTTCAAGTTTACTTCTAAAAGGTCACACTGATTTTACAAGGATTGGACCATTTTGAAGATAATTACTCAGCTGAACAGTCCTTGGACATAAGTAGCATAAACTAAGACCCGACATTCATGTGCAGCACAGGCCTGGGGTTCCAATTTCTTTGTGACTTTTTCCTACTCCAAATACCCAGAGGAAATAGTGAATCCCCTGTAACTGGTAGAAAGGGACTTTCAAGGCCACATTGTCATAGTAGGGCAGTCCTTCCAGACACTAAGGTTCACACAGACAGCTCTTTTCTAATCCATAGTGCTTGAAGCCTAGATTACCGTAATGTTATGATTATCAACCTCAGCCTCCAGCTAGGTTTGCACACCCCAATGGGCCATTTAAACTTCACGTTCTCTCACCATTTGCTTTTCAATATATTCTTTATTTCTAGTACATGAGCATTTTTCTCTCTTTGTTTTAAGCTTGGCTATATACCCCCAATTCATTTCTTATATTTTATCCAATAGTTTCTACTCCACATGTTTGGAGTGAGAAGTCCTTTCATGATAGCAAAACCTTGATACCAAAAAGTGACAAGGACAGTATGAGAGAGGTAAATCTATATTACTATTAGGAATATAGATTTAAAAGTCCTAGGTGAAGAATTTTTTAAAAACTGAGTGCAGCGAAGTATTTTTAAAAAGTCATCACAACCAAGTTGGGTTTATTTCAGGAATGCAGGCTGGCTTAAGTATTAGAATACTTAATGTAATTCAGGGTTCAGCAAACTTTAGAGAGGAAATAATTTAGCCTTTGTGTGCCACATGCAGTCTGTCACTTATTCTTCTTTGGTTTTGTCCGATTTGTCGTTGTTTATGATTCTTTAAACAGGTAAAAACAATTCTCATTTATAAAAGATGGCAGGGAAGTAGAGGGACGTGGAGTGCATCCCTCTCCACAGATGCATTGGGAATGCACGGAAGGACGCAGTAATTCCCACAGAGAACCAGCTGAACACCAGCAGACGGCCTCGGACACCAGAAAGGACTGCGGGGAGCCCAACATAGCCGGTAGGGAGACATCTATGAAGGCTCAAAAGAGGGTGAAGCGGCGGAGCTGTAGCAGACGGGAGGGAGTGAGAAACATACGGAGGGAGGGTCCGCAGCGCAGCTCAGCGTTCCCGGACAGAGACGTCAATCCGCGGCTGAACGGAGGGTCCCGGAGCGGGAGCGTGGGAACCGGAGAGCTGGTTCAGGGGGAGAAACATTGTTGCCGGTAGGGTGACGGACCGAGAGGACAGGAGGGAGGAGGTCCACGGAGAGGAGTGCCCGTCCCTGAGAGCTGCCTGGCCATGATGGCGGCTGGAGGCTGCAGGCTCACGGGCGGGGGGGAGGAGCTGCGCGCATAGCCTCTCCCTCTCTTTCTGCGCCTCTGCAACAGGCAGTGGAGAGGCGCCCATGGGCCACCTAAGGCGCTCAGGGATAACAAGCACCCTCAGGCACTCGGGCGGGGCTAGATTAAAACCCCTTGCAACGCCAGCAGCACGGAGGCTGCCGAGAGAAAAAACAACAACAACAACAACAACAAACCCAGAGAGAGGCCCAACTCTAAGACTTTCTGTGTACGCCTGAGCCACCAGCGTCCCTCTGCAACAGGCACCTCCAAGCCCTACTAAAACAACAGTGCGCCACTGCTCACTCACTCCCAGGAGAAGGAGCCACTATTGTACCCTCTCCCTCCCCACACACCGACGCTTACAGATGAACAATAAAGGAACCTCTGCTGGTCACAGAATAACGCAAAAAAACCCAAGGCAAGGAGAAGGACACTTACAGCTGTTAAGTGAGAATGAAAAAAAAATAGTAGTATCAATACCTATTGAACTGGTCCATTCTGGGATCAGTTCTGAAATTTTTTTTTTTCTTTTTCTCTCTTTTTTTTTTTTTTTTTCCTTTATTAAATACAATCTTAGCCCTAAGGGATCTACAAGTTTTATAACATAATTTTTTAATGATATTTTTTATTCTTTTTTTTTTTTTTTTGCCTTTTTATATACTTCTATATCTAGCTAAGTTTTTGGTAGTACGGACAATATATCTCTCATACTTTCCTTTCATCCCTATCTTTTATACATTTCTATTCCTTTCTTTTTATTTGCATATTTCCAACCACATTACGCTCTTCTGTTCCCCTTTCTCCCAGCCTTTTTAAGTTTATTTTATCTTAAAATACTTATAAACAACACTATAGGTCTGCTCAGACTCCTTGCTCTATTCTCCAGATGACGCACTGCCTTGGTAATTAATATCAGGCTTTTGTCTTTATCTTAGTTCTTAGTACAGTTGTCTAATTACATTCTGAGAATCTCCATTCTCTCTGGTGGTACTCTGGCTCTTTTCTATATTTGATCCTAGCTTACAAAATCTCCCTGGATTAATGTTTGTATGTGTAAGGTGTTATTTGTTTGTTTGCTTTTGCTTTTGTCTCTGATTTGTTCTGTTTCAGTTGTCAATTTCTGTTGGGTTTCTCTTTGAATATCTGATACCACACTGGGGTTCTGTCAGGTCTTTCTAGAGCCTTATGTCCTAATGGATTCAGTAATTGTGTGTCTTATACATGTATGTGTTTCCTAGACTTAATATTTGTTTAATCCAATACTTGGACATTAGTCTGAGGCTTGGACAGTCTTATAGAAACACCTCTATCGCCAGGACAAGCAACCCCAAAAGTTTGGACAACCATGAGGAAACAAAGAAACACCATGCAGGCAAAGCAGCAGGAAAAAAACCCACAAGACCAAATAAATGAGGAGGAAATAGGAAAAATGCATGAAAAAGAATTTAGAGTAATGATAGTAAAAATGATACAAAATCTCAATAACAAAATAGAGAAAGTACAACAACAGTTCATAAGAACTCAGAAAAACAAACAGCAATGGATAACGAAATAACTGAAATTAAAAATACTCTAGATGGTATAACCAGCAGAATGACTGAGGCAGAAGAATGAATAAGTGAGTTGGAAGATAGAATGGGGGAAATAACTGCCACAGAGCAGGAAAAAGAAAAAAGAATAAAAAGAATAGAAGACACTCTCAGAGACCTCAGTGATAACATTAAGGGTACCAACATTCGAATTATAGGCATCCCAGAAGAAGAAGAAAACAAGAAAGGGTCTGAGAAAATATTTGAAGAGGTTCTAGTGGAAAACTTCCCCAACATGGGAAAGGAAATAATTAACCAAGTCCAAGAAGCACAGAGAGTCCCATACAGAATAAACCCAAGGAGAAATACACCAAGACACATATTAATCAAACTAACGACAATTAAGCACAAAGGAAAAATATTAAAAGCAGCAAGAGAAAAGCAACAAACAACATATAAGGGAAAACCCATCAGGATAACAGCTGACCTCTCTACAGAAACTCTGCAGGCCAGAAGGGAATGGCAGGATATACTGAAAGTCCTGAAAGAGAGAAACCTACAGCCAAGAATACTCTACCCAGCAAGAATCTCATTCAGATTTGAGGGAGAAATCAAAAGCTTTCCAGACAAGCAAAAGTTAAGAAAATTCAGCACCACCAAACCAGCCTTACAACAAGTGCTAAAGGAACTTCTCTAAGTAGGAAACACAAGAAAAGGAAAACACCTACAAATACAAACCCAAAACAATTAAGAAAATGGTAATTGGAACACACATGTCAATAATCACCTTAAATGGAAATGGATTAAATGCTCCAACCAAAAGACACAGACTGGCTGAATGGATACAAAAACAAGACCCTTACATATGCTGCCTACAAGAAACCCACTTCAGACCAAGGGATACATATAGACTGAAAGTAAAGGGATGGAAAAAGATATTCCATGCAAATGGAAGTCAAAAGAAAGCTGGAGTAGCAATACTCATATCAGACAAATTAGACTTGAAAGTAAAGACTATTACAAGAGACAAGGAAGGACACTACATAATGATCAAGGGATCCATTCAAGAACATATCACAATGGTAAATATCTATGCCCCCAATATAGGAGCACCTCAATACATAAGGCAAATGCTCACAGCTATAAAAGGGGACATCGACAGTAACACAATAATAGTGGGAGACTTGAACACCCCACTTACATCAATGGACAGATCATCCAAAGAGAAAATCAATAAAGACACACAAGCTTTAAATGACACATTAGACCATCTCGACTTAATTGATATTTATAGGACATTCCATCCAAAAACAACAGAATACACGTTCTTCTCAAGTGCACACGGAACATTTTCCAGAATAGATCACATCTTGGGTCACAAATCAAACCTCAGCAAATTCAAGAAAATTGAAATCATATCAAGCATCTTCTCAGACCACAACGCCATGAGATTAGATATCAATTACAGGAAAAAAAACTGCAAAAAATACAAACACGTGGAGGCTAAACAATTCACTATTAAACAACCAAGAAATCACTAAAGAAATCAAAGAGGAAATCAAAAAATATCTAGAAACAAATGACAACGAAAAAACAACAACCCAAAACCTATGGGATGCAGCAAAAGCAGTTCTAAGAGGGAAGTTTATACCAATACAGTCCTACCTTAAGAAACAAGAAAATTATCGAATAAACAACCTAACCTTACACCTAAAACAACTAGAGAAAGAAGAACAAAGAAACCCCAAAGTGAGCAGAAGGAAAGAAATCATAAAGATCAGAGCAGAAATAAATGAAAAAGAAAGGAAGGAAACCATAGCAAAAATAAATAAAACTAAAAGCTGGTTCTTTGAGAAGATTAACAAAATTGATAAACCATTAGCCAGACTCATCAGGAAAAAAAGGGAGAAGATGCAAATCAACAGAATTAGAAATGAAAAAGGAGAAGTAACAACGGACACCTCAGAAAGACAAAACATCATGAGAGACTACTACAAGCAACTATATGCCAATAAATTGGATAACCTGGAAGACATGGATAAATTCTTAGAAAAATACAATCTTCCAAGACTGAACCAGGAAGAAACAGAAACCATGAACAGACCAATCACAAGTACAGAAATTGAGGCAGTGATTAAAAATCTCCCAACACACAAAAGCCCAGGACCAGATGGGTTCACGGGCGAATTCTATCAAACATTTCGAGAAGAGTTAACACCTATCCTTCTCAAACTCTTCCAAAATATTGCAGAAGGCGGAACACTCCCAAACTCATTCTACGAGGCTACCATCACCCTGATACCAAAACCAGGCAAAGATGTCACAAAAAAAGAAAACTACAGACCAATATCACTGATGAATATAGATGCAAAAATCCTCAACAAAATACTAGCTAACAGACTCCAACAGCACATTAAAAAAAATCATACACCATGATCAAGTGGGGTTTATCCCTGGAATGCAAGGATTCTTCAATATACGCAAATCAATCAACGTGATACATCATATCAACAACTTGAAGGATAAAAACCATATGACCATCTCAATAGATGCAGAAAAAGCTTCTGACAAAGTTCAACATCCATTTATGATAAAAGCTCTCCAGAAAATGGGCATAGAAGGAAATTACCTCAACATAATAAAAGCCATATATGAAAAACCAAAAGCCAACATCGTTCTCAATGGGGAAAAACTGGAAGAATTCCCTCTAAGAACAGGAACAAGACAAGGATGTCCACTCTCACCGTTATTATTCAACATAGTTTTGGAAGTGTTAGCCACAGCAATCAGAGAAGAAAATGAAATAAAAGGAATCCAAATTGGAAAAGAAGAAGTAAAATTGTCACTCTTTGCAGATGACATGATATTATACATAGAAAACCCTAAAGACTCTACCAGAAAACTGCTAGCACTAATTGATGAGTTTAGTAAAGTAGCAGGATACAAAATTAATGCACAGAAATCTCTTGCATTCCTATACACTAACAACGGAAGAGAAGAAAGAGAAATTAAGGAAACTCTCCCATTCACCATTGCAACAAAAAGAATAAAATACCTAGGAATAAACCTGCCTAAGGAGGCAAAAGATCTGTATGCAGAAAACTTTAAGACATTGATGAAACAAATCAAAGACGACACAAACAGATGGAGGGACATACCATGTTCCTGGATTGGAAGAATCAACATTGTGAAAATGTCTGTACTACCCAAAGCAATTTACAGATTCAATGCAATCCCGATCAAATCACCAATGGCATTTTTCACAGAACTAGAGCAAGAAATCTTACGATTTGTATGGAAACGCAAAAGACCCCGAATAGCCAAAGCAATCTTGAGAAGGAAAAGTGGAGTTGGTGGAATCAGGCTTCCTGACTTCAACCTATACTACAAGGCCATAGTGATCAAGACAGTATGGTACTGGCACAAAAATAGAAAGGAAGACCAATGGAATAGAATAGAGAACTCAGAAGTAAGCCCAAACACATATGGGCACCTTATCTTTGACAAAGGAGGCACGAATATACAATGGAAAAAAGACAGCCTCTTCAATAAGTGGTGCTGGGAAAATTGGACAGCAACATGTCCAAGAATGAAATTAGAACACTTCCTAACACCATACACAAAAACAAACTCCAAATGGATTAAAGACCTACATGTAAGGCCAGACACTATAAAACTCCTAGAGGAAAACATAGGCAGAACACTCTATGACATACATCAAAGCAAGATCCTTTTTGACCCACCTCCTAGAATCAGGGACATAAAATCAAGAATAAACAAATGGGACCTCATGAAACTTAAAAGCTTTTGCACAGCGAAAGAAACCATAAACAAGACTAAAAGGCAACCCTCAGAATGGGAAAAAATAATTGCCTATGAAACAACGGACAAAGGATGAACCTCCAAAATATACAAGCAGCTCATGCAGCTTCATACCAAAAAAGCAAATAACCCAATCCACAAATGGGCAGAAGACCTAAATAGACATTTCTCCAAAGAAGACATACAGATGGCCAACAAACACATGAAAAGATGCTCAACATCACTCATCATCAGAGAAATGCAAGTCAAAGCCACAATGAGGTATCACCTCACACCGATCAGAATGGCCATCAACACAAAATCTGGAAACAACAAATGTTGGAGAGGGTGTGGAGAAAAGGGAACTCTCCTGCACTGTTGGTGGGACTGTAAGTTGGTACAGCCACTATGGAAAACAATTTGGAGGTTCCTTAAAAAACTACAAATAGAACTACCATGTGATCCAGTAATTCCACTCCTGGGCATATACCCAAAGAAAACCATAATCCCAAAAGAAACCTGTACCCTAATGTTTATTGCAGCACTATTTACAATAGCCAGGACATGGAAACAACCTAAATGCCCATCAACAAATGAATGGATAAAGAAGATGTGGCATATATACACAATGGAATATTACTCAGCTATAAAAAGGGATGAGATGGAGCTATATGTAATGAGGTGGATAGAACTACAATCTGTCATACAGAGTGAAGTAAGTCAGAAAGAGAAGGACAAATATTGTATGCTAACTCACATATACGGAATCTAAAAATGGTACTGATGAACTCAGTGACAAGAACAAGGATGCAGATACAGAGAATGGAGTGGAGAACTCGAGGTATGGGAGGGGGCGGGGGGTGAAGGGGAAACTGAGACGAAACGAGAGAGTAGCACAGACATATATATACTACCAACTGTAAAATAGATAGTCAGTGGGAAGTTGTTGTATAACAAAGGGAGTCCAACTCGAGGATGGAAGATGCCTTAGAGGACTGGGGCGGGGAGGGTGGGGGGGACTTGACGGGGGGGAGTCAAGGAAGGGAGGGAATACGGGGATATGTGTATAAAAACAGATGATTGAACTTGGTGTACCCCAAAAAAAATAATAAAAAAAAAAACAATTCTCAACTTACAAGCCATACAAACACAGGCTGTGGACCATAGTTTGCCAATTCTTGACATATTTCAACTTGCTAACAGAATAAGAGAGAAAAATCATATAATTATCTCAGTAGATGCATAAAAATATATTGATAATTTCCAACATCCATTCATGCTTTTTTATATTATGCATAATCTAAGAAAATAACTTCCTTAACCCAATAAGGATTATCAACTTAGAGCAATTTACTGCAACCTATACCAAACTTCCTTCTTAATGAAGAAATGTAGGAAAAATTCTTGTTAAGATTGAGAACAAGATAAGGATGCCTGCTATCTCTACTTCTCCTCAACACTGTATCCTAGCCATTTCAGTAAAGAAGGGAAAATAAATTAAAGGATTAAGGTTTGGAACGGAGAAACAAAGCTTGTACTATAGAACAAATGATATGATGGTCTACATAGAAAACCCTAGAAAGTACAGATAAAGTATTAGAATTTACAAAGAAGTTTAGCAATGCAGCTGAGTATAAGATTAATGTATCTCTCTATTCACGAGCCAGTTACTTGGTTGAGCTTAGTCTGTGGAAGCCTTGAAGAAACTAAATTAGCCAAGCTTTCTTTCAGAGGAAATTTTATCTTAGTTTCTACTTAGACACTACTGACCTGAGATCACGCCATGCAGGTTATTAGGCAATTCCTTAATGTGGGAGTCAAGGGTTCAAGACCCAACCTGCTGATTCAAGACACAACCAAGCCCAAATCTTTGTCTCCTACTTTCAGCACTAGTTTTGGTATTTGTCTGCAGGGTAAGCCCAGTAACCCTTCACAGTGCTAACTTTTACTTCTGCCCTCTGGGGTTTGTTGGTGTTGTTTGTTTATTTGTCCCTGGAGATTTCCTTTACTTTTTACTGCACTGCTATATAAAGGTGTTTTATCCAAAATCTAGCTGTATCATAAAGGAATAAAGGAAGGCCATTCTTAGCATCAAGTCCAAAGCATGATTTATAAAAACTTAATCATTTTTCTATCTATAATAAACAAAATCCCAAAATGTGAACAGTGGTGTTGTTAGATGATAAGTTATGAGTAACTTGTTTCTCTTCTGTATTTTCCCTATCTTCTATTCATGATCTTATTCTGCGTTTATATAGAAGCAGCAGCAATACAGTTTATTTTTTAAAAGAAGTTACACACAGGACACACAAAAAAACTATTTAAGTATTACTGAAAAGCCAAAAAGAATATGCATCAAGCTTATAATTACTTTTGAAACAGTATCTTAATTAATTCTCATAAAAATTCTGCAACTTAAGTATCATTATCCCTAATTTTGCAGAAGAGAAAACTGAGGCTCAGAAAGGTTAAGTTACTTGCCCAAGTGATAGTACTGGGATTTGAATTTGAAAATACTTGTTCCAAGGCCAGTACTTTTTCCACTGAACCATGCTGCCTCCCACAAGAGAGCATTTCCGCATTACCACCTGCTAGTACTAATTAAGAGATAGTAATTAAACAATTCTCCACTCCCGACAACAATATTTAAGCTCCTGACATTTTAAAGAAATTAATATGAACAGCTTTTTATATGCTGGAAGATACTATACTTAAACACAGCTACAAGCTATTTCAGAAAGAAGACTCCAATATGAGTTAAATGTTTTTTCAAAGCATGGCTAATTATCTATTAATGGGACACAAAGCATAAAAATGCTGTTCAGTGACCACTATAACTACAAAAAAGTTCAGCCTGACTAGTAATCAAAGAAATACAATTCAAGTAACAAAGATATATTGATCAAATTGGCAAAAAAAAAATTTTAATAGTATTAGCCAGCGTGGGTAAAAAGTGAAATTCCCATGTATTTTAGGAGAGAATGTAAAAATTTGCTTTAGGCCAATTGATAATATTTACACTTTAAAACATATGTGGCTGTAGACCTAGTAATTCTTTATCTAGGAATTAATCCTGAAGAAATAATCACAGTATGTGTATAAAAATTTAGCTATAGGGTTGCTTATCTTAGAATTACTTATAATAGCAAAAAAGAAAAAAGTAATAAAGGAAACGGAAATAAATCTAAATCTACCTAATTAATAATCTACCTAGGAAATTAGGTTAATAATTTTTAATAAATTTCTTTAAAAACTAAATCCCAGTTTCAATATGTACAGGCCAGAAGATCCTGATCAAGTTCACTGAACTCTCTCAACTTCATCAAAAAGAATGGGAAAAATAACAGTACCTACTTCACAGGGATAGTTTAAGAATGAAACAAAGCAATTCATGTAGAGACCACAGCACAGAGCCTGGCATATGTATGCTGTCCATCAGTAACATATTTAATGTGTTGATTTGGAAGGCAGATACAAAATCTGACTCTCTAGGTCTATAACTTACTAATGATTGTACAAGTTATGTGCCTTTTTGTATCTCAATTTTCTCAGCTAAAAAATGAGAATAATTCCATAGAGTTTGTGTGACGATTATAATTATTTACAAAGTATTTAGCACAGTGCTTGGCAAACAGGAAGCTTTTGACAAATTTTGACTGTTTTACTATTAGCATTCTTATTAGTGTGCAGCTATTAGAATAAACATGTATTATTTTTATAATAAATTATATACACAACTCTGAGATGCTTACTGTACTAGGTATGATATATGATACATACCATATAGGCTGTGTTACATCATGTTGGTTTTCCTGGAATTAGTTGTTCATTCCAGTGTGTATGACCTCACTAGTGAAAATTTCACACGTACTATAATCATAAACTATAATTCTATTATAGTTTATAGCTAACATTTCCAAAAGATAGCATAGTCCTAAATCCATTAATAAAGTTTTCTAAATGACAATTATTTTATTGTAACTTCTTTTTTCCCTTCTAAACACCTTCCCATAAATAAATGACAGGGAGAACAACTCTTTCTAACCAAGCCCCACTCCTCATAAAACATGCACTTAATATAAGAATCAGAGAGACCCAGACCCAAAATCT
Source organism: Hippopotamus amphibius kiboko (assembly GCF_030028045.1). NCBI lineage: Eukaryota > Metazoa > Chordata > Mammalia > Artiodactyla > Hippopotamidae > Hippopotamus > Hippopotamus amphibius. Next base: position 87,641,385 of record NC_080187.1, read on the forward strand.
TTCACATCCAAAAGACACGTGGATTTTCAATGTCTGGAGGGCATAAAACAAGAAAAAGAGAAGAACTAAAGAGAGGAAAAATAAGGAAGATAAGTGAAACAAAGAATAAAATTATTGCTGGAAAAATCTCGACTTGGTTTCCAACTAGCAAAGCCTACTTCTACATTTTCAACACATGTGAATGCTAGCTTGGAACTGAGGTCCCAGAACCATGTTTTATTCCACCCTTTTAAGTTCTTACAGAACAAAATTTCCTATCTTGAGATCTCTTCCCTATTCAAGAGATATACATGATTCCCTATTCAAGAGATATACCTAGAGGAAATAAACCCTTATGCAAGGGATGTTTTCCTACCTTAACAGCTTCTCCAAGAGTTTGGTTTTTGTCAGCTTCCTCACTGGAATGTAATTCCAGCCTATAATTCAACTCCTGTAGTTGTTGTGCCTGCTCATTCAATAGCATTTGAGCCTGCTGTTCCCGAAGTAATGCATTATTCAGTTCTTCACATGCACTTTCAAACTTCTCATGGGTAATCAATTTCTGAAAAAAGAAAAAAAAATTTAATTACAAGCTAATTCTATTGGTGTATCATTTAATCTTCAGAACTCTATTTGCTAACATAAAGAGTACAATACAAATATTTCTAAATGTCTGATAAATGACAAAAGTATGATTCATTTTTTTAAGCTCTTTATTGGAATATAATTGCTTTACACTGTTATGCCAGTTTTTGAGGTACACCAAAGTGAATCAGCTGTATTTATACATATATCCTCATATCCCCTCCCTCTCGTGACTCCCTCCTACCCTCCCTGTCCCAGCCCTCTAAGTCCTCACCCATCCTCGAGCTGATCTCCCTGTTTTACGCAGCAGCTTCCCACTAGCTATCTATTTTACATTTGGTAGTGTATATACATCAATGTTACTCTCTCACTTTGTCCCTGCTTCCCCTTCACCCCCCACCACATGTCCTCAAGTCCGTTCTCTATATTTGCATCTTTATTCTTGCCCTGTCACTGGGTTCATCAGTACCATTTTTTTAGATTCCATATATATGAGTTAGCATACGGTATTTGTTTTTCTCTTTCTGGCTTACTTCACTCTGTATGACAGACTCTAGGTTTATCCACCTCACTACAAATATCTCAATTTCATTCCTTTTTATGGCTGAGTAATATTCCATTGTATATATGTGCCACATCTTCTGTATCCATTCATCTGTTGATGGGCATTTAGGCTGCTTTCACGTCTTGGCTATTTTAAATAGTGCTGCAGTGAACATTGTGGTACATGTTTCTTTTTGCATTATGATTCGTTTTTCTTAATTTTCTAAGTCAAGATAAAAAACATCACTGATTTTTAAAGCACAACAGCTATACTCCCAAGTTATCATATTAGTCAAATAAAATCTCAGGAAACATTTTAAGTTCTAAGTAAGTTCATAATGCTCAGTTTAAATCTTGACAAGGAGCACTTTTTATAAAGATAACGACTATGGGAATTATAGCTTTTAACAAGTTTATATGCTTTTAAAGGATTACCTAAAAGCCTGTGTTCAGTGTACATTACCATTCAGCTATCCCTGATCAAACTACCCTCTCCTTGGAGAGTCTTTACCATACCATACCTGACTCCCACCACCACTCACATAATCATGCCATCTTCTTGTATTTTCTTCACAGCCATTATTTTTATCTAAATTCATCTCATAAAGTTGTTCACTTTTTTATTGCCTGTCCACACCCTCCAACCAACCACATATTTAAGGATGTGAGCCCCACGGGGCAAAGACCTCCTTCAGCTTGCTCACCAATCACACAGAGCAGAGCCTAGCAATCGTTAGGTTCTCAGTAGTATTTCTTAAATAAAAGAATACATATTCATAAACACCTGCCAATAAAATTCTGCAGTGTCATATACAACACAACTTTTATTGGGTTGGTCAAAAAGTTCCTTCAGTTTTTAAGTAAAAATAAAAGACATTTTTCATTTTCATCAAGAACTTTATTGAACAATGTATTCACTGTTTTATTCCACTACCTTATGCCATTTTTCAGGCAACTTCATAATTCTATCTTCCCAAAACTTTTTATCTTTTTGAGCAGAGAACTGTTCCAGGTGCCTTTTGCAGTCTTCTAGAGAACTGAAATTTTTTTCCATTAAGAGAATTTTGTAAAGACCAAAATAAATGGCAATCCAAAGCTGCAATGTCTAGTGAATATGGCAGGTGAATCAGAACTTTCCAGCCAAGCTGTAACAGTTTTCGCCTGGTCATCAAAGAAACACGTGGTCTTGTTGGAAGATTATGAGTTTTCTGTTGACTAATTCTGGATGCTTTTCAACAAATGCTGCTTTCAGTTGGTTTAATCAGGAGCAGTACTTGTTGGAATTAACCATTTTGTTTTCTGGAAGGAGCTCATAAGAGAGGACTCCTTTCCAATCCCACCATGTACACAACATCACCTTCTTTGGATGAAGACTGGCCTTTGGTGTGGTTGGTGGTGGTTCATTTCGTTTGCCCCACGATCTCTTCTGTTTCACATTATTGTAAAATATTCACTTTTCATTGCCGGTCACAATTTGTTTTAAAAACGGAATGTTTTCATTACATTTAAGTAGAGAACTGCATGCAGAAATACGGTCAAGGAGGTTTTTTTCACTTAACTTATGTGGGGCTCAAGCATCAAGGCGATTAACATAACCAAGCTGGTGCAAATGATTTTCAAGGCTTGATTTGGATATTTTGAGTATGTCGGCCATCTACCACGTGGTATAACATTGACTGTTCTCAATTAATGTCTCGATCTCATCACTATCAACTTCAACTGGTCTACCCAATTGTGGAGCATTGTCCAATAAGAAATTTCCAGCACAAAACTTCATAAACCACTTTTGACACGTTTGATCAGTCACAGCACGTTCTCCATACACTGCACAAATCTTTGTGTTTCGGTTGCATTTTTACATTTCTTGAAATAATAAAGCATATTATGACAAAAATGTTGCTTTTTTTCTTCCATCTTCAATATTAAAACGGCTACACAAAAATTCACCTATCTTGATAAGTTTTTTTAATGCATGCTGATATGGCGGCTGTCACAAGTCACAATACAATCTAACAAAATTGTTTTGAATGAAGTTAAAGACAACTAAGCACTACTAGAGCCGTCTTAAGGAAAAAAATGAACGAAACTTTTGGCCAACCCAATACAGTATCATGACTGCTGTAGAATAACTGACAGTTCTAGACAGGGGTCATCCCTTAAGGGATATGGAATCCAGGACAGGACATATTTATATTATCCGTGCAAAACATTTAAACCAACAAAAATTAATTACAGCAAATGGCAAGAGACATCTTGACCTTGAGGTACACAGAATAGGAATGTTTCACAAACGGTAGATAAGCTGACAAACATATGCGGAAAACTAAAAGAAACCATGCGGGTCTCTTAATCACACTATTTAAGACTAATAACTTTCCCATGTTGAAAGGAATTTGAGGTGTGAACTTTTTAACACCCCTCTATTCCCTAATGCCACAGCACTCCTCTGAGCATTGTGATAAATATTTTTGAACTTCTACCTTTTATTTTTTATGCTGTTTTAAATTATCGCTCCTTGCCATCAGAACCTTCTGTCCTTGGCAATCCACTTGGCCTCTATAAATGAAGGTCTCCATTATTTTGCAGGACTTCTTCCCACTCCTCCAAAATTTCTCCTTTACCTAAAAACTTAGCTAACGTTACCCTCTCTCTTGTCCATGTATGCCTCCCAGAGACTGGCGCAATCCTATTCACTCTTCTGCAAATAGATAAGGTCAAACAAGTATAGCAATGGAGAATAAGAAAGAGATAATGTGTGAGAGCAGTTGTATGGAGCTAACAAAAAAAAAAAAAGATCATGGGAGTTAATTATTAAAGAACAACTGTCAGTAGATGATGAACATGGTATTCCAAAACAATGCAAGTACTGAATCACTTTTGGCGGGCAGGAGGTGTCCCTTTATGTTACAATTTTAGACCAACTATAAGAAGCTATTTTGTTTGACTCCTATATACTTTGCCTGAAATAAATGAAAGATGATGGTTGCAGACAAATTCCAATTTTTTTTTTAATTCTTTATTGGGATATATTTGCTTTACACTCTTGTACCTGTCTCTGAGGTACACCAAAGTGAATCAGCTGCATCTACACACATATCCCCATATCCCCTCCCTCCCGCGACTCCCCCCCACCCTCCCCATCCTGGCCCTCCAAGGCATCTCCCATGAAGTTGATCTCCTTTTGTTATACAGCAACTTCCCACTAGCTATCTATTTTACAGCTGATAGTGTAAATACGTTTATGCTACTCTCCCACCTCGTCCCAACTTGCCCTTTGCCCCTCACCCCACCCCGTGTCCTCAAGTCCATTCTCTACTTCTGTATCTCCACTCTTGCCTGTCACTGGTTTCATCAGTACCATTTCTTCAGATTCCATATATATGTGTTAGCATACAGTATTTGTTTTTCTCTTCCTGGCTTACTTCACTCTGTATGACAGACTCTAGGTATATCCACCTCATTACATATAGTTCAATTTCGTTCCTCTTTATGGTTGAGTAATATTCCATTGTATATATGTGCCACATCGTCTTTATCCATTCATCTGTTGATGGGCACCTAGGTTGTTTCCATGTCCTGGCTATTGTAAATAGTGCTGCAATGAACATTATACTACTTGTTTCTTTTTGGATGATGGTTTTCTCTGGGTATATGCTCAGGAGTGGGATTACTGGGTCATATGGTAGTTCTATTTTTAGTTTTTTAAGGCACCTCCAAACTGTGTTCCATAGTGGCTGTACCAGCTTACAATCCCACCAACAGTGCAGGAGAGGTTCCTTTTTTCCACACCCTCTCCAACATTTATTGTTTCTAGATTTTTTGATGATGGCCATTCTGAACGATGTGAGGTGATACCTCATTGTGGCTTTGATCTGCATTTCTCTAATAATTAGTGATGTTGAGCATCTTTTCATGTGTTTGTTGGCCATCTGCATGTCTTCTTTGGAGAAATGTCTATTTAGGTCTTCTGCCCATTTGTGGATTGGGTTATTTGCCTTTTTGGTATTTAAGCTGCATGAGCTGCTTGAATATTTTGGAGATTAATCCTTTGTCCGTTGCTTCATTGGCAAGTATTTTCTCCCATACTGAGGGTTGTCTTCTTGTCTTGTTTATGGATTCTTTAGCTATGCAAAAGCTTTTAAGTTTCATTAGGTACCATGTATTTATTCTTGATTTTATTTCCATTATTCTAGGAGGTGGGTCAAAAAGGATCTTGCTTTGATGTATGTCATAGAGGGTTCTGCCTCTGTTTTCCTCTAGGAGTTTTGTAGTGTCTGGCCTTACATGTAGGTCTTTAATCCATTTGGAGTTTGTTTTTGTGTATGGTGTTAGGAAGTGTTCTAATTTCATTCTTTTACATGTAGCTCTCCAATTTTCCCAGCACCACTTATTGAAGAGGCTGTCTTTTTTCCATTGTATATTTGTGCCTCCTTTGTCAAAGATAAGGTGCCCATATGTGCTTGGGTTTATTTCTGAGTTCTCTATTCTGTTACATTGATCTTCCTTTCTGTTTTTGCGCCAGTACCATACTGTCTTGATCACTGTGGCCTTATAGTATAGTTTGAAGTCAGGAACCCTAATTCCACCAACTCCATCTTCCCTTCTCAAGATTGCTTTGGCTATTCGGGGTCTTTTGCGTTTCCATACAAATCGTAAGATTTCTTGTCCTAGTTCTGTGAAAAATGCCATTGGTAATTTGATCGGGATTGCATTGAATCTGTAAATTGCTTTGGGTAAGATAGTCATTTTCACAATGTTGATTCTTCCAACCCAAGAACATGGTATGTCCCTCCATCTGTTTGTATCATCTTTGATTTCTTTCATCAGTGCCTTATAGTTTTCTGCATACAGGTCTTTTGCCTCCTTAGGCAGGTTTATTCCTAGGTATTTTATTCTTTTTGTTGCAATGGTAAATGGGAGAGATTCCTTAATTTCTCTTTCTGCTCTTCCGTTGTTAGTGTATAGGAATACAAGAGATTTCTGTGCATTAATTTTGTATCCTGCTACTTTACTAAACTCATCAATTAGTGCTAGCAGTTTTCTGGTAGAGTCTTTAGGGTTTTCTATGTATAATATCATGTCATCTGCAAAGAGTGACAATTTTACTTCTTCTTTTCCAATTTGGATTCCTTTTATTTCTTTTTCTTCTCTGATTGCTGTGGCTAACACTTCCAAAACTATGTTGAATAATAATGGTGAGAGTGGACACCCCTGTCTTGTTCCTGACCTTAGAGGGAATGCCTTCAGTTTTTCACCATTTAGGACGATGTTGGCTCTTGGTTTGTCATACATGGCTTTTATTATGTTGAGGTAATTTCCTTCTATGCCCATTTTCTGGAGAGCTTTTATCATAAATGGATGTTGAATTTTGTCAAAAGCTTTTTCTGTGTCTATTGAGATTATCGTATGGTTTTTATCTTTCAATTTGTTAATATGGTGTATCACACTGATTGATTTGCATATATTGAAGAATCCTTGCATTCCAGGGATAAACCCCACTTGATCATGGTGTATGATGTTTTTAATGTGCTGTTGGATTCTGTTAGCTAGATTTTTGGATCTATATTCATCAGGGATATTGGTCTGTAATGCTCTTTTTTTGTGACATCTCTGCCGGTTTTGGTGTCAGGGTGATGGTGGCCTCGTAGAATGAGTTTGGGAGTGTTCCGCCTTCTGCTACAATTTGGAAGAGTTTGAGAAGGATAGGTGTTAGCTCTTCTCTAAATGTTTGATAGAATTCACCTGTGAAGCCATCTGGCCCTGGGCTTTTGTTCGGTGGGAGATTTTTAATCACAGTTTCAATTTCTGTACGTGTGATTGGTCTGTTCATATGTTCTATTTCTTCCTGGTTCAGTCTTGGAAGATTGTACTTTTCTAAGAATTTATCCATTTCTTCCAGGTTATCCAATTTATTGGCATACAGTTGCTTGTAGTAGTCTCTCATGATCTTTTGTATTTCTGCAGTGTCCATTGTTACTTCTCCTTTATCATTTCTAATTCTGTTGATTTGCAGCTTCTCCCTTTTTTTCCTGATAAGTTTGGTAATGGTTTATCAATTTTGTTTTTCTCAAAGAACCAGCTTTTAGTTTTATTGATCTTTTCTATCGTTTCCTTCATTTCTTTTTCATTTATTCCTGATCTGATCTTTATGATTTCTTTCCTTCTGCTCACTTTGGGGTTTCTTTGTTCTTCTTTCTCTAGTTGTTTTAGGTATAAGGTTAGGTTATTTGATATTTTTCTTGTTTCTTGAGGTAGGACTGTATTGCTGTAAACTTCCCTCTTAGAACTGCTTTTGCTGCATCCCGTAAGTTTTGGGTCATTGTGTTTTCACTGTCACTTGTTTCTAGGTATTTTTTGATTTCCTCTTTGATTTCTTTAGTGATTTCTTGGTTGTTTAATAGTGTATGGTTTAGTCTCCATGTGGTTGTATTTTTTACTGATTTTTTCCTGTAATTGACATCTAGTCTCATGGCATTGTGGTCAGAGAAAATGCTTGATACGATTTCAATGTTTTTGAATTTACTGAGGCTTGATTTGTGACCCAAGATGTGATCTATCCTGGAAAATGTTCCGTGTGCACTTGAGAAGAAAGTGTATTCTGTCGTTTTTGGATGGAATGTCCTATAAATATCAATTAAGTCAAGATGGTCTAATGTGTCATTTAAAGCTTGTGTGTCCTTATTTATTTTCTGTTTGGATGATCTGTCCATTGTTGTAAATGGGGTGTTAAAGTCTCCTACTATTATTGTGTTACTGTCAATGTCTCCTTTTACGGCTGTTAGCATTTGCCTTATGTATTGAGGTGCTCCTATGTTGGGTGCAGAGATATTTACAATTGTTATATCTTCTTCTTGGATTGATCCCTTGATCCTTATGTAGTGTCCTTCCTTGTCTCTTTTAATAGTCTTTAAAGCGTAATTTGTCTGATATGAGGATTGCTACTCCAGCTTTCTTTTGACTTCCATTTGCATGGAATATCTTTTTCCATCCCCTTACTTTCAGTCTATGCGTGTCCCTTGGTCTGAAGTGGGTTTCTTGTAGACAGCATATATAAGGGTCTGTTTTTGTATCCATTCAACCAGCCTGTGTCTTTTGGTTGGAGCATTTAATCCATTTACATTTAAGGTGATTACTGACATGTATGTTCCTATTACCATTTTCTTAATTGTTTTGGGTTTGTTTTTTTAGGTCTTTTCCTTCTCTTGTGTTTCCTACTTAGAAAAGTTCCTTTAGCAATTGTTGTAAGGCTGGTTTGGTGGTGCTGAATTTTCTTAACTTTTGCTTGTCTCGAAAGCTTTTGATTTCTCTGTCAAATCTGAATGAGATTCTTGCTGGGTATTCTTGGCTGTAGGTTTTTCTCTCTCAGGACTTTCAATATATCTTGCCACTCCCTTCTGGCCTGCAGAGTTTCTGTAGAAAGATCAGCTGTTATCCTTATGGGTTTTCCCTTATATGTTATTTGCTGCTTTTCTCTTGCTGCTTTTAATATTTTTTCTTTGTGTTTAATTTTTGTTTGATTAATATGTGCTTCGGTGTATTTCTCCTTGGGTTTATTCTGTATGGGACTCTCTGTGCTTCTTGGACTTGATTAATTATTTCCTTTCCCATGCTGGGGAAGTTTTCCACTAGAACCTCTTGAAATATTTTCTCAGACCCTTTCTTTTTTTGTTCTTCTTCTGGGATGCCTATGATTCGAATGTTGGTGCGCTTAATGTTATCACCAAGGTCTCTGAGACTGTCTTCCATTCTTTTTATTCTTTTTTCTTTTTCATGTTCTGTGGCAGTTATTTCCCCCATTCTATCTTCCAACTCATTTATTCGTTCTTCTGCCTCAGTTATTCTGCTGTTTATACCATCTAGAGTATTTTTAATTTCGGTTATTTTGTTATCTAGTACTGTTTGTTTGCTCTTTAGTTCTTCTGATTCCTTTTTAACTGTTTCTTGTAGATTTTGGATCATCTTTACTATCATAACTCTGAATTCTTTTTCAGGCAATTTTCCTATTTCCTCTTCATTTATTTGGTCTTGTGTATTTTTACCTTGTTCCTTCATCTGTGGCATATTTTTTTGTCGTCTCATTTTCCCCCACTTTGCATGGGCGGGATTGTGTTCCTGCTGGCTCTTGGTGTTAAGTTGAGAACCTCTGGGAGACCTCACGGTAAAGGATATTTCCTGGGAACTGGGTTTCCCTGTTAGTCCAATGTTTTGGCCTCAGAACTCCCACCTCAGGAATGCAGGCCTGACACTGGGCTTGTGTATCAAGATCCCACAAGCTGTGTGGAGCAGGGAAAATGAAAAAAAAAAAAAGAAGAAGAAGAAAAAAAGGTAGGAGAACAGGAGAACAATAGCAAGCTAAAAAATACAATAGTAGGAAACTAACAGATGTGTTAGAAAAAATTTAAAAAAAAATGATGGAGCAACAACTGGATTGTAAAACAACTGCAATATCCCGGTTGCTGCGAGGTTCCTGCGGTCTGCTTGGGCCTCAGGTCCCCCGCTGGCCTCTGGTAACTGTTCTATTTGTGGAGAGACGCGATCTCCGCGTCCTCCCACGCCGCCATCTTGACTCCACCCACCTGTGTGACCCATTCCAATTTTTAACGAGGAAAATAGCATCATTTCCCCATCCATTCTGTTTTCAGTAAAACAATCCTTTATTAACATAGCTAGATATGGACATTGACCACTATAGTGAAGTATTTAAAAGTTTGAGTTTTGGAGTCAGAATTCCAAGGTTCAAATCCTGTCATTTCCACATACTAACTGTGTGACTTTGAGCAAGTCACTTAGGTGTTTTGTGTCCTACATTCCTCATCTGTAAAAAAAAAAAGGGGGGGGTTATTATTGAACCATTATTGACATGAGCGGACTAAATAAATCAACACCCTTAAGTGCTAATTGTCAGTGCCTGATACATGGTCAATATGATCATTAAATGTTAGAAATCATCACTTTGTAACTTTATACTACATATTTGTATGTCAAATATAAAAATTACATACCTCATTCCTTCAGTTATTACTTCAAGTAATCCTATTTTTATTTCTACACTTCAGTGGAAGTAATTCACACTAAACATTTTTTGAAACACGTTCTTTGCTCTTGCTGCAAGCCAGTTACTCAACGAAAGTTTATTTGCTAGAGCAGTTAACCATCCTAACTACAACTTAATCATTTTCTACACATTTTTTTAACTGGGGTATTGTTGCTTTACAATGTTGTGTTAGTTTAGTGTTAGCGTACACTTAGCTGTACAGCTAAGTGAATCGGCTATATGTATACACATATCCCCTCTTTTTTCTATTTCGTTCCCATTCAGGTCACCATAGAACATTGTGTAAAGTTCCCTGTGTTATACAGCAGGTTCTCATTAGTTATCTATTTCATACAGCAGCATCAAAGTCATCTCAATAAAAGAAATTGAGAAAAAAAAAGAATTATACTGGATGCTTAAGGAAGTACTGATTCTGTGTCAGCAGAGCTCATAGCTCTGATACTTTCAGTCACCGTATACATTTTAACAGGATTTTGAGCTCTGCTGACACAGAATCCATATTCCTTTAAGCAACTGATATAACATTTTTTTCAATTTTTTTATTGATATAATTTTAATGATGCTGTGCTTTTTATTTAATTGACATATAACATTGCTTAAGTTTAAGATGTACAATGTATTGATTTGATACACTTCTAAATGGCAAAACAATTACCACTGCAGCACTAGCTAACTCTGTCAAGTCACATAATTATTACTTCTTTTTTGTGGTGAGAATATTTAAGTTCTAGTCTCTTAGCAAGCTTGAAGTCTATAATATAGTATTGTCAGGGCATTTTATAAAGGAAGTTTTCTAAAGAAAAAGAAATTCTATTAATGGGATTTGATTATTTGAAAAAGAAAACAATAAAAAGTTAAGTAAAACAAACATATATATTTGCCCTCTGGTATTTTATATACATATTTTATGTATATAATATATATTTAATATCAGAGGAGAGCTCACCAAAGCCATAGTTTTTTTAAATCATATATACTTACAGACTGCTTAAATTCATTTAATTGCATTTGAAGACCCTGGGTTTTGTCAAGCTCCTTCTTCATTTCATTCACATTTCGTTTCAATTCTGTGACCTCTAAGCGCAGTGAGCGGCGCTCCACTTCTGCTGCGTGCAGTCTTTGTGTAAATCCAAATATTTGCTTCTGCAATGATGCTGTGCTTTTCTATTGTCAAACAATTTTACAAGAAGTCACTATAGTTTTTTTTTACTAGTAAGTTCATAGCAATGACCATTTCACCAAATTAAATATAACTTAGTTCATACAGAGAATAATACCAGCTCTTACTAAAACTTATAAGTGAAAGCTTTATTTTTTATGTGACCAATAATTTGCCTTACATGAAATGAACAACTGAAGAAAAGAAATAATCTAGATGGCCAGAAAACGGCATAAATCATTGCTTATATGTCTCACACAATTCTGTTGCAGTATACTCGTAGAGAACAGTGAATTCAGAATTCATGCCAGAACTTTTGTATTTTGATACTTATGGACACTTATTTGGAAGTGCTTTTATTTATCATATTAAATGAATACATGAAATCTAAAAGAAATCTACTGATCCTCGTGTACAACTAATTTAAACTGCAAATAAATCTGATTCAGAATTAAATTTACAAGTCCTAAAATCCCTATTTAATGAAATTGCATACATACCAAAATGGGCACATGGCCACGTAGACCGTATTTCAGGGCCAGTGTGTTTACTTTATGAAGTCCACGGGCCAGCCTCTGAACCAGGGAATCTTTTTCTACATATGTAATACTCCTGTTGCTGTGCAAAGGTGTACTGTCCATTGCCAGACTAATTTTATCCATTAGTTTTGCAAAAGAATTCTTGGCTGCCCCTATAAGCAAATGTCCACAAATTCTGGAATTTGGATCTTCAAAGAAAAAGAAAAAAGGCACAGAAAACTGGAAATTGTCTCTTGTTTATTTCACAACAATGCCAATCACAACACAATGAAAATATTTTCTCAATTATATCATTCCCATCCTCCTATAGTAATCCATTCAAGAAGTCCCCTCCTATATCAATTTTCACTACATAAGAAATAGCCCACCTACCAAATAATGTATCTAAAGAAAATCTGCATGTATTTATAGTAGGTCGTTCATACTGAACACTGTGATGCTAGAGATTCATCATAATTCCTTCCTTTGTTTTAAAACCTAACAAATTCATTTTCTATTTACAACTACTAAAGTTTACTACCTTAATGTCACGCTATTTACATTCTCAGACAAGAAAATATAATTTGCCTTATTCCAAGGCAATTAAAATTTTACAACTACAATTACTCATTTCCCCACAGGATTTTGGTAATCAGCCCTCTCATATAATGGACTTAAGGTCCCAGCATATCCAACATGGCCTGCTTACTGCTAGATTCATCAGGTCTATAATTAATAATTGTGTTTAATGTTGATAAATAAAATTGTCAGTGTTCTTTCTACTAATTGGTATTCCAGATAATGGTTAATAGGTTTATTTATGCCTTAATAAAAGTCGTGTAATTTAGTTTTCCCTCTGCTAGGCAGGTCTTAATCTGTCATTACCTGTCTTACGATACTATCCACATAAAATGACAAACACAGAGAGACTGTTTAAATTCTATAGTATACCATTCTACATTTCAAGAACCTCTGCTGTTGGGAGTTAATTTAAATCTTGTCTTTACATCATAAGCTCAAAAAGCATACTTGGCCAGCCTTATCCAAGAGAAAAATGTTTCATAATTCTAAGAACACACATGGTTCAACACTGAAGAGTAGCACTGATTAAGAAGGTGATCCATCAGTTGTTTTCTCTGTCAGAAAAAACCATCTCACAGAAGCCTTGTGTTCAAAAATTTGAGGCTTGTTTTAATTCTTTTAGTCCTCAGTGTACAAAAGGAAAGATTAATTTTTAAATTTACGTAGCAATCAGAATTTGAAAACCACATTGCTTAGAAGTTATATATAAACTAGAAATTGTTAATTGGGTAAAAGTATAATATCCTCCACATAAAATTGATATCTTTCAGTTATTGATACTCTGACTTCTAAGAACGTAAGATAAAATAAGTTTAATTCTATATTCCTGTCATAAATACGTTCTCTGAGAATCCCATGGACAGAAAGCACGCAGTGTATAATTAAAATACACAGCTCCTTTTTTAACAATCAGATTCCTTAAATAAATCATGAATAAAAAAGAATGTAGTAGCTTTATGTAGAGTCAACATATAACGCAGAACACTGAACAGAGTTACTAAACTACAGGATGTATTTAATAGGTTGAATAAATGAACAGTAAAATTTATTTATCTATAACATTCAATATAATGCATCATTCCAGTGTGTATGTATGGACTCCCTGTTTCTCCAACTAGCTTGCAACTCCTTGCCTCTGCCTTTTTTCATCTTTGTAAACTCTTTTTATTTTCACTGTGCCAGCCTAGCATATATAGGTATTTTTAATATGTTTGTTGGATTAATTATATTTTTTTTACTTCTATAGCAGCTGCAACAATGCTGAATACAAGAATACATTCAATAATACCAAAAGAAATTGATTAACACTAGCTTTCATGGTATGTTAAAAGTTATTCTTTTTAAATAAACTAATAAAAGCTCACTGAAATTTTCAGGAAGACAAAAGTAATAAAGTTTTCACAGATAGCGTTTAGAAGCAAAAATCAACTATAATTAAATTTTAATGAATAGTGGTTTTTTACCATATCACAGCAATGTGTTGTGTAGACATTCACCACTCTGAGAGGTGAAATTAAGTGGCAATATAATTCCACAAGGCATTCTTTTGAATTTTTAAGAAGTGGAAAAGAGGCATACACTCTAAGTTCCTGACTGCTACTCTCAATGAATTACAGAAAGAGAAGTAAATAATTTATGCTTTGATGAATAAGAAGTGTTTTTACAATATACTTCACATTATACAGTATAGAGTACAATTAATTCAATATTAAATAAATGAAGAAATAAAAAAATTCTCTAGTGACATTGTTGTAGAATTATTTGTATGATGCAGAAATAAGGGAAAAAAATAAGGTCACTAAAATTCCTCACGTCTAAACTTGTCTAGACTGTTTAAAACGTTTGACTTGTTACATTTAACAAATTCTTACTTATGCTCAACACATTTGTTAATCACGTTCCCCTTATCTAATAGCATGTGTCTTTCAAGAAAGAAGAGGACTTTGTTCTGCAATTACCTTTTCCAATAGAAGGGGCAATATTGCACATCTAAGGTTAAAATCTTCAAAACAAATTCATAGAGAATTGTTTCAACCAGTAGTTCTAAACCTGTGAATTACAGATCTTGAGGCAGGGAGGAAGGGGAGGCTGAAAAGTTATTACAAGAGTTCCACCACTTTCAACTGCAGTAACTATTGCCATTTGATCTTTATTTAGCCCTAAAAAAAAATATGTGACATGAATAATATATGCTTATGATGTAATAAAATTAAAAGTTCTTCAAAACATTGCAGAAGTCAATTGCTACTAAAAATACACCTATCATGTGGGGAGAGAGCAGTCTACAATGTTTTCTTATTAAAATGGAACCCTCACACTCAGATTGAGAAACACTCCTCTAATGAAAACAGGAAATAGTGAGTAATTATCTAATTAATATGTATGTAAATATGTAATTAGTTTAATAATAATGTGAGTCACGAGTATAATAATAATAATAATAATGCCTAATGTTAACAATAACGTTAGAAATTTAATCATGAGTAATGTTAACTGCATTAAAATTCAACTCCGTTCTAGAGAACTGGGAACATTTTCTTACCCTTGACACCTCCATCTTTCTTGCCATCTCCCTAACATCTAATCACATCACGTTACTCCAGTTTTCTCTGTGATCTCAGCTATATTCTTGCAAGAGTCTCCCTATCCTTCTCCAGTCATTCCTCTCTTTAATCCATCCTCCACTGTAGGAAGAAATGACTTCTAAAACACAAATAGGATCTTGTCACGACCCTTGCTTTTAAGCTTCAGTGAGTCTTTTCAGATCTGGGAATTTCAAACTCCTTAAACATGGCTCATAAGGTCCTACATGATCTGATTCGTGCTTACTTTTCCAAGAGCATCTCTCACTATTAATCCTTTTATGTACAACTCCTTTCAAGTGACCCCAACACATCACAATCTTAGAGCATTCTTCTAAGCAAAAATAATGCTTTTGTCTTCAAAGAACTGTCATTTCAAAATACAAATCAGTTTTCAAATTTGGGAGCCAATCATTAAGGTAAGATTCAAAACAGCGCTCTATCTAAAGATGAAACCAAAAAAATCTATGGAAAAAAAACCCCAAAATACTATTTTCAAAAAGCAATAAGAGAATGTCTTACCACATTTTAAAACATCAAGAAATACTCGTGAAAAGGGCAGTATGATATTGATACCAGAAGAGATAATGGAATTGACTGGAGAGACAGGAAGTAGATCCAAGTACTTACAATAAATATATACTAAATGGCATATCTTAATTCAGTAGGTAAAGATAGAAGACTGAATTAAAAAGTATTGGGACTAGCTGGTCATCTGTAGACAAATAAATCTTGTTAATTTCCTCACTACTTCTCTGAAAATGATTCCAGATAAAATCCAAGATTTAATGTAAAAATCAAAAATACTAGAGCAAAATATGAGCAACACAACCTGAGATGAGGCTAGCCTTTCTAAGTAAATCACTAAAAGAAAAACCATAAAGTAAGTGATTAACGATTTTAATTATATAAAAATACACAAACAAAATTAAAATACAAACTGGAAAAATTATTTACACTCTATATGGCAAAGTGCTAATATGTGTGCTACACAAGGAGTTCTTATAATTCTATAAGAAACAAACACCCCCCATATATGAACATCATGAGATAATATGTAAAAGAATATGAAAGGGTATAGGACAAATGAAGAGATATGCAAACTAACAATCAAAATTACAAATAAGGAATGATATAGTTTCTTTTGCCTTTCAAATCCATAAAGATTATAAAGACTGTTAAAACTTCGTGTGCCAAAGGCATTATGAGGAAACCAGAACTCTCAATACTGTTCATGGGAGTGTAACTCAAAGCAACTTTTACAAAAGGCAGACTGGCAACACTTTCCACACATAAAATATGCAAATTCATTTCTTAGGAGTTTAGCCAAGGAAATAATTGCACAAGTATAAAATGATTTTATGTACAAACATTAATTACAGCATGGCTTATTATAATATTACTTAAAATAGTAAAAAAAAAATATGGAAAAATGCCAATATCCATCAATAGGGAATTTCCAGAGTAAACTATAATAAACAATGGAATAGTATCTGATCAAATACAATCCTAATCTTATTGACATGGAAAGACATTTATTATTCAGTGAGTAGAAAAAAATTACAATAAGGCATGACTGTATGATTCCTCATATAAAACTGGGTGTGTTCGTGTATATACCTGTTTGTACACGTCTGGGAGATTTGTAGAAATCATTAAAGTGTTAAGAATGATTGGGGATGGCCTTTTGGGTGATTTTTATCTCTTCTGTGCAGGTTCCTACATTGTGTGAAGTTTTTACACCAAGCATAAACACTTTTACAGAATAACAAAACTATTTTAAAAAACACTGTATAGCACCTTCCTCATTCATTCATTAAACAGCTAGCTATAGAGCAACTCATATGCATGAAGGCACTGTGTTAGGCAATGTGGAGAGGAGATCTGTAACAATGATTAAGAACCAGTAGTTCTTATTTCTATCAGTGTTATTTATAAAGAATACTAAAGATATAAATGTCCAATAAAAGGACTACTCAAAAACATATCTTGATTTAGACAAATGGTATTTAGGGGAGTGATTATCAAAAGCAGGGGTTCTTGGTCATTTTTGTCCCGTGTATACCCTTGGTGGCCTGGTAAAACCTATGGATCCCCTTCTTAGCATAACACTTTTAAACACATTAAGTCAAAATATGTACAATTTACAAAGGAAGCAAATTTTATCAAAATGCAGGTATCAAACTATTTTAAGTTTTATTATAAATGTATTAAGTATAAGACAATACATTTAAAATACAGACTAATTAAAATTAATTTTTTTAAAGACATAGCATGTTTCATGAAAGTTGTCACTTAGCCAAAGAAAGAACATTAAACTATGAGGTGATCTTTATGAAGGCATCAAACATGTCACGCTGGACATCAAATATTTTTATTTTTTTATATTTAGAAGTGATTAAAATCCTGATCCACAAATATATACTGCTGCAAATGTAATTAAAGTTCCTACAGCTCACTTTACAAGGTACAGGTAGGCATCTCTCAAAAAATACTAGAATTCTCCAAGACTTTTAAATTATTAACATATACACACTACTATATATAAAATAGACAACCAACAAAGACCAACTGTATAGCACAGAGAACTATACTCAGTATTTTGTAATAACCTATAAGGGAACAGAATCTGAAAAATAATATATATATGTATAACAATTTGCTGTACACTTGAAAGTAACACAATATTGTAAATCAACTATGCTTAAATAAAAAAGTAAAATTAAAAAAAAACCTGTTGTGGAAAGTTTTTTGTTCAAAAGTCAGTCAGTTCATCTTTGGCTAGGTCAACTTATTCAATATAAACTTATTCAATAAGTTTATATCAGAAAGGAAAAAGATTGTGAATCTATGGTTCAAATTTGATGCTATGAAGATAGAAGGAACTTAAGTAACACTTTTGAAAGAGTTCTGAAGTGTTTCTAGGTGCTTGCAGGTTGTGCTTTCAAAGAAATAACAGAGAATTTTGTACTTAGGGAACACTGGAAAGCAACATAGACATAAGAACACAGAAGCTCAACTGGATGGATGAACTACTAGGTGCAGAATTGTCCTGATACATGGCCAGCTACATTGCACCAGTATCCATCTGTACATAGAAGACTGATTACATACCATGTTACGTGATGAGTCTCATGATTACTGATCACTAAAGATGAGCATAAGCCTTATCTAGAGAGAGCTGCAACAACTGTGTTACAATTTGAAAATATCTGTGATTCCTATTAGTAACTAAGTAACCATGCTGCTAATATTATCATGGTCTGTCATTACCATTCATAATTGAAGGAAATTTTCATTTACTGTTAGTGAAACAAGATGTAATTATTTTCCATCTAAGTCCACAGATGCTCCCCCTCTGAATTCTATCCATGGGCCATTTTGAGAAGGGTTCTGTGAACCCCAGGTTAAGAGATCCCTTATCTAAGGAATATACTACTCAATCATAAATCTATATCCTTGAGCCTCTACTTCTCCATCAACTTAAATAATAAGAAAGCTGCATACCTGGACTACGCCACTCAGAGAACCAAAATATAATAAACGCTCTTAATTTTCACTGAAGACGAATGTGACACTAACAAGAAAAAAACTTCTGCATCTTCTATGAAGTAGTTTTTCAAGATATAAACTGTGATGTTATTCAATGTTTTCAATATGATAATCCATGTCATAAATTCCTCTTACAGGTTAGTAGCAAAAAAACAAAAATAGTTTGCTCCATGTGTTTGGAGACATAAGAGAGCATCTCACATCTGGGGAACAACAAGCAGCTCAGTTCAGCTAAACTGTAGGTTTATTAATGAGAGTACAGGGAGGTGAGACTATACAAATAACTGAGAATCAGATCAAGAAGGGTCTTGTACACCAAGCTAAAGCGTTGATTCATAAAGTGAGAAATGAGGAACAATACTACTGCTGATACAAAGATATGTGACAACCCAAGCACTGCCAACATGCCATACTCATTTAAACCCTTACAATAGCCAATGAGATGGTACGATTATTATAACCATTCAAAATAAGTGAGAAAAAAAGAACGATGAAAAGTGGTACATATATGACTCAGTCATATTGAAATACACACAAAACAACTTAAAAGAAGTATACACAAATACTAATCACATTCTCAGAGAGAATTCTCAGAGAACAGTGACATTTTACAAATACCTGTAAGCTGCCATGATTTTTTTTTATGGAACAAGATGGAAGTTAAAAATATTTTTAAATACACATGTATTTTGGAATAGATCTGAGAGGAAACCTTTTCTTTTTTCTTTGACAAAAATCTTAAAAAAATAATTGTGCTGCTTTGTTAGACAGTATCCAGATATGCAATCAAATATTCTAAGAAAAGGCTCTTAAAAGTTTTCTACAAACTACCTATAAGTTGCAAAATATGTTAAAGCCTCATATATGTTTCTTAAAATAATTTTGATTTTGTATATTATTTTAACAAATAAAATATTTTATGAAAATTATGACACTGAAATTTTACATAGTCATGAATACTTCCAAGGATAAATTATTCTTTCAAAAATTGTTCTTAAAAATGACAGGCAGGGGACTTCCTAGGTGTCACAGTGGTTAAGAATCTGCCTACCAATACAAAGGACACGGGTTTGATCCCTGCCCCAGGAAGATACCACATGTCGCGGAGCAACTAAGCCCGTGTGCCACAACTATTGAGCCTGTGCTCTAAAGCCTGTGAACCACAACTATTGAGCCCATGTGCCACAACTACTGAAGTCCATGCACCTAGAGCCTGTGCTCCCCTACAAGAGAGGCCACCACAATGAGAAGCCCGTGCACCACAATGAAGAGTAGCCCCCGCTCACCACAAGTAGAGAAAGCCCGTGTGCAGCAACAAAGGCCCAACACAGCCAATAAAATAAATGATAGGCAGGGACTCCCCTGGTGGCACAGTGGTTAAGAATCCGGTTGCCAATGCAGGGGACGTGGGTTCAATCCCTGGTCCAGGAAGATCCCACGTGCCACAGAGTAACTAAGCCAGTGAGCCACAACTACTGAGCCCACACGCCTAGAGCTGGTGCTTCACAAGAGAAGCCACCACAATGAGAAGCCCACGCACTGCAACAAAGAGCAGCCCCCACTCGCCACAACTAGAGAAAGCCTGCACGCAGCAATGAAGATCCAATGCAGCCATAAATAAATAAATAAATAAATATTTTTTTTAAAAATGACAGGCAAATAAATTTTAATTTAAAAAACAAAATAGCTGTTCACCATAAAATTCTTCCACATTTTTCATCTACGTGAAAATTCTCAGAATAAAATGTTTGAAAAAATACAGGAAAATGCAAAAAATAATAATTTTAAGCCACAAAATAAAAGTCAGTAAGTTAAGTGTGGCTTCCCTCAAAATAGACACTCGTAGCTCAAGTACTAAAAATGATCCATGGTCAGACTGTACGTGTTTCAATTTCAGATACAAGTGAAATTATGTGTATAACACAATTCTCTAAATTACTTCTTCTCACACTTTACTGTGCTTATAAGTCATCTTGTTAAAATGCATATTCTGGCTGAATAGCTCTGGGATGGAGTCTGAGGCCGTGCACTCCTAACACACCCCCAGTTAATGCTGATACTGCTGGTCCACAACCACACGGAGTAACACGTCTCTTTTTTATTCTTTGTTAGGATTCAAGAAAGCCTTTAAATTTAAAACTATATACTAACAACAACGTATTAATACAAATACTTACTGCTTGGAACTTTCTAATATGAAACCTCAACGTTTCATATTAGAATACAACCTAGATTTCTGCATTTTGCCTGGAAGAATTGCTATGACCTTTACAAAGTTACCTCAAAGTTTAAAGTGAAAGAAAGTAGTGAGTAGTAATAGCAGGCACATGTATATTAAGTCATCTATCCTCTAGATAATTAAGATTCAATTAGAACTGAAATGTGTAAATGTGTAACAAAATGGATGAACCTTCTACTCATAACCATCTACTCCTATATTTGTTCAGAGATATTTCAAAGCAAATCAGCACAATTGTTTCTATCTCGAGAAATTCAGTCTGAACAAGTCATACAAAAATGTTGAGCTATCTGTAGGGCTCTTTAGTCCATTCCTATAATGATTGATATCCCAGCCCTTCAGTGGAAGTAACATTCTCCCCTGTTTGAGGTAAATGATCTCTTGCAGGCACACCATTTGGATACCTGGAAGAGGTAATTTATCTCAAGTGGGCAAACACTTTAATGAAAGCAAGAAGGTTGCCACCTGTCCAGTATTTACAGAGACAACATGGAAACTGGGGTCTTTGCCCACTGCCTATAAATACATCGTCAAAGTTTAAGAAGGCAGCAGGGGCATCTACCTTTAGCAAACACCTCACTTTCTGAGCAATGAATTCAAGATACCACTATTGAATTTCCAGTTTCAAGAAAAGGTATAAAGTAATATACAGGTTCCACTGAAATGTCAGTGGACATTTTTCCACACCAAAAAAAGAGATAAAACAACATTTATTGGACAATTACATATACAAGGGACTTGGGTTGAGAAAGTTGCATTTACTGTGAATAACTCTATGAGTTAAGAACCTCCCTTACCCAAATTTTACAGATGAAGATACTGAGGATCAAAAAGGATGAAATGATTTTCCCAACGTCACACACATAGTAAGCAGTGGAACCCAAATTAAAATCTACAATCAAAAAAATAAATAAATAAATAAATAAATTAAATAAAATAAAAAAAAAATCTAGAATCCAGGTTCTTAAACCATATTCCACTACATATCCAACATGTTTCATTTTTTCTCCTAGACAATCTTAAAATTTTCTCTCCTAATTAGTTAACAGTATAACTTACTCTAAAAAGATAAGTACCTACCTTTCCAAGAGGGTAATTTACTGATTTTTTTGAACAAAGATAATAGGAGAAGCAATAGCTACTATTTAATATATTACTGATAAAAGCTACTACTTGGTATTGCCATACATGTACTAGTTTTTCTGGAGCTAAAAAGAAAAAAGTGAAAATGAATGAGATAATGCCATTTGCAGCAACATGGATGGAGCTAGAGATTATCATGCTAAATAAAGTAAGTCAGAAAGAGAAAGACAAATACCATACAATATCACTTATATGTGAAATCTAAAATATGAAACAAATGAACTTATTTACAAAATAGAAACAGACTCACAGACATGGAAAACAAACTTACGGTTACCAAAGGGGAAGGGGGGGAGGGATAAATTAGGAGTTTGGGATTAGAGGATACAAATTAGTATAGATAAAATAGATAAGCAACAAGGTCCTATGTATAGCACAGGGAACTATATTCAATATCTTGTAATAAACTATGATGGAAAAGAATATGAAAAAGAGTGTGTGTATATATGAATCACTTTGCTGTATACCAGAAACACAATATTGTAAACAAAAAGAAAAATGTGACAGTGATGCCATCAATACGTAGTCCTGACATTTAATATGATTTAAATTTTCAGCAAGTTCTTCAAAAAGAGAAAGAAGACAGAAAGAAGGAACAGAGAAGAAAAATCAGAGTTCTAAAAAGTATCCTCTTTCATTTCAGAATTTTCACATTTCCTAAAAAGACTTTCCCAAGATTTTGCCATTTCAATTTTCCACATGGCTGAAAGAATTAAGATACTACTCATACTATTAGATGATTCAAGGGACAAGGAATCAATTGCAAATCAAAGCTGAACTGATATTCTTGATACCTGCTCTATGATGAAAACATCCTATTGTAAATTGGCAAAATAGATGATGGAATGTCCAACTGATATATATTACCCAGACATTACAATAATTCTCTGGAAGAATATTAACATAAATAGAAAAAAATCCTCAAAAAGTATGATATTTTTTAAACTATGGCTATGATAGAATATCATAAGCAAAGCACAGTATCATTTCTGTGATATTCTTGCTGAAAATGCATAAGCTAAATCTGATCATGAGGAAACAAACAAATTAAAATTAAGGGATATTCTACAAATAATTGGCTTGTAATCTTCAAAGTCATGATGGTCAAGGAATGACTGAGGAACTCTTTCATACTGAGGAAGACTAAAGAAACATGACTAAATGCAACACATAATTCTAAACCAGATCCTTTTGCTAAAAAAGACATGGTTGGGACAAATGGGGGAAGTTGAATGGAGTCTGAATGATAGTAATGTATTAATGTTGGTTTCCTGATGTTGGTTGTTGCACTCTAGTTATGTAGAAGAATGTCTTTGTTTGAAATACATGCTACAATATGAAGGACTGATGGGGCATCATTTGAGCAACTTGCTCTCAGACCGTTCAGCAAACAGAATTCTCAGTTGTGTACTTGCATCTTTTCCATAAGTTTGAAATTATTTCAGAATAATTTTTAAATGAAGATATTAAAGAGTATGTAGCGTATGATATCATTTATATCATTTGTTAGTCTGTTAGTGGATGGATGAGTGGGTGGCAGGGAGGGAGGAAGAGAGAGTGAATGGATAGAGAGAGAAAGAGGGATAAAACAGAGTGAAAGAACACATAAGAACATATAAAAATGTTATTAACTATCCCTATATGATGGGAAAGCATCTTTGTTTTTGTTTTGTTATCGTTCTCTGATTTCTTTTCCAAGTTTTCTGAATTGACCTGTTTTCGTTTATAATGGAGGCAGTAGAAGTGGAGGTAATTTGGAAAAAACAAAACAAAACCAATCCTCTCTACTGCAGAGGTTGATTAATTGATTCATTCCATCCACAAACTCTTCCTTCTCTTTTGTCAATCTCCAGGTAGCCATCTAGGGAGAACCATGTGATCCAGTTCAGGCCAACGAAACAATAACAAAAGTCTGCTGGGGAAGCTTTTGGGAAAGCTTTTGCCTTCCTGATATAGAGGGATAATACTCAGCAACACATGTCTTCATATTTTTAACAATTTTCTTGAGATATAATTCACATACAATATAATTTACCCTTTTAAAGTGTACAAATCTATGGTTTTTAATATATTCACAGAGTTATGCAGCCATCACCACAAGCAATTTTATAAAATGTTAGTCACCCCAGAAAGAAACTCCGTATCTATTAGCAGTCACTTCCCATAACCCCCAACGCCTCCCCAGCCTTAGGCAGCCACTAATGTACTTTCTGTCTCTAGATTTGCCTAATCTGCATATTTGAAATAAATGGAATAATATGATATGTAATTTGAAATAAAGAGAATCATATTACATGTGATCTTTTGTGACGTAGCATAACGTTTTCAAGGTTCATTCATGTTGTAGCAAGTATCAGTACTTCATTACTCTTTATGGCCCAATTATACTTTATCATTTGGATACCTGTCCATTATCCATTTATCAGCCGATGGACATTTTAGTTTGTTTCTGTTTCTTGACTGTGCCTTATGCTGTAATAAACATTCATGCCCAAATTTTTGTACATATATGTTTTCATTTTTCTTGGATATATACCTTGGAGGGGAATTGCTGGTTCAAATGATAACTCTATGTTTAATATTTTGAGGAACTGCCAGACTGTTTTCCAAAGCAGCTATATTATTTTTTATTCCCCCCAGCAATGTATGAATGTCTTCACATTGCGTCCTTCCCTTCTCCTTCCTGCACAAATACAATTCTGATGCCTGAAAGTAGAGTGGCCAGCTTAAAACTAGGAGCCATACACATGAAGATGCTAATGGCTGAGCAGAAAGACACAGTCTGGATTTCTACCTACCTCCAGACTTATTATTCAGGAGGGGAAAAACCTTATATGAGTAAGCTACTTTAAGTGGGGGTCTTCTATTAGGTACAAAGAAAGCAAACCTGTGATGTCCCCAAACATACAATGCCATTATATTTAGAGGAAGAAATTTCTTCCTGATCTTTATATATATATTTTATATATATCAAAAATTTATAACAAAATCATGTTTTAACAAGTTGGAGCTGTATGGGATGTGTAAATGGTCTTGAAATTTTAAGATAAACTAATGTATTTTCATTTTATTTACTCTAAATTTTTATGAAATTTCTTCATTATTATTCAGTTGATGCAATAAATCTTAACAAAGACCAATATTTGAACTAAGAAAAGTAATTAAACTAGTTAACAAAGACATTCTAAGCACTTCACAAATTAACTCATTTAGTCCTCTAAACAACTCTGAGATAGGTAATACTTACTATTCCCACCTTACAAATAAAGAAACTGGGGAACAGAGAGTTTAAATAACTTGTCCATGTCACATGGCCAGCATCAGAGTCAGTATTCAAAGTCAATACTGTATGTTGCCTCCATTGTATAGCACTTCAGCAATTGTAGAACAGAAAATTAATAATTAGTAGTCTAAAAATGTATAGAGGTAGACATGTGTGTATTCATGTTCATTAATGCTAAATGATACTTCCATGGTGAAATGGGTGATAAGGAGACAACAATGTTTTTAGCACCCACTATATACCTGATACTATACAAAATGTTCGACAAGCATTATCTCATTAACTCCTCATAACAACTGGGAAGACGATACTATCTTCATTTATGGGTAAAGAGTGTGAGGCCCAGTAAAGTTAAGTAACTTGCCCAGTTTCACACAATTAATAAGTAGCAAAGCTGAATACAATATCAAATCTGCCTTGTTCAAAGCTAATGCTCTTTTTACTACACAATAATGACTACCGATTTAGACTTTTCATACTCTTAAATTATAAACTCAGTATGACTATATAAATTGTCACGGCTTTACATTTATTACCCTTATTATTACCTGTTGATAATCACTCATACACTTTGCCTGAAAATATTTTCTCATCTTTTCTGCTAAAATATCTATAATTTCTATTACTGGGATACACTAAAATGAAAACACAATTGCCTGGATAACAATACATTAGCCCTTCATCATATTTTGAAAGAATTATTCTATAAGCCCAGCCAGTCAAGCCACCACTGCAGAAGATCCACACTGATCATTTTTGTACCAGTTCAATAACAATTACCTAACTGCCTGGACCATATCCTTTCCAATACTCTTCAGGACTTTGATACATCAATTATTTTCCCCCTCTGCGCAACAATCATTTTCTCTTCTCTAAGTAGTCTTCTTTATCCAACAACATTTAAAGCCTTGCCTAAAAATAAGTTTTCCTGAACTTGCTATTTCCTCAAGCTAGAGGCACAGCGTTCTAACATCAAAGACAGCTCATTCTGGGAGATAGGTAAGCACTTCAAACACCACTCTTGGTCTACATTCTACTTGATAGGTCTTACCTACACATATTTTTATCAGGGTCTGAATAAAAATTTTGTCAATATTTTAACTTAAAAATGTTACAAGGGGCTACTTTTAGAAAATGTGCTCAGGGGAAATCGCTGCCTTTTATAAATCCTCTACAATCTGATCCCATGTCAGTAGTCTACCCTTTCCCTCACTAATTCCCAATATGGTTTAGTAAACAATACATTTTATCCATAAGCCAGGCCTGCTACACGTGGATTTACATTCTCACCTCCTTAACGTCCCTTCTTCCCACTCTGTGCTTATTCCCACCTCTACATGTGCTGCACCTGAATGCCATCTCTCCTCTCTAACTGCTATCACTCTAGGCCCAGCTAAATCACTAGCTCCTCCCTGAAGCCGTCCCAATACTCATAAGCCCACATTGAGCTTTGCCTTCTCTGTATTCTTACACTAAAAGCCTGTACCTCCTCATCCAATCCTTAATTACATTGTCTATGTTGTTCATGAGTTGTCACTCTTATTCTTACAACCATTATGTATTTTTTCTAGAAGTCCAGATCAAGTCACATCTTCTTCTTTTATCTCAAGCATACAGTGAAGTGATAAGAAAAAAATACATTAAATAAAGTAATAATGTAAATAAGATTATAGCTTAAGAAATCAATCTACTTTTAGGTCTACATACCTGAAAAAAGATGACTAACACAAATCATCTGTTTATTAAACTAAATCCAAAAATGTATTAAGTTCTTTTAAGAATGTTACAGTTTTGCTTTGAAGTTATAATATCAACATTCTTAAAATATGTTTATTTACACCTTTATTTCAGACTCCAAACCCAGTATGTTGAAGTTTTGCCAATACATTAAAATATGCATATTTCTTATCAACATTTATGGCCAAAACCTAAAAATAATCTTTAAATCATAAGTTTTGTACTTCAAGAGCCCAGGTTTAGATGTTTGAAATCACAATACATGATCCATATTTACATAGCAGAATTGTCTAAAGAATTAAGTTACATCCCAAATTACCATTTCATTAATAATTAGAATATTTCATTATGCAGGCAAGTATTAAGAATTCTACTATACATTTTTTTTCTATTAATGTGTCTGAAATGACCAATGTCCAATGACGTAGCTTAAGCAGTAGGTAACTGTACGTTACTCTTTAAGCGTAGAGAAATTAGTTTTCATTGAACCTTTCACACAAACATGCCACACAATATGAGTCATAAAAAAATAAACTTGAATTTTAGAGCTTTGGAAATCACTGGTTATAGGTGGTTTCACACCTAGTGGAAAGGAGCAGACTATTCATATTAACTCTATTCTAAAATTAAATAGAAAAAATAAAAACACATTGCCAAATGAGAGGGAAAAATTTTCTACTGATTCAGTTATTATTCGAATTTCTAAAGTTCACAGCCAGAAACAGAAGGAAGATTAAAACATTTGAAAGAACATTACCAGTATTACTTAATAAAAAAGCTAATGATGAGCTTTCCATAGGAAAAGCATATCACAAAGGGAAAAAAAAGGTGAATGTATTCACCAAGAAATGTCATTTAAGTTCCCCATAAAGGTAAAATTATACATCAAAAATTATATTAATTCACTAGTTCATTAAATATAGATTTAGTAATCTCTCTGTACCTGAATAAAAGAAAGATAAGAACAAATACATTTTCTTCCTTAAAGGTTTATTAGGATTTGTACCATAAAGAATTTCTGGACATTTGCTTTTTAAATGTATTTTTGCAAGGACATAAAAAAAGGGAATCATACCTGTTTTACTAATAGCTTCCTGTAACTCAGCCATAGAACTGATTATTGCAGCAAGAAGGTCAGAACTGGTAAGCCAACTAAGAGCTTGCAAACAATGTAACTGCTCCTTTTGATGTTCTGCAAAAATAGAAAAAAATCCATTCTGCAATACTACAAAAATTTATTAAAATACATTAAAAAAATTATAGTAATATTTAGCTATTTAAGAAGTAGATCAAAATTTGCACATAGAACTTCACCTAGTGTGGAGAAGTATACAATAAATGTTAGACTTTATTGACTAATTTATTTATGGTTCAATTTTTCCACATTTTTCTCAGCAATTTCTTGAAATTTCTAAAAGAAGAGAAGGCAAATAATGTATCTGATCATGAAACAAACAGGCATTTTGTTAACTCCTTTCTATGTATAATGGTAACTGACATCATTAAAAAAAGAGAAGGAAATTTTCTTTAGCTCTACTTATTTAATAGCTTGCTTTTGAAAAGTTAAAAACTGAAATAATTGTTTTCGCAGAATAGTGAAGCACTGAAAAAAATGTTAGCTGTAAAACGTACGTTTGTTTCATTTTCAATTATTCAGTAGATTTTCAACTCTGATCATTTTATACTAATTCAAAGAAAGTGAAAGTAAATTATGCTACTAATTAATTTTAAATAGGGCAGAGTTTCTGGATTGATTTTATTGAAATATCACTGTACAAACTCTTCAATTTACTGTCAAAAGAGCATTCAAATATAATAAAGTTAGACATTTGAAATCATACATATATTTGCTACCTTCTTTATATTTTAATGTTTACGACAAAAAAATCAAAACAATTTATACACAGATACACACTTACTCATACATAACTACATATGTATGTAAATATGTTACATCATTTGACATTGTAAGTGATTTTTTAAAGTTTTTGCCTACTGGCCCAACACATTCACTTTGTGTGTTACTTAAATTTGACTTAGATTTTCAAAAGCACGAATTATCTTACTTGGAAAATTATGCTTGTCTTTGGGCTCTCCTGTACACACTAACATGCCTACGCCTTCTTTGAAACTCTCCATCCAGGTAAAAAGAGAGGCACATGACTGGCCCACAATCTTGAGTCTGTTTGCTGCCAAAATCACAATAACACCTTTCCGGAATACACGTATCAATCCTTTGAATGCTTTTTTCTTCATCTTGGCTTCCTCTTGCTTCTTCTCCTCTACAGTTGACAAAGCCTGGACTAGAGTTCTAACTTCCAATTTTAACAACTCAAAGGTGTTGACCTGCTCCTGGAGAAAATCTCTCTGTGTGGATAAAGCAGATGATCGGCTGTAGAGAGGATATAAGGCACCCGCCATCAATGCGCAGGCTGCCAGCAAGGATGTTTGTTCCCTTTTAGTCTGTGATAACAAGTTTTTGAAGTGTGAATTTTCAAGAACCAACTGTTCATGTGACTTCTCAACACGGTTCAATTTTTCCATATTTTTTTCAGCAATTTCTTGAAATTTCTAAAAGAAGTCAAATAATATATTATATTTGATCATGAAACAAACAGGCATTTTATTAACTCCTCTTTAAAAAAAAGAAAAACTTTTGCTGACAACTATTTCTTTTTCTTCAGAAAGATCTATGTTCTAAAATATCCAAAAAATACATTTGATAGAGCAACGGTGGGCCAAACAGCTTAGATCTAAATGTAAACAGTAATTTTCAAATCCTCTTATATGGAAGCTTTACATAAAATAGAGCACATAAATTTAAAAATACTTTGTAAATTTCCTGTACACTTATGCATAAATACACATATTCAGAAAAAGAAAATTTCTTCTCTTCCATTCCTCAGGAACATTTATTTCATACTTTTAAACAGTAATCACACCAGCATTAGAGGCTCTTCTATATGTAAAAAGATTCAACTTTTTGTCAAAATAGCAAAGGGTTAAATAAATAATACAACACACAGCATCCAACTATCTGCAATTTACTAGATGAGAAGGGACTGATTCTCAGAGCACACTCTTATTTCAGTTTCTTCCTCCCCAAGACAGAAGGCTGTACAAAGTACAGCTCCAGTACTGGGAGGAAATAGTAATTGTGGGCTGGGTCTCAGCAGCTCTCTGGTCCTTTTTTCCTAATCAAGGTACTTATAATTCAAACTTTAATATGCAACACAAAGAAATTTTAACTGCAGGCACTTGATTTTAATCACTAGAAAATAAACTAGCTCTCCATGAAATCTTAAGCCTAATCATTAAGGAATTGCTGAAATAGAGTAAATTTTAGAAGATAACAGATGCCAATTTATTTTACTGATTCATTTATCATGCAATAAACATTATTTGATTACTCACTAAATTCCATATGCTAGGAAAACATACAAATAAATCAATCATTGTGGTATAATGCTATGATGGAGCTGCGCTAGATTGCCAGAGGTGTACAAAATGGCATTTACACCAAATGACGTTGACAGGCTTTTGGAGAAATATGGCAAAGGACAAGTGGGAGTGGGATGTGTAACAGAAAGAACAAACCAAAAAAACCGCAACTCCACCAGTAAGAAGGCTAGCCAATAGCTACCCTTATAATAATTTAATCTAATCCTTACAGTCCATAGTGATTTAATAGCTTTCGTTGAATTTTTACTTAACCAGATAAGCTGGCTCTGGCTTGTCCATGGACTTCTTTCATTTTAAAACAGGCCAAGCGAGTTCAATTTGAATAGGGGGGTCAGTCAGAGACAGAGAACAATCATGCTCTACATCAAGTGAAGTGTGGTCTTCATTATGAGAGAATCCTCTGGGGGGCATTAAAGAAAATATTTCTCCTTCTATTGTTGGTTCAGATCACACTCCGTCTGAAATTTAACATTGGTCTTTGGGAGCGGTTTATAGTGAGTGTGTGTCTGATTCAAGAGTTATCCATGAACAACTAGAAGAATCAAAGGCATTCTAAAATTTACATCGGCAGGAAGACCTCAAGGTTATCAGACAGAGAAAATTATAATACAAACTCATAACTACTCTGAAAGATTTGGGTGTCAAAGCCTACCATGGACAATGTTGACAGGGAGTAGCCAAAAGGATTCAAACTTGTCGAAACACATGGCTGAGGAAAGTAACTCCTGGATCAAAACCAGTCCTGAGGCTAGGGGATGAAGTTCCCAAAGGTGCACAGAGAGCAGAAGGCACTCATAAGCACAGTCCTGAATACAAATGAGTAAAGGAAGTACACAAGAGGCCACTCTCTGATGGAGTCAACTTCTTGAATGTTTTCTCTTGGGCGGGAGGGAAACTGAACTTAGACATGGTTTTAAATGTTTCTCTACTATACTTTAACTCCCTTTATTTACGCCAACTACTCCCTAAAGTCTGATCCAGCCATACCTGTGGTGGTACTGTAAGAAATAAAGGAATGGGGAAATGAGGGAATTGCTACTCGCCCCAGTCACATTGCCACTGATGGCCAAGTTGTGGCAGCAGTGTTCTATCAATGGGGCTGTGTTCCAGAGCCCCATATAAAGACCACTAGTAAAGGAAGTGGTGTTCCACTGAGAGCAGCTGAAAGAAGAAACTCTGAGAGCCAAGAGGACGTCCTAGAAGCAAATGTACAACCACCTTTAAGAAAAGGGAAAACTGACACGAGTTGAAGCTAGAAAAAGCAGAAAGACTAGCATATAGCAAAGTAAGAGTCAGAAAACTGAGTAATGTGTTCCAAGGAAGTACAAATAAATCAGAATATTTGAAGTGGAAAGTGAAGGAAATTTGAGAAGTATGTAGATAATAAATGATTAAGCTAAAGAATTTAAACTTCACCCAGAAAGCTATGAGAAACCATAAAATCTTGGGACAGTAGCTAAGCTTTAGTAAATGGATGGGAGAATTGGAAACATTAATAAAGACTGACTGGGACAGGAGTAGAGTTGCAGGGAGTAGAGGGAACAAATGGAAATTACAAAGTTTAATTCCATATTTCCTCCAAAATCAACTCCATGAATTCATTTAGATAAAAAAAGGAAAATTATAGAAAATCTACAATAAAAGAGGCACACTGGTCATACCTAAGTAATGGAAATAAAAATGAACCTAATTATTCAGGTTCTAGGTAGTTGTCTATTCACACTTTTACATATATCAAAGTCTCAGGCAGAAGTGGGTTTTCAACAAAAGTTACTTTTTTTGACCAAAAAAAAAAAAAAAAACGAAACTGTAAGAAGATATATTTGCTAATGATATTTTAAATATTTCCAAAAAAATTCAGTCCCTGGTCAAAATCAAATGGATTGAGGAAGGAGAGATAAAAGTAAAGTAAACCTATTGCAAAAAAAATTTAATTTTACTTCATGATAGATTCCTCTGCTGTATACACCTGGTCCATTTCCACAGAGCATCAGGTTAAAGTCAAAGCATTTTAGACAGCCAATGAGAAACACATAGTCCTGGGATGAGGATAAGAGAGTAATTAACACATGACTAGAAATGGATAAAAATCTAGAATATATTTAAAAAATATCATACTTCTCTATATATAGAGAGAAAAACAGGAGCACATTGAAATTTTTGGAAAACAGAACTGAGATTCTTGACTTACACAGCCAGTTTTCATTTTAGACTACCTAACAGAAGCAGTAGTGATGTAATAAAGCAGTTTTAAAGATCCTCATGTCATTTTATGGCTCCCAAATTTTGATCATTTGTAGTGGTTATTTATTTAAAAGTGCTAGTTAATATTAATTTAACAATCCTATAATTTGTATTGTAAGAAAGAGATGTTATTCACAAATTGCTAAAAGAATAAAAACAAGTCTAAGAATACATATGAAGTGGTCAATTCTACCAAATATTCAAAGATGATTTAATACCTATCATGCTCAAAATATTCCAAAAAAACTGAAGCAAGAACACTTGCTAACGCATTTTATAAGGCTAACATTACTTTGATACTAAAACCAGACAAGCACAAGACAAAAAAAGAAAATTATATGCCAACATCTCTGATGAACATAAATGGAAAAATCCTCAACAAAATATTAACAAACCAGGAATTCCCTGGCAGTCCAGTGGTTAGGACCCCAAGTTTTCACTGCTGAGGGCCCAGGTTCAATCCCTGGTCAGGGAACTAAGATCCCACAAGCCACACAGTGCAACCAAAAAAAAAGAAAAGAAAAAAGAAAAAATTAGCAAACCAAATACAACAATACATTAAAAAGATCATACACCATGATAGTGGGATTTATTCCAGTGATGCAAGGATTGTTCAATAATATCTGCAAATCAATCAACATGATATACCACCCTAATAAATTTTATATAAAGAAAAACCTAAAGTTGCCACTAAAAAACTATTAAAAATAATAAATGAATACAGTCAAGTTGCAGGGTACAAAATCAATATACAAAAATCTGTTGTGTGTTTCTATACACTAACAACAAACTATCAGAAAAAGAAATTTTTTTAAAAATCCCATTTATAGTCACAGCAAAAAGAGTAAAATACCTAGGAATAAATTTAACCAAGGAGGTGAAAGACCTGCAGACTGAAAACTGTAAGACATTGTTGAAAAAACTGAAGACATGAAGAAATGGAAAGATATCCCATGTTCATAGATTGGAAGAATTAACATTGTTAAAATGTCCATAATACCTAAAGCAATCTACAGATTCAATGAAATCTCTATTAACATCTCAATGACATTTTTCACAGAAATAGAACAAAAGAAAAATGCTGAAATTTGTATGGAACCATAAATAGCCAAAGCAATCCCAAGGCGGAAAAGAAGTTGAAGGTATCACACTCCTTTATTTCAAATTATACTACAAAGCTATACTAATCAAAACAGCATAGTATTGGCAAAAACAAACAAAAAAAAAAACCCAAACAGACACACAGACCAATGGAATAGAACTGAAAGTCCAAAAACAAATTCTCACATATGTGGACAATTAATTTATATCAAAGGAGTAAAGAACATACAATGGATAAAGAACAGTCTCTCCAATAAATGGTGTTGGGAAAACTGGACAGTCACGTGCAAAAGAATGAAACTAGATCACTATCTTACATCACATACAAAAATTAACTCAAAATGGATTAAAGACGAATGTAAGAACTGAAACCATAAAACTCCTAGAAAAAAACGTAGGCTGTATACTGTTTGACATCAGTTTTAGCAATATCTTTCTAGATATGTTTCCTAAGGCAAGGGAAGTGAAAACAAAATAAACAAATGGGGCTACATCAAACTAAAAAGCTTCTGCACAGCAAAAGAAACCATCAACAAAACAAAAGGACAATCTTCCAAATGAGAGTAGATATTCGCAAATCGTGTATCTTATAAGCAGCCAATACCTAAAATACAAAAGAACTCATACAACTCAATGACAACAAACAACTCGATTAAAAATGGACAGAGGATCTGAATACAGATCCCCAAGAAGAAATAAAGATGGTCAAAAGGCACATGAAAAGGTGTTCAACACCACTAATAATTAGGGAAATGCAAATTAAAACCACAATGAAATTATCTTGTTACCAAACCAAGTCTGTTCACCTGAGACGCAGCAAGCCAACCGCTAAGACACAAAGGTTTGCAGCAGAGAAAGGGTTTCTTCAGGAGGCAGCCAAGCAAAGAGACAGGATAACAAATGTCATACCCACCTCCTCAAAGGCGAGGGGCTTGGGATACGTCTGGGTAAAGTTAAGGCATGGGGAGCGTGAGGAAAGATAATTGGAGATAAGAAAAAGGTGAGATATCATCGTTCTGCACATGTGCAACTAAGCTACATGCTTCTCCACGGGACACATGTTCCAAGGGTGGAGACATTCACGCATGCCCATTTGGAGGGTTGGTGATGCCACCAGTTCTAACACAAACTCTAACTGGTGACAGCTGACTCCAAGTGCCTGAAAAACAACTCAGGCAAACATTGTTTAGGCTACGTGATGCTTAGAGGACAATTAAAGTAAGTTTGATCAGTGAAGGCAGGTTACAGTTCATTCTTTATTAAGCAAGTTACAGTTTAATGGATCTAACTGATGACTACCCCCAGTCTCAATCTCACGCCCATTAGAATGGCTATTATCAAAAAGCTAACAAGTATTGGTAAGGATGTGGAGAAAAGGGAACCCTTGTGCACTAATGGTGGAAATGTAAACTGGTGCAGTCACTACAGAAAACAGTATGGAGACTGCTCAAAAAATTAAGTATACCCTTAATTTACTGCCATGTGATCCAGTATTCCACTTCTCCAAATTTACCCAAATATGAAAACACTAATTTGAAAAGATACATTGTTGCACTGCACCCGCAGGCCTGCAAGTCTTGGAGTTGCCCAGCCTCCACACAGAAGAAAGAGCTCACAGACAGTGACAGAGACAGCAATGGTTTATTGGACAGAGGGATCTTACACAAAGGGTCCTGGAGCAACACCCCACCATGTGTGGCAGATGATGCACCGGTAGGGGCAACAGTCTTTACTACTCACAGGAGAAGGAGATTACCATTTATGGGGGGAAATCAGGAAGTGGCAACAG
Source organism: Hippopotamus amphibius kiboko (assembly GCF_030028045.1). Classification (NCBI taxonomy): domain Eukaryota; kingdom Metazoa; phylum Chordata; class Mammalia; order Artiodactyla; family Hippopotamidae; genus Hippopotamus; species Hippopotamus amphibius. Next base: position 87,676,938 of record NC_080187.1, read on the forward strand.
TGTTTGCTACTCAGGAGAGAATGAGGCTAGCATTTATAGGGGGAATTGACATCAGGTGTGCTCATCAGTTACTAGGCATTAATTAAGCCTTATAATTAAGAGAACTGGATAGTCATGTGAGTGAAGCAGGGACTGGTCTAGCAGGGGATGTACAGAGAGCAAGAGAACAGCCATCTTGAGTTGCCTAATCATACATATATGCACCCCTATGTTCACTGCAGCATTACTTACAAAAGCCAAGATATGGAAACAATCTAAGTGCCCATCAACAGATGAATGGATAAAGAAGATGTGGTATATACTTACAACAGAATACTAATAAGCCATAAAAAAGATGAAATCTTGCCATTTTCAACAAGGATGGACCTTGAAGGTATTATGCGAAGTGAAATGAGTCAGAGAAAGATAAATACCATGTGAATTCATTCATGTGAAATATTAAGCACAAACAAAAACAAAAGAAATGGAAAAAAAACCAAATCAAACAAAAACAAACATGTAGACACAGAGAACAGAGTAATGGCTACCAGAGAGAAAGGGTCAGGGAAGGGCAAAATGGTTAAAGAGGGTCAACTGTATGGTGATGGATGGAAACCAGACTTTTGGTGGTGGGCAAACTATAGTGTATTCAGAAGTCGAATTAAAATGTTGTACACATGAAACATATAATGTTATAAATCAGCTGCCTCAATTTTTTTTAAAAAAAGAAATTATTAAAAAAGAATACAAGTGAAGTCTATATATAAACAAAAATAATCTCTAAAAGACTGTCTAACAACTGCTGTCCTAAATCATTCTTGGTTTAAGTAATTATAATCAAGATACCAAGTATTAATGGTTATCAAAAAAAAATCAACCATGGCAACATTCAACTAAATAATTAGGATTAGCAGTCGGATATCTGAATTAAAGATTTTAAAATAATGAAGTTAAATACTTAAATTTTTAAAGCTCTTATTGACAAATATTAGATTCAGAAAACCACACGAATATATTAATGCTAATAAATACTGAGAGTTTTGATTATTTCTTAACAATTACATTCCTGCTTGCCTGGCAGCTCCACTGAAATCCAGAATTACAGATCTGACCGCCTACTAGGCATCTCCCTCTAGATACCTCATAACCATCTCAAGTACTGCTATTTTTCCTCCTAAAGGTGTTTATAATAGTCCTCTTTATATCAGTAAATTGAATCAACATCCACCCAATTGTTTGAGTCAAAAACTTTGTACTCAGTCTTAAATCCTCCTCCTTTCACCCTATCCTCCCTGTCCCCAAATCAAAGCCATCAGCAAGCAATGTTAGTTTCGTATCAGATTATGTCAATCCAATGCTATTGCCAAAACTCTTTATCTTTACTGAACCAAGGTCTCCCCTTGTGGGAAGACATTCTGGAACCTTTTTGAAGCATTGAAAATGTTGAAGTATGTGGGCCGAGCGATGGGATTCAGAGTGTCCTGCTTGAGCAGTGGAGGAGCTGAGGGTGCGGGGCGTGGAGACTAATATCACCCTGTTTGGTCCTGAGGGATGGCTGGTTAGCCAAAGACGGGTAAGATTCCTCAGAGGAGGAACAACCTAAGACAGGCACAGCTGCAGAGGGGCCAACACGGGTGGGGCACAGACCCCCAATATCTGAGAGAGGTCTCCTGCCCCCAGGGCTGTTTTGCTCTCCACCCCCAGCTCAAATCCACACCTGCTCAACTCAGACCCAGGAAGTAAACAAAGATAATTGCCTCAATCATGTGAGGCCTTTGACTGTTTATGAGTGTAACCTGAGAATGTTAGCCCACAAACTCAATAAAAGCAGCCTGGGATGAGTCAGCGGGGCTCTTGATCCTAGAGGTCTTGAGTCCTCCGGTCCCATCTTTCTCTTCAGTCTGTGTCTGTGTCTTCTTCAAGCTTGCGGCACCCGTCACTCACCTCGAGTCGCCGAGCTGGTCTCAGCATCCCCTCAGGTCACAACACCCCCACATGCCTTCGTCTATAAAGACTTCACCTTCTCCCAGGATCCTCAACTTGATGAAAAAGGAGATGATTTACTCCTTTGCTATCCAGACAGGAACCTCTCCACGACTTTTCACAATTTATCCATGCTCTCTAGCACTACCAGGTCCTTTCCTTTCAACTCCCCTAACGCTACTCAAATTTTAACCATTTCCTGAGCCCATTTCAGGGTCTATCTATTCCACGACACCTATTACTAATATTCTCACTCACGCTGACTTTGACTTTGTCTAACATAACTAAACCACTCAGGCACTTAATTCCTGCATTGCTACTTAACTTATTTCATGTGTGTGTATCTACTCTCCCTCAAATACAAAAGAGTGCCAGTTCCTAGAGGCCAGGAATTATTTACTGTGCTGCCTGTCACAGTGCTCTATACCCGGTGGGTATTTTATAAATATTAAGTGAATTAAATAATCCTTTATAAAATGTTCCCTGGTGCTTAGCACAGTGCTTTGCCCATAATAAGCACTGAGTAAATACCCAATGAATAAAAAGCTTTACAAATGTAAAGAGAAGAAAAATATAATCCAAAAAAGATATGATTTCCAAATATAACTCAGAACTTATCAACATGTCAGAATTCTGTTTTAAATTAATTCTGATATTCCAGAGGGACTTTCAGAGGTATTGCATTATTTACTGTGAATTATTCTTGAAGAACAAAGCTTGTTTGATGGTAAGGCTAGAAACAGCTATAAGAACAAATATTCCTTAAAAAAAGAAAATCTATGTTCTTTACCAAAGAAGATTAAAGGCCAATATTTTTCAAACAAACATAAGGAACATCACTTTCAAATGGAACAAAAGCATTCCTAGTACTGAAATAATCTGTTCCTTAGTGTGTTTAATTTCAAGAATAATATTCAAAAATGCCCCCCAAAAATTCTTAAAATTTTTTAACCTGAAACTATAAAATTTATATCTGTTACACAGTTTTTTTGGCATGTCAAAAATACTATCTAATTTCATTAGTTTTCCTTGATTTTCTGATAAATTCAAAGTACACCCAAAATGAGGGGGAGAGGACAGCGTCTTTCCTTAACAAATCATGCACTTACTTCCTGAAATACAGGGGCCTTGAAGGATAACCTATTAGCTTTCAGCAACCCATGAACTCTGAGACTTTGGGCCAGAAATCAGACACTTCCCTACAGAACAAAATTCTTTTTTATCACTTTTGCTTGCTGAGTTCTTATTCTTTATGTTGGCAAAAAGACAAACTGCAAACTGGGCAGTCAGTGACAGATATCAAAGGACTTCATTTTAAAAGTCTTTTATAAGTTACATATCTTATCTTTTTATGCAATGGTAATATCTTAGAATATAATAAACATAAATTCACCTGCTTTTCCTACAATGTAAATGTTTCTGTTAAACAATAAAGCACACTTTGTGGAGAAATTGGAGCCTTCATATTATTGCCAGTGGAGATGTTGAAATGGTGCAGAGGCTTTTGAAAACAGTTTGGCAGTTCTTCAAAAAGTTAAATATACAGTTACCATATGACACAGCAATTCCATTATCTGGTCTTCATATATATACTCAAGCTCCATAATGGCTATTTGCTTAACTTAAAAACACAATCTTCATTTTGTAAGTTTAGCACATCAAAAAATATCAATAGTGTGTGTCAAAAATGGTACATGCCTGTGTGTAGTCTTTAGTTCCTAAGGCAGTACAAATTGTAAAATCATCCAAAGAGATAAGCCAAGCCCTCAAAAGAAAAGAGTTCTGCTTATCATTAGGCTGAGAATAAACTGTTGATACAGGCAAGATGCTTGATTTACTGATTGTTAAAAGATATTACCTCAGACTGTTGGAAAGTTAGCATGACCTCTAAGTTCTGTTCTGTCTCATGTCTCCCTACCTTCTGGGCTTTCAGAGCCTGATAACAGGGCCCACGTGGTTCTAGTCTCCTCTTTGGAGCCTTCAAATTTTAACCACCTTCAATTCTGAATTGATAGCACTTTGGCAATTAATTACCTACAGCCTTGTGATAAACCTTACTTAATTTTTCATGTGTTTCTATGATGCCTCCCCAACTAAATTTGACACTTTTTGAGAAAATAACTATTATACCTCTGTTAGTATCACAGCATGAAACACAGTATTCTATATATCTGATATATATAACATGTATTTATTTAATTAACTATATTATGAAAAAGTTATTTTGCTATTCTTACCTAATTTTTGTAGTAATTTTGCAATATAGTATACTAAAAATTCAGTCTCAGAAAAAAGAAGTCTGAGAAAAATAAGAGATAGGGAATTACCATTTTTGAATGACTGACAGTGAGCCACTGGTTAGCTCTTTCATATATTACCATGTTTAATTACTAATTAAGCACGATTCACTCAAAAAAATTAGTTTAAGAAATATGAAACTGAGTTGTCACTAGACCTGTTTTCAGATATTACTTTATATACAAAAATAGCATCTTTCTAAAAGAAACAGTGTTGCAGTATAATGCAAAACAAAAATAGCATGTTTCTAAAAGAAACAGTGTTATAGTATAATGCAAAACAACATGTTTCTAAAAGAAACAGTGTTACAGTATAATGCAAAAAAGGACTGGAAGATATGGATGATGATACTGTATTCAAACAGCACATAACATTCACTTTGTAATTTCTAAATGCCAAGCAAGGTGCTAAACATTTCATATCTGTTACCTCCATTCTAATTCTAACCCCAGAACCTTCTTGCTACACAAAGAGTGGTACCAGTTCTCTGAACCTTATTTTCCTCACTTGTAAAACAGAAATGATGCTTAAGTGACCCCTCTCGCACGGTTGTTGTGGGGATCAAGAGGAGGCAAGCAAAGGTATGAAAAGCATTGAGAAATCGGTCAAGCATTATAAAATTCAACTGATAGCATTATTATTAATAAAAACAACTTCCAAAGCAATTATTTTAAAAGTAGTCAGAGGATTTTCCTATATTTAGAGGCACCCAGTCACACCAACTCACAGTCCATTAAAACATAGTGTGCACCAGATTGTGCCTAACTCCCTGTGAATCATTTCAGGCAGGCATGTATCCCCATCACCATCAACAATAGAAACAAGCTGCACTTTATCTCTGAATATTTTTGGAATTCAATTTAAAAGAAAAAAATTTCAACATCTAATAACACTTTTATGACTAACTTGGATTTCTTGCCAAAAGTACTCTTAATATTGTGATGTAAGAGAAATAAATTGCAATATATTATGATGAACCTGAATTTCTTGATTTTTGTTCTCCATTCTAAACTCACTTGATTTTACTAAAATGTGACATAAACCAAAAGTGTTTACCACAAACATAATATCAAGGGTTAATCACACTTAACTGACAGTGCAAAATCTTTAGTTCTAAAAGAAAATTCTTGTTCCAGTAATTTCATCTTTTTCAGACAGAAAAGAAATAAGAACATAAAAACTAAGATTACAAAAGCAAAGTTAGCAAGGCAATCTAACATGGCACTCAGCCCAGATGCTTCAGTAGGCATAGATGCTTGAGATATATTTATATGATGGCTCCAATGTATATAAATTCAAGAATTACCCAACCATATGGCTAGCACATTTTAACAAGTGCTAAAAACATGCTAAAAACTAAGCTTCCTATTCTACAAGTTTCATTACCTAATAGCATTTCCACTAATTGTTTTAAAGCTTACACACCCAAAACTCTAGCAAATCATACTTTACATTTTTTCAAATAAGAGCAATTAAAATCCAAAAATTGTTTTTTATTTAACTACCTGTCTTTTACTAACCACTTCTTTACAATAACCAAACACTAAACAGAGGGCTCTATAGACATTTGTTTTCCAGCAGATGGCATCTATTAGTGGCTATGTTCATCTGACATTAAATACCCTCTACAACGCACAATCCTATGCAAAACTGTGGGGTTTTGCCTCTCGTGTCCTTGAGAACACAATTTTTTTAAAATTAAGTAATGTAAAATGAAAATATCTTTATTTGCATTGCAGTTTTGGGGGAGAAAAGCAGAGATATAGAAGTAATCACAGGAAATTTTCCTAAAATAAAGTTTATAGCTCCTGTAATATGCATTATCAGTTTACCAAATATAAACCCAAATAAATTGCTGCTGCATATCCAATTATATTTTATGAAAATTCAAATATTGTACATAAATAATACAGACAATATGCCAATACATAATATTAATGTATTTTTAGGAATAATGAAAAAGATATTTTCAGTTTGCATACCCATGGATCAAAGCCAGGATGTTACACATTCTTCAGAGAAAAGTCTTCAGTGAGAGCTTCTCCTAAAACATTAGCATTTGTGATAACTGATTCCCTCACTTGAGAAAGTGAATTGCTATGCCTTCCTGCAGATTTAGAATAAAGGAAGTAGGTTCAAAAGACTGATAGGATAGTTTGAAATCGGGAATTGTGATTTGTTCTTTTTTCTCAGGATTCTTTTGGCTATTCAGGGTCTTTTGTGGTTTCACACAAATTTTAGGATTGTTTCGTTTATTTCTGTGAAGAATTCATTTGGTATTTTGACGGGGGATTGTGTTGAATCTGTAGATGGCTTTGGGTGGTATGGTCATTTTAATAATATTAATTCTTCTAATCCATGAACAAGGGATGCCTTTCCCTTTGCTTGTATCTTCTTCAATTTTTTTCAGCAAAGTCTTGTAGTTTTCACTTTCCAGATTTTTTACTTTTCTGGTAAATTTATTCCTAAATATTTATTGCATTTGATGCTATTATTTTCTTTATTCTTTTTCCAATGCTTCCTCATTAATGTAAGGGAATGCCACAGATTTCTGTAAGTTGATTTTGTAACCTGCCACTTTATTAAAATCAACAACTAACAGTTTTTTGATTGACTCTTGGGGATTTCCTACTTTAGGATGTTATGGCATCAGCAAGCCATAGTAATAAAAAATAATATGGCATTGGCACAAAAATAGACACCTAGACCAATGGAACAGAATAGAGTCCAGAATTAAACCCTGGCCTATATGGTCAACTAATATTTAACAAGGGAATCAAGAACACCCAATGGGAAAGGATAGTCTCCTCAACAAATGGTGCTGGAAAAACTGGAAAAACACATGCAGAACAATGAAATTAGACCCCTCACTCACTCCACTCACAAAAATTAACTCAAAATGGATCAAAGACTTAAACATAAGACCTAATACCTTAGAACTCCTAAAGACAACATAGAGAAGAAGCACGAAGATATTGGTCTTGGCAATGATTTTTTGGATATGACATCAAAAGCACAATCAATACAAATAAAAATCAACAAATGGGACTACATGAAACTCAAAAGCTTCTGCACTGCAAAATAAACAGTTAACAAAATGCAATGGTTGCCTATAGACGGGGAGAAAAATTTTACAAGCCATATATCAGAAAAGGGGTTAATACTTAAAATATATAAAGAACACAATTTAATAACCAAAAAAATGATTTAAAAATGGTCAACAGGCACATGAGAATATGCTCAACATCACTAATCATCAGGGAAATGCAAGTAAAAACCACAATGGGATGTCACCTCACACCTGTTATGATGGCTATCATCAAGAAGACAAGAGACAACAGGTGCTGTTGAGGACATGGTGAAAAAGAAACCCTCATACACTGTTGGTGAGAATGTACATTAGTCCACCCCAAAAAATTAAAAATACACCTACCATACAATCCAGGAATTCCACTTCTCAAAATATACCCAAAGGAAATGAAAACAGTAATTCAATGAGATATATGCACTCACATGTTTACTACAGCACTATTCACAATAGCCAAAATATGAAAACAACCCAAATGCCCATCAATGAATAAATGGGTAAAAAAGATGTACATCCACAATGTAATATTTTTCACCCATGAGAAAGGAGTACATCCTGCCATTTGTGACAACATGAATGAACCTTGAACACACTATGTTAAGCAAGATAAGCCAGAGAACCAAAATATATAAACAGTTCATCCAGCTCAATATCAAAAAAACAAACAACCCAATCAAAAAATGGGCAGAAGACCTAAATAGGCATTTCTCCAAAGAAGACATACGGATGGCCAAGAGGCACATGAAAAGCTGCTCAACATCACTAATTCTTAGAGAAATGCAAATCAAAACTACAAGGAGGTATCACCTCACACCGGTTAGAATGGGCATCATCAGAAAAGCTACAAACAGTAAATGCTGGAGAGGGTGTGGAGAAAAGGGAACTCTCTTGCACTGCTGGTGGGAATGTAAATTGATACAGCCACTATGGAGAACAGTATGGAGGTTCCTTAAAAAAATAAAACTAGAGTTACCATATGACCCAGCAATCCCACTACTGGGCATATACCCAGAGAACACCATAATTCAAAAAGACGCATGCACTCCAATGTTCACTGCAGCACTATTTACAATAGCCAGGACATGGAAGCAACCTCAATGTCCATCAACAGATGAATGGATAAAAAGGATGTGGTACATATATATAATGGAATATTACTCAGCTGTAAAAAGCAATGAAACTGGGACATCTGTAGAGACATGGATGGACCTAGAGACTGTCATACAGAGTGAAGTGAGTCAGAAAGAAAAACAAATTTCGTATATTAACACATATATGCAGAATATAGAAAAATGGTACAAATCAACTGGTTTGCAAGGCAGAAACAGAGACACAGATGTAGAGAACAAACATATGGACACCAAGTGGGGAAAGCAGGGAGGGTTGGGGGGGAATGAACTGTGAGATTGGAATTGCCATATATACATTACTAATAAGAAAAAAAATACTAAAAAATTGTACACTCTAAATATATGCAGTTTGTCTGTTAACTGTATCGCAATAAAAGTTATTTAAAAAAAAAAAAAGATAAGCCAGAGAAAGACAAGTACTGTATGATATCACTTATATGCAAAATCTAAAAATATCAAACATGTTAAGGGTACAAACTTGTAACAACTACTAAGATATCCATAGAGTTTTCACATACGTTACTGAACATAGACAATAATATTGTACTATAAGTATTTAATGTAATAAATATCATTACAATGGCAACCATATTATAATATGTTAACATATCAAAGTAATACAATGTATATGTTAAATTTACACATTATGTGTTAAATTTATACAATTTAAAAAAACTGATACAAAATGAAGAACGTTAGAAGACTCACACTACCTGATTTCAAGACATACCAAAAAGCTAAAGAAATCAATAAGTGTGGTACTGCAAAAAGAATAGACACATAAATAAATGAAATAGATGAGAAAGTCTAAAAATATACAAATACAATCGATTGATTCCTGAGAAAGGTGCAAAGGCAATTCAAAAGAAAAAGGATATTCTTTAAACAAACAGTCCTGGAACATGGACATCCACATGCAAAAAAAAAAGAAAAGGACACCAACCCACACCTCACACCTTTATAAAAATTAACTCAAAATGGATCATAGACCTATGTATAAAACCTAAAATCACACAACATCTAGAAGAAAACACAGGAAGAAATCCTGATAACCTTGCACTAGAGGAAAAAGTTCTTAGATATAATACCAAAAGCACCATCCACAAAAGAAAAAAATCGATAAACTGAACTTCATAAAAATTTAAAACATTTGCTCTGCAAAAGTACTTTTAAGAGAATGGGAAAGAATACTTGCAGATCACAAATCTGACAAATTACTTGTGTCAGAATACATAAACAACTCTTAAAATTCATCAATAAGGAAGCAAGCAACCTAATTACAAAGTGGGCAAAAGATATGAACAGATAACTCACCAAAGAAGATATACAGATCGCAAATAAGCATATGGAAAAAATTCTCAACATTATTATTCATCAGGGAAAATGTAAATTAAAATCATGACATACCACTACACCCCCATTAGAATGGCTAAAAAGAAAAAGAACAAATGATGAAACCACATGCTAGCACAGATGCAGAGCAATTAGAACTCTCTTACATTGTTAGTGAGAAGGCAAAATGGCACAGTCACTTGGGAAAACAATTTGATAGTTTCTTATAAAGTTAAATATATGCTTACCACATAACCCAGAAATCAGACTCTTAAGTATTCACCCAAGAAAAATAAAAGCTTATGATCATTAAAAAAAACTTACCCATGAATATTTAAAGCATCTTTAATCATAATTGTAAAAAAATAAAAAACCCAAAGGCCCATCAGCAAGTTATCTAGATAAATAAACAGTGCTAACATCCATGCAATGGAATATTACTCAACAGTAAAAAGGAGTGAGCAACTGATACAAGTAATGATGTGAATAGTTCCCAAACATATTTTGTTGAGTGAAGAAAGACTTAAAATGCTACATACTGTATGATTCCATTTATATGACATTCTGGAAAAGGCAAAACTGTAGGGGTGCAACAAACCTGCAGTTCCCATATATAATCAGTTGTTTTTTCACAAAGGGACCAGGGCTACTAAATGAAGAAAGTAAAGTCTTGAATAAATTATGTGGGAACAATAAATGCAGGAAGAAAATGAACCTCAGCCTCCATCTAACATCACATACAAAAATTAATCTGAGATGGCTCACAGACCTAGACATAAAAGTTAAAACTACAAAACCTCTAAAAGAAATGATACATTACCTTCACAATCTTGGGGTATAGAAAAATTGCTTACCACATAAAAATAAATACCTTAAAAGAGAAAAAGATTTATAAGTTGAATTTCACCAAAATTTTAAAACTTGTGATCATCAAAAGAAACATTAAAAAATGAACAGGCAAGTGAGATACTGAAAGAAAGATCTGTGATAGATATGTATGACAAAGAATTTACTATATCCAGAATTTATAAAGAACTTTTACAAATCAATAATAAAACCATAAACAACCCAAATTTTTTAATGTATGAACACCTGAAGAGACACATCACAAAAGAAGATATATAAATGGCAATAAGAACATGAAAAATGCTCAACATCATTAATCACCAAGAAAATATGAATTAAAGCCACAATAAAATTGCATTTTAAAACAACTAGAATGGCGAAAATTTAAGACTGACAATACCAAATTTTGCAGAGGATGTAGAACAATGAAAACTCTCATACATTGATGGTAGAAATATAAAATGATAGAACCAGTTTGGGAAAAAGTTTGATAGTTTTTAATAAATATACACCTATCTTATGACATAGCAACTACACCCTTAACCAAAAAAAATGAAAACATACGTCAATAAAATAGTTATACAATAAAGTTTGTAACAATTTTACTTACAGTAGCCAAAAACTGGGAAAAAGACAAATATCCATCAATTCACAATTTATCAAATTGTGGTAGAATTATAAAATGGAATACTACTCAACTATGAAAAAGAATGGACTGCTGATAAACACAACAGCAAGGATGATATCAAAGAAACACAGTGAGTGAAGGAATCCAACCACCAAAGACTACATACTGAATGATTCTATTGAGAGGAAATTCTAGAACAAGTGAAAGTAATCTATGATGACAGTATCAGAACACTGGTTGTCTATGGAGAGTGGGAACTGACTGCAACAGGGCACAAAAGAACTTTCTGAGGTAATGAAAATGTTTGTCTTAAGTGGGGTGATGGGTACATGCGTGCTTACATTGATCAAAACATCAGATTGTACACTTAAGATCTGTTCGCTTCACTGCATGTCAATGTTACCTCTAAAAAAATTACTTAGGTCTTTTACTTCAGTGGTAAAAAACGCAGAATATATCACATGGCACCCTGCATGTAGTGAACAAAAAGCCACTTTTAGACAATGTATGAATTTATTCAAATTCACAGAGAAAGGTTTAATTTCATATAGGGCCAAATGCTAGGGAAAACAGAATGGTCTTATTTTAAGTGACCTGAAACTGTTTATTAGCAAATTTTAAAAATGTGGTTTCCTTTTTTCATTAGACTTGCCAATATAAGCATGAGTGGATCAAATAAAGAAGTTAAATACTGAATCAAGTATGGGAAGAATATACAACCTTCTGGTTTCTAAGCATCTTATCTTGAGAACAAGTGACCTATTACTAAATTCAATACAAAAAAAGTACACACTATTATTGTTATTCATGGTTGGACAGGGATGACAGTTAACAATATAAATTATGTTGACAATATTTTGTATTGGAAAAAAATACCCATAATTAACTACCCATAATTTCTGTTCTCAATCGAATTCAACATAGAGGACATATTACATCTTACAGACAATAGTTTTTGCTGCAGAGTCTACAGCTACAACTCTAGCTCTTCACCCATGTTAGGGGGTATAAGAAATTTCAACCCCAAATGAATTAAAATGGTTCACATAGAAACCCCCACAAATGGAATAAATTGGATCAAAGGATATCTACACTAAAACCGACAATATTTTGCCAAAATTTCTTAACCTTTACTTTTAAAATAAAGGAAATACAATTTCAGTATTTAATTGATCCACGTATTCTGGGATGTTTTAACCAGAAACCCGTCAACTTCCAAACTTAAGTGAAAAAAAATCCAAAATACGCCAGAGCGCATACATGCACTCATGCCCATTTGTGTGTTTGCATGATCACATGTGTGTGTACCTAACAAGCAAGTTCTATGCGGTTCTCCAAAGTTGTAACTGACTTGGCATTGGTACTAAAAGAAAACACTTGAAAGTAAACGCTTGAGCATTACATTTTTAAAGCTCTTTGTAGAAGCAGCATACCTGTGCCCTCTTCTGCACCTCCAGGAGAAGTTCGGAGTACTGCAGCTCCAATTCCTTCTTTTGTTTGTGCCAGCAGCTCTCCTGGGCTTTGATCTGCTCTGCCACTTTGTTAAAGGTGTCTTCCTGGGTTTGCTGAAGCTCTCTCATCGTATCAGACTTGTTTTTACAGATATACTCTAGATGACTTATCTAAATGGGGAAATGCAACAAATAAAAGATAGGCTCACAAATGAGTTCTTTGTGTCATCTCCCCCAAAAGCTATTCCAGAACTTTCTACTATATATTATTCCTTAAGATTATTTAAAAATTTTAAGTTAAAATGGCGGAAAAAAATTAAGAAATGGGAACTAATAGAACAAAATTATATTTTAGCAGAAAATGTCAATTGTATGTATAGATGACATCTATTCTTTTTCTCTAATAAAGTTACTTATTCTATAATCAATTTTACTGAAAAAATTAAGAAGAATACTTTAACCTCTAGAAACCAAAGCTCAGGCTGTTCAGACATCTCAATGGGAAAGGAAGTATTTAAGTGAGATTTATAAATCTACAAACATTTTACATATAATAAAGTAGGATATTCCAACCATTTCACACTCAAAACAATGGAAAGAAAATCCTCATCATCTAAAATGTATGACAATTAATGATGTTTTGAAACTATGAAAAACTATTAAAACATAATACCATCTCAGAGGATTAAAACATGTACTCATGTTAATCATTAGTAATTTTCAAATCTGTTATACACACATTCACAATCAAGAATGGCATCTTCACTTCTCACAATTTATTCCCTCATTTCCTCAATTCTACTTCTCAGTGCCTAGGACTGTTTGCCAATCAGACCAAGATAAAATGCTCTTACTCTAAAACTGGGCCAAGATGCTGTTTTACTACTTCAACAGATTAAAAAACAAAACCTTAGGGAACAGTTTTTCCTCTGTGTCCCTTAAGAGCAAATGTCACTGCAACTAAGATCTGGAAACTAGATCACATAAATATAGTTCTGACTAGTTCAACAGACCCAGGATAAGAATCAATACTTTTAATGGAGGAATACATTGGACTGCTAAGCTACTTTCATTTTCAATAACCAAAAGGTTTTTTAATTTTTTTTTTGGAAAGACTGAATTCCTAGGTTTGCAAATGATAAAGAGACCATAAAAGCCTACTGTTTTCTCCTACAAGATATCCTTCTTACATTCTAAAGCACTGAATGGGTTTTGTAATACACAGTTTGTTATATTACAAGAAATGTCATAAACATAATTTTTAAATTTTAAGTGCTTTTAAAGTAACACCTCATTATTTCCTGAGTAAAGAATTTTAAGATCATGTTTTTGAATAACTGTATCTTGTTTCTATTTTATACTAACATAAAGAGTTGGTTTATTAATGTAAATGACTAAGTTCTTTGAATTGCTTCATCAGTAAGATTAATTTATTTTCTTTTAATTAGGTCCCTGTGGCTAACACTGGCTAGTAGTATTAGCATGTCCTGCACAGAAAATGGAGCTCAGAGACTTCATACAGACTTCAGTCACATTTACATGCCCACAGCAATGGCATCAAACTGAGTTGTAGACAAGCCATAATTAATGGTATTGAATTATTAACACCCAAATTCTTTTTGAAATAAGATGAATGTCAGCCCCTCTTAATGATACTGTGATGTGGACAAATGTCACTGAATTTAATAGAGGTATCTGGTGCCTGAGGACAGTTACCTTCTCATTAGCCCTGTTGAGGTCTACGATCAGGGCATCAACATTCTCCTGTAAGACTGCACAAAGCTCAGACCAAGAGAACTTATCCAGCATGCCTTCTGGTTGTTTTATGAGCACAGAGCCTGCTATCAAGTGCTGATACAAGGTATGAAGGAAGGCTAGCTTCTCCTATGAGAAAAAAAGAATTTAATTCCAGTATATAAACACTGTAAGAAGTAAAACACATAATATACATGGTGAAGAATTTATTTCAAAAATCCTGGAAAGGAATTATTAAAATACTCAAGTATTGAAATATTGTAATTTTAGTAACATTTTTTACATTCAAAATTAAGCATCAGAAATTTGAAATTGGTTACACTTAGTCTTCAAAACCAAAATCTCAAGTCTAGAAGTAAGGAGACCCAGGCTCTGATGCCAGCTCTGCTACAACTGAAGACATGATCTGAGTGTCTGTTCAGGCCTCACCTTCCCCGGTTGTAACATGAGGAATCTGAACTAGTTGCTTCTAAGCCCTTCTAACTGAAAGTTAGTACGGTAATTCTATAATTTCATATTTACATTTGCCACAAAAGATGTTATTTAAATCAAAAAACCAATATAAAGAGAAGAGCATTACCCAACTCTGTTGAAGAAAAAGCTATACCAATATCTGTACTTTACATGCACACAAGTACCTCAGCTTTCCTCCTCCTCCAGAGATCCCAGTTTACTTACCACTTATAGGAAATCTATCCCAAGCCCCTTAGGCAAAGCAGACAGTGATATGAAAGATGGAAGTTGGGCTTGTTTTTTTCCCCACTTAGAAGTTCATACCGCATTTGGTACGCTGGGCATTTGTAGGTGTTTAAATATTACAAAGTTAACAGTCAAAAAAAATGGACATAGCTGCCCAAGATATACTTTCAAAACTGTCCAATTAAAAATATGCAAAAAAAAAATCTTTTAAAATTATATTGCCATTATTGTAGCTAAACCATCCATTCTTTAATGACCTAGAAACACTACACTGTAGAATTCAGTAAAAAACTGATTCCATCTTGAACACACAAGGGGAGTTTACTTACTAAAATGCCAAATGGCTCTCTTTATAAGGCATTTCTTCTATAAAGCCAAAGAATGGAACTTAAGATAAGGTAATTGTGAGCTGAAAAATGAGTATTTTATGTAGATAAAATAAGTTCCCTCAAGATTTTTTAACAGATCAGCAGGAAACGTTTTAAGAGAACAAAATTTAAGAGGAAAAAACTGGAATTCTAATCTTCCAGATAAGAAAAACTGAATACAGCATATGTAAAGGTTTTGTAGTTAGAAAATGTAGTGAAAGTTTTCCAATATATATAAAAATGTGTATCTTTAATTCTCCCTATAAGTCACCTTAGTTTTTTTCCAAATATAGCAATTTAGAAACCAAAAAAATTGAATATGTAGTTATATCCACAAACTTGAGTTAAGATATCAGAAGAGTCTTCATAAATATGCTATGTTTTTCTTTTTTAAGCAATTAAAGATGTCTTTTGCATTTTCAACTAACTTGAGATGTTTAAAAATCTTATTAAATATAACTAACCAAACATAATATTTAGGCACTAAAAATCTTTCCTCTCCACATTCTGCCAAGTGATCGAGCTCTTCCCAAAGGGTAATTCATTGTGTCGCCATTCTGTCCTCTTGCTCAGGCTGTGATGAACCATGCATGATAATCATCCATTTGGCGTGAAAAGAGAATCTCAAGACCCAAAATCAATTCACACATGTTGAACCCAACCACAGTACTGTAGACATGCTGACTTTACAATACAGTCAGGCTTCTAGTTTCCTGTACTTTAATCATTATCTGATGTGTAGAACAATTCCAGCCCCTTCATGTGGACACAATTTAAATCCCAGACTGTAAGAAGAGTGGAAAGAATGTTTCCTTTTCACTCTCTTGGCATTCATGTTCATATTTGTCGGAGTAATGAACTCAATATGCAGGACGACTCAGATAAACTAGCTTCACACTAGCTAGACTAGCTCTACAGCCCATGGGTAAAAGAAAATATAAGATAATTCTACTCATACAGGCTCATACAGTTACATAAAAGTTTGTCAAAATATTTTAAGAAGTCATTAATAAATTAACATGGATAGGTGACTCTCAAGGGCATCCAAATAAACTTTTAACTTTGTGGGGCTTTATTTTTCTAAATTTTGATTAATATCCTACAATTATAAAGAGTAAGGCGACTGTCTATTAAAGTATTTATTATTCCTGTTTTGCAAATAAGGAAAGAAAGATGTGGAGAGACCAAGCTATGTGGTTTGTCCATATTCACAGTTTGTAAACAGAAGTACCTCTATCCATGCCAATTCTTTCTGATTACAAAAAAGATTCTTTCCACCATGGCCGGTTACTAAACTACTGAAATAAAAAATAATTTTGTCACTGGCAAATAGCACTGTTAGGAGCATAGCTACTTGATATAGGATGTTCTAATAGAGAAAATTAGTTGCACAAATGATAAAGGGGTTAAACTACTTTATTTCTCTCACAAAATAGGATCATACAAGAGTAATGGAATGACTGATTTTGCAGCTGGCATGAACATTTCAAAACAGCTCGGAAGAATTTTTTGAATTAAATCAAATAAGAATAAAAATAGCCACTTGATAGATGTAAATTTCTAAAACTGAGATTAGTGCAAACCCTTTCCTGACAGTCATCTTGTCTCAAGTAATACCTCAGTATCCTTATAGAAAGTCTGGGAAAGCTTCTGCAGCTCACTTTCAGATTGGGTTGCTCGTGCCTTTTCTTTCTCCCAACAGTGCAGCACATTTTGTAGTTCCACTTTTAAAGTGCTTATTAGAGCCTCTCTGTCTGCACATTTAGTGCGTAAGTGACTTAACTCTTTATTGACATCAGCCAGTTTATCCTGAAGGTCCTGTTGGAAACACCAAATAAAGAGATCGTATGAAGATTATAACATTTAAATACAAAATGTTGATAACTTATTTCAAAAAGCTCTTTGAAACAATTTTCCTTTCAACTCATTATAAAAAAATAAGTTGGTAGTCCAAAACCTTTTAAATAACACGTAAATAACATTTTAAAAATAAATCTCTTACATTTACTATAAGAACATTTAATTCCCAATGACATTCCAAATAGCAATAGAAATCTCAAATATGTGACATAAAATTCTGCTGAACTATTTACTTCTTACCCTTAACAAATGCTATTCAAGTATGTCCATGACAAACGACATGAACCAACACCAAAAAATTCCAACTCTGAGAGTTGCCTTAGTATAATTTTGCAAAGATGTAGTACATAAAACCAGTGCAGAAAATAAAATAAACTGTCATCCTGGACCATAGCTGGGTGTGGTCACAGCCCACTACTAGGTATGATGTACTAAAAACAATGGCTCCACCCCAAAATGATGAAAACTGACTCCAAATACTGATGTACATATGTAAAATATGTTGCATGTGTATCTAAGGCTGGATATAAAATCTTAAATCATTTTTTGGATCTATGGCATTATAATTAAATCTGGGAAATGAATTCTTCCTTTAACCAAAACAATTTCCAATCAAGTTTTATTTTTTTAATGAAAAAACATTCTTCTTACTTTGACCAACAATAAAAAAATTTTTAAATTGTACCTAAACATACTTAATAAAAAATAGGAAGATATATTTTCAGATATCTCTACTTAAAAATATTTCCTAAATAATTACAATTGTTTCTCAATACAAAGGGAAAAAGTTATTCAAATCACAATACCTTTATATTTTTAGTGTGCGATTCTACCTTCTGTTTGGTAGACTCCAGTTCATTAGATGCCTTTTCCTTAGCATTATTCATGTTGCTTAGCTGATGAAAGAAAAGGTAAGTAAACTTTTAAAATATTTTTCAAGAGGTGGGTAACTCAAAAGCTAATCTTTAAATGTTTTTTATGCAATTACTTAAATACAAATTTTTTATAGTAATCCAGAGTCTTAAAAAATTATTTCTTTTGGGTAACTGTATAATTTCTGTCCCAAGTTCACATGGCTAGAAAGAAAAGAAAGCATTCAAGCTTAAAATGTCAGTGATGTTGTATTTTTACTAGATATCTGTATAAAGGATTTCATTCTTAGTGTAAACAAATATAACTTTATTCTTAAAATCCTACTGGACCAAAATGCCAGAAGCAGTGGCATCTATATGGAAAGAAAAAAAGGACAGAGCCGAGGACTGTCCTTTCTACATCATGAGAATATTCACTGGTATCTCTCTTCATATGACAACTTCAGGGTCGGTCACATGCAGTCCTACTGGGAAGGCTTGTGGCAGGTCATCAGTTGGTCCTGCTCCGCTTGTGATTTATTTTCTTTGACAGTTCATTCTTCTTTCTGTCAAACTGCTCTTTTTGCTTTCTTTGCAGCCACCCCCTTGGTCTCCCCACTGCTGTCTCTGGCACTGGTTCACAACAAAGCGCATTACTAAGCCAAAGCCTGCTGAGTCGACTTTTCAACTGTGCTGAGGATCATGTGACATTCATCCTCCCAAATAACAATTCGCTGTGGGTAATATGTTCCTAGTTACCCCGCAGCTTCCAGACTTAGGCCTCAGAAGAGTTTCGTAAACTACTAACAACACAGGTTGTCTTGTCTCACTGAGAAAGACTTCGCAATGTTTGCTCTTTATAGAAACTTAATTATTTCAGTGGTCACTTTCTTTTATGCCTTTTGAACAAGTTCAATTACAGAGGGCATTAAGAAGACTCACTCTGCCTTCTCTGTTCACCTTAGCAAACTAAAGTAATATATGCCTCTTCTGAAATGGGAAATATAAGTGTTTTTGGCCTTTATATTACATGAAAGAAACAGATAAACACTAAATTCCATGCTAGGTGGCTTGTCTTTGGTTGGAACAATTGTTTGTTGCTTTGCTAACTAATTGTGTTTAACGTAGTTATTTCATATTCTCTAATATGACAAGATGTAATAAAATAAGCTCCTCAATTTTTAAAGCACAAATTCATAAAACATTTTAATACCCAAGAAAATTATCAACCCACAAATTAAACAATACGAAAGAGAAGATAAATAGAAGCATAAGCTTTTTCAATCAGGAAACTAAAAACCTCCAGGCTACATCAAACAGATAATTTGTTTTTAAAACCTTCTAATGTTTTACTCCCTTTAGAGAATGCACACTAATTTCTCTCTTTTTTATTAAGACTTCTACAATTTGTAGAACTCTTAAGCCAAAATATTGACAAACCCTAAATTTGCAGTACCTATTCCAAATTTCATAAAAACACATTAACACTTAAATATAACACATAGTACCTAAATGAGTTGCATAGCTTTTGTACTAAATTAGATAAATTATGAAGGCCAAGAAGTGACAGTCTTTATAACTTTGAAAAGAGTAGCATGACAGAAGAGAGAGTGAGACCCGACTTAAGGCCACACTTAAAGAAAGAACAGTGACAGACAACTTATTATTTTTTGTGTCTGTGAAGCTGTCAAATCAACATTCCCAATATTTTTGACCTTTGTAACAAGCAAGTAATACGTACTGCTGCAGGCCGAAGGCTATGTGTGTGGAGCCAAACAGTGCAAGTGTTACCTCATTAGATGCATCTTCCAGCTTGTTCTGGTAATCTGTCAAGGTACGCCTCAAAGTCTCAAGGACAACAGAGAAGCTGGGAGCTTTATCTTTGTCCTTGTGGATGCCTAGAGAAAAATACAGGATGAAAATACACCATTAAAGTCACAAAGAGACAAAAGCTAAGCAAACTGTAACAGAGATATTACAATTAGATATAGCTGGAAAGACATCATGATACACCGAGTAGAATCTTATCCTCCTAAGCATACTGCTGTGTAGCCAAGTATTAATAGCTTTTCTAAACAAGTGGTCAAATTAAGTTCATAATATATCAAGTCCAAAGCTATGCCTACCTTGTAGTTAGCAGTAAAGCTCTCTTTTTCCTATTTCCAAGGTAACTGAAGTATCTGTACACACCTGTTATCCAATTATTAAATAAACAGTCTATACTAAACACTATTTGGGGAATTACATACACTTACTTTGGTCCTTGTGTTTCTGATCAGTCAGGCCTATTTTTCTTAAACAATAATTTCTGAACCCAAGAGCACATAATTTTCTTGTATGCTTGGAAATAACATTCTTCAATCCTTAAAATTCTCAAGTTACAATTTGAAATAAATAATAAAAATGCTACTATCTACACAGGCCCACATCATGTTTCAATTAAAACCCTTAAAACTGATACTCATTGTAAAAATATGAGTATTTCCATATTATGCCCTCAAACTATTTTAACTTAGCTCAGCCATAAGTTAGTTGAGTTAATCAAGGTCATATGCTCAAATGCAGTTTAAAATATCAATTCAAAATAATCAAAAGTTTAGTTTCAAAAACCACTTTAAACTACTTATTGTACTACTCTTTAACTGTTAAAAATTAAGTAGCAAATTTTAAAACATACTAACATTTTTATTTTCCTATGATTTCTCACTATCATATTTTACAATCTAAATATTAACACAGATAGGAAGCAGTCACAATATCTTTTTTATTATTCATTGATTCATTCATTCAACTAGTTTAATGCATTTAATGTATTTCTACTCTGTACTAATCCCAGGCATTAGGCACATGGAGGTGAACAAGAATGGTGTAGTCTCTGTTCTCATAGAATTTACAGTCTAAAAAGAAGAGGTGAGATAGTAAACAAATAAGTACATAAGATCACTCATCCATTCTTCAAGTATTCAGTTGCTAGAACTTTGGGGAAAGGAGGGACGAAGGCAGTAATAAAGGAAAGAAAGAATGAATAAAGGGGAAAAAATCGTTGGTTAATAACAGGACAACTTTATTCATCTCAGAGTATCGATGATAATATTTTAATTTTGGACAAAATGTTATTGATAAACTTACTACATTCACCAAACTATAATTTCAGCACTATCTTAAGAATAGGTACAGCTTAGATTTTCTTAAACTGAATAGTAATTAACTTAAGAACCAAAAGTAATACGGAACAACATAAATCCCAGCTAGGGCAGGAAAAAAAAGACAGTGCTCTCAGACACGAAAATAAAGGAGACAGTACTCTTTGTAATGACTATGAGTTGGAGAGACAACTCATTAAAATTCTTATTAAAGGTCTTACCAAATATTTTTTTTTAAATTGCTCTCTTGCACAAGATAAAAAAATGTAATGTATAATTCTTTTCTTTTGCTACTACACAAGTAGGCCATGAATAAATCATTCACGGACACCCGGGAAATCTGTTAGCTTACACAATAAGGGAGAAAACTTGCTCTTAGAAATCCAGAAGAATAAAATCATCATAATATGGATGTTGAGGAATAAGGAGACAAAATGCCCTCTCCTTACTGACATATGCACATCTTATATTCTACATAAAATAGTTACTTTGCCTGAAAGTGCTTTTACAATAAAGTTCAGCTGAAGTATGAAGTATGCTTTATGTCCCACCCACATTCATTATAAAAAGAAATATTTACTGGTCCCTTAACATGAAGAAAATGTTTACAAATAAAAAGAAAGCATCACTCAAGACCCAGGAGCTTTCTGACTAAAATTTTATTTAACCTAATAATATCCTAATCACTTGACTATAGCCCCCAAAACAATAAACTAGTAAAGCTTCCTATCAGTGGAAGGTCTAAAACCTCACAGATGAAGAGTAAAAAAATAATAATAAAATAAAATTTTAACAGCAGTCATAAATGGCTTTTCAAAGGTCAAAGTCCAAATGAAGAACAGAATGTGTCAGGAACATTTCTACTTCAATTATGCCTACTCAAAATCTTCTGAGCTTCTCTGTCCCTGTCCCTATGCAGGTGTGTCTCTATACATGGGTTGCTATCCTATACTTTCACATCACTGCTGCCTGTCTCAATCTCTTTCTCACTTTAAAGTAGGTTTCAACTCTGGGTATACCTTGGCAAATCTTCTTTGAATTAGTAGCCCACAAGAGGGAGTGAGGTAGAAGAAAAGGTTCCAAACCTTCTTTTAAATGTTCCCCTTTGGATAACCTGAAAAACTAAATATTTTTAAATGACTCGAATAAACCACCATTTTTCGAGATGGTGTTATCACCTCAGTAACCTATAGTTCCACAAGAGAAACAGTAGGTTGTAATGAATTACGTGACTTTCCTTCCTCCAACTTGTCAACCATTCTCTTACCTACTTCAGTACCCTGCAAGACCTCAATTATTAAGAAACAATGGACAGGGACTTCCCTGGTGGCACAGTGGTTAAGAATCCGCCTGCCAATGCAGGGGACATGTGTTTGGTCCCTGGTCCGGGAAGATCTCACACGCCACGGGGCAACTAAGCCCGTGCGCCACAACTACTGAGCCTGCGCTCTAGAGCACAAGAGCCACAACTATTGAGCGCACATGCCACTACTACTGAAGCCCACATGCCTAGAGCC
Organism: Hippopotamus amphibius kiboko; assembly: GCF_030028045.1. Classification (NCBI taxonomy): domain Eukaryota; kingdom Metazoa; phylum Chordata; class Mammalia; order Artiodactyla; family Hippopotamidae; genus Hippopotamus; species Hippopotamus amphibius. The sequence goes on from NC_080187.1 coordinate 87,699,866, forward strand.
CGTGCTCTGCAGCAGGAGAGGCCACCACAATGAGAAGCCCCCACACCACTATGAACAGTAGCCTCCATTCCCCATGGCTAGAGAAAGCCTGCGTGCAGCAATGAAGCCCCAACACAGCCATAAATAAATAAATAAATAAATCTCTTAAAAAAAAAAGAAAGAAAGAAAGAAATAGTGAACAGAGACTATAAAACAAAGGACTGAGCTTCTTTTTAAAAAAAGAAAAAGGTATCTGTTATAGAACATGAGTAGTCACATTCATCCTCAGAACAAATAGGAAAAAAAGAAAACAAAACCCTGTTGTTTAATGCTAATTTTAATCATGCAGTAAAACACTGAAAATAACATTCAAATGGGTTTTTCACCTGAGAAAATCTAAGTATTTAATACATTGATGACTAAGAAAATGCCATTTTCATTCTAAAAGCACTGAATATAAACATTTTGTTGGCAGTTATACCTTTCAAACTCAGACTACATTCCATATATTAACTCATCTTATTCACGGAGATCATAAACAAACATCTTCATTACCTTGCAAACACTGGTACCCATTCTGGAGTTTTTAAGGAAAATGGCTCATAACTTCTCTAACATATGGACAGTATTTATCATATAAGTCCTGCTCACCCACCTACTCTGTTCCCAGAAAGAGTCCAAAAAACACTTCCTTTACTAAGGTTTGAGAAATGTATTGGTGGGGGGAGCCTCGGCATCTTTGATGAGCTTTGTGTGCCTTGGTAAGCATCTAGGCCAGGTAGCTGGAAAGCCATGGATAACAGCGGGAAATGGTGCCACCAAGCTGGGTTCCCTGAATTCAGTGGGGATGCTGGAATCTCAAGTGACACAAGCCAAGTGGTAGCACTTAATTTTCAGAGACAAAATGACCATGGTTACCATAATGGGAAGCATATTCAAATCAATAAACAAAACGGTTTTACCCACAGAGATCGCTGGCTTTGGCTAACTGATCATGGCATTCCTAGGACTAAAATAGATAGGCACTCTACTTGAATGTTACCTGATTTGTGTAAGCAGAAAAGCTCTGGGTCTAATTATCAGAAGTAGGCGTTAAATCAACACAAAAGACAGTTTTGGCCCTCTACCAATTCTCAGACTTGAGCTAGTTCACAGACGCAGTGCCGCTAGAATAAAGACGATGAGTCCTCATTAGGAACCCTAAAATACTGCCAAAAGATTATACTGTAAATCTTTCTCCTAGCCTTCCTCAAAGAAACATGCAACCATTTACCAGGGTGACCATGTACTGAAGAAGGGGAGTTACTCACACATACCGTGGATAACCGGACACTGGATCGGAACTGACACTAGTTTCTGGAGACCTAATATGCCATTGTGGTCCACTAGTTAGGGTAGGAGCTTACAGAAGTCAGTTTTGGCTAAGGGCTATCTCCAGTGGGCCCAGTAGGTACCTGAAAGCACATAGTTATTTCCCCAGTTTGGAATGCATTGTGTTAAGAGACAAATGCAGAAACTGGCACAATGCCCATAGCAGTCACCTGACCCATGGAGTGTGGGATTTACAGAGGAAAACAGAACAGAAAAAAAGCAAGTGGAAGTCACCAAAACTTATACCTACCAAAATAGTAAATCAAAAATAGTGCCATATTCCTGTAGAGACGGCAGAGATTAGTGCCTCTGTCACAGAATATAAACGGGTGGTGCTAGTAGGAAGCTGCTGCATAGCACAAGGAGATCAACTTGATGATTGATGATGACCTAGAGGGGTGGGAGGGAGCCTCAAGAGGGAGAGGATATGGGGATATATGTATAAATACAGCTGATTCACTTTGTTGTACAGAGGAAACTGGCACAACACTGTAAAGCAATTATACACCAATAAAGATCTGAAGGGAAAAAAAGGGGGGTGGTGATTCCAACCACATCAGCATTCAACTCATCTATCCGGCTAGTACAGAATACAGATGGCTGTTAAGGAATGATAGTGAATTACTGTAAGCACAATCACATGTGACTCCAACTGCAGCTGCAGTTAAAGATGTAGTTTCATTGTTGGAGCAAATCAATACTTTTCCTGGCAAATGGAATGAAGCTATTTCTTCTATCCTAAAAACCACCAAAACAGTTTCTTTCCGCTTGCAGGGCCAGCAATCTACCTTCACACCCCCACCTCAGAGCATAATCCAGTCTACAGAAATTGTGATCAACTCTTCATTCTAGAAGACATCACATATTCCACTCAGTTCTCTACCAAGTTGATGATATCATTTGGACTGCTTGAGTTTAAGCAGGCCAAGTTTAGCAGATCCTTACAGGTGAATGACAGTGTAAACTTTTAGGATTTTGGAACAAAGCAAGCCATCCTCTACAGATAACTATTCTCTTGAAAATCAGCTTTCAACTGGCTACTGGTCCTTAGCAGATACTGCAGTCATGTATACCAACTTAGCCTGTGACGTGAGCTGCCCATCATAAAATGTCTGATCCACCAACTGATGAATTTGGGCATGCAGGATATCACTCTATCACCAACTGAAAGTGGTATATACAAAACTGGGTTCAAACAAGTCCTGATGGCACAAGTAAGCTCCATAAATGAGTAATCCAGGTTCCCATGGGCCCTATTCTTGTTACATTGCTTCTTCTCTCTTAACCTACACCCTGGACCCATGGAAAAGTTCCCTACAACTAGTTGACTAAGGGGGCTAGGGGCACGGCAGGAAATGGGCGTGTTATATAGACGTTCTCTATGATGTGCTGATACTACTCAAAAGGAGACAGTTGCAGCACAACAGCCCTACTCAAGGGTGGCCTTGAAGGACAGTGGTGAAGTAAAAATCCTCCCAGTATGCAGTAATGGACCCAATTATCATTTTGTCTGGAATGAGAGATGACTAAAGGTACAAATATACACTAACTTGGAGGTAGTAGCTAACAGTTTGGCTAATGGTCAGGGACTCGAAAAGAACATGATTAGAAAATTGGTCATAAGGTGGTCTGGGCAAGAGTGTGTGGACAGACCTCTCCAGATGGTCACTGTACCCAGATCAACCTAAGTAAAGGAGAATCTTAATAATCAGGAGGACAAGATGAAGTGTTCTGTGGATATCAGCTAGCATATTTTCCCAGCCACCCTTGTCCCTGCTCATCTTTGTTGCCCCTACAACATAGGAGTCACGGCAACAAGAATGGAGGTAATCCATGGGTTCAGCAACATGGACTTCCATTCACCAAGGCTGATAGGATTACAGCTCCTGTTAGATGCCAAATCCATCAATAGCAAAGACAAACACTGAATCCCTATGACACCGCTATCTAGTGGCACCAGCCAGTCACCTGCTGGCAAGTTGATTATACTAAGTCATTTCCATCATGCAATAAGCAATGCTCATTCTTACTAAGGTAGACGCTTACTCTAGAAAGACATTTTCCTTCCCTGACCCTGATATTTCTGCTGAAATTGTCATCCATGAATTTACAAAATGTCTTACCATTATGTATTCCATATAGCATTGCTTCTGACGAAGGAACTCATTTCATAGCAAATGAAGTATGGAAATTGGCTCATTTTCATAGAATCCACCGGTCTTACTATATCTCCCATCACTCTGAAGTAGCTGGCATACAGAAGAGTATAATGGCCTTTTGAAGATTCATGGCACTTGCTGGATGGCAGCATTTTGTGGGACAAGGATAATATCCTCCAGGATACAGTTTGTACTCTGAGTCAGCAATCAATATATGGTATATTGGTAGTAAGAAAGAGTATGTCTAGAATGCAGGACATCCCACAGGACTTCCACTTGAGTACATTCAAGTTCTGTGATAAAAGTTGAAGGACAAATAATCCCACTTCTGGGTGTATATCCAAAAGAACTGAAGCAGGGTCTAGAAGACATATTTGTATGTTCATGTTCACAGAAGCACTATTCACTATAGCCAAGAGGTAGAAGCAACCCAAAGATCCATCAGCAGACAAATGGATAAACAAAATGTGATAAATACATACAATGGAGTATTATTCAGACTTAAAAAAGAAGGAATTCCTGTCATATGCCATATCGTGGGTTAACCTCAAGGACATTATGCTAAGTAAAATAAGCCAATCACGAAAAGATAATATATTATTCCATTATACGAGGTATCTAAAGTGGTCAAATTCATAGAAACAGAAAGTAGAATGATGGCTATAAGGGGTTTGCAGGAGGAAGAAAAAGAGGTGGTTAATTTTATGTGTAAACCTGACTGGGCTAGGGGCCCAGATATTCAGTTAAACATTTCTGGGTGTGTCTATGAGGTTATTTCTGGATGAGACTGACATCTGAATCAGTAGACTGAGTAAAGCAGATTGCCTTCCCCAAAGTGGGTGGGTGGGCCTCATCCAACCCATTGAAGAGCCCAAATAGAACAAAAGGCTAAGTAAGATTCTTTCTCTCCACCTGACAATCTTCAAGCTAGGACACCAGTCTTCTCCTGCCTTTGGACTCAGACCCAGACTGGAACTCACACCATTGGGTCTCCTGTTTCTCAGGCCTTCAGAGTCAGACGGCCTCTCCCGGGACTCCAATTTCTCAGCCACCTTAATTGTATGATTAGTTAATGATCTCATTAGAAATGTTAAGCCCTCTTACTGCAGTCACTCTCTTGGATTTCACAAATCAAAGCTATGAGAATGATGAAGTAGGACAAGTTTAGTTTGTAAACCTCAGCAAACTGGGATGTGAGGGAAGCAAGAGAGAAGAAACTGGCAAATGATACCAAAGGAGACCTGTGTGCTGCTCCTACAGGTATCCTCAGCTTCTCAATAACCCATGGACCTCTAATTAAAAGGTACCAGCCATGAGGTTCACAAGGACAATTAAAATTCTCATGAAGATACTAGATCTAGGCAATAATCCTTCACTAGCAATAGAAAGGAGGAGAGAGGAGACAAAAAGTACCATTTGTTGTCCTGATTTTCCTAAGAACAGCCCCTGAAACTGCCCAATTCCTGGGTGATATGTACATACCTAAAGGCATCAAATGCCGTTGCTATTATTTCCTAGGGTCCTTCAGCCTCTCCAGTAGAAAGAAAAAGAATACTTCTGGAGTATTACAAATGATTTCCTCAAGGAAGGAAAGGTTGAAGAAGGTTGGAGGGGCTCTGTCTCAGTCAACACAAAAAGTCAAGCACCCTGAGGAGGATCCAAGATTGAGTCAGAAGAAAAACTTTCTTTCATGAACCTAATGAAGGAAAAGTCACATTCTATGTGTTTTCTAACATCCTCAGGCAGAGGTAAAACCATAGTAGAAGAAACACTTGAGGCAGAAAGACTACATGAGTTCAAAGTGGGAAAGTATTTCTCCCCATACACACTATAAGAATTTCCATCAGAAAAGAAATATGAGCAGCTGTAGTGCATCAATTTCAGTGGAAAGTAGAATGCAGAAAACAGGAAATAAATGTCCCTAATTGAGTAACTTGAGGCTATCTTGTCTAATAATAGTAGGACATCAAGATGACACTTCTATAACCCATGAAAGACTACACACCTTTTCCACTGAAGATGGAAAGTCAATCTTCCTGGTGACTCCTTATGGATTACTACCCAAAGGGCTGCTAAAATTTTGAAAGAGATTCCATCACTACCTTTATAATCTCAAAAATTACAATTTAAAATAGAACTTCAACCTACTATTAATTCACTCATGCTTTTATTCACTCATATTCAATAAATGTTTGAGTGCCTCCTTTGTGCCAAGTATTGTTCTACCTGCTTAAAATCCTTTAGTTAATAAAAGAGACAAAGATCCTTGCCATCATGGAGCTTGGACATTGTGATAGTTAACTTTATGTGCCAACTTGACTGGGCTAAAGGATGCCCAGATAGCTAGTAAAACATTATTTCTGAGTGTGTCTATGAGAGTGTTTCTGGAACAGATTCGCGTTTAAATCAGCAGACTAAGTAAAGAAGATCTGCGTTTACCAACATGGAAGGGTAATATCCAATCCAGTAGTGTCCCACATCCACCCCCCCACTCCTAGTCCCCTCCTCCTCCTACCCTAATAGCACAAAAAGGCAGAGGGAAAATTCTCTTTGTTCTCAAGCTGGGAATTCCATCTTCTCCTGCCCTCAGACATCCTGCTCCTGGTTCTTGAGACTTTAGATTCTAGAACTTACTCCAGTGGCCCCCAGTTTCTTAGGCCTTTGGACTCAGGTTGAATTATATCACTGGCTTTCCTGGTTCTTCAGCATGCAGACGACAGATCATGAGATTTCTTAGCTTCCATAACCATGTGCACCAACTCCTATAATATATCTCCTCTTGTGTGTATCTATATATATCTTATTGGTTCTGTTTCTCTGGAGAACCCGGACAATGCAGATATAATAATAAATGCACCACACAGTCTTTTAGAAATGTTGGACAGCAATAAATGCCATGGGGAAAAAGCATAGAGCAGAAAAGGGAGAGAGAGAAGGAGGCAAGCAGCATGGGACCAGGTAGTGCGTAAGCGTCACAGAGAAAGTGAGATTTGAGCATTGATTCAAGGAAGGTAAGAAAGAGAGCTATGTTGATATATCTAGGTGAGGAACTTTTCAGGTAGAAGCAATGGACAATACAAAGGTCCCCAAGGCAGGAGCTTGCTTGGTGTGTCAAGAAATAGCAGGAGGCCAGAGTGGCCCAAACAGCGAGAGGGATGGGGAGAGTAGTAGGAGGTGAGGACAACTCGATGATGGGTGATGCCTTAGAGGGCCAGGACAGAGAGAGCAGGAGAGAGTCGCGGGAGGGAGGGGATATGGGGATATATGTATAAATACAGCTGATTCACTGTGGTGTACCTCAAAAGCTGGTACAAGAGTGTAAAGCAATTATATTCCAATAAAGAGATTAAAAAAAAAAATAGGGTCAGACCATGTAGGGTCTTGCAAGCCATTGCCAGCACTTCGGTTTCTACTCAGCGAAATGCAGAGCCCAGCAAGGTTTAGAGCAAAGGAATGACATGCTCTAATTTAAGTTTTCAAATGATCATTCTGATGGCTTTAGAGAGAGAGACTGAAGGGGAACAAGGTGGAAGCAGAAGAAGGGGAGGAGGTGTTGGAGGTATTAGAAACAAGGTATAAGCTGTCACAATGACTTCTGGTATAAAAATCAAGTTAAATGCTCTAAGTAAATAAATTCCTGAAGGTCTTAGACTGAAACTTTATCTTATCTGCTACATGAAGATAAACTGATGAGTTACTCTTGTTTCAGAAAGATTTCTTCATGTAGAAGACCACAAAATCTGAAGAAGACAGAAAATAGAACACTTGGCAACTGCTGTCAACTCTACTAAAATTCATTCAAAAAATTAGATTTCATTCATACCATTTTAAATAGCAAGTCAAAAAAAATTTTGTAACTATCCCTCTAAATTCCTACCATGGATTATTTTCCCTGAAATAGGGCTGGGGGGTATAGGTAGAGTATATATTGAACTGAAAGGTATGAAGCGGTAATAAAAAGGGGTAAGGTACTATGGCCTACTTGCCATAACTACAAAACAGAGGATATCTCTGGAAAACCCTTTCCAAGCTAACAAAATTAATTTTGTAACAAATTCTAAAGCTGTGCTATAATCACATAGTAAGAATATGTCCCTATTTGAAAAGACTTTTTCTGAAAGACATATATACTATGACATATATACACATTCACACAAATATAATCACACACACACACACACACACCCTTGAATTATCCTAAGATGAGTTTTTTAATTACTTCATTTCAGAGGAACAAATTATTTGGTCATCTTTGTGTAGCTGAAGCGAGGTCTGATGCAGTAGGCAATCTCAGTTTTTCAGGCTCTTCCATAAAATGTTGAGCAGTAAGGTTTATTAACTATATCCCTCTTGGTTAAGTAACAAAAACCCAACCTGAAGTGGCAGGAGCAGAAAGGGAGCCTGTTATGGTTTTACAGGGCTATTTCATGGAAGCCAAGGGCAAGAATAAAATCACGTCTGAAGCAGGTATATGAATGAGTCAGGGTATCAGCAGGAGGAAATGGCATACTCAGAAGAGTTCACTGGAAGAAAATTTAATGAAGATATTTACAGAAATGTGAACAGGTTAAGAGAACCAAAAAGATATGATGACGCACCAAAAACCAGCAAGACTAGAAAACCAGTACCATGGCTTAGCCTACAGGGTCAAGTGGAAGGAACGTTGTCACCATAGTCCAACACAAGCCACAGCTGTGGAAGAGGACCTAACTTGACAAGAGCTGTTGCTGCCAAAAATGAAACCACTGCCAGGAATGCACTGGAGCAGAGGGAGCAGGGGAAATAAACACCGTGACTTTCTTTGCTTTCTTTTCTTCCTCCACCCTCTTAATCTCCTGCTGGTGCACCCACTGTCCAAATCCAACCCCGAAGCCAGAGGGCAAAAGAGCCCAGATCATGCAGTCCACATAGGTCAGCCTCTACAAAGCAAAGCAGAGAGACCAGAGAATGATTCTAGGGTGGGTAAAAGAGTCAATAACCAGCACAATATGGAAATAAAGACCACTATAACAGTATAAAAATCACTAATTGTGCACACAATCTCCTTTCCAGGAATGCTTTCTCTGTAATATATAGCATGTGCATATATATATGGGAAACTAGGATGTTACTGGGACTTCCCTACCGGTCCAGTAGTTAAGACTCTGCATTTCCACTGCAGGGAGCATGGGTTCAATCCCTGGTCAGGGATCTAATCCCACAGGTCACACGGCTCAGCCTAAATAAATAAATAAGAAGCAAGGTTGCTGGCAGACAAATCTCAGACCCAGGACATCTGAGTTGAGAAATGTTTACTTTAAAAAAAAAAAAAAGGATTGTTACTGAAAGATAAAAGTAAAAGAAAAGCTTTATTGGAAGACAATTCTTTTTCTATAGGTTTAGTATATGAGTTGCTTTGTTATCAACTATTTAATTTTAAACTTCCAAGGAGACATAACTTCATTATTCTTAGCTTTTCTAATTCAACTCTGAATATTGAAGCATTAAGATATGCTATGATAATAATGTAACAATTTTTAAAGATCCTAAAACCATTAAACAATGATACATTTCAATAATAAAACAGTACCACTGCAAAAGAAAATTTATCCCCCAAACCTTTAGCAAATACAATTGAAAAGTGAATATCTATATTTTTATGTCACTTTTATACACCTTGATTTTTCCACAGTAACGAACTATGAAACACTACTGCTTTCGGAATAAGTTTAAATAAAAACAAAGTTAAAAATAGATAATAGCAAATCACACTAAATCTCTAACGGTTCACCAATAGAAATCTACAGATTCATAATGTGAAAATAGGCCTTGTTCATATCTTTCTGCTTTTTTGAGGACAATAAACTTTCCTGAACTTAAGCGTTTCCTAAAGAACTCATTTGCCAAATTATCTGTTTGATTCCTTTAGAAAAACAGTCTTGAAGCTATTTTAACGTGTAAGGAATTTAATTTTATATGCTGTTTTGAAGAATATAATTGAGTTAGAAAGCTACTAAATAATTTGAGGCTGACAGTTTGGCAAAAGAAAACTAAGGTAGAAAAGTGAAAGTACTTCAGTCAAAGCTACTATAGCACACATAATGGCATACACACAGAAAAATTAAGAAAGCAGAAATCATGGAGTGGACAGCACTCATCAGCCAACTAATGCTTTTGCTAGTTCCCCAAATATGCCTAGTCAATATACAGTCTTTACAGTTCTTTATCATATTAAGTGGGCTAATACTTAAAACCAAAACATTTTACCTAAGCACTCTTATCTGGAGAGTATGTAGACAGTAGTAGGAAATGAAAAAGAAAACCAGCCTGGAAAGCAACAGCGTAGAATATGCACTGTGTTACAGCCCGTGTCCTACATAACCTTTTGAATGCATGACCTTTAAGTTGCTGAAGGTTGCCTCAGAATTTGGCTCAGTTTGATGGAAACATCTGTTCCCCTCACAGGTATACTGTAAGGACTTTTTTCTCAGTTGGATTCAGAACACAGCAAGTGAGCGCTTGTCTGTCCAATCACACAGACACCAACACTTGTAAATCAAGTTCTGGGAGGACAACAGCAGGTCCACAGTCCGTCACCCTTTCTCAGCCAGCTAGGCCAACTGACTGCTGTGAGAACTGCTCTTATCATGTCATCAAATCAAAACATGTTGAGATGAGGGACTATAAGAGGCATCTGCAGAATTCCCAAAATGTAGTGACTTTGGAACATTGACAGATGCATCTGTCATTTTATACCTTCAACTAACCTGATGTCCACTGGCCCGACACAGAAAAGCTGTCCAAGATCGATTCCAATTCTTTCACGTTATTTTCACATGTCTCTACTAGAAAAGCCTGGTGCTTCTTAGCCTTTTAATTAAGAAAAAAAATTACACATAATAAGGTCACATATTATAAGAGCTGCAGATTTTTTGTGTGAACACATATAGCACAATAAAATATAAACAAGCTAATAATTACTCCATTCAAATCTATTATTAATAAGCTTCTTTCTGTCTTAATCATACCTTTTACTTGACTTTATGCAGCACTGTGTAAGGTCTCAATAACAATTTACTGAGGTCCTAGTGCCTGGCACTACTCTCAGTATTTTAACATAAAAATTCTTTTTATCCTCACAACAAATCTATGAGGGAAGGGCTATCATTATCCCAATTTTACAGATAAGGAAACTGAGATACACAGAAATTAAGGAAAACTTTAAATGACCATGCTTACAGTCATGTGACAAACTGCCAGATGGGAGTCAAAAGTGAACGCAGTATGACCAATTAGAAGGAACTGCAGCAGTCTACTCCAGAGGTGGTGGTAGCTTAGATTAGGGTCTAAGCAGAGAAAAAGGGGTGTGAGGGTGTATGCACTGAAGGATATTGATGGGGGGAGGTGTATACTTAGAAGGTGGAATGGCCAATCTTGGTTACACTGCATTGGGTTAGATGACATTGACTGGATTGGATTGGATTGGATTGGATTGGATTGGATTGGATTGGACTGGACTGGATTGGACTGGACTGGATTGGGTTGACTGGATTGGATGAGATTAGGGAAATGCTCAGAGAAAATGAGGAGTCAAGACTGATCCCAAGGTTTCGGACTAGAAGAACTGGGTGGATTTCAGCAGTTAAGTGAGAACAACGGGAGTAGAGAAGGCCTTATTTTGGCTATTTCTGATTATTTGCTTGTTTTTGGCAGGGAGTGTGAATGATAAATTCTATTTTCATCATATTCCATTAAAATACCTTTAAGAGACTCCCAGCTCCAACAGAACACCTGGCAAATAACGACCCTAAATATATTTGAATTAACAAAGAACAAATAAAGTAGGAAAATATTGGGAGGCAGCTGGACATAATGGTATAAAACTCAGAAGAGATGTCAGATATAGTCTTGGGACTCATCTACGGATACGTGAAGCTTGCCTTGAGACTGTTTGATGGGAAGAGAAAAGAGCCTAGGATAAAGCTTAAGGAACTCCAGAGCTTAATACTTAGAAAAGAAAAAGTCAGCAAAGAAGACTGGAAAAGGAGAAAGAAAAACAGAAGAGGATAATGTCATGAAAACGAAGATAAAAGAACATGTCAATGTCATGTCCAATATCCAATGTCACAGAATATTCAAGTAAAATGGAGACTATCAAGTGTTCAGTGGACATGGAAGTTACTGATGACCATGCTGAAATCTGTTATAACCCAGATTAGAACAGGTCAAAGGAGGAATTAGCCTGTATTTTTTTGTCTTAATTCAGTGAGATAAGTAAACGGAAACAGGAAGTTTAGACAACACTCTTTTGGTAAGAAGAGAAGGGGAAATAAAGGGCAGTAGTTGAAAAGAAGAGTAGGGTTGGAGAAGAGTTTTGGTTTTTTTAATAAGTGAGAAACTCAAGCATGTTTAAAAGCTGACCAGATAGAGGCACCAGTGAAGGAATGTTTATAGCAACAGAAGAAATGGATAAAGATATTACAGGACAAAATTCATCTGTAAAATACGCAAAACTAATAATTCTTTCTTTAGACATTAGTTCAATTATCTTTTTTTTGAAAAGCTATCTTTTACTCCCTGACTATATTAATTCCCTCTATTAAATTCTTCTCGGCACTTATTAGAGTTATGATTTTACATTTATTTGAGTAGGTCTTTTATTAATGTCTGTTTCACTGAATTCAAGCTCCATGAGGGGAGGAAATATAGTCTTTTATTTTTTGTCCTCATCAATGTATCTCCAGCATCTAGACAATAGTGAGTAGAGTTAAATATCATATTAAATATGCTCTCAACATGTTATCAACAGAAGATTGTTAAATTAGGATTCATCCACAAAGGCTTTAAACAGAAGGAGGAAGTTCTTCATATACTAATATGGAAAGATCTTTAAGCTATATTGCTGAGTTAAAAACAAAAGAGGAGGTGGAAAAGGTACGTTCTACTATAAAATAAACGATCCAATGTCTAACTGAAAGCCCTCTGAGTTGGGATGTAAAACCAAACAAACAAAAGCAAAACAAAACCAGACTTTAAGTTTTCTGCATTAGCATATCATTACTAACGTGCTTTTCAATGTTGTCATATTAAACATGTTAATATCGGGGGAAAAAAGAGAACATATGCTACTATTTTAATATTTACGTAAAATTCGTGTGTGCGCACGCGCGCGCATATTTGTAAATGTAGAGAATCTCTACAGAGAATCACAAGAAAATAGTAACTAGGGTTGCCTCTGGGAAGAGAATCTTGGTGGCCAAAGGTTGGGAAGAAAGAAATTTCATTTTTCACTGAAATTTCACCTTTTATCTTTGAAATCTTGTATTATGTGTACCTCATATTCAAAATTCAATTAGGTTTTTGAAAAACTGCAAATAAGCAAGCCAAAAAACAAAAACACTCTTCCATACCAAATAATCATGCATATTGTTCATGTGTTAGGAAACACTATGAGGACCAATTGAGCAAAGAGGCCCAGATGAAGATTTCTGCATATTATCAAAGCACAGATTCACAGACCAACATAAGGTTCATATCCATAGAAAAAGAAACACCAAATTTTAGTTATTAAAAAATTAAATAAGTAAGAGTCAAAATGGAATATATTATTACCAATGGGCACCAAAGTTTATCTGAAAAAACATAATATTTATAAAGCACCAATTATATATGTATGTGTGATAATTCTTGTAAAAGTTATTTTTAATCATTACTTTTAATTATTAAACATTTAAATATTCTATTAAATTCTTTGACTTTATCTATATTATCCTCATAGTAAAAAATCAGGCAATTGAGAAAAAGAGAAGGTAACTCAATCCTCATAGGTACATTTTATTCCAAGTTTGCTTTATAATTATAGAAATCTTAATATATAATTTTACATACAATAAAATTATATTTTATATAATAAATTTATTTATGTAAATATACATTTTATACAATTTTAAATTCAAATAGGATCATACTATACATACAACTATATAACATTTTTTCAGTCATAGTATGTCTCTAATACCTTTCGACGTCACATTTTTTTCAGTTGCATAGCACGCCATTGTTTAAATGAATTAATTTATCTGTTGTAAATGAATTTAACCAGTCCCCTACTGCTAAGATTTATAGGTTATTTGCACTTTTTTTCTATTACTGACAATACTACAATATACATCCTTACGTGTGTACTTGTATATCTTTGTATGCTAGATGCAATAAACTCCTACTACTCAATAAACTCCTAGAAATAGATTTATTCTACTCAATAAAATCCTAGAAATAGGTTTGATGGGTAAAGGGCTATGCACAACTATTTTCAGACAATTATTACCAAATTACTCTCTAAAGAGTCCAACTTGTGTTAACTACCATGAACAGCAAAAGTGCCTATTTCCCCACACTTTTCCAACGGTAGGCATTATCAACTTATTTCACTGCGCATTTCTTTAATTTTAAATGACTAAGCATTTTTTCATATGTTTATTAGCCACCTGTATTTCTTTTTCCATGAACTACCTTTTCATGTGCCCATTTCTATATTACATGGTCCACATTTTCCTTAGTGATTTATTATAGTCCTTTGCAAATTATGGAAACATAATCACTTTGTCGTACATGTTGAAAATCATTATTGCCAATTTGTCATTTGTCTTCTGACTATATTTTTAGAAACAAAATTTTTTTAAGTAACCAAGTTTATCAATAATTTGCTTTGGGACTTCTAGATTTTGTGTCATACTTTCCTTACTCCAAGGTTATAAAACACTTAAATTCCCTTTTTCTTCTGGTGCCTTTTTAACTTAGTTATATTATTTCCTCTTATGTATAGCCAGTTATTTAAAGCTATTTACGAGATAATCTATCTTTGTACATTGATTTGGCATATTATAATATTATGATTTATAATAAGGAATATGTATTTGATCTTCATCCATGGTTCCTGGCACATAGCTCCTAAAACCCTTGAAATTTCCCATATAAGAGCCATAAAGGCATTTTTTGTTATAATATTTAGTTTTACTCCCAGTTTGTGACATAGCTTCAGAGTGATAAAGGTGAAATGGGTGTCCTAAGGATGGGGGCTGGATGCCAGGGGAACCAACCATGTGATTAGAAGGTTGGAACTTTCAGTTCCAGCACCCCTCAACCTCCTGGGAAGACGGAGAAGCTAGAGGCTGAATCAATCGCCAATGGCCAGTGATTTAATCAATCATGCCTACATAAAGAAGCCTCCATAAAAATCCAGAAGAATGGGGTCCTGGGAACTCCTGGGTTGGTAAACACCTGGAGATACCCGTAGGGTGGCATACCCAGAAAGCATGGAAGCTCAGAGACTCTTCCCACATACCTTGCCCTATGCTGTTCCTGAGTTATACTTTTATAAAAACAAACAAACCTGTAAACCAGTAAATAAACTAGTTTCCTATGTTCTTTGAGCCACTTCAGCAAATTAATGGAACCTGAGGAGGAAGTTGTGGAAACCTCTAATTTACAGCTGGGTGATCAGAAACACAGGTAACAACCTGGCCTTGCAACTGGCATCTGAGGTGGGGGGGAGGGGCGTGTGTGTGTGTGTGTGTGTGTGTGTGTGTGTGTGTGTGTGTGTGTGTGTGTGTGTGTGTGTGTGTGTGTGTGTAGGGAAGGGGTGAGCAGTCCTATGGAACTGAATTCTTAAATTGTGGGATCTGACACTATTTCCAGGTACATAATGTCACAATTGAGTTCAATTGCAGGACACCCAGAGTTGCTTGGTGAAGGGAAATCTACACACACTTGGTGACTGCGAGTGTTCTGTGTGAGCAATGTTGCTTGCAGAGAGAGGAGACACACAGGAGTATGTTTTCCCTCAGAGTTGAAGTTTTTTCCTTTATACATGCCAACTTTATCATATATTAAATTCCTATACATATTCATAGCTATTTTTGAACTCTGTTTCATTGATTTCTCTATTTTGTCAGTACCAATTCTTAATTATGGTAACTTTATATATTTTTTAATTTTGCTGAGATATAATTGACATAACATATAATTCACCCAATTAAAGTGTACAATTCAACGTTTTTAGTAGATTCACAGAGTTGTGCCAGCATAACCACAATTTATAATACTGCTGCACCCACTAAAATATATGCTATATTCATTGACTGCCACTCTCCACTCTCCCAGCACCACACCAAACCCCTGAGCAACCACCATTCTTATTTCTGTTTCTAAAGATTTGCCTATTCTGGATACTTCATATAAATGCAATCATAAAATATGGCCTTTTATGACTGACTTCTTTCACAAAGAATAATATTTTCAAGGTTCATCCATGTTATAGTATGTATAAGTACTTTGTTTATTTTTACTGCTAAATAATATTATGTCATAGGGATAAGCCACATTTCATTTATCCATTCATCAGTTGAAGAACAATTGGGTTGT
The DNA here is from genome assembly GCF_030028045.1 of Hippopotamus amphibius kiboko. Lineage (NCBI taxonomy): Eukaryota > Metazoa > Chordata > Mammalia > Artiodactyla > Hippopotamidae > Hippopotamus > Hippopotamus amphibius. The sequence continues at coordinate 87,715,777 of NC_080187.1, forward strand.
TTCCACTTTTGGGTTTTAATGCTGCTGCGAACATCCATGTACAGGTCTTTATGTGCATGTATATTTTCATTTCTCCTGAGTATATACCTAGGAGTGAAACTGAGTTTTATGGGCACTCTAGGTTTAACTTTTTTTTTTTAATATCCTTTTCTTTCCTTCCTTCCTTCTTCCTTCCTTCCTTCCTTCCTTCCTTCTTCTTTCTCTCTCTCTCTCTCTCTTTTTCTTTCTTTCTTGGCTGCATTGGGTCTTCGTTGCTGTGCACGGGCTTTCTCTACCTGCAGTGAGCAGGGGCTGCTCTTTGTTGTGGTACACGGGCCTCTCATTGCATTGCTTTTCCTTGTTGTGGAGCACGGGCTCTAGGCGCACAGGCTTCAGTAGTTGTGGTACATGGGCTCAATAGTTGTGGCTCACAGGCTCAGTAGTTGTGGCGCACAGGCTTAGTTGCTCCGCGGCATGTGGGATCTTCCCGGCCCAGGGCTTGAACTCGTGTCCCTTGCATTGGCAGGCGGATTCTTAACCACTACGCCACCAGGGAAGCTCCAGGTTTAACTTTTTAAAAAACTGCCAAGTGTTTTTCCAAAGGGACTTCCATTTTTTACCTTCCCACCAGCAAAGTGTGAGGATTCCAACTTCTCCACATGTTCACCAAAACCTGCTATTGTCCATTTTTTAATTATAATCACACTAATGAGTGTGAAGAGGCATCTCATTGTGGTTTTGATTTGCATATCCCTGACTAATGATTTTGAACATCTTTTAACATGTTTATTGGCCATTTGTATATCTTCTTTGAAGAAATGTCCATTTAAACTTTAAACATATTTTTAATTGTTATTTCTCTATTAAGATGTGAGAGGTATTTATACATTCTGAATACAAGTTCTTTACCAGTCACTTGATTGGCAAAGATTTTCTAGCACTTTGTATTTTCACTTTCTTTACAGTATCCTCTGAAGCATAGAAGTTTTTGGTGAAGTCCAATGTATCTTTTTTTTTTTGTCACTTGTACTTTTGCTGTGGCTCCTAGAGAGTCACTGCCTACGAGTTTCATAGTTTAGCTATTCTATTTCAGTCTAGGAACCATTTAACTTTTGTGTCAGGGTCCAAATTCATTCTCTAGCTTCTGGATACCCAGTACTTTCACCACCATTTGTTCAACAATACTATTCTTTCCCTCACTGAATAACCTGGCATCCTTTTCAAAAACAATTAAACAAAACTGTAGGGGTTTATTTCTGGACTTTCAATTCTTTTCTATTGATCTATATGTCAACATTATGCCAATACCACACTGTCTTGACTACTATAGCCTTGTAGTAAGCTTTAAAATCAGGAAATGTCACTCTTCCAACTTTATTCTTCTTTTTGCAAGATTATTTTGGCTTTTCTAAGTCTCTTGCATTCCCATATGAATTTTAGGATTAGCTTGTCAATATCTGCAAAAAGCCAGATGGGATTTTGATAGAGATTACACTGAATCTATACATCAGTTTTAGGAGCACTAATATCTTAATAAGTAACCATATCTTATGATCCATGAATACATAATGTCTTTACTTAGACCTTGTTTAATTTTTTTAAGTGATGATTTCTAGTTTTCAGCATACAATTCTTATATTTCTTTTGTTGTTACTCCTGAGCACTTTATTCCTTTTGATGCTATCATAAATGAAATTGTTTTCTTAATTTCATCTTTGGATTGTTCATTGCTGGTGTATAGAGATACAATTGATTTTGGTATTGATCTTGCATTGCACTCTGCAACCTCGCTAAACTTGTTTATGATTTCTAACAGTTGTGTGTGTGAATTCCTTAAAATTTTCTAACGTACAAAATTAAATGGTCAGCGAATAGATAGTTTACTTCCTCCTTTCCAAAATTAGTGCATTTTATTTCTTTTTCTTGTCTTATTGCCCTGGCTAGAACCACCAGTACAATGTTGACTAGGCATGGTAAGAGTATACATCCTTGTCTCATTCCTGATTCTGGAAAGAAAGTAGTCTTTCACCATTAACTTTGATGTTGACTGTAGGTTTTTCATAGATGCTTTTTCTCAGATTGAGAAATTTCCTTTCTACTCCTAGTTTGCTGAGCATCTTTATCATGAAAAATGTTGAATTTTATCAAATTTTTTCTCTATTCAGATGATCATTTGGTTTTTGTCATTCTATTAATAAAGTCTATAAACTAGTTGATTTTCAGATGTTAAACCAGTCTTACATTCTGGGATAACTCCCACTTGATCACAGTGTAAACTTTTTTTTATAAATTGCTGGATTCAGTTTGTTAGCATACTGTTGAGGATTTTGGCAACTATACTCAAAAGGGATACTGGTCTGAGTTTTCTTGCGATGTCTTTGGTTTGTTATCAGGGTAATAACACTAACTTCACATAATGAAAGGGGAAGTGTTGCCTCCTCTTCTCTTTTTTTGAAAGAATCTGTGAAGAATTTGTGTTAATTCTTCTTAAACATTTAGTAGAATTCACCAGTGAAGCCTTCTGGGCCTGGACTTTCCCTTATGAAAAGTTTCTTGATTACTAAGTCAATCTCTTTATTTGTTATAGGTCTATCCAGATTTTCTATTTCTTCTTTACCAGTTTTGGTAGTTTGTGTCTTTCTAGAAATCTGTCCATGTTATCTAAATTATCTAATTTGTTGGCATATAGTTGTTCACAGTATTTTCGTATAATTCTTTTATTTCTGTACAGTCAGTAGTTGCATCCCCTCTTTCATTCATGATTTTTTTTTGAGCTTAGTACAAATTTTATCTTACTTTTCATCATCTAATTCCATCAGCCACCAGTCAATGGGTTTACCTGGGGCAACTCATATTGCTACATTTAATTTTACCACTCAGCATTATTTAATTTGTATTTAATTCTTTTTTTAATTTAATTTTTAATTTTTTACAATAAACTGCATATATTTAGAGTGTACAATTTGGTATCCCAATTTCCCAATTCATTCCCCCCGCCAACCCTCCCCGCTTTCCCCACTTGGTGTCCATATGATTGTCATTCATGATTTTAACAATTTGAGTCTCCTCTCCTTTTCTCTTGGTCAGTCTAACTAAATGTTAATCAATTCAGTTATCTTTTCAAAGAATCAACTTTTGGTTTCATTGGTTTCCTCTATTATTCTGTATTATTATTTCTTTCATTTCTGCTTTAGTCTTTGCTTCTTTTCTTCCATTTGTTTTGGGTTTAGTTTGCTCTTCTTTTTCTAGTTTCTTAAGGTGAAATGTTTGGTTATTAATTTGAGGGGTTTTTTTAATACAAGTGACTGTAGCTATACATTTTCCTCTTAAACACTGTGTTAGCTGCATCCTATAAGATGTGATATGTTTCCGTTTTCATTCATCTTATTTCAAATAAGGTCAGTTCCCTTAAGGAGAGCTGCAGAGCTCTTTCCCCTTATAGTCAGCCAGCCTATCCCCCCTGGGCAGAACTCCTGTGTCACTGCATTGGAGTTGGAGGTAAGGATCCACTTTTTCCAGAACAACAATTCTGCTAAGTGCCCATTATGGGGGATTAAAACCGTGTTCTGGGGCAAAGGCAGTTGGCCCCAATATTCTTGGCCTGCCATGCTTGGGGCAGAACTTCTGCATTCAAAGTGAAAGCTGGATAGAGGAAGAGAGATCTGGTCCTTTCAGCCCTGCTTGCCTGAAGTAGAGTTGCTACATCCCAGGGGTCTGAGGGATGAGAAATTCTAACAGTGTCCCTCTCCTACAATGAAAGCATAGCCCCAGTCTTGGAGCTAGAAAGAGAGGAAGGGATCATCCTCTTGCAACAGCCCAGGATAGAGGTTCTGTAACATGGAGCAGTGGATGGAAAAGGGGTTGTGGAATCAGCCATGACTCAAATGCCACAGACTCTCACTGTTCTTACTGAAATTTACCAGATTTTCTTCTTTTCAATAGCTTGAGGTACAAGTTACATAATTCATCCATTTAAAGTATACAATTCAATGGTTTTTAGTACATTCATCGAGTTGTACAACCATCACTACAATCAATTTTAGAACAATTTCATCACCCCAAAAAAGAGACCCCATACCCATTAGCAGTCATGCCCCATTTTCTCTCAAACCCTTCAGCCCTAGGCAACCCTAATCTACTTTCTATCTCTACAGATTTGCCTATTCTAGACATTTCATATAAATTGAATTATAGATATGTTTGGCTTTTGTGTCTGGTTTCTTTCACTTAGCTTAATGCTTTCAAGGTTCATCCATTTTGAACAATCGATCAGTACTTCATTTCCTTTTATCCCTGAATAATATTCCATGTTATGTATATGCCAACTTTTGTTAATCCATTCATCAGTTGGTGGACATTTGGATTGTTTCAATTTTTTGGCTGTTATAAAAATCATTATGAAAATGTAGATGTATATTTTCATTTCTATTTAGTATATAATTAGGAGTACAATTACTAAGTCATATGGTAACTCCAATTTTAACATTTTGAGGAACTTCCAAACAATCTTCCAAAGTGGAGGCATCATTTTACACTCCCAGCATAAGTGTATGAAGATTCCAATTTTTTCACATCCTTTCCAATAATTGTTATTACGTGTCCTTTTTATTACAGTCATCCTAGTCTATGTGATAAAATATGTCATTATGGTTTTGATCTGCATTTTCCTGATGACTAGTGATACTGAGCAGCTTTTTATAGGTTTATTGGTCACTTTTATATTTTCTATGAAGAAGTCTCTTTTCAGATCTTTTGTCCATTTTTCTATTAGGTTTTTTGCCTTTTTATTGTTGAGCTATAAGAGTTCTTTATATACTTTGTTTAAAACTCCTTTATCAGATATATGAGCTGCAAATATTTTCTCCTATTCTGTAAGTTGTCTTTTTATTTTTCTGATGGTGTTCTTTGAGGAACCAAGGTTTTTAATTTTGATGATTAGTAGATTTTCTTGAATGAAAGCTTCTCCTTTGCCCTTAGGACAATTTTCAGAGCTTTATATGGTTGGTTTTTTGGGTTTTTTAAATTTTTCACCAGTTAAATTGTTTTTTTTTGCTAGGTTCATCAAACTCCTTATTCCATCATTTGGGAAGTTCTTCTCTACAATACATTTTAATGTCCTAAAGGTTTAGTATCCTAGATCTTCTTATTCAGTATTTTCCTAGTGCTATCATAGAATTATCTTTCCAGAGGAAATCCAGCATCATATTCACAAATTACATGCACACACACACACACTCCAATATTTCAATACATATATTATCTTTAATGCTCACTGAAAATCCTGCACCCTAGATACTATTAGCTCCATTTTACAATGAGCAAACAGATTCAGAGGGATAATATCACTAAAGGTCACACAAATATTAAGAGATGGGGTTGTGATTAAAATCCAGATCAATCTGTCTTCAAAATATATTCTTTCTATTATGAAATGCTGACTGAGGCTAAGAGCCCATCAATCCCAAGGAATAGAAATCTACAGAAGTATAAATGTAGAATTCCAGGAAAATTGCATGCTTGGTGTCAGCTTCATATAAATGTTCAATTACATTCCTGGTTCAATAATAATTCTTCTCTTTCAAGTGTAGGACTCAATCCTGACTAAATGATGAGCTAAATATGTGAAATAAGTCAGACACAGAAGACAAATACCATATAATCTCACTTACATGTGAAATCTAAAAACCAACCAAATAAAACAAAATGAAAACAGACTCATAGATACAGAGAACAAATGGGTGGTTGCCAGAGGGGAGGCAGGGGAATGGGTGAAGTAGGTGAAGGAAATCAAGAGGTACAAACCTCCAGTCACAGAATAAATATCACAGGGGTGTATTATACACTGTAAGGCACATCATCAATAATACTGAAGTAACTTTGTATGGGGACAGATGGTTACTAGACTTATCATGGTGATCACTTTATAATGTATTTAAATGTTGAATCACTATGTTACATAACTCAAACTAACATAATATCATACATCAACTATATTTCAATTTAAAAAGATGAGCTAAAATTTTAATACCCACAGGGAGATCAGCTCAATGCTTTGTGACAACCTAGAGGGGTGGATAGGGAAGATAGAAGGGAGGCTCAAGAGGGAGGGGATATGGGGATATATGTATACACATAGCTGATTCACTTTGTTGTACAGCAGAAACTAACACAGCATTGCAAAGCAATTATACTCCAGTAAAAATTGAAAAAACAATAAAAAACAAAACAAAAAATATAATACATAATAAATATAATTATATAAATACCTAAAAATCAATAAAATAAAAGTTCAATACCATTGCAATTTAAAACCAAATTTAATGTCAAATTAGCCAGGAAATACTGATTAGTGTAAAATTTTTCAAAGAATAAAGAAAAGATTTGATGAATGACAAGGCTTAAAAAGAATTAACTATGCCCATAGAGGGAACCTAGCTCAACATAATAAAGGCCATATATGACAAACCCACAGCCAATATCATCCTCAATGATGAAAAACTGAAATCATTTTCTCTAAGATCAGGAACAAGACAAGGGTGCCCACTCTCACCATTATTATTCAACATAGTTTTAGAAGTTTTAGTCACAGCAATCAGAGAAGATAAAGAAATAAAAGGAATCAAAATTGGAAAAGAAGAAGTAAAAATATCACTATCTGCAGATGACATGATACTATATATAGAAAACCCTAAAGATGCTACCAGAAAACTATTAGAGTTAATCACAGAATTTGGTAAAGTTGCAGGATACAAAATTAATGCACAGAAATCTCTTGCATTCCTATATACTAATAACAAAAGATCAGAAAGAGAAATTAAGGAAACACTCCCATTTACCACTGCAACAAAAAGAATAAAATACCTAGGAATAAACCTACCTAAGGAGGCAAAAGACCTGCATGCAAAAAATTATAAGACAATGATGAAAGAAATCAAAGATGACACAAACAGATGGAGAGATATACCATGTTCTCGGATTGGAAGAATCAACATTGTGAAAATGACTGTACTACCCCAAACAACCTACAGATTCAATGCAATCCCTATCAAATTACCAATGGCATTTTTCACAGAACTAGAACAAAAAATTATACAATTTATATGGAAACACAAAAGATCCCAAACAGCCAAAGCAATTTGAGAAGAAAAAACGGAGCTTGAGGAATCAAGCTTCCTGACTTCAGACTATACTACAAAGCTACAGTAGTCAAGACAGTATGGTACTGGCACAAAAACAGAAATATAGATCAATGGGATAGGATAGAAAGCCCAGAGATAAACCCACATACATATGGTCACCTTATCTTTGACAAAGGTGGCAACAATATACAATGGAGAAAAGACAGCCTCTTCAATAAGTGGTGCTAGGGAAACCGGACAGCTACTTGTAAAAGAATGAATTTACAACATTCCCTAACACCATACACAAAAATAAACTCAAAATGGATCAAAGACCTAAATGTAAGGCCTGACACTGTAAAACTCCTAGAGGAAAACACAGGCAGAACACTCTATGACATAAATGACAGCAAGATCTTTCTTGACTCACATCTCCTAGAGTAAAGAAAATAAAGTCAAAAAATAAGCAAATGGGACCTAATGAAACTTAAAAGCTTTTGCACAGCAAAGGAAACCATAAATATGACAAAAAGACAACCCTTGGAGTGGGAGAAAATATTTGCCAGGGAAGCAACTGACAAAAGATTAATCCCCAAAATATATAAACAGCTCATGTAGCTCAATATCAAAAAAACAAACAAGCATATCCAAAAATAGGTGGAAGACTTAAACAGACATTTCTCCAAAGAAGACATACAGGTGGCAACAAACACATGAAAAGACGTTCAACATCACTAATCATTACAGAAATGCAAATCAAAACCACAATGAGGTATCACCTCACACCAGTCAGACTGGCCATCATCAAAAAATCTAGGAACAATAAATGCTGGAGAGGAGAAAAGGGAATCCTCCTGCACTGCTGGTGGGAATGTAAATTAACACAACCACTATGGAAAACAGTATGGATGTTCCTTAAAAAACTAAACATAGAATTACCACATGACCCAGCAATCCCACTACTGGGCATATACCTGGAGAAAACCATAATGCAAAAAGATACATGTACCACAATGTTCACTGCAGCATTATTTACAACAGCCAGGACATGGAAGCAACCTAAATATCTGTCAACAGATGAATGGATGAAGATGTAGCACATATATACAATGCATTACTCAGCCATAAAAAGGAATGAAATTGAGTTATTTGTAGTGAGGCGGATGGACCTAGAGTCTGTCATACAGAGTGTAATAAGTCAGAAAGAGAACAAATACCGTATGCTAACACATATATATGGAATCTAAAAAAAATGGTATTGATGAACTCAGTGGGAGAGGAAGAATAAAGACACAGAGGTAGAGAACAGACTTGAGGACATGGGGAGTTGGGGAAGGAGAAGCTGGAACAAAGTGAAAGAGTAGGTATTGACATTTACATACTACCAAATGTAAAACAGATAGCTAGTGGGAAGCAACTAACACAGGGAGATAAACTCAATGATTGCTGATGACCTAGAAGGGTGGGATAGGGAGGGTGGGAGGGATGCTCAGGAGGGATGCTTGGGAGGGAGCCTTAAGAGGGAGGGGATATGGGGATATATGTATAAATACAGCTGATTCACTCTGTGGTACAGCAGAAACTGGCGCAACAGTGCAAAGCAATTATACTCCAATAAAGAGCTTAAAAAAAAAAAGCTTAATAATAAAGCCTTATGCCCATACTATAAATTTAGGAAGCCAGCCATATAATGCACATTTAAGTACACAAATACAAACACACACATTTGATAAATATTATTGAATAGTATTAAATTTTTAAGGATCACTAAGAGAAACAGAAAGTGCTGTTTATATTAGCAAAAACAATGCTCATATATAAATGCTACTCCTATTCTTGGTGAAAAGCAGGAATCAACAAATTTTTAGTAAAAATTCAGAATAGAACATTTATTAGCCCATTAGTTTTGAATGCCTTCTGCAAAGTCAGAAACATGTACTTCTAAAGCAAATCTAAGTGATCATCTGATGCAAAAATATTATCAAGAAACATTAACTTTACCACAAAGCAAAGCAATCAAGTCACTTGCCAAAATCCTATCTAATGCTAGCAATCACTATTATTATATAATCAGTCAAGCCCCCAAAGTACAGGGAAAGAACATACACTTGACCATGTTCAATCACAAGTTCTTTAGAGAATAAAATATTCTTTGAGCAAAACCTCATGAGAACTAGAATTCCCTTTTCAATATACGGTCTCTCCTAGAGCTGTAACTAAATATTACTGAGTGGCAGAAAAACAAATCTCAAGAAATGATGGAAAAAAAAAAAAAAAAAGAAAGAAATGATGGACTTAAAAAAATTTCACTGTAGAAAGCACAAAGCAAATCCTAATAATACCAATTTGAAAATGATAGCTCCCCTGCTTCAAGAGAAGCAGATATAAAAACTTACAGTAATGACTTAAAAGACCCAACTGGATCTACTGAGCCTCTGATGGGCTTTAATAAGCATGATCACTAAGCAGCTTAAACTAGAAATTCAGTTTTATTTAGTAGTTGGTTAAATCATTATTAAATTCATAGAATTTAAAATTAATAGTTCAATTTTAATCAAAACTTTTTAAAGTCAAATTCAAGTGTATAACACAGAACATGAAACTAATTTTGTTAAAAGCTTAGATGTCCTATATTGAAATTCTATTAATTCTATGACATTAAAAATAATAATAATATACTACTCATTTGCTAATCATATCTTCTAAACCCACACATTGAATAGGAGGAATTTCATGAATATAAAAGTACAATTAATGTTGGCTGGGTTTATATTCCTTAAATACCAACAAAATACTCAACATACCCAGTTTGAACTTTTCCAAAATTATGTTCTATATCTGTATTCTATCTCTTGAAACAGGGAAGCTATTCCTTTGCAACTGGCTTATTGACACTTTGTGTATCCTGACCTAGATGATTTCTATGGTTTCTTCCAGTTCTGAAAGGCTATGCAACCTTAGGTTATACAATTGTTATTTTTAAGTCTCAAAACTTCCTGAAGCCTTTGCATATTATTAATAATACCTTGATCTCACTAGTAAACCTATAGAGGAAAGTGGCTTTAATTTTCTCTTACAATGTAACATAGAAAATAAAGACCAAGACTTGAATAATGGCCATGAATGTGACGTAAACTAGAAAACAAGCTGTTACCTCATAGGGAGAGAAAAATTACCTGTAGTTAATTTATGCTTCCCATCTTTATTCTATAAAAGCTGAAACCATTGTGTTCAAAAGAAATATAACTGTGGGAAAGGCACACTAGGGATCCCCAGCCCCTGGGCCACAGACCAGTTCGGAACCAGGCTGCACAGCAGCAGGTGAGTGGAGGGCAAGCTAGCGAAGCTTCATCTGATGGGCTTCATCCATCTGTATTTACAGCTGCTCCTCATCACTCACATTACTGCCTGAACTCTGCCTCCTGTCAGCATTATGGTGAGTTGTATATAATAGAAATAAAGTGCACAATAAATGTAATGCACTTGAATCATCCCGAAACCATCCCCCCACCACCACTTGCCCCGGTCTGTGGAAAAACTGTCTTCCACGAAATGGGTCCCTGGTGTCAAAAAGGTTGGGGACTGCTGTACTAGGGTACATAGGTCATAAGATGTCATTAAAACAAATTTTTATTTCCAAAGGCAAAAAGTAAAAGCCTCTTCTTAAGTCATTTTCTCTTCAGTCAAAAACAATTATGAATTCAAAGCAAAAATAACAGCCAGACTTTGACGATGAACTAAAAAAGATTAGATATTTTATGGTTTAAAATTTTAATATGATAGGTATTTTTTTAGAGAGAAATTTATAAGATTCTCCCTCACAACTCAAAGGCCACTAACCTACTGAAAAAATAAAAGGAAATAAAGGAATATGTACCCAAAAAAGGTATTTAAGAAAAGCGATAGGTGAATTTTTTAATAAAAAGAAAACTGTACTTACTATTTAAAGTAGTAGTATTTTCATTAAATAAAGTTTCATTAAATATTTTTTAAATTTCTTATTATGGTCAGGTACAAAGAAAGCAGTAGTTCTAATTAGAATAAAATAGAACAAGTTAAAAGAGAAAGCTAATAATAAGGAAGGATAAAAAGAGGAAGACAAAAAAAAACAGAAAGATGGAAGAAAATAAGACATAAAGCTAGGGCTTTAACAGAGATGAAAAAACAGAGAGGAACATATAAATAGTTAGGCTGACCCATGCGAACTGTAGATCACTTAGGCCGCAACCTGAATACGTTTCTGAACATCCCATTGGCTCTTCCACCAGTCAGAACATTAATGCTTTATAGGCTGAGTGCCAACAGTCCAAACAAGCAAACAGTGGTTGCTAGTGAGCTACAACTCGCCTTATTTCAGACCATCCACCAAACTGTAAAAGTTAGAAAGTAAAAACCTGTTGGCACCAAAGTAAATTATTTTTAATCACAAAGCACCCTGAATTTAGTGCTGAATTCAGCTAGTCTTCTTTTATTCTGTATCTAGTCACTGGAGTGCTAGGAGACCAGAATCAGGAGGATTCACGCAATTTACATTGGTGACTAGGTCTTCACCATTGCATTCTCAGTTATAACTCACTTTCCAAACTATTTGATTACAGTATCTAATAAGTAAGCAGAGCAAGACCAAGACTCAGCTCAATGACTCTGACGTGTTTTTCTCCACCATGATTCACCCTCCTGAACCAGGAGTGAGAAGCGGGATAGTTCATGAAATTTAGGGTAGCGCATAAAATTGAACAGGCACTACAGTATGCCACACAGAAAGCTCTAAACTTTCTAAAATCCCACATCCAAAGTGCTCAAACTACAAATTCAACCACAGTGCATGCGATGATATCAATCCCTTAATCAAAACAAACTGGATATCCTGAGTTAAATGGAGACAGAGTTGAACATTAGAGGATATACAGACATTTGTTAAGGGAAAAGAAGCAGCATTTCAGTCAATGTGGGTCAAAAATATGAACAACCAGAACAGAAGCAAGAAGATATGAAAATACATAATTTGTTTAGGAAGCCAAGAGTACTCCAAGGTGGCTGAAGCAGGATAGAGGGCCACCTGTCTGTATATAATATTGGATCATTTGAAAATGATAAAGAGTTTCAATGTTATCCCATCATTACTTTTCTATATCATCATTACCCTTCTAACTAGACAGCACTGATTTGTCCACCACTTCTTAGTATAACCCAGAATTTCCATCTTTTTGGACAAGGAAATAAAATATTCATTTTCCTCAGTAACTAACATCACTAAGAGCTGTGGAATATAATTGAAAGTGAAGTAGCCACGTCACTGGGGAAGGTATGTATGTGAGGAGCAAGACAAAGAGGAAATAGGGTATTACTATAAACTTTACGCCCTCCCTCTTGCAGTCCCAAGCAAACTGCAGAGTAGGAGGATGCTGCATCAACCAAATAAACCCATTCAACAAATGTTTATTGAGGCAAGTACAACTGTGGAATCTTGGCATGTAAAATGAAGGTAACCTCAATGCACTCTCAATCTCTTGGGAGAGATAATACACATCAGATTTTGGTGTTATAATAAAGACGCTAAACTAAGAACTAAGGAAACACAAAGTTGGGAGGGGGCAGAATTCTGACTTTAGGTGGATGAAAAAGTAGGAAAAGATGGAACCACAGAAAGCTTCACAGATTGCAAGATGTCAGAGCTGACCATCACAGGATAATATAGGAATTTGATAAAAGAAAAGAAGAGAATGAGCACTTCAGTCAACGTGGCTCGAAAAATGAACAGTCTGAACAAAAGCAAGATGATGTGAAGATACATAATGTGTTTAGGAAGCCAAGAGTACCTTAACGTGGCTGAGCAAGATAAAGAGAGGGCAACGGCAATAGAAGAAGCTGGAAAAGTTAACATAGAGCCACAAAGAAAAAGCCCTTAGGTTGCATGACAAGAAGCTGGACTTCACCCTGAAAGCAACAGAGAGATATTGATGATTTTTTAATAAATGGAGGGTGACAAGAGCAGATCAATACTTGAGAAAGATAAATTTGGTGATGATGTGAAGGTTCGATTATTGGGGAATGGAGACAGAGTGATCAGGTTCAAAATGATTATAAAAGGGAGTCTTTGAGATCATTAGATCTACTGATTATAAACCCTAATCCCACCTCCATCTGGGTAACTGTTTTATGTACTTTAAAGAAAAAGAAAAACCATGAATAAATTTTAAAACACTATAATTCAGACTTTCTACTAATTCATTTAGTTTTCCCAATTATTCCAAAGAAGAGAGGTTTATTATGTATAGCTTTGTTGTAAACAGAATCTCCAGTTTTAAATCTTTCTTTTGTTTTCTAATAAAACTTTATTTATGGATATCCTTTAGATCCGTATGGACATGTAAACATTTATATCTTGAGGTATAATGAAATACAATTTTATTTTTTTCTTTCTGGTTTTATTGGGATATAACTGACATATAATACTGTATAAGTTTAAGGCATACAACGTAAAGATTTGACTTGCATATATTGTGAAATGACCACAGTAAGTTTAGTGAAAATCCATCACCTCATATAGATCAAAAACACAAAAAGAAAAAAATGCTTTTTTTCCTGTTATGGGAACTCTTAGGATATACTCTAACTTTCAAATACATCATACAGTAGTACTAACTACAGTCATCATGCTGTACGTTATATCCCTAGAACTTTTTAATCTCATAACTAGTTATCTTATAACTAGTACTTGTACTTATTTATCTTAAACCTTTTGACCATCTTTATCCAATTCCCTCTTTCCCCACCCCCTGCCTCTGGTAATCACAATCTGATCTCTTTTTCTGTAAGGTTGGTTTTTGCTGTTTGTTTATTTGTTTGTTTTTAGATTCCACATATAAATGGCAACATGTAGTTGTCTAACTTCCCTTAGCTTAATGCCCTCAGATCCATCCACGTTGTTGCAAATGGCAGGATTTCCTTATTTTTTATGGCCAAATGATATTTTATTCATTTACTTTAACTTCTTTATTCATTCATCCATCAATGAACACTTCAGTAGTTTTAACATCTTGGCTATTGTAAATCATGCTGCAAGAAATTTTTTATCAATGTCACTAAAATTACTTTTATACAATTATCTCATGGCATGTAGCAAGGAAAAAAACCTGTTAAACATCTAATCTGACCCAATAAAATAACTGCCATAGAGTTTTCTTTTTTATCCTTACCATTACAAGTTCTTCCTGTAATTCACTGCAACTTTTTTCATTATACTGTAGTCTCTTTGAAAGGTCTATAATTACTTTCTTCTGTTCGTCGATTTCTTCATTTAGTTTCTTGTTTTTGGAGAAATACTCTCTTTCTAATCTGAAAAGTTAAAGTATCAGAGCAGGTTTTTCAAATATGCTTTTATAAGGTCCTATTACACAACTTTAACACAAGTGGCAGATGTATTATATATCATGGTTTCATGCCCAAAGGTTTAAAGGCCACTTCTCATTTTTTTCAAATAAAAAGAACGGCACATTCTTAAACGAAAGACTAAAGCAATAATACTCCGACTTTTTGATAGCAGATATTTGTACTATACCCAAGGTTAAAAGCAAAATGGATTTGGTTAGTGTTGATTCACCACTATTTATGATGAACAAACCCCACCCACCACAATTCAATTAGCTCAAAAGCAGTCCTATCAAATGATTTTCAGATTAAAGTATAACATTAGAAATGACACAAATGTTTTACTCCTGAGTGTCCATGCAAGTGGAACTGGTGTGGTGACATGGAAAATCCAAAAGCAAGAATCATCAGAAATCATTCACATTCACTGTGAAAACATAAATTTCTTTTCAAAGGATTTGCATGCCTATTTAAATTTTATTCAGGCTAGCATTAAACTGTATTTACATTCTTGAATGGACATAAAAGGACAAGCAGTTCAGAAGTATTTTAGTTTAAAATTTGCTGCAGATAATCCACCAAATGGATAATTTTAATTCAAATTAAAGTGTTGCCACTATTTTTAATCTGACATCTTCCTGATAAATGTAGTAGTTCTGTTTCCTATAACTTTTAAGCTGTAATATGGAGATAGGGTGACTCAATATAACCAAATCCACACCACACTCAGGCTATAATCAAATGAAGAGCTAATTTTTGAATGACACATGATCTTACTCTTACTTTTTCTCTGTGGTGAAACAGAGATACTGTAATTCTAGTACCAACCCTTTGGTGTATTCTTCCTTGAATCAAGGATATTCCACAGTAGAGTGGGTAAACGTAAACATGTATAGAAGGATTAGATAAGACATTTTATCAACTTCCCAGAAAGTAGAACTAAACAACAAAAAACGGATCAAAGTAGAGAAAAGGTAAGAAAATCAATACAGGAATCCCAACGTATAGATAACAAAAGTTCCAGAAACAGAACATAAAGAAAATGGAAAGGGAGAAATCAGCAAAGTAATAATACAAGAGAATTTCCCAGAGATGAATTATTTGAATCTCTAAAACTGAAAGAACTCAGTGAGTGCCCAGCATGAATGAAAAACAATCCATGCCAGGCCCACCATCATGAAATTTCAGAAGACTGGGAACAAAGAGAAGATTCCACATTGTGTCCAGAGAGTACAGAAATACATATTATTAGTATTATTTTATCATGTATTAGAATGTAACATCAATAAACCATTTCTAGATATTTGCCTATGTCTCCAGACTTGGTGGCCACTCTACTCAAGTTTCCAGAGGAAAACATGGGCCATGTACAAAGATCAAGAATCAAACAACTTCAGTCTTCTTGATACTAGAACTGAATAAATAGCCAGCTGAACTATGAAAAAGGGTAAGGATCAAAAAAAGACATTTTTGGAATGAAAGTTTTAAAATTTTTCCTCTGATGTATAATTTCTCAAGAAGCTACTTTACAAGGGAGTAAATCAAACAAGGAAGATGGGCACAAGATCAGTAAACAAGAGATCCAATATAAAAGAGAAGTAAAGGACTGCCAAGGATGACAGTGAAGAGAAGTCCTAGGAGGACTGTGACAGGGAGCCTATAAAACAATTCGTCCAGAAAGGAGGAGGTGGAGAGAAGAGTCCAAGAGTGATACATCTTAGAAGAAACTTTAAACAATAGACTTTCTGAGGTATAGAAACATAATGAGAGATTTTCAATTCTGTTAGAGAGTTTAAGAATAACTTAGCAATTGGTGCACACAAACTAATCCAATGTAAAATGAGACAATTATTAATTACTCATTTGTCTGATGATCAGCAAATCTTTACCTCACAGCTCTTGTGTACCAAGCACTAGTCTAGACTTTGGGAGACAACAAAACAAAGTTCCTCTCCACATAAAAAGACAGACAATAAACAACAAAGAATGTAATAAAGCATTGCATAAAGCAAAAATAAATATGGGGGCCAAAAAAACTGTAGAAAAAGTACCCCCAAATACAACTCTACTAAAAGAATGGGAGGAGGGAAGAAGTAAGTATGTGCTGTGTGGTAGAAGTGTACAATGGAGATAAATAAGTTGAGGCCAATAGATAACATGTAGAGGTGAAAGTTGAAAAAGTGGCACAATATGCATGGTATTTAGAAATACAGAGTTAAATATCAGAAGAAACAGCTATAAGAATTAAAACTGTTGCCGCAAAGGAGCAGAAACTGGTCATAGAAAGCAATGGGGTTTCCTCTTTCAAAGAGGAAATCAAAAAATATCTAGAAACAAATGACAACGAAAACACAACAACCCAAAACCTATGGGATGCAGCAAAAGCAGTTCTAAGGGGGAAGTTTATAGCAATACAGTCCTACCTTAAGAAACAAGAAAATGATCGAATAAACAACCTAACCTTACACCTAAAACAACTAGAGAAAGAAGAACAAAGAAACCCTAAAGTGAGCAGAAGGAAAGAAATCATAAAGATCAGAGCAGAAATAAATGAAAAAGAAAGGAAAGAAACCATAAGAAAAATAAATAAAACTAAAAGCTGGTTCTTTGAGAAGATTAACAAAATTGATAAACCATTAGCCAGACTCATCAAGAAAAAAAGGGAGAAGATGCAAATCAACAGAATTAGAAATGAAAAAGGAGAAGTAACAACGGACACCTCAGAAATACAAAACATCATGAGAGACTACTACAAGCAACTATATGCCATTCAATTGGATAATCTGGAAGAAATGGATACATTCTTAGAAAAATACAATCTTCCAAGACTGAACCAGGAAGAAATAGAAACCATGAACAGACCAATCACAAGTACGGAAATTGAGGCAGTGATTAAAAATTTCCCAACACACAAAAGCCCAGGACCAGATGGGTTCACAGGCGAATTCTATCAAACATTTCGAGAAGAGTTAACACCTATCCTTCTCAAACTCTTCCAAAATATTGCAGAAGGCGGAGCACTCCCAAACTCATTCTACGAGGCTACCATCACCCTGATACCAAAACCAGGCAAAGATGTCACAAGAAAAGAAAACTATAGACCAATATCACTGATGAATATAGATGCAAAAATCCTCAACAAAATACTAGCTAACAGACTGCAACAGCGCATTAAAAAAATCATACACCATGATCAAGTGGGGTTTATCCCTGGGATGCAAGGATTCTTCAATATACGCAAATCAATCAATGTGATACATCATATCAACAAATTGAAGGATAAAAACCATATGATCATTTCAATAGATGCAGAAAAAGCTTTTGACAAAGTTCAACATCCATTTATGATAAAAGCTCTCCAGAAAATGGGCATAGAAGGAAATTACCTCAACATAATAAAAGCCATATATGCAAAACCAAAAGCCAACATTGTTCTCAATGGAGAAAAACTGGAAGAATTCCCCCTAAAAACAGGAACAAGACAAGGGTGTCCACCCTCACCACTATTATTCAACATAGTTTTGGAAGTTTTAGCCACAGCAATCAGAGAAGAAAAAGAAATAAAAGGAATCCAAATTGCAAAAGAAGAAGTAAAATTGTCACTCTTTGCAGATGACATGATATTATACATAGAAAACCCTAAAGACTCTACCAGAAAACTGCTAGCACTAATTGATGAGTTTAGTAAAGTAGCAGGATACAAAATTAATGCACAGAAATCTCTTGCATTCCTATACACTAACAACGGAAGAGCAGAAAGAGAAATTAAGGAAACTCTCCCATTCACCATTGCAACCAAAAGAATAAAATACCTAGGAATAAACCTGCCTAAGGAGGCAAAAGATCTGTATGCAGAAAACTTTAAGACATTGATGAAAGAAATCAAAGACGACACAAACAGATGGAGGGACATACCATGTTCCTGGATTGGAAGAATCAACATCGTGAAAATGTCTGTACTACCCAAAGCAATTTACAGATTCAATGCAATCCCGATCAAATTACCAATGGCATTTTTCACAGAACTAGAGCAAGAAATCTTACGATTTGTATGGAAACGCAAAAGACCCCGAATAGCCAAAGCAATCTTGAGAAGGAAAAATGGAGTTGGTGGAATCAGGCTTCCTGACTTCAAACTATACTACAAGGCCATAGTGATCAAGACAGTATGGTACTGGCACAAAAATAGAAAGGAAGATCAATGGAATAGAATAGAGAACTCAGAAGTAAGCCCAAACACATATGGGCACCTTATCTTTGACAAAGGAGGCAAGAATATACAATGGAAAAAAGACAGCCTCTTCCATAAGTGGTGCTGGGAGAACTGGGCAGCAACATGCAAAAGAATGAAATTAGAACACTTCCTAACACCATACACAAAAGTAAACTCCAAATGGATTAAAGACCTACATGTAAGGCCAGACACTATCAAACTCCTAGAGGAAAACATAGGCAGAACACTATATGACATCCATCAAAGCAAGATCCTTTTGGACCCACCTCCTAGAATCATGGAAATAAAATCAAGAATAAATGAATGGGACCTCATGAAACTTAAAAGCTTTTGCACAGCAAAAGAAACCATAAACAAGACTAAAAGGCAACCCTCAGAGTGGGAAAAAATAATTGCCTATGAAACAACGGACAAAGGATTAACCTCCAAAATATACAAGCAGCTCATGAAGCTTAATACCAAAAAAGCAAATAACCCAATCCACAAATGGGCAGAAGACCTAAACAGACATTTCTCCAAAGAAGACATACAGATGGCCAACAAACACATGAAAAGATGCTCCACATCACTCATCATCAGAGAAATGCAAGTCAAAGCCACAATGAGGTATCACCTCACACCAGTCAGAATGGCCATCATCACAAAGTCTGGAAACAACAAATGTTGGAGAGGGTGTGGAGAAAAAGGAACTCTCCTGCACTGTTGGTGGGACTGTAAATTGGTCCAGCCACTATGGAAAACAATTTGGAGGTTCCTTAAAAAACTACAAATAGAACTACCATATGATCCAGTAATCCCACTACTGGGCATATACCCAAAGAAAACCATAATCCCAAAAGAAACTTGCACCATAATGTTTATTGCAGCACTATTTACAATAGCCAGGACATGGAAGCAACCTAAATGCCCATCAACAAATGAATGGATACAGAAGATGTGGCATATATATACAATGGAATATTACTCAGCTATAAAAAGGGATGAGATGGAGCTATATGTAATGAGGTGGATAGAACTACAGTCTGTCATACAGAGTGAAGTAAGTCAGAAAGAGAAGGACAAATATTGTATGCTAACTCACATATACGGAATCTAAAAATGGTACTGTTGGACTCAGTGACCAGAACAAGGATGCAGATACAGAGAATGGACTGGAGAACTCGAGGTATGGGAGGGGGCGGGGGGTGAAGGGGAAACTGAGACGAAGCGAGAGAGTAGCACAGACATATATATACTACCAACTGTAAAATAGTCAGTGGGAAGTTGTTGTATAACAAAGGGAGTCCAACTTGACGATGGAAGTTGCCTTTGAGGACTGGGGCGGGGAGGGTGGGGGGGGCTTGGGGGGGGGAGTCAAGGAAGGGAGGGAAGATGGGGATATGTGTATAAAAACGGATGATTGAACCTGGTGTACCCCCCCAAAAAATAAATTAATTAATTAATTAAAAAAAAAAAAGATGATTGAACTTGGTGTACTCCCAAAAAAATAATAAATAAATTAAAAAAAAAAAAAAGAAAGCAATGGGGTACCAAAACGTGGTTTTTCATGAGCTTAGCAGTACTATTTTACTCTTTAGGTTATGTACAAGTGCTAATTTTATTAAAATCATATTTTAATTTAAAAAATTATTACTCAGCAAATATAAAATTAAACGCACCTGTTATTTGGTACTATTTTATAAATAAAGTCCAAATCGAGTCCACTGAAATGGGGAACATCCCTTGCCATCAGTAATCTCAGGCACAACCCAAAGAAGTTGACTCCTATGTTTCTGCCAACAGCCCCACCCAAGGGCAATGAGTAGGGCAGGAGTATAATGAAGGTTCAAGGGAGCCCCAGTCTCTGAATCCAATAGAGAAGAGTCAGGACTTGACAGAAGGAGGATTATAGGCAAGAAAGGAAAGGGAGAAGAAGGAAACTTGTAGTTAAGATGCTTTCTTTCCTACTGGATTCCCATTTTGTTGTTGTTTAAGAGTTCAGCTAAGAGTCTGACAGCAGTACAGCTGTTTTAACAAATAGCCATCTTCAGGCTTTCACCAAGAATATAAACAATAATAGTGCCACAAGTTATAATACTGGGTTGGCCAAAAAGTTCATTTGTTTTTTTTTCCCCTAAGATGGCTCTAGTAGCACTTAGTTGTCTTTAACTTCTTTGGAAACAATTTTGTTAGATTGTATTGTGACAGCTGTCATACCAGAATGCATTTAAAAAAATTATCAAAATTGATGAGTTTTTGTGTAGCCATTTTACTACTGAAGATGGAAGAAAATAGCAACATTTTTGGCATATTATGCTTTATTATTTCAAGAAAGGTAAAAACATACCTGAAACCCAAAAAAAGATTTGTGCTGAGTGTGGAGAAGGTGCTATGACTGATTGAATGTGTCAAAAGTGGTTTGTGAAGTTTTATGCTGCAGATTTCTCGTTGGACAATGCTCCATGGTCAGGCAGACCAGTTGAAGTTGATAGCAATCAAATCGAGACATTAACTGAGAACAGTCAACATTATACCATGCAGGAAATAGTTGATGTACTCAAAATATCCACATCAAGCACTGAAAATCATTTGCACCAGTTTGGTTATAAGAATCGCTTTGATGTTTGGGTACCATATAAATTAAGCAAAAAAAAACCTTCTTGACCATATTTCTGCATGTGATTCTCTACTGAAACATAATGAAAATATCCCGTTTTTAAAACAAATTATGACGGGTGATGAAAAATGAATACTGTTCAATAATGTGGAATGGAACAGATCTTGGGGCAAGCAAAATGAACCACCACCAACCATACCAAAGGCCAGTCTTCATCCAAAGAAGGTGATGTTGTATATATATGGTGGGGTTGGAAGGGAGTCCTCTACTATGAGCTCCTCCAGAAAACCAAACGATAAATTCCAACAAGCACTGCGCCCAATTAGACCAACTGAAAGCAGCACTTGATGAAAAGCATCCAGAATTAGTCAACAGAAAACATATAACCTTCCATCAGGATAACACAAGACCACATGTTTCTTTGATGAGCAGGCAAAAATTGTTACAGCTTTACTGGGAAATTCTGATTTATCCACCATATTCACCAGACACTGCACCTTCAAATTTCCATTTATTTTGGTCTTTACAAAATTTTCTTAATGGAAAAAATTTCAATTCCCTGGAAGACTGTAAAAGACACCTTGAACAGTTCTTTGCTCAAAAAGATAAAAAGTTTTGGGAAGACAAAATTATGAAGTTGCCTGAAAAATGGCAGAACAAAATGGTGAATACGTTGTTCAATAAAGTTCCTGGTGAAAATGAAAAATGTGTCTTTTATTTTTACTTTAAAACCAAAGGAACCTTTTGGCCAGCCCAGTACTTTTGTACTTCTTTTCATATTTTCAGTTGATGTATTTAGAAAACTGAAGTTCCTAAATACTGAATGTAATAAAATAAATAAATTTAGATTCAATCTGTTCAGTATCAATTCTTTGACTACTGTTATTTTAAACTAAATTTAAATTTAAACTAGATTTAAGGATCACCAGGATCTTCTCCCTACCATTGCCCAACAATCAGTTACCACAGCTAATGAAGACCTGACATTTTGAAGGGAATTCCCTGGCAGTCCAGTGGTTAGAACTCCACGCTTTCACTGCTGAGGGCACGGGTTTGATCCCTGGTGGGGGAATTAAGATCCCGCAAGCCATGCAGTATGGCCAAAAAATTTTTTTAAATTTTTTTTTAAGAATAAGACAAAAATTATTGAAAAGTTTTAGTTTTATACTGTAAGTTTTCAATGGAAAAAAATTTATACCTAAGAAAATTTAATTAGAGAAATACAGAGTATATACATTCTATTTAAAATTATACATTACATATATTTGCTAAAATAGCCTGTTATTCTAATTCTTAGCTGAGCTCTTTAAAAGATATGTTTATCAAGTGGTCCCCGGTTCAAATCCGGGTGCCCCCTCCAAAAAAAAACAAAAAAAACAAAAAAAAGAAGAAAGAAAAAAAAGAAAAAAAAAGATATGTTTAATTTATAATAATTTTATTTATATTATTATATGACATTTAATATATAATAATATATTAAATATATACATATATTCCATCTAGTATATATGTATACACACATATTCCATTTAAAATAGTTTCATGCAGGAATATTCATTGTTATAAAACTGTTGGCCAAAATTAAAACTCTAAAATACACACACAGCTTTTTCCTCCTGCTTTTTAATGAGATCCTGCCTAGATCTACCTGGGAGGAAACAGAAGCTTAAAAACCTTAACCACCTGCAAGGTTCAGGCAGCATTTCCTCTATAATCTCATTATCACCAGTCACTAAATCAGATCTATCCAACAGGTAAAACAATGTCCTACTCCACATCTAACTGCTCTCAAAGTTGTAAATTAAAGGTATTATTTACCTTAAAGACCTAAAATACGAATTTTCCTTTTGAAATACATTATCCAAAACTTAGAACTACTTTGAAAAAATAATACTTGAGAGTTTATGGCTCTAAAAGATTTTAAAGAAGATTCTGAAAAAGAATCAGAAGTACAGGTAGAAAATGAAATAACTTATCCAATCATTTCTCATGTTGTATCAATCCTTCCTGTACCACATATAAATGGAAAGGAAATGACTGTCATATTACAATGAAAAGGAAGATGGAATGGGCGAAGAGAAGTCACAGAAACTGTACATGAGTTGTGGACTTTAATTTATTACTTTTAATTTTTACTGTTCCTTCTTTATTAGTAGTAACTTTTATTTTTTTTGTTTTTGTTTTTTTGTGGCACATGGGCTTAGTTGCTCTGTGGCATGTGGGATCTTCCCGGAGCAGGGATCAAACCTATGTCCCCTGCATTGGCAGGCGTATTCTCAACCACTGCACCACCTAGGAAGCCCAGTAACTTTTATTATTATAGCACAGTTATATAGGGATGAAGAACAGATAAGGGACACTATGTTAAAGCACTTCGATTGTTAGCTGGTGCTTAATTGGAATACATAATTAATATTTAGAACTGTTAGTTTGTGCTTACTGGAACACAAAACTTGAGTAAAATTTTTCAAGCACCAAAACACAAATAATAGCAAAACAAACTTAAGGAAAAAATTTGCTCCAGAGTCCAATTTTAACAATACATAGATTAAAATCTCAGAGCTTAAATGTTAGCAGTTATCTTAAAATT
The DNA here is from genome assembly GCF_030028045.1 of Hippopotamus amphibius kiboko. NCBI lineage: Eukaryota > Metazoa > Chordata > Mammalia > Artiodactyla > Hippopotamidae > Hippopotamus > Hippopotamus amphibius. The sequence continues at coordinate 87,739,665 of NC_080187.1, forward strand.
CCTCTAATCCAACCTTCGCAGAACTCTCTTCTTCAGTATCCATGAACAAGAATCATCTACCCCCTGTTTCAAACTTTCCAAGGCAGAGAGCTCACTACTTCCCCAAAGAAGCCTATTATTTCATTGTTGGAAAGCTTTAATTGTTGGGAGTACAGTCTGACTTCTTACAGTTTTACTAGTAGGTCATAATTATTACCTCAAAGCAACAGTAAAGAAGCCTGTACTATATGCTACATAAAGGCCCTTCAAACATATTTATATACAAATGTGCAGTCTCAAGATATGATTCAAAGGAAATAAAGGAGCACAAGTTCTTAGAATAACGTTCACAGAATGTCATTTAAGTCATTCTAGAGGAAGCAAGAAAATTCAGTTAAGAATTACTCATTTAATGTATTATAAGCATTACTAATAAAGGTAATCACAGTTAAAGAATTTTAAATTTTTTCAAACTTCAGTCTTTCAAGCGCCATCTTTATAATTTCTGCCATACAACTATACACAATACTTTTCTTTAAATTAACTCATATCATAAGTTAAATGAAGTATTTTAAAAGGAAACTATATTACAATTGTAAATGTGAAACCATTATCTGTCATAAATAGAAATGAATATTAAAAATAAATACATAACTAATGTATCAACCTATTATCATCTCACATATCAATGGTGGTAAACATTTCATCCTGTGAGAAGGAATGGCTTAAAACATCTAATATTGACTTATTTTTGGAAACATATTGAATAGCTATAAGCTTCTTAAAACATTTCACAGAACTTTTCAGATAAAAGACTTTTGAAATGAAAAAGGTTAAAATCAATAGGAGTCAGAAAGATCCTGACTCTACCACTTAGCTGTGTGCCCTTACCCTCATTAGGCCTCAGTTTTCACATCTGTAGAACAGGGATTAAAAAAAAGTAGCTACCTCATAGGGTGTTATATAAATGAAATAAACCTCGCACTGCTAGGTGTGCAGCGAGCCACATACATGTTAGCCCCAGCAGCAATATTAGTCCTACTATTATTTCTACAGTTTACAAAAATCTCAAACATTACCCATCTCCCACATAGCCCATTTTAGGTGGACTGAAAGTCAAGGCATTAAAGATACTGCATTATATCAGTAAACATAACATAAAATACATTAATATATTTGCTTTTCAGTATAAGAAAGTATTTCTGCATTTCTGAGATTCCTTGGAATTGCCGTAATACTTCAAAATCCAACAGAGTATTTCCATATTTACCGAGTACGACACATTTATACTCATGTAGATTTCATAAACTCTTAATTTAGAGAGTTAGTATAACACTTACACATTTAGTTTTGCAAAGCTCTCTTGTGCGTTATGCTTTTCTCGCTCATATGCACTTTCAACTTCTTTGAATTCATTCTTGATCATTTCCAAATCAGCAACAGCTTCTGCTTGGCTGGCCTTTTCTACCTGCAAAGCTCCTTCAAGGTCTCGAATCCGTAACTACCAGATGACAGAAAAGTAATTGAAGCAAGCAAGGAAACAATAGCACCAATCTCAAATTGAGTAGAACTTTATCAAACAGCAGATAATCATTCATCCAAACAAGTCTTTCTTTCTGTTTTCGGTTTAAAAAAGGAAAATAAACAAAAGGCAGTTTATTCCCTTTCTCAACATGTGTAATGGAAGGGAGGAAGAGTGGAAGAATAAGGACTCAACTGTGCTATGAAAAACGACAGGAGGATACAGTATAACCCATCCCATCAAAGTGTCTAATTTTGATCTACTAACCCATTTGGACATTTCTTTTATAAACATAATAAATTAAGTGGTTTTTGAAAACTAAAAGGAAGTATCCTTCCCCTTTTTTGAGAAATATTATTATGTGAACATCTTTCTAAGCCTACCAAAGTTAACAGATCTTTCATTCCTAAAGATTTCTTAATGTAGGAAAGCAAAAATTTTATTATCAAATAATACTATTTGACTAAAATATAGGATTTGCTTCAAAATAATCTGGGAGTGGTAGTAGAAGAGGGTTAATATTATAGTTAAAAAACAACTGTCCTGTAAATTTTGAAGTTGAGTGATAGGTACGCATGGAGTTCATTTTACTATTCTCCCTACTTTTGCATGTACTTGAAGTTTTACACAATAAGACATTTTAAAAACTAGATTCCTTGTATATGCCAACAGTAGAATAAACAAAGTGCATACCCGTAAAAGAATAATTTGTAGCTATAAAAAGGCTACAAAGTAACTTTTGAAAAGTAAGTTCTCTGCATGGTTCTCTATGTAGTGTTATTACATATTGGGAGGAACAAAGTCCAGATCATTGTATGCATTATGCTATATTTTGGGTAAACAGTGGAAAAAACAAGGATAGACAGCCGGCAAGAGAGAGAACAATGGGAGGGACAAGAGTGAAAGCAAGAGTTCTCCATCGTTAAATTTTGTTTGAAACGTGGGTATTTTATCTTTTCAGAAAATTAAGAATGAAAAATACCTTGTTAAAGCTCAAAAAAGGAGGGCAGTAGGAAAAAAAAATGCTTCACACTAGACAGAAAATGGGGCTTTAGAACCATAAGACTCAGGTTTGAGTGGCAGCTCTACAAATCAACTTATGTGACCTTGGGCATATTAAACTCCAAAAGCCTGAGGTTCCTCATCTATAAACAGTAAATAACAACAACAACAACAATAATAATAATATACAGACTCTCCAGGGTGGCTACAAAAATCTAATGAGACAATATTTATTTAATATTAATATGTATTTAACATTAAATATAAATATATAATAATTATTTAATAAGTGTTTAGATAAATATTTATTTGGCACTTAATATGTGCCAGGCAATGAGCTAGTGCTCACAATATATACAATCATCATGAAAATACACAGTCACAGCTCTTGTTAGGAGAGGACAGACCATAACAGAATGTGGCAAGTGCTTCCTGTCACAGAAGCAGGCCCAAAGCACCATGAAATCAGGGAACTGCTGTGAACTCTGCATGACACAAGCCTCCCAGGGATGGTGAAAGACAACCTGAGTTTGAAAAAATGAACTCACCAAGAAATGAAACCTAGGAAATATGAAAATGTTTCATAAATTAACCTATACAAATAATAATCACCAGAATTATTATTTCTAATTATCCAAAAATATTTTGGACTAATTGAAACATTTATTCTCTTATACTAAAGCAAGGAAGTAGAATAGATATGTAGATACAACTTTGCACATTTTCAAATTTGGTCTTTTAAACTTTATTTTTCTTTGCTGTTATGTCTAAATTCACTGTTTACAAGTAAAATAATAAGTCTAGGAAACATTTTCTTCTATCTACATTGGCATGTTCTTTCAGAAAATATGCACACTCAATCACAAATGATAAACCAATCCAACTGAAAGAAAAGTAGGCAAACAATTCTGAGTCAATTCTTTTGAACCTACTTTCTCATTTTTATGACATAGCATCCAAGCAAATTTAATAACAGAATATTTCAAACATATTTTTAACTACAGTTTATGATAAGATGGTGGTTAATTACAACAATTTAGTAGTCTCATTTGCTTTTACACTAGTCTGAAACTGAGTTTTACTGGGTGTACCTCACTGAAAATACTTGTCAATACTTATATGATTCAAATACACATTTGCTTTTTTTCTAAGTTATAGCACTAAGTCAGGTATCAAATATTAGTTTTTAATTATATGAGTAAAAAATAAACATGTAACAATTTTCATTTTATACCTATTAACTATATATTCCCAGTGATACATTATAACTACAATGAAAAACTTAATTCTGAATTCTACTTCTTGCATGAATTTAAAACTTCAGCCTTACTGCTTATCAATGCCATTTTGGGTAATTCAATCATTTTTTCTTAAAAAAAAAAGAAAGCTTAACTTACACAAATTTGCTTTACATATAGATGCACTCAAATACATGGGTCTAAGAATTTTACAGGTAAAAAGCATTTCATTAAAGATAAAAGTAAAAAGAATTATCATAAAATTCTTACAAAGGTAGTCATATCCTACATTGACCTATTTAAATAATAAGACTGCAAATTTCATTAATTAAATTTTAATATAGAGGAAAAGTCTAAGTCTTTTATAAAAACCCAAATTCAATATGGAACTTGGACTTATGGAACTTTACGTAAAACTATTTACAACAAAGGCTGAGGGTCAGACTTGGTCCATGGCAGTAGTTTGCCAACCCCCAGTTAAAAATGCCTTTGCTAATCTTTGAAGTTCCTTCTCATCTCTAAGCCCTGGGTAAAAGGACACTTTCCTTAGAATGCCTTCATTCAATTCCCCTCTCAGATTTAATCCTCCTCTTTATTATGCTCCCATAGTACTTTAATATTTCATATTTCTACCTATACATCAACGTGTAGGTATATAGTATCTCTGGTAATGGAATGTTTAAGCCCCAAAATGAGCCTATTCACCTTTATACCTTCAACTTTTAATATAGTGACAGGTGATATGCACAGGATATGCACTCAAGCAATGAAGATGCATATTTTAAAATGTTTTCAAAAAGAAATTCATACCATGGTTGTTGATAAAAAGAACACTCTGATCAGCAAATTTTCCTGTAATGGGCCAGATGGCAAACACATTGGACTTTGCAGACCGTAAGGTCTCTGTCGTAACTACTCCACTTTGCCAATGTAGCACAAAAGCCACCACAGACAATAAAACTTCATAAGCACACTCAGTGGGTGAGATTCAGCCTGTGGGGTGTAGTGTGTCAGCTCCTCTCTAATAAAGACTATCCTCAACTATATCTTTACAGTAAATAGAATAAAGCATGTCTTAACAATATGCTAACCTGTTCCAAACGCACACCTTAGTTCTCCGAACATAATGCTGTTTTTCCTAGCCTAATAAAATCCATTTAAAAAATGTTGTTTACATTTTACCTGAATAATTTCAGAATTAAATTTTGATTCCAAATGTGCTGCTCTTTCTGCTTCAATATTTTCTTCTAATTTCCTCACTCTTAGAGTAGTTGTCTGAAAACATTAAAAATTTAAACTCATAAACATTGGTATTCAAATTGAATATAGATCATTATATTGTAATTAATACTTCAGATTACTATAGCCTCATTTTTTTTTTATTTGCAAGGCTATAAAAGTTAGGTTGTAAAAATCATGTTCAGGAAGAATGTGCCAGAGCTTGCTTTCTTTTTCTTTATTAAGGTACACTTTACACATAATAAATTACACATATTAAAAGTGTATAACTTGGTAAATTTTGTATATATACACCCACAAACATTGCCATAATCAAGGCAGAAAAATACTTTCGTTATCCCTAAAAGATTCCTTGTGTCCCTTGGTAATCCCTTCATCCAGCCCACACCACCCCACCCCCATCCCCAAGTAACCATGGTCTGTTTTTTGTCACTATAGAATCATTTCCTGTTTTCCAGAATTCAATATAAATTAAATCATACAGTGCATACTCTTTATTGTCTGGCTTCTTTCTCCCCACAAAATTATTTTGAGTTTCATACATGTGGTTGCATGTATCAATAGTTCACTTTTTATTGTTAAAGTGTTCCACTGTGTTGATACACCACAACCGGTTTATCAGTTCACCTACTGATGGACATTTAAATTGTTTCCAGTTTGGGCTATACAAACAAATCTGCTATGAACATTTGTGTATAAACCTCTTTATGGACATATACTTCAATTTCTCTAGGGTAAATAGTGAAGAGCAGAATGACCAGGTCAAATGGTAGGTGTGTGTTTAATGTTCTATGAAACTGCCAAACTGTTTTGCAAATTGTTTCCAATTTCATACATCTTCACCAACACATAGCACGGCCATCTTTCGGCTTATTTGGGGGCAGGGGTTAGACATTCAAATAGGAATGTAATGGTCTCTCATTTTAGTTTCAATTTTCATTTTCCTAATAATTAATGACATTGGGCATCTTTTCATATATTTATCTACCATCTGTAAATCTTCTCTGGTGAAGCCTCTACTTAAATTTTTTTCTAATGTTTTAATTTGGCTGTTTGTTTTCTATTATTGAATACTGAGAATTCATTATATAATCTGGATACAAGTCATTTGTGGATATGTGATTTGCCAATATTTACTCCCAAATATTGTCTACAGCTTGTCTTTTCATTTTCTTAATGTTAGTGTCTTTCACATAGCAAAAGTTTTCGTTATGACAAAGTCTAATTTATTAGTTTTTCAAGCAGGAGTCAGCCTCTGTTAGGGGCTGAGCAAGCAGGCCTTATGGGACCTCCACTGCACATGTCTCAGAAAAACAGTAGCAAAAAAACAGCCACACCTATAGTCCTGACTGTCACATACAGATAGCACAACAGTGATAGAGAAAGATATTAGTAATTTAATTTCCTTTCTTAGATAAAATTTGGGCAAGAAATGTTTTTATTTGTTATACTTAGACTTTATCATCCAGCCTTAGCTAAAGGTTTTTTTAAATGCTCAGCATGATTACTTTGATTTTTACTCTTTTCTCCTGCCATTTCTTTTTTACATACAGACAGAGATGGTAATATATTACAACCAGAAGGGACATAAATAAAAATAGGATAATTCAAAAACTAATCAAGCAGTCTGCGGATAAGAAACGACTACACTTTTCTTTGAAAAATCAGATTCCCATAATATGCTCTACAGTGCAGAGCATAAACACAAAAAGGTGAAAAAAGCCCAAGTGCCTATCAACTCATGAATGGATAAACAAAATGTGGTATATCCATACAATGGAATATGATTCAGCCATAAAAAGAATTAAGAACCAGCAAATGCCACAACATAGATTAACCTTGAAAATATATGTTAAGTGAAAGATACCAGACACAAAAGACCACATATTAAATGACTTCATTTATATGAAATGGCCAGAAAAGGCAAATCCATAGAGTTAGAAAGTATACTAGTGGTTTCCAGAAGCTGGAGAAAGGGGGAAGGGAGGAATGAGCACTGACTGCTAATGGGCATAAAGTTTCTTACTGGGGTGATGAGAATGTTCTGGAATAAGATAGTGGTAATGGTTTCATAACCCTGAATTGCATACTTTAAAAAGGTGTATTCAATAATATATGAATTATATCTCAAAAAAAAAAAAAAAAAGAATTCCTAAGTGTAAGAACCAATGACATTTCAAAGAAGTGATAGCCACCTATGTCAAGCTTCTGGATTTTTGTTTAAAAGTTCCTCTCAATGCTGACTTTGAATCCTTAGAACAAGGGATCCCCAATAGTTGTAGGTATAAACCATGGTACATACTAGAGCAGAAAAATTCTTACAGTTAGCCAGATTAAAATGAGTATTACCCTACGTAGGGCCAATACTAGTAAAAAAAATTTTTTTAATGTAATGCCACAAGATGATGTTACTGTCCTTGAAGAACTAAAGTCAACTTTCTTAATATTCAAAATACTGTGTTAGGTTCTAAAGTCAGAAGTCTAACCAGTGTCAAGGAAATAATGCACAGACTGAGAATAAAGGATCAAAACAGGCAAAAAGTTAATAAAGGGCAAATAGAAGAAACCAGTCTAATAATGTTAATACATTCTATCATATTCCAAAGGCATTTACATAATTTTATCAAAATAAGTGTTATATTTTATTGAAATACAGAATATTCAGTGATTCTATAAGTCAACAATTCTTCTTTCCATTTTTCACGTACGTGTTGTCGTATTAATTAATTTATCTGAATTCACTCCAAAAGTCAAGAAAACTTTTTTTTCTGCCTAAACCAAAATCAAATGGGTTGAAACAATAAACCAGAGATCACATCTTTATTTTCATACCTTTCTGTTTTAATTGAAACATCCAAAAGAAAACAAATGTATAAATTGTTTATTATTACTAAAACAATCAATCAGTAAGGACAGCAAGAAAATCTTCATATCTTTAAACAAATTTCTTGCAAGAGTGCGTTTTGTTGACAGGCATAATTAAATTAAAGCCCTCCTAATAAATATTTTTTTTAAATTTTCTAGGCTGGTGAATTAACTCTTACATCCAGCAGAGGGTGCTAGAGGAACATCAACTTGCTGTTCACAAATATTTTTCTCCAATATCACCTAAAAGAACTAGTACAACAATCATAATCTGTCTCATTAGTCTCCAATCTTAATATAATCAACAAAGCAAGAGCAGAAAGTATAAGAGAATTCAGAGTAAAGTACAAAATCCAACACAAATTCATATATACCACTGGCCAATTTAACTACATATAAGTTTGCCTGTACTGCAAGGATTACACTATAAACTGTCTGTTTCCTAATACTATGAACATCAGAGTTCTTTATGCAACACAAAATGATCACATATTTTATCATTTATTAGCTGGCTGTCACGTCCTTTCCGACTGCAATATACTGCCAAGGGATTTTTATTCCAGTAAATTCTGTGTTCATTGTACCCAATTTTTTTAATTGTATGATTTATAGCTCACTAAATCACAATAAACCCAATTAGATAATCTACTCCACTTCACAGAAGTGAGTGTTCATTCTTTGAAGAAGGTAACACAGAAAACATTATTTTATCATAACACAGGGCATGAGCCACCAACTCCAATTAAGAAGCAGAACTAACCAAACACATCCAGACCATATTTGTTCTCCATACCACATCTGCTCCATGGCTTCCAAGGCCCTGTTCCAAAGTTTCACAGAAGTTATGAAAACATGTGTCCAACGAATTTGTTGAGACACTGGGCAAAAACAGCTCCTACTACATTCTCACCTCCTCAAATAGAATATACCCAGCCCAGAGAATATACATGAACTTAAAGGGATTAGTCAAGCAGAAAAACCTGGATATATGCAATTTAGCCCACTAAAATGGATATCAAGGAAAATAAGAGAGGAAATATCACGCAAGTACCTACCAATCAGAAATTTCTCATTACTGTGTTATATTGTACTGTTTCCAAAACAGTTGTACAAAGTTTACTCCAGAATGTCAATAGCTGTGTAAATAGAAAGTGGTTGTTTACTTAACTATCGTTCCAGATTTTATCACCTGATATTTCCCATTAATGAACACTCTTACAAGTAACCAATATAGTAACAATCCATCTTCAAAAAGATGACTCCAAGGGAGAGATTAATTCTATAATGGTTATTTTAGTGGTACGTATATGTATTATATTTTAGTGGTTGTAAATAATATATGTGTATTAATAATTAACTACAATTAAATACAATCCTTATTCCCTCCCTGTGTGGGGGAAAACAAGAGTATTTACTATTCCTGAAGCCCTTACACTAAAGACCTCAAAGTATTTTTTATTACCAAAAAAGATATCTTAGAGAGTCAAAATCTCTAAGGAACAGAATTTACAAGCCACAAATTCTGATTAGCATGGTAATAAATTAATTTAGCAAGTTTAAAATCATTTTTACCTTTTCTAGCAATAAAAACTTCAGTATTTAAGAAAATTTTTAATGAACTTCCCGTTTTAAAATCCATTATGAACATAAATACAAAAATGTATAATACTTACAAGCACAATAGTATAACCCAGGTAATTTCACTATTTACCTTTTATAGTTCACAGTCAACACAAACAGGTGTTTAAAAACCATTCCTACAAACATGATGGCTTTAAAAAGATGATTCATATGAGGTTGCTTCATAACAATACAAAAGGTGAGATTCATTTCTCCTTTCTTTTTTCACTTGAGTGTAGTAAATGTGTAAATAAAAAAGCTACATTCTACCCTTCTTTATGTTACCGTAATATAGAATATGACTGACAGAAGCAATTCAAAATTTATTTACAAAGACTGCTCTCTCTCCACTGTAATCTTCATGAGATTCTTCAGTTCTCTCAGAATTAGGTTTGCATCTTCTCTTTTCTGTTTTCTTATTGAGTTAAACTTATTTCCCATGATAAAAAAAAAAAACAACAAACCCTCCCCTAGTTGTAAAGAGGTTTATAAAAGCCATGGATATTTCTTTTTCTGGTTCACTTTTCCCTTTGGTTCTCTGGTATCCAGCCCCACATTTAGAAAATTGGATTGAGAGTTTGTTTTTTTTTAATCTAAGAAACCATTGATCCATGTTAAGATGATTAAGCTGCACAGTGGTCTATAGCATACCAGATTTTTTTAAATTTGTATATATATAAACTTCTTTGGCTCAGGCACATAGAGAAATCACCTTTTCATGAAATGTAACTGTTGAAGATTCATTAAAATTTAAAACATTTATTAGGCTAAATGTCTATTAGTTGCTTTAGTCTGATATTACTGACATTAAATAATGTGTTCTATTAAATTAAATTTTTAATACTTTTCCTCTTTATTATTATTTTATTTTACATTAATCCCTTTTTAAAAATACCACTGATGATTTTAAGTACCTAGGATTACTAGTACTTAATGTCTCCACAGCTGAATGTAAAACTGCATAAACTGCTCTCTAGAAATTTAACTTCTCCTTCATTATGTCATCATCTGGTCAAATAGCCAATACACAATACTTTCACTTAATTATAAAGCAAAAAATCTGTAAGGTGTCTAAACATGAAGAACTGTAGATAAGTCACAGGACTATACTTGTCCATTTAGAAAATTCTTCTAAATAGAATAGAGACTCTCTGGATACCCTCAAAGCTTCAAATTCTCCAAAAGCAGAGACCTGGTATTATTAAATGTATTCACAGAGTAGCTAAGAAAAACCTCAGTATAAAACTAGTCTAAAACAATTTTATATTTACAACATTAATCAATTAAAAAAAAGAAATTGGGGCAAGCAAGTATTTTACAAGAAAAAAAATCAATACTGAGTTATCCAAAAACAAACACTAAAGTTTAGGCATTAAACTTTTCCTCATTTGAGTGAAAAGTGACTTATCAAGAATCTTATCAACAAAAAAGTCAACAAAAAATTCACTGTTAGCTAGCACTTCTTCATAGCTATTAATAAGGCAATTTAAATGTTTTTAGTGATGATCATAGAGATTTATAGCATCCTAAAGTGACTTCTAAATGATTTTTTTAAATTCTAAGTATAGTCAGAACTTTAACTCTATTCTAATCCTTTTCTAATAGGCCACCCACAAACCACATAATATTAAAAATGCTGTTATAAAATAGGATGATACATTCCTGAATTTTCTGGCCTGAAAAAAATGTTCAGCACAAATAATAAGCTAGAAATATTACTTGGAATATCATCTCATTTTTACTTTTTTTTTCCCTCAACTTATATAAAATTAGACCATGTGTGGTAAGAGTATGAGTAATTTATCTTTGCCAAGTTCATATTTGGCATTATTATTGAGAGTTCCTATATACTCCACACCTCATTTTCCCTATTATTAACATCTTACAATCATATAGTACAAATAATCCATTAAAAATATATAATGGATCTGAATAGATATTTCCCCAATGATATACAAATGACCAATAAGCACATGAAATGATATTCAACATCATTAGTCATCAGAGAAATGCAAAGCAAAGCCACGAGACACCATCATACACCCACTAAAGTGGCTATAATTAGAAAGACTGATAATAACAAGTGTTGATGAAGATCTGAAGACACTGGAACTCTCATACATTGCTGGCGGGAATGTAAAACGGTGCCTCCACTGTGTAAAACAGTCTGATAGTTCCTCCAAAAGTTAAACATAGAGTTATCGTGTCACTCAGCAATTCCACTCCTAGGTGGAACTGAATATGTCCACATAAAAACTTGTACACAAGTGTTCAGAGGCATTATTCATAACAGCCAAGAAGTGAAAACAGCATAAATGTCTATCAACTGATGAATGGATATACAAAATGTGGTCTATAATACAATGGGAGATTATTTAGTAATAAAGAGGAATGAAGTGCTGATACATGATACAACATGGATGAATCCTAAAAACATCATGCTAAGTGAAAAAAAATCACAAAAGACCACATATTGCATGATTCCATTAACATGAAATGTCCGGAACATGCAAATATATAGAAGCAGAAGTAGATTAATGTTTTTTTAGGAATGAGAGGGATGGGGGAAGAGGAGAGTGATAGCTAATGGGTGTGGGGTTTCTTACTGAGGTGATGGAAATGTGCTCAAATCAATTGTAGTGATAGTTGTACAACTCTGTGAATAAACTAAAAACCACTGAATTGTACACTATAAATGAGTGAATCTGTAGCATGCAAATTATATCTCAATAAATTTGGGTTTTTTTTTTAAACATGAAAAATGTAACCTCCAGGCATCCACCTCCATCCTAACTAGCCTTAAAACTACCCCTCCCTAACCACTACACAAACTCACAAACTGGAGGTTTAGTATCTGGAAAATGTCAAGGGGAAGAAAGAAATAGGTGAAGGAGATTAAGAGGTACAAACTTCCAGTTGCAAAATAAATGAGTCATGGGCATAAAATGTATAGTATAAGGAATATAGCCAATAACTATGTAATATCTTTGTGTGGTGACAAATAGTAACCAGACTTATGGTGATCATTTTTAAATGTCTAGAAATATCAAATCACTATGTTGGGTAACAGGAACTAACATAGTGTTGTAGGTCAATAATACTTCAAAAACAATCAAACTCATAGAAAAAGAGATCAGATTTATGCTTACCATAGGCAGGAGGTGAGGGGAGGGATAACTGGATGAAGGTGGTCAAAAGGTACAAATTTCCAGTTATAAGATAAATAAGTACTAGGGGTATAATGTACAACATGTTATATATAATTAACACTGCTGTATGTTATATATGAAAGTTGCTAAGAGAGTGATTCCTAAGTGTTCTCATCATAAGAAAAAAAATGTTTTTTTCTGTTTCTTCAACTTTTTATCTATATGAGATGACAGATGGTCACCAAACTTATTGTGATAATCACTTCATGACGTATGTAAATCAAATCATTATGCTCTACACCTTAAGCTTATACAGTGCTGTGTTGATTATATCTCAATAAAAGTGGAAGAAAAAAAGTCCAAAAAATTAAAGAAGAAGGAAAACTTTCAGAGAGGAAAAGAGTGAGGAAAGGGTCACCAACAAGGGAACACAATTGAGAATAGCATCAGGCCTCTCAACAGCAACAGAAGAGGCTGGGGACCAGTGAGGCAAGGCCTTCAAATTCTGAAAGAAAGGCTTCCATCCTAAAATTCTAATATGTTCAGCCAGATTATACCTACCTTAATACTTTATTGATAAAAAAAAATGTTTAGACATGCAAGATCAAATAAAACTTAGCTCCCATACACCCTTTCTTCAGAAACTACTAGTCTATGTACTCCATGGAAGTAAAGAAGGCAAGAGACCTAAGAAACTGAAGATCCAAACAGAGGATAATGCAAAAGTCCCCAGGTGACGGCTGTGCCATATGCCTAGAAAGCAATGAGGAGATGGAAGAGGAGAGAGTTCCAGAAGAATATAATTTTCTGAGAACAGACTCTATAAGGCAGCCAAAAGGAATTCCTTCAAGGTTTTAAAAATTTACACTCCCTGGGACTTCCCTGGTGGTTCAGTGGCTATGACTCCGTGTTCCCAATGCAGGGGGTCCGGGTTCGATCCCTGGTCAGAGAACTTGATCCCACATGCCGCAACTAAAGACATCCACATGCTGCAACTAAAAAGATCCTGCATGCCACAACTGAAGATCCTGTGTGGCGCAATTAAGACCCAGCGCAGCCAAATAAATAATAAAAAAAGAAAAGAAAAGAAAAAGATTTACGGTATCAAAATTTAAAAAAAAAATTTACACTCCCACCATCAAGGTACAAGACTGTTTAACACCACCCTCACCAATGTTGGGTACTATCATTTTCTTTAATCTTATTATTATGAGTATTATTGTCTTGTCTTACATTATGGTGAGGTGGAGCATTTTCCCTATGTTCGTTATCCATCTGAAATTATTCTTTCATATCTTCTTTGATTTCCTTGGCAGATTTTTTTCATAAAGATTTTCTCCTTTCTCTTAGCAAACAGTAAGGGATTTAGAGAGACAGAGATATATTTTACCCTTCACTGTAAATATTTTTCTCATTTGGTTGTCCTTTTATTTTAAGTGGGGACTTTACTAATATATAACTTTAATTTTTCCTAGTCAAAGTTATAAATCTATTCCTAAATATTTTGTTCCTCAGCCTTTATGATTAGTAGTAAGTCATACTGACTCAGAGAGCAGAAAAAAATTAATCTACATTTTCTTCTTAGTTTATCATTGTTTTTAATATTTCATCTTTTTAATCCAACTGGAATTTATTTTAGAATATAATGTAAGATAGGACTCTAAGTTTATTTTGTCCCAAATAGTTAACCAATTGTTTCAACACCATTTACTGAATAATTTTTCCTTTCCTTACTGATATTTTTTTATAAATTTATTTATTTATTTATTGGCTGCATTGGGTCTTTACTGCTGCGTGCTATGATGAGCGGGAGCTACTCTTCATGGTGGTGCGCAGGCTTATTGTGGTGGCTTCTCTTGTTGTGGAGCACGGGCTCTAGGCATGGGCTTCAATAGTTGTGGTACATGGCCTCAGTAGTTGTGGCTCACAGGCTCTAGAGCACAGGCTCAGTAGTTGTGGCGCGTGGGCTTAGTTGCTCAGTTGCTCCGCAGCATGTGGGGATCTTTGCAGAGCAGGGATCGAACCCGTGTCCCTTGCATTGGCAGGCGGATTCCTAACCACTGTGCCACCAGGTAAGTCCCTCCTTACTAATTTAAAATGATATATTGTTACACTAAATTTTTATATATACTCTACAAGTCTACTACTGACCTTTTAATTCTATGCCATTGAAAGTATAGTTATTGTACTTTTTGGCCACTCAACAATCTTTCCCCTTCTTTTGGTACCAGCACCCTAATTTTCTATATAAGAATTTCTTTTGGGAGCTTTAATTTTAGAAGAATTGAGACGGATTTATTTGGGGGCAAATTATCTCTTTCAATCAAATTTTCTCTTCCTGGGATTAGAATCCTGAAAAAAGTTACAAAAAGAATAAAAACTATGGGTACCAATTCACCTCAACTTCATCCATCATTTCTGCTACCAAGAGCTCTAGAGATACTCTGGGACTCATATGATTTCTAAGCCTGATTTCCCGACATTCCTTCTGATTCTGTGAATAAGATTCCCATATTCTTCCACTGAATTCCCTATTTAACTGAAGTTGCTTTCTATCGCATACAACCAAAAAAATACAATTGCTATATTACTGAAGCTTTATAATCTGTACTATAATAAGTCCCCACTCATTACTCTTATCTAAATGTTTTAGAGACCCTCATGTGGATAAACTTTAGAATCTGTCTTCCCAAAATAATCCCACTGAATTTTTGATTGGTACTGCCTTAACCCAAAACATAATCTAGGAAGGATTCATAGCTTTACACTGTTAAGTATTACCAAAATGTCTCACCATTTTCTTTTAAGACTTTCAGTTAAATTTCATAATTTTTAATGTATTTGTTGGTAACTGTACTCCTATTTTTGTCACTGTTGTGACAAAAACTTTTTTATTATCTTATTCTCTGATTATCACTGGTTTGTAACGATGTAAACATAACTGTTATATATTATTTTCTTCTCAACCTCCTTATTGAATGTTTTTACTAGCGTCAATAATTTCAAAGCTGATTCTCTTGACCATTTAGGGTTATTAGCATATCATCTAAAAATAATAAGAATCACACCTCTTTCTTTCCAAAAATTATAATTCTTATTGCTGTTCTTGCTTTTATATATTTCTTTGGCTAAAATTCTCAGCACAATGTTAAATGACAGAAGTGAGTTTAACAAGAGTACCTCCAGCATTTTATGATTAAATACTCTTTATTAATGTTTATTTACCTTATAAGAGTTATAAATTATGTTTAAGACAAAACTTCATCTATTGAAATATTAAATTCCCATAAAGCAAAAGAAAATTTTTTTTAAAAATTAACAAGTTAGATATCTCTCAAGATTAAAGTGGTTATTAGTATCATTTACTCACAAAAATCATATTTTTCTCATTTGTAAATTGATGTTCCTTTACCATCTAAAGTCTAACCTGAAAAGCATTCCACAAAACTATGCAGCTAGTATACAGGATTCAAACTACAAAATTGGAATTTAATAGTAGGTGTACAAAATCTTTTCCTGTGTTGCTTCCTCAACACTGTAATGCAAACAATTACCTTCAAACTTTCCAAATATTCCAGGACAATTAATTGTTACAAATGAATAGTTTTTTTTTAATTAGAGCAAAATATAATTTACTCAGATACAAAAGTTTTCAAGGAAGCTAATATTCAATATAAATAAATGTCAAAAAATTATATTTTATTGCAGAGTAAAACTTTCTCTGACCTTAAATTACTAACTGGACAACATATATATGCTATAGACGAATGAGAAAATATACCTCAAACTCTTTTCTAAGGCGTTCCTCTCGTTGAGTGCTAAATTCGAGTTCACTTGTTTGTCGCCGTAAAAGGTCAGAGCACTCCATGTGTTCAGCTTCTAATTTTTCTACTTTCTTGTGCATATTTTGTACAGCATTATCTTGCTCCTAGAAAATAGTTCATTTTTGTATCAATAAAGTTTATGAGCCAACAATGACTAAAATTTATTCTACAGAAGACAATGAACAACCAAACCTGCACTTCAACCATAATAATAGGTTAACTTATATAAGCAAGAGAGGCCTAGATACTTCCTAGCAATGTTTCAGAATATACATGTGTTTAACAAGCACTACTGGAGTTTTACAATTTTAAAAATTTGATTAATACATATTACAATTGAAAATTCATATAGCTTACTATAATGTTATGCTAGTTCAACTGACTGAGGGTATTTACATAATGCTATAGGTTAACTGCCACATAAAAGGATTTCCCTTCTCATTAAAATTTTATTAAAATATTTAGTAATACAAATGTATATTGCTCCTTTGTGTGATAAGGAATGATTAGCTTGAATGCCTAATAATGACCCTTGAGAGATTTTTATATGAGCTCACAGTACTCTAACTATGCTTAGAGCTTTTAAAGTTGCAGCCACTAGATGGCTGCCTTTCATTTTCTCTTCAGTTTTCAAGTTATTAAATCTCTGGTGTACTATTGAAAGAAAAATAATATCAGGTAGTTCTACTTAAATCTCTCAATGTTCTTTTCCAACTAAACTCAGAAATCAGAGTTGAATTTTATGGAAGTTCAAACATAAAGTTAACACACACACGAAGATGTTTTCCACAGTAACTGCTCTAGACTCATCATTCTCACTCAAGGTCTTTGACAAAGCCCTATTTCACACCTTTCCCTAGCAGCACAACCTTATTCGGGAACACACACACATATATTTATACATGCTTCCAAGGATTCCTAGCCACTCAAAAGGTATCATCAGAATCTGAGTGAGAATGTTGCAAGCACCAAATATAATTCTCTCTAAAAGATTCTAGTTTGGAGAGTACCCAGCAGTACAGTCCACAGTTAAAGGATGAAGCACAAAATATACTTTAGGGCCTCCCTGGTGCCACAGTGGTTAAGAATCTGCCTGCCAGTGCAGGGGACACGGGTTCAATCCATGCCCCAGGAAGATCCTACGTGCTGCGGAGCAACAAAGCCCGTGTGCCACAACTATTGAGTCCACGCTTGAGAGCCCGTGAGCCACAACTATTGAGCCCATGTGCCGCAACTACTGAAGCCCAGGCGCCTAGAGCCTGTGCTCCGCAACAACAGAAGCCACAGCAATGAGGAGCCCGCACACCACAACAAAGAGAAGCCCCCGCTTGCTGCAACTAGAGAAAGTCCACGTGCAGCAACAAAGACCCAACACAGCCAAGAAATAAATAAATTTATAAAAAAACAAAATATATATATATATACACACACACATTTTAATTCCTTTTCTCCACACCCCCTCATTTATAATTACTGTTCTATAGCTGAGTACACATGAACTCTTAACAATTATTTTCTTTAGGGACTTCTCTGATGGTGCAGTGGTTAAGACTCCACACTCCCAATGCAGGGGGCCAGGTTCGATCCCTGGTCAGGGAACTTGATCTCACATGCATGCCACAACTAAGGAGCCCACCTGCCACAACTAAGACCCAGTACAACCAAATAAATAAATAAAATATTTTTTAAAAAAAGAATTATTTTCTTCAGGTAATGGAAATTCCTTAATAGACAGTTCATCTACTTACACGTTTTCTATCTTTACACTATCATAGATAAGAACAAAGCTGGGTACCATAGCAAGAGTGTGGCAACATTGTCTACAACCAACAAGAGAGCACTAGCAGTTTTTATCATGATACCCTAGTTTCAGAAACAAGCGGTATGATGAATAGCCTTATTTAATCTGATTACATCATAAGAGTATCTTCATATTTGAAAGCACGTTTAAGACCATTAAGGACTACACAAGTATAAGATACCATTATTATTCTATATGATAAGACCTCCTCCTTCAAGCAATCAATAGTATTAATTCAAATCCATTGTTAAATTACATGCTTTCTTGATTTCCAAATACGTAATCTCTAACCTTCACTTAGACTCCTACGCATATGTTAAAATGAATAAACAGCAATTTACAAGGCTAGTCACAAAGCAACCCAAATAATCTGAAATAAAAACAAAGTCTATAACCAAAAATACTTATCTCCTAGTTAAGGGCAATTATTTCAAACAATATTAAAGCAAGTATAAGAAATTAAAGTATTCAGGAAGTCTCAGAAGATTTATCTATAAGGAAAGATGACTTGCAGAAGCTTTCCTGGCAGTCCAGTGGTTAAGACTCCGCACTCCCAATGCAGGGGGCCCAGGTTCAATTCATGGTCAGGGAACTAATATCCCACATGCCACAAGGCACAGCCAAAAAAAATAATTTTTTTTTAAAAGACACCAATTTCAAAAGAAAAGACAACTTCTGATTCCTATTCTATTGATAAAGCATATAGGGAGAAAACAACAACTATTCCAAATACTACAATGACATATGCCCATCATTCCATGTAAGTTGGAATTTAATCCTATAAAAAAGAACTGTAAAATGAACAGCCAATCATTTAGGGCTTTTACTTTATGATATTTGACTTATACTAAATATTACTTAACAAATAGCTTTCAAATAAAAGTCTTTCAAGCTGTAGATGAAATTATGACCTAAAAATCACGTTTTAATGCAGAAGTCAAGTAGTCACTAATATTACATGATAATTACTATACATTATTGGATATGGATATAAACACACCTACACAGTTTTTACTGAAAATAAAACTGTTTTCCTCAGTGTGGTGTAGTATTTAGGAATTCTATTCACATTTATATTACATAATTAACAGATTACATTAAAATTACCTTGGTTGCTTTACACTAACAGCTGAGACCCAAAGGAAACAGAATTATTATTATTAATTCTATTGATCTGATCCATTTTGTGGTCATTTCCAGCTTACTATTATTGTTATTATTATTATTATTATTATTATTATTATTATTATTATTATTACGATCTTAGCCCTAAGGGATCTTCACATTTTATAACATATTTTTTATTCCATTTTTTACTTCTATTTTTATTTTTAGCCTTTTTACATATTTCTATTTCTAGCTAGCTTTTTTGTAGTGCTGAGTTTATCTCCCCATCTTCTCTTCTTCTTTACCTTTTATACATTTCTATTTTTTTCTTTTTCTTTTTATACTTCCAGTCATACTACACTCTTCTGTTCCTCTGTGATCTATCCCTTTTTAGTTTATTTTATCTTACTATTCTTTTAATCAATATTATCGGTCTGCTCTGTTTCCTTGCTTTATTCTTCAGATGACACACTGCTTTGGTTTTTGTTATTAGGTTTTGTTTTTATCTTAGTTCTAACTATAATTGTTTGATTTCATTTTGGGGATCTTCAGTCTGGTTGTTCTCTTGCTCTTTGTTATATTTGATCCTCGTTTTCACAATTTCCCTGATTTTGTGTTTTTGGTGTGTTCTTTTTTTTTTTGGTTTTGAATTTTTGTTGGTTTTCGCTTTGACTGTCTGATTGTGTTCTGGGGTTCTTCTGTGAGATTGTTCTAGTGGTTTATGTTCTATTGGGTTCGGTTTTTGTGTTTCTTGTGCATGTACGTGTTTCCTTGATTAAGTATTTGTTTGACTTAACCTTTTGCCATTAGTCTGGGGCTTGGATAGCTTTTTTTAATCCCCTTTATTGCTGGGACAAGCGACCACTGGAGTCTGGATTCCTCAACCAAAAGTCAAGCTGGAGACTCTAGGGAGGGAGCACCAAGTCCAGGATGCTAGACCGCTAGAGAGTCGTCAGCCATAGGGAATATTAACCACAGAGAATTCTCACGCAGGCCTCTATCAGAGTCTAAGACCCGCCTTTGCCCGACTGCCTGCAACTGCCAGTGCCGGATACCTCACACCAAACTACAAACAAGACAGGAACACAAACCCACCCATCAGCACACAAACTACCTAAAGCCATATTAAGCTCACAGATACCCTAAAACACACCACCTGACACAACCCTGCTCATCAGAGGGAAAAGACTCAGATCCACATACCAGAAAGCAGGCACCAGACCCTCCCAAGAGAAAGCTTACTCAAGACACTGGACCAATCCCACCACAGCGGGCAGAGAGCAGAAAAAAGGGGAATTACTACTAAGCAGCATATGCAAAGGAGACAGCAAATACTATAATTAGACAAAATGAGAAAACAAAGAAACACCTTGCAGGCAAAGGAGCAAGATAAAAACCCACAAAACTAAATAAATGAAGAGGAAATAGGAAAATTGCCTGAAAAAGAATTCAGAGTAATGATAGTAAAGATGATCCAAAATCTCAAAAAAAAAAAAAAACAGAAAATACCAGAAATTTAATAAGGACGTAGAAGAACAAAAGAGCAAACAAACAATAATGAACAACAAATTATCTGAAATTAAAGAAATCAACTTGCTTTCACTGATGAAAGAAATAAAAGATGTTACAAACAGATGGAGGGACATACCATGTTCTTGGATGGGAAGAATCAACATTGGGAAAATGACTATCCCATCGAAAGCAATTTACAGATTCAACACAATCTCTATCAAATTACCAACGGCATTTTTCACAGAACGAGGACAAGAAATTTTACGATTTGTACTGAAATGCAAAAGACCCTGAATAGCCAAAGCAATCTTGAGAAGGAAAGACGGAAATGGTGGAATCAGGCTTCCTGACTTCAAACTATACTGCAAGGCTACAGTGATCAACACAGTATGGTAGTAATTGGAACATACATGTCAATAATCACTTTAAATGTAAATGGATTAAATGCTCCAACCAAAAGACACAGACTGGCTGAATGGATACAAAAACAAGACCCTTACATATGCTGCCTACAAGAAACCCACTTCAGACCAAGGGATACATATAGACTGAAAGTAAAGGGATGGAAAAAGATATTCCATGCAAATAGAAGTCAAAAGAAAGCTGGAGTAGCAATACTCATATCAGACAAATTAGACTTCAAAGTAAAGACTATTAAAAGAGACAAGGAAGAACACTACCTAATGATCAAGGGATCCATTCAAGAAGAACATATCACAATGGTAAATATCTATGCTCCCAACATAGGAGCACCTCAATACATAAGGCAAATGCTAACAGCTATAAAAGGGGACATCGACAGTAACACAATAATAGTGGGAGACTTGAACACCCCACTTACATCAATGGACAGATCATCCAAACAGAAAATCAATAAAGACACACAAGCTTTAAATGACACATCAGACCATCTCGACTTAATTGATATTTATAGGACATTCCATCCAAAAACTACAAAATACACTGTCTTCTCAAGTGCACACGGAACATTTTCCAGGATAGATCACATCCTGGATCACAAATCAAACCTCAGCAAATTCAAGAAAATTGAAATCATATCAAGCATCTTCTCGGACCACAACGCCATGAGACTAGATATCAATTACAGGAAAAAAACCTGCAAAAAATACAAACACATGGAGGCTAAACAATTCACTATTAAACAACCAAGAAATCACTAAAGAAATCAAAGAGGAAATGAAAAAATATGTAGAACAAATGACAACGAAAACACAACAACCCAAAACCTATGGGACGCAGCAAAAGCAGTTCTAAGAGGGAAGTTTATACCAACACAGTCCTACCTTAAGAAACAAGAAAATTATCGAATAAACAACCTAACCTTACATCTAAAACAACTAGAAAAAGAAGAACAAAGAACCCCAAAGTGAGCAGAAGGAAAGAAATCATAAAGATCAGAGCAGAAATAAATGAAAAAGAAAGGAAGGAAACCATAGCAAAAATAAATAAAACTAAAAGCTGTTTCTTTGAGAAGATTAACAAAATTGATAAACCATTAGCCAGACTCATCAGGAAAAAAAGGGAGAAGATGCAAATCAACAGAATTAGAAATGAAAAAGGAGAAGTAACAACGGACACCTCAGAAAGACAAAACATCATGAGAGACTACTACAAGCAACTATATGCCAATAAATTGGATAACCTGGAAGACATGGATAAATTCTTAGAAAAATACAATCTTCCAAGACTGAACCAGGAAGAAACAGAAACCATGAACAGACCAATCACAAGTACAGAAATTGAGGCAGTGATTAAAAATCTCCCAACAAACAAAAGCCCAGGACCAGATGGGTTCACGGGCGAATTCTATCAAACATTTCGAGAAGAGTTAACACCTATCCTTCTCAAACTCTTCCAAAATATTGCAGAAGGCAGAACACTCCCAAACTCATTCTACGAGGCTACCATCACCCTGATACCAAAACCAGGCAAAGATGTCACAAGAAAAGAAAACTACAGACCAATATCACTGATGAATATAGATGCAAAAATCCTCAACAAAATACTAGCTAACACAATCCAACAGCATATTAAAAGAATCATACACCATGATCAAGTGGGGTTTATCCCTGGGATGCAAGGATTCTTCAATATACGCAAATCAATCAACGTGATACATCATATCAACAAATTGAAGGATAAAAACCATATGATCATTTCAATAGATGCAGAAAAAGCTTTTGACAAAGTTCAACATCCATTTATGATAAAAGCTCTCCAGAAAATGGGCATAGAAGGAAATTACCTCAACATAATAAAAGCCATATATGAAAAACCAAAAGCCAACATCGTTCTCAATGGGGAAAAACTGGAAAAATTCCCTCTAAGAACAGGAACAAGACAAGGGTGTCCACTCTCACCATTATTATTCAACATAGTTTTGGAAGTTTTGGCCACAGCAATCAGAGAAGAAAAAGAAATAAAAGGAATCCAAATTGGAAAAGAAGAACTAAAATTGTCACTCTTTGCAGATGACATGATATTATACATAGAAAACCCTAAAGACTCTACCAGAAAACTGCTAGCACTAATTGATGAGTTTAGTAAAGTAGCAGGATGCAAAATTAATGCACAGAAATCTCTTGCATTCCTATACACTAACAACGGAAGAGCAGAAAGAGAAATTAAGGAAACTCTCCCATTCACCATTGCAACCAAAAGAATAAAATACCTAGGAATAAACCTGCCTAAGGAGGCAAAAGATCTGTATGCAGAAAACTTTAAGACATTGATGAAAGAAATCAAAGACGACACAAACAGATGGAGGGACATACCATGTTCCTGGATTGGAAGAATCAACATCGTGAAAATGACTGTACTACCCAAAGCAATTTACAGATTCAATGCAATCCCGATCAAATTACCAATGGCATTTTTCACAGAACTAGAGCAAGAAATCTTACGATTTGTATGGAAACGCAAAAGACCCCGAATAGCCAAAGCAATCTTGAGAAGGAAAAATGGAGTTGGTGGAATCAGGCTTCCTGACTTCAAACTATACTACAAGGCCATAGTGATCAAGACAGTATGGTACTGGCACAAAAATAGAAAGGAAGATCAATAGAATAGAGAACTCAGAAGTAAGCCCAAACACATATGGGCACCTTATCTTTGACAAAGGAGGCACGAATATACAATGGAAAAAAGACAGCCTCTTCAATAAGTGGTGCTGGGAAAATTGGACAGCAACATGTCAAAGAATGAAATTAGAACACTTCCTAACACCATACACAAAAATAAACTCAAAATGGATCAAAGACCTACATGTAAGGCCAGACACTATAAAACTCCTAGAGGAAAACAGAGGCAGAACACTCTATGACATC
Source organism: Hippopotamus amphibius kiboko (assembly GCF_030028045.1). Taxonomy (NCBI): domain Eukaryota; kingdom Metazoa; phylum Chordata; class Mammalia; order Artiodactyla; family Hippopotamidae; genus Hippopotamus; species Hippopotamus amphibius. Next base: position 87,763,870 of record NC_080187.1, read on the forward strand.
CATCAAAGCAAGATCCTTTTTGACCCACCTCCTAGAATCAGGGACATAAAATCAAGAATAAACAAATGGGACCTCATGAAATTTAAAAGCTTTTGCACAGCGAAAGAAACCATAAACAAGACTAAAAGGCAACCCTCAGAATGGGAAAAAATAATTGCCTATGAAACAACGGACAAAGGATTAACCTCCAAAATATACAAGCAGCTCATGAAGCTTAATACCAAAAAAGCAAATAACCCAGTCCACAAATGGGCAGAAGACCTAAACAGACATTTCTCCAAAGAAGACATACAGATGGCCAACAAACACATGAAAAGATGCTCAACATCACTCATCATCAGAGAAATGCAAGTCAAAGCCACAATGAGGTATCACCTCACACCGATCAGAATGGCCATCATCACAAAGTCTGGAAACAACAAATGTTGGAGAGGGTGTGGAGAAAAGGGAACGCTCCTGCACTGTTGGTGGGAATGTAAGTTGGTACAGCCACTATGGAAAACAATTTGGAGGTTCCTTAAAAAACTACAAATAGAACTACCATATGATCCAGTAATCCCACTCCTGAGCATATACCCAAAGAAAACCATAATCCCAAAAGAAACTTGTACCATAATGTTTATTGCAGCACTCTTTACAATAGCCAGGACACGGAAGCAACCGAAAAGCCCATCAACAAATGAATGGATAAAGAAGATGTGGCATATATATACAATGGAATATTACTCAGCTATAAAAAGGGATGAGATGGAGGTATATTTAATGAGGTGGATAGAACTACAGTCTGTCATACAGAGTAAAGTAAGTCAGGAAGAGAAAGACAAATATTGTATGCTAACTCACACATACGGAATCTAAAAATGGTACTGATGAACTCAGTGACAAGAACAAGGACGCAGATACAGAGAATGGATTGGAGAACTTGAGGTTTGGGAGGGGGCGGGGGGTGAAGGTGAAGCTGAGACGAAGCGAGAGAGTAGCACAGACATATATATACTACCAACTGTAAAATAGATAGTGGGAAGTTGTTGTATAACAAAGGGAGTCCAACTTGAGGATGGAAGATGCCTTAGAGGACTGGAGTGGAGAGGGTGAGGGGGACTCGAGGTGGGGGGAGTCAAGGAAGGGAGGGAATATGAGGATATGTGTATAAAAACAGATGATTGAACTTGGTGTACCCCCCCAAAAAAATAATAAATAAATAAATTAAAAAAAAAAAAAAGACAGTATGGTACTGGCACAAAAACAGAAATAGAGATCAATGGAACAGGATAGAAAGCCCAGAGATAAACTATGGTCAACTAATCTATGACAAAGGAGCCAAGGATATACAATGGAGAAAGGGCAGCAGCTTCAAAAACTGGTGCTGGGAAAACTGGACAGCTACATGGAAAAGAATGAAATTAGAACACTCCATAACACCAGACACAAAAATAAACTCAAAATGGATTAAAGACCTAAATATAAGGCCAGACACTATAAAACTCCTAGAGGAAAATATAGGAAGAACACTCTTTGACATAAATCACAGCAAGATCTTTTTTGATCCACCCCCTAGAGTCATGGAAATAAAAACAAAAATAAATAAGTGGAACCTAATGAAACTTCAAAGCTTCTGCACAGCAAAGGAAACTATAAGCAAGACGAAAAGACAACCCTCAGAATGGGAAAAAATATTTGCAAACAAATCAAGAAACAAAGGATTAATCTCCAATATATATAAACAGTTCATCCAGTTCAATATCAAAAAAACAAACAACCCAATCAAAAAATGGGCAGAAGACCTAAATAGGCATTTCTCCAAAGAAGACATACGGATGGCCAAGAGGCACATGAAAAGCTGCTCAACATCACTAATTCTTAGAGAAATGCAAATCAAAACTACAAGGAGGTATCACCTCACACCGGTTAGAATGGGCATCGTCAGAAAAGCTACAAACAGTAAATGCTGGAGAGGGTGTGGAGAAAAGGGAATGCTCTTGCACTGTTGGTAGCAATGTAAATTGATACAGCCACTATGGAGAACAGTATGGAGGTTCCTTAAAAAAATAAAACTAGAGTTACCATATGACCCAGCAATCCCACTACTGGGCATATACCCAGAGAACACCATAATTCAAAAAGACACATGCACTCCAATGTTCACTGCAGCACTATTTACAATAGCCAGGACATGGAAGCAACCTCAATGTCCATCAACAGATGAATGGATAAAAAGGATGTGGTGCATATATACAATGGAATATTACTTAGCTTTAAAAAGGAATGAAACTGGGACATTTGTAGAGACATGGATGGACCTAGAGACTGTCATACAGAGTGAAGAGAGTCAGAAAGAGAAAAACAAATATCGTTTATTAACACATATATGCGGAATATAGAAAAATGGTACAAATAAACCAGTTTGCAGGCAGAAATAGAGACACAGATGTAGAGAACAAACATATAGACACCAAGTGGGGAAAGCAGGGAGGTTTGGGGGGGAATGAATTGGGAGACTGGGATACCAAATTGTACACTCTAAATATATGCAGTTTATTGTATGTTAATTGTACCTCAATAAAAGTTCTTAAAAAAATATTCTAGATGGTATAAACAGCAGAATAACTGAAGCAGAAGAACGAGTAAGTGAGTTGGAAGATAGAATGGGGGAAATAACTGCCACAGATCAGGAAAGAGAAAAAAGAATTAAAAGAATGGAATACAGTCTCAGAGAACTCAGGGACATTAAGCGTACAAACACTCTAATCATCAGTGTCCCAGAAGAAGAAGAAGAAAAGAAAAGGTCTGAGAAAATATTTGAGGAGATTATGGTGGAAAACTTCCCCAACATGGGAAAGGAAATAGTAAACCAAGTGCAAGTAGCGCAGAGTCCCATACAGAAAAAACCCAAGGAATAACACACCAATGCACATATTAATCAAACTAAAGAAAATTAAACACAAAGAAAAAAATATTAAAAGCAGCAAGAGAAATGCAACAAGTAACATATAAGGGAAAACCCATAAGGATAACAGCTCATCTCTCTGCAGAAACTCTGCAGGCCAGAAGGGAGTGGCAGGAGATAGCTAAAGTCTTCAAAGAGAAAAACCTACAGCCAAGAACACCCTACCCAGCAAGAATCTTATTCAGATTTGACAGAAAATTCAAAAGGTTTACAGACAAGCAAAAGTTAAGAAAATTCAGCACCACCAAACCAGCCTTACAACAACTGCTAAAAGAACTTCTCTAAGCAGTAAACACAAGACAAGGAAAAGACCTACAAAAACATAGCCAAAACAATTAAGAAAATGGTAATAGGAACATGCATGTCAATAATCACCTTAAGTGTATATGGATTAAATGCTCCAACCAAAAGACACAGACTGGCTGAATGGATACAAAAACAAGACCCTTACATATGCTGTCTACAAGAAACCCACTTCAGACCTAGGGACACATACAGACTGAAAGTAAGGGGGTGGAAAAAGATATTCCATGCAAATGGAAATCAAAAGAAAGCTGGAGTAGCAATACTCATATCAGACAAATTAGACTTTAAAGTAAAGACTATTACAAGAGACAAGGAAGAACACTACCTAATGATCAAGGGATCAATCTAAGAAGAAGATATAACAATTGTAAATATCTATGTACCCAACATAGGAGCACCTTAATACATAAGGCAAATGCTAACAGCCATAAAAGGAGAAATCAACAGTAGCACAATAACAGTAAGAGACTTTAACACCCCACTTACACTAAAGGACAGATCATGCAAACAGAAAATAAATAAGGACACACAAGCTTTAAGTGACACATTAGATCATCTCAACTTAATTGATATTTATAGGACATTCCATCCAAAAACTACAGAATACATTTTCTTCTCAAGTGCACATGGAACATTTTCCAGGACAGATCACATCTTGGGTCAGAAATGAAGCCTCAGTAAATTCAGGAAAACTGAAATTGTATTAAGCATCTTCTCCGACCACAACGCCATGAGACTAGATATCAATTACAGAAAAAAACTGTAAAAAATACAAAAGCATGGAGGCTAAACAATATGTTATTAAACACCAAGAAATCATTGAAGAAATCAAAGAGGAAATCAAAAAATACCTGGAAACAAATGGCAATGAAAACACAGCAACTCAAAACCTACAGGATGCAGCAAAAGCAGTTCTAAGAGGGAAGTTTATAGCAATACGGTCCTACCTCAAGAAACAAGAAAAATCTCAAATAAACAACCTAACCTTACACCTAAAACAACTAGAGAAAGAAGAACAAAGAACCCCAAAGTGAGCAGAAGGAAAGAAATCATAAAGATCAGATCAGAAATAAAAAAGAAATGAAGGAAACAATAGCAAAGAACAACAAAACTAAAAGCTGGTTCTTTGAGAAGATAAACAAAATTGATAAACCATTAGCCAGACTCATCAGGACAAAAAGGGAGAAAACGCAAATCAACAGAATTAGAAATGAAAAAGGAGAAGTAACAACGGACACCTCAGAAAGACAAAACATCATGAGAGACTACTATAAGCAATTATACGCCAATAAATTGGATGACCTGGAAGAAATGGATAAATTCTTAGAAAAGTACAATCTTCCAAGACTGAACCAGGAAGAAATAGAACATATGAACAAACCAATCACAAGTACGGAAATTGAGACTGCAATTAAAAATCTCCCAACAAACAAAAGTCCAGGGCCAGATGGCTTCACAGGTGAATTCTATCAAACATTTAGAGAAGAGCTAACACCTATCCTTCTCAAACCCTTCCAAAATATAGCAGGAGGAGGAACACTCCCAAACTCATTTTACGAGGCCACCATCACCCTGATACCAAAATCAGGCAAAGATGTCACAAAAAAAAGAAAATTACATGCCAATATCACTGATGAATATAGATGCAAAAATTCTCAACATAATACTAGCAAACAGAATTCAACAACACATTAAAAACATCATACACCATGATCAAGTGGGGTTTATCCCTGGGATGCAAGGATTCTTCAATACATGCAAATCAATGTGATATATCATATCAACAAATTGAAGGATAAAAACCATATGATCATCTCAACAGATGCAGAAAAAGCTTTTGACAAAATTCAACATCCATTTATGATAAAACTCTCCAAAAAAATGGGCATAGAAGGATATTACCTCAGCATAATAAAAGCCATATATGAAAAACCAAAAGCCAACATCATTCTAAATGGTGAAAAACTGAAAGTATTCCCTCTAAGAACAGGAAGAAGACAAGGGTGCCCACTCTCACCATTATTATTCAACATAGTTTTGGAAGTTTTAGTCACAGCAATCAGAGAAGAAAATGAAATAAAAGGAATCCAAATTGCAAAAGAAGAAGTAAAATTGTCACTCTTTGCAGATGACATGATATTGTACATAGAAAACCCTAAAATGCCACTAGAAAACTGCCAGCACTAATCGCTGAATTTAGTAAAGTAGCAGGATACAAAATTAATGCACAGAAATCTCTTGCATTCTAATACACCAAAAGAGCAGAAAGAGAAATCAAGGAAACTCTCCCATTTACCACTGCAACAAAAAGAATAAAATACCTAGGAATAAACCTGCCTAAGGAAGCAAAAGATCTGTATGCAGAAAACTATAAGACACTGATGACAGAAATCAAAGATGATACAAACAGATGGAAGGACATACCATGTTCTTGGGTTGGAAGAATCAACATTGGGAAAATGACTATCCCACCCAAAGCAATTTACAGATTCAATGCAATCCCGATCAAATTACCAATGGCATTTTTCACAGAACTAGGACAATAAATTTTACGATTTGTATAGAAATGCAAAAGACCCCAAATAGCCAAAGCAATCTTGAGAAGGAAAGACAGAGTTGTTAGAATCAGGCTCCCTGACTTCAAACTATACTACATGGCCACAGTGATCAAGACAGTATGGTACTGGCACAAAAGAGAAATATAGATCAATGAAACACAATAGAGAGCCCAGAGATAAACCCCTGCACACATGGGCACCTAATCTTTGACAAAGGAGGCAAGAATATACAATGGAAAAAAGACAGCCTCTTCAATAAGTGGTGCTGGGAAAATTGGACAGCTACATGTAAAAGAATGAAATTAGAACACTTCCTAACACCATACACAAAAATAAACTCAAAATGCATTAAAGACCTAAATGTAAGGCCAGACACTATAAAACTCTTAGAGGAAAACATAGGCAGAACAGTCTATGACATAAATCAAAAAGCATGATCCCTTTGGACCCACCTCCTAGAATAATGGAAAAAAAGTCAAAAATAAACAAATGGGACCTCATGAAACTTAAAAGCTTTTCAACAGCAAAAGAAACCATAAACAAGACACAAAGACAACCCTCAGAATGGGAGAAAATATTTGCCAATGAAGCAACTGACAAAGGATTAATCTCCAAAATATACAAGCAGCTCATTCAGCTTAATACCAAAAAAGCAAATAACCCAATCCAAAAATGGGAGGAAGACCTAAATACAGTTCTCCAAAGAAGACATACAGATGGCTAATAAACACATGAAAAGACGTTCAACATCACTAATCATTAGAGAAATGCAAGTCAAAGCCACAAATGAGGTATCACCTCACACCGGTTAGAATGGCCATCATCAAAAAATCTAGAAACAATAAATGCTGGAGAGGGTGTGCAGAAAAGGGAACCCTCCCGCACTGTTGGTGGGAATGTAAGCTGGTACAGCCACTATGGAAAACAGTTTGGAGGTTCCTTAAAAAACTAAAAATAGAACTACCATATAACCCAGCAATCCCACTACTGGACATATACCCTGAAAAAACCATAATCCAAAAAGAAACATGCACCATAATGTTCATCACAGCACTATTTACAATAGCCAGGACACGGAAGCAACCTAAATGCCCATCAATAGATGAATGGATAAAGAAGATGTGGCACATATATACAGTGCAATATTACTCAGCCTTAAAAAAGGAATGTAATTGAGTTATTTGTAATGAGGTGGATGGACCTAGAGACTGTCATACAGAGTGAAGTAAGCCAGAAAGATAAAAACAAATACTGTATGCTAACTCATATATATGGAATCTAAAAAAATGGTTTTGATGAAGCCAGTGACAGGGCAAGAATAAAGATACAGATGTAAAGAATGGACTTGAGGACATGGGGGGCAGGGGGTGCAAAGGGGAAGCTGGAACGAAGTGAGAGAGTAGCAATGACATATATACACTACCAAAATGTAAAACAGATAGCTAGTGGGAAGCTGCTGCATAACATAGGGAGATCAACTCGATGATGGGTGATGACTTAGAGGGCTGCGATAGAGAGAGTGGGAGGGAATCACAGGAGGGAGGGGATATGGGGATATATGTATAAATACAGCTGACTCACTTTGGTGTACAGCAAAAACTGGCACAACAGTGTAAAGCAATTATATTCCAATAAGGAGCTAAATAAATAAATAAATAAATAAAAATAATTTTTTAAAAAAATTACCTTGATTGGTTTTCTAATGTTAGACTCACTAGCATTTCTTGTATAAAGGCTTTCTATATTATATCTTTTTTCTATTTTGCTACATTCAGTTGGCTAATAATTTGTATAATATTTTTGCACCTATATTCATGAGTGAGATTGACTATCATTATCTTTCCTTGTATCCTGTCAGTTTAACATCAAGATTATTAGTTTGGTATGTTATTAAGATTTTTTTTTCATTCTCTAGAAGAGTTTACATAAGACTGAAATTATTTGCTCCTTGAATGGTTTTTTTTCTAATCATTGATGAAACAATGTGAGCCTGAAATTTTGAAAAGGGACTCAATCAAGCTTTCTACTTCTTACATCTTAAGTTAGTTGGGGAAGGTAGGAGGATTTTATCTATCTGTTATCCAGCAGATAACCCTACTGTGAATATCATGGTTGAAAGAGCTAACCCAATACTCAAAAGCTTCTAATAAAGTCTTTAGTGCCTCACTCTTAAACATAAGAAAATGTGATATTTGAAAAAATTCCCCAACATAAAAGAAGAAATCTAAATCAAATGGGGAGGGCAAAAAACATTCCCTGAGAGGAATATATAGAAAGAGAAGAAAACTTCAGCATATCTTCAGAGAACATAAGGTTCCAGAAAGGCAGAGTAAGGGCCACCAAAAATTCTTTCCTCCATTAAAGCAACAAGAACACTGGCAAAAAAATGTCAAAATCAAATTTTTCATAACTGGAAATTAACCAAAGGCTTGCAATAATCTAAGAAGCATGTATTCAAGAAAATCAACTGAATCTCAGTAAGAATAGCAAGCTCTGTGGCATTTAAACTCTCTCCAATTCTATACTCCCTTCCCCCAACCCTGATGGCCTTGAAAATTAACAGCCTCAATACAGCAGCCAAGACATGGAAATAACCTTAATGTCCATCAATGGATAAACAGATAAATAAGATATTGTATAATACTATACAGATGCATATATGTATATATTATATATACAGTTGACCCTTAAACAACATAGGTATGTGTTTGAGCTGCGTGAGTCCACCTATACATAGATTTTTTTTTCAATAAATACATTGAACAATTTTTTGGAGATTTGTGACAATCTGAAAAAACTCGCAGACAAGCTGCATCATCTAGAAATATCAGAAAAATAAGAAAAAGGTATGTCAAGAACGCATAAGATATATGTAGATTCTAGTCTATTTTATCATTTACTACCATAAAATATCCATATATCTATTACAAAAAGCTAAAACTTATCAAAACTTATGCACACAAACACAGACTACATGGCCTCATTCACAGTTAAAAGAAATGTAAATAAACATAAAGATGCAGTATTAAATCATAACTGCATAAAATTAACTGTAGTCCATAGTGTACTACTGCAATAATTTTGTAGCCACCTCCTGTTGCGTTGCTCCAGTGAGCTCAAGTGTTGCAAGTATCTGCTTAAAAATGCCCATGATGCTACTCGCCTCCACGTGAGCAGTTTGTCTCTCCAGCAAATTTCATATTCCAGCAAAAAATGATCTCTCTCTCTCAGTTCTCACTTTTTCACTGTGCTTAGTGCAGTACCGTAAACCTTGAATAACACCATGGGACCCATGTAAAGTACCACTAGTGATGCTGGAAGTGCTTCAAAAAGCAAAGAAAAATCATGACATTACAAGAAGAAGTTGAATTGCCTGATAGGCAGCATAGATTCAGGTCTGCAGCTGTGACTGCCTGCCATTTCAAGATATATGAATTCATCTTGTAAATGTAAGGGCCATTATTTAAAAAAAAAAAAAAAAAGGAAATTAATGATGCCATGGCTGCAGCTACAACAGCAAGTGCAAAAACTCTGCATTTTTTGCCATATACTTTTTTATCTTATATTGAAAAGGCAGCTTTTATGTGGGTGCAGCATTGCTCTAAGAAAAGCATACCTATAGACTGTAATATGATTCAAGAAAAAGCGAAGTCTCTATGTGACAACTTAAAAGCAAAAGGAAGGTGAAGGATCTAAAGCTGGAGAATTTAATGCCAGCACAGAATGGTTTGATAATTTTAAAAAGAGGTTTCGCTTAAAAAATGCCAAGATAACAGAAGAAGCAACTTATGACAACCAAGAGCAGACAAGTTCCCAGTTCCTTTAAGAAAATCATTGAGAGCTAAAATATGGCACAAACAAACCTATCTACAAAACAGAAACAGACTCACAGGCATAGAGAACAGACTTGTGGTTGCCAAGGGGTGGGCGGGGAGGGAGGGACGGACTGGGAGTTTGAGGTTAGTAGATGCAAACTATTACATTTACTATGGATAAGCAACAAGGTCCTATTGTATAGCACAGGGAACTATACCCAATCTCCTAGGATAAAGCATAATGGAAAAGAATATTTTAAAAGAATGTTAAAACAAACAAACAAACAAAAAAAGGAATGTAGGGTCTTCCCTGGTGGTGCAGTATTAAGACTCCATGTTCCCAACACAGGGACCCCAGGTTCGAACTAGAGTCCATATGCATGCCGCAACTAAGAGTTTGCATGCCACAACTAAGGAGCCCACAGGCTGCAACTAAGGAGCCCTCAAGTTGCAACTAAGGAGCCCACCTGCCACAATTAAAGGAGCCCGTCTGCCACAACTGAGACCCGGCACAACCAAATAAATAAATATTTTTTTAAAAAAAGAATGTGTTTATGTGTATAACTGAGTCACTTTGCTATACAGCAGAAATTAGCAAAATACTATAAATCAACTATAATTCAATTTTAAAAAAAAGAAAAGAAAATCACTGAGGAGAAAGGATATCTGCCTGCACAGGTTTTTAATAGACAGAAATGCCCTATTCTGGAAAAAAATGCCCTAAGGACATTTATTCATGAGGAAGAGAAGCAAGCACCAGAGTTTAAGGCAGGAAGGGACAAGCTAACTCCATCGTTTTGTGCCAATGCAGCTGGATTTATGATCAGGACTGCCCTTATCTTTAAAGCTGCTAACCTCAGAGCTGACAGTCCTTTTGCTGTACAACAAGAAGGCCTAAACAACAAGAACACTTTTTCTGGATTGGTTCCGTCAATGCTTTGTCCCTGAAGTCAGGAAATATTTTGCCAGTAAGGGACTGCCTTTTAAAGTTCTGTTGTTATTGGACATACCTCTGGCCATCCAGAACCCCATAAGTTTAATACAAAAAACACTGAAACAGTCTACTTACCCCAAATACAACACCTCTAATTCAGCCTCTAGATCAGGGGGTCATAAGAACCTTTAAGGCTCATTATGCATGGCACTCTATAGAAAGGATGGTCAATGCTATAGAATGGAACCCGGACAGAACACCATAAAAGTCTAGAAGGATTACAGCTTTGAAATATACCACTGTTGTTATAGAAAAAGCTGTGAAAGCCATCAAGCCCAAAACAACAAATCCCTGCTAGAGAAAACTGTATCCAGATATTGTCCATGATTTCACAGAATTTACGACAGAGCCAATCAAGGAAATCGTGAAAGAGATTGTAGACATGGCAAAAAAAAAAAAAAAAAAAAAGATGGGGTTTGAAGGGTTTCGAGATACGAATCTTGGAGAAATTCAAGAACTGATAGAAAGCACATCATAGGAATTAACAGAAGATGACTTGATGGGGATGAGTGTTTTCAAACCAGTGTCAGATTATGAAGAAGACATAGAAGAAGCAGTGCCGGAAAAACAAATTGACATTAGACGATCTGGTAGAAGGGTGCTGGTTTCAAGACTGCTTTTGACTTCTTTTATCACATGGGCCCTTCTATGATACGGGCACTGAAACTAAAGCAAACAATGAAAGAAGGTTTGGTATTATATAGAAACAAATTTAGAGAAATGAAAAAGCAAAAATGGCAGACAAAAATGACGATATATTTCCTTAAAGTTATACCAAGTGTGCTTGCCTTTTCTACTTCCCCTTCCATGTCCTTCATCTCTTCCACCTCTGCCATCCCTGAGAAAACAAGACCAACCCCTCCTCCTCCTCCTCCTCCTCAGCCTACTCAACATGAAGATGAGAAGGATGAAGACCTTTAGGATGATCCAATTCCACTTAATGAACAGGAAATAATCATCATGGCATAGAGTTAATAAACTTATCTGTTGCCTATGTATGTGTTTTCATGTGAAAAATCTAATAACTGTACAGCAAGAACTGTATGAGATGCTCTTGCCATCATCGTCACCTAAGCATTCACTGTGTGGAATATCTTGTGCAAGATCTGCACTGAAGTAGATAGTCTATCCTGACATAGGCATAAGGTGAGTGACATTTAATATAAAATTAATAATGTGCTAGTTTTCTTACTGTTTTATAACTTTGCTTTCAAAGAATCACATTACCATATAGTTTGCCTCTCTCTTGTAACTGGAGAAACTAAGTATCAGCCCATCATCACAGGTAAGTGTGTTTTTTAACTTAACAATGTTTCCAATACTGTACTATGGAAAGACTGTAACACTGTATGCCCTAAAAATTTTATTTTATAAAAATTTTATAAATTGAATATTAAGATATGATGTATAGCATGATGGCTATAGTTAACAATACCATATTGTATATTTGAAAGTTGCTAAGAGTAAATCTTAAAAGTTCTCATCGCAAGAAAAAAGAAATGTGTAACTATGTGAGGTAATGGAAGTTAACTTGTAAACCTATAATTATTTTGCAATATATACATATATCAAATCATGATGTTGTACACCTTAAATTTACATAGTATTATATGTCAATTATGTCTCGATAAAACTGGAAAGAAAAAAAAAGAACTGTAGCTGTGAAACCCAGTACCCTGGCTGCTTTTAGTACTAAAAACATTAGGTAAAACCAGAACTCAAATATGAGATGAAAAATGACACTGTAAGGTCTCAGAAGGTCATAAGTAGAAAGAGCAGAAAGAGGGCACCACCAGTTAAACAGACTGGATCAAACCTATCCAATCATCTCCGCTTTCTCCTGAAACCCCACTTAAATGAAGATAGAATTAAAATGAGTGGCAGAAAAGATAACAGCCAACAAGAGATGTCACAAGCAAATTTGGAAGGTGGAAAGTAAATGCACAAATGATAAATGACACATTTCAGCTTTCTCAACCCTTCTAAATACTCAAAAAATGAAGAGCCTAGTAGCAAGCTGAATTCACATCCATAAAAGATCAGAAACTGGAAGCAGCAATCACCCCTGAAGCCAAGCCACGGGGTAGCAATGAATACAGAACACTGTTGGAAGTTTCTATAAGCAGCAGTTAGTTATGTCCTCAGATCTCCTCTGCCACCTCCCTCCATGACAAAGGGCCCTCTCCATCCTGGAAAATGAGAAAGAATTTATGCACTAACAAGAGAGGTTGACCGAAAAAGGTTCTGAGGTCATGAAAATCAGACACAACTGAAGGTCAGGGTAAGATACCTTATTGAAAATTAGGAGACTGGGAAATAGTGGGCAGTGAGACTTCACAGCTCCCTTTCTCTCTTCAGCTCCCAGAACACTGACTCCTACACTTAAGATACAATAAGCACAAGAAGACTAGAAGACTCCTTTTTGGGGAAACTACCAGTCCATGGGAAAAAAGCTGCAGATCCTGGCATTTTTTTAAGTTCCCCAATTAAATGGAAGGGCTGCACATACACAGAGCTTTCTCCCAGCTTTTTAGTTCTTCATTCTTAAACATGAACACACAGCCAAGGATCATCAAACATTTGAGGAAAGCTTCTCATGCACAGCACAGACAAATGGGGTCAAACACTCAGAGAAAACAAAGACCTAGGGGGAAAGAAGGAGCGGAACCACCTTCAAAACAAGTATGACTTCCATCCTCAGAAAGTTAAAGTAAGGTATTACAATTGTGAAACAAGAAGAGTCTACTATAAAAAGGTATAGTTAAAGAACAAGGAAAAGCTCTTGGAAATTAAAAACCCAAAAGCAGAAATGAGAATTCAACAGAAAAGATGTAATATAAAATTGAAGAAATCTCCTCAAAAATACAACAAAAATATAAAAGAATAGAAAACAGAAGAAACTAAGGATGACAATTTACGCCAAACTGACCTATAAATCCAATTCAATTCCAATCAAAATTACAGCAAGGGGTCATCTTCCCCAAAGGGATGCTGCAAGAGTTTAAGTGGAAGCGCAGGATACAGGGAAGAGGGGAGACACTCATTGATGCCCTCTCAAAATGTCTCTGGAGATAGCATCAAGGTGGCGGAGTAGGAGGACGTGCGCTCACTCCCTCTTGCAAGAGCATCGGAATCACAACTAACTGCTCAACAATCATCAACAGAAAGACACTGGAATTCACCAAAAAAGACACCCCACATCCAGAGACAAAGGAGAAGCCGCAACGAGATGGTAGGATGGGTGCAATCACATTAAAATCAAATTCCATAAATGTTGGATGGGTGACTCACAAACTGGAGAACAGTCATACCACAGAAGTCCACCCACTAAAGTGAGGGTTCTGAGCCCCACGTCAGGCTTCCCAACCTGGGAGTCCAACAACGGGGGGAGGAATCCCCAGAGAATCAGATTTTGAAAGCCAGCGGGATTTGATTGCAGGACCTCCACAGGACTGGGGGAAACGGAGACTCCACTCTTGGAGGGCACACAAAAAAGTGTGTTCACCAGGACCCAGGGGGAAGGAGCAGTGACCCCATAGGAGACTGAATCAGACCTACCTACTGGTGTTGGGGAGTTGCCTGCAGAGGCGGGGGGCGGCTTAGGCTCACAGAGGAGACTGGGGCACTGGCAGCAGAGGTTCTGGGAAGTGCTCATTGGCATGAGCCCTCCCAGAGTTCGCCATTAGCCCCACCAAAGAGCCTGCGGGCTCCAGTGCTAGGTGGCCTCAGGCCAAATGACCAACAGGGTGGGAACACAGCCCCACCCATTGGCAGACAAGCAGATTAAAGTTTTACTGAGCTCTGCCCACCAAATCGGATTAAAGTCTTACTGAGCTCTGCCCACCCAGCCCTACCCACCATCAGTCCCTCCCATCAGGAAGAACGCACCAGCCTCCTAGATAGCTTCCTCCACAAGAGGGCAGACAGCAGTATCAGCAGTATTTCGCCTTGTGGAACTGAAAACCACCGCCACAGAAAGATAGAGAAAATGAAAAAGCAGAGGACTTTGTACCAGATGAAGGGACAGGATAAAACCCCAGAAAAACAACTAAATGAAGAGGAGATAGGCACCCTTACAGAAAAAGAATTCAGAATAATGATGGTGAAGATGATCCAGGACTCTGAAAAAAGACTGGATGCAAAGATCAAAAAGTTTACCAAAGACCTAGAAGAATTAAAGAGCAAACAAACAGAGATATGCAACACAATAACTGAAATGAAAAATACACTAGAAGGAACCAACAGCAGATTAACTGAGGCAGAAGGGCGAATAAGTGACCTGAAAGACAGAATGGTGATCATCACTGATGCAGAAAAGAATAAAGAAAAAAGAATGAAAAGAACTGAAGACAGCCTAAGAGGCCTCTGGGACAATGTTAAATGCACCAACATTTGCATTACAGGGGTCCCAGAAGGAGAAGAGAGAGAAAAAGGACCTGAGAAAATATTGGAAGAGATTATGGTTGAAAACTTCCCTAATATGGGAAAGGAAATAGCTACCCAAGTGCAGGAAGCACAGAGAGTCCCAGGCAGGATAAACCCAAAGAGAAACACACCAAGACATATAGTAGTCAAACTGACAAAAATTAAAGAGAGAGAAAAGTTATTACAAGCAACAAGAGAAAAACAACAAATAACATACAAGGGAACTCCCATCAGGTAAACAGCTGATTTCTCAGCAGAAACTCTGCAAGCCAGAAGGGAGTGGCATGATATATTTCAAGTGATGAAAGAGAAGAACCTACAACCAAGAATACTCTACCCAGCAAGGATCTCATTCAGATTCGACGGAGAAATCAAAATCTTTACGGACAAGCAACAGCTAAGAGAATTCAGCACCACCAAACCAGCCCTACAACAAATGCTAAAGGAACTTCTCTAAGCGGGAAACATAAGAGGAGAAAAGAACCTCCAAAAAGAAAAACAAAACAATTAAGAAACTGGTACTAGGAACATACATCTCGATAATTACCTTGAATGTAAATGGACTAAATGCACCAACCAGAAGACACAGACTGGCTGAATCGATACAAAAACAAGACCTATATATATGCTGTCTACAAGAGACCCACTTCAGACCTAGAGACACATACAGACTGAAAGTGAGGGGATGGAAAAAGATATTCCATGCAAATGTAAATCAAAGAAAGCTGGAGTAGCAATACTCATATCAGATAAAATAGACTTTAAAATAAAAAATGTTACAAGAGACAAGAAAGGACATTACATAAAGATCAAGGGATCCATCCAAGAAGAGGAGATAACAATTATAAATATATATGCACCCAATATAGGAGCACCTCAATACATAAGGCAAATGCTCACAACTATGAAAGAGGAAAATGCAAGGCAGAAATAGAGACACAGATGTAGAGAACAAACACATGGACACCAAGTGGGGAAAGCGGGGAGGGTTGAGGGGGAATGAATTGGGAGATTGGGACACCAAATTGTACACTCTAAATATATGCTGTTTATTGTCTGTTAACTGTATCTCAATAAAAGTTCTTTAAAAAAAATTACAGCAAGGTTTCTTGGTGGCATATAATAAGCCAATTCTCAAATTCACATGGAAGATTAAAAGGCTAAGAATAACTCTCCTCCCAACCCTCTCAAAAAAATATTAAGAATATGGGGACTTCCCTGGCGGTGCTACAGCGGTTAAGACTCCAAATGCCCAAGTTCTAGCGCTGGTCAGGGAACTAGATCCCACATGCATGCTGCAACTAAGAGTTTGCATACCACAACTAAGGAGCCCACATGCCACAACTAAGGAGGCCACCTGCTACAGCTAAGGAGCCAGTGAGCCACAATTAAGGAGCCCAAGAGCCACAACTAAGGAGCCTGCCTGCCACAACTAAGACCAGCACAACCAAATAAATAAATAAATATTAAAAAAAAAAAAAGAATATTGAGAAGGGAACCTGCCCTATCTGATATCAAGGTTTATTCTAAAGCCATGGTAAATAAAACAATTTAGCACTGATTCAGAAATAGACCAAGTAAGTGAAACTGAACAGAGCACCAGGAACCAAACCTTAGATATAAAGGAACTTGATATATGACAGAGATGACATTTTAAATCAATAAGTGATAACAGAATAGACAGGTGGATAACTAGTACAAGGACATTTGGTTATCCATTTGGAAAAAAATAAAATTAGACCCTCCCTCATGCTCCATACAGAAATATATATTTTTCTTTATGACTTTAGGTTATACAAGACATAAAAAGCACTATCAATAAAGGAAAAGACTGATACATTCAACTACATTAAAGTTTTAAACTGCACATCAAACACAATGTAAATTGTGTCCACTTCTCCACAAAGAGGAAAAAGATATTTGCCATTTGGGATTTAAGTAACCAAGTAACCAAATATATTAAAAACTCCTATAAATCAATAAGAATATACAAACAATACAAAAGGAAAAAGGGAAAAAATATAAAATCACAGTCCACAAAAGAAGGAACATGAATGGACAATAAACATAACATGCTCAATGTTAGGGAAACAGAAATTTAAGCAAGAGCAAGAGACATTTTCACACATATCCTATTGCAAAAGAAATTAAATCTGAAAAATACCACGTGTTCAAGAGACTGCAAGGGAAGAAAAACTCTTCTCTAAAATTGATACAACCACTTGGGAGAATAATTTAGCACATAATTTACCTCCCAATAATTGCATATACACTAAATACATCCCACATAAACAAAAATATCTGATGCTCATGGAAGCACTGTCTGCAATAAATGAAACCTGGAAGAACTTAAATCTCAATCAATCTAATAATGAATAAACTAATTATGATACATGCATAGGATAAAATATTACAGATCAGTTAAACTGAATGAACCAGAGATAGTTTATTAACTTGGCTAAATCTCAAAAACACAAGACAGAAAGAAAAGCTGGACAATTCTCCCACTGTGATACTGTGTGTATATTTTTAAAACACAAAAAGTACTAAAAAAATACGATATATCATCAATGTTTACAGACAGAAAATTACACACCAAATTCAGAATGATGGTTATCTTTTGGGGTGAGGTGGTGGTGGGATGGTGAAGTGATTCAGTCTTCAGTGATATAAAATTTGTTATGAATTTTTAAGCAAATATGACAAACACTAACATGATCTAGATGGTAAGTGTTGGCTGTATTAATGGTATTGGTTGGTTATATTGGATATTAATTATATATATCAATCCCTGTTATTTTTTATATGTTCAAATGTTTGTTATAGATGTATGGTTTAATCAATGCAATCCATGTCTGGGGTACACTGTAGCATACAAGAAAATTCCAAAAGAACTATATAATACCTCATGCAGTTATACTTCAAGATTAACTTGCCTCCTACCAAATAAATTTTTTAATTACTCCGCCATAAAAAGGAATGAAATTGAGTTATTTGTAGTGAGATGGATGGACCTAGAGTCCGTCATACAGAGTAAAGTAAGCCAGAAAGAGAAAAACAAATACCGTATGCTAACGCATACATATGGAATCTAAAAAAATGGTACTGATGAACCCAGTGACAGGGCAAGAATAAAGATACAGATGTAAAGAACAGACTTGAGGACACCAGTGGGGGGGGGAGTGGGGGAGGTGGGGGAGAGGGGAAGCTGGGACAAAGTGAGAGAGGAGCATTGACATATATACACTAACCAAAATTAAATAGATACCTAGTGGGAAGATGCTGCATAACACAGGGAGATTAACTTGATGACTGGTGATGACCTAGAGGGGTGAGATAGGGAGGGTGGGAGGGAGGCTCAAGAGGGAGGGGATATGGGGATACATGTATAAATACAGCTCATTCACTTTGCTGTACAGCACGGCACAACAGTGTAAAGCAATTATACTCCAATAAAGATCTGAAAAAAAAAAAAGTGAAGTGGAGAGACTGCCCAAGATGGTGGCATAGAAAGACGCAGAGCTTGACGCCTCTCATGGGCACACCAAAGTCACACCAGAGTCACTATTTACACAACAGCAATTGATGAAAAAGGCCTGGACCTATCATAAAATTTAAAAAAAAAGAATTTATTTTATAATCAAACCAAAGCTGCCTGGATCCCTACAGTGAAGAGTGAGTGAGTGTGTGTGTATGTGTGTGTGTGTGTGTGAGAGAGAGACAAATAAAATCACGTGGATAGGGGAAACTGAGTGAGTTTCTCTTTTTACCACTAGAGGGAGGTGTTGAACTTAAAATATTTTAAAATGGGGCTTGTTTTTGAACTGACATTTAACATCAAAGTAAACCACACTGCGTTGTTAGAAAATAAACTTTTCTTTCCACATCTTTCAGAAACATAGCCCCAAAAGTATAATTCTTTATGTGTTCTCATATAAACAATACTTTTTGAACTCTAAAATATGGTTTCAACTTTGAAGGATTAAAGTAGTTAGAAACATGTCAGAGCTGAAGTACTCCTCCTTCCCAACTTATGAAATATATCAATATAGACATAGTTACAACCTTAGTCTAGTATATGGTAATCTTTCTAAATCCCCAAAGCCAGAACAGTTCTACAATCAAAAATAGCGTTTACTGATGTAGAGTATAAACCAGTACTAACTTTATGTAATACCTATCACAATTATAAATCCATAAACTTGAAGACCAAGCAATTATATTTCTAGGCACTTACACAGCTGAATCACATGTACAACAGCCCAAAGATATGGACAAGGATGTTAGTGAATCATTTTAAATTAAAGCAAAAATTTTGAAGGAAATAAAATGCCTATCAATAAGGGATTTGTTAAATGTATTAGGAACTTCCACATGACAGAAAAGCTCACAAACACTACAAGAATAATGTAAGAATATCAAAAGATGGACACCAAATATTACTGAGGTATATTTACGTAAATATAATAATAATGTTTATATACCCTTAGATGAGGAGTAGGATTGGAGTGGGTGGGTGGAGGCAGGGAAACCTTTACTTTCTGCTTTTAAATTTCCCTAAATTCGGGGCATTTTTACAATAAGAACAATATAATGTAATTTTATAAATTAAATATTAAGATATTTGCTGTTTGGAAACAACAGGCGGTACCAGTGCCAGACTCACTTTTTATGCCATTTGCTTACACCGGGCACCAGCGGACAGTTTCCAAGGAAATTACAAAGAAAAGCTACCCTAGATCATTTAAGGCAAAATTCTGAAATATTTCCTTTTCACGCAACTTACTCCAAGCTGTCCCTAGACCACAATTGTGCTTACCTGGACAATCTCTGCCATGCTGTACCCCAATCCCTAACTGCTGTCTTACCATACAGCCCACTGACTGATGCCCACACCTAGTCTGATACCTTCCTCTACCCCCTCCCCACTCTTCCTCCTCCTTCTTCAGTCTGTGGTATTATTTTCAATCTACATTTCCCATGCTCTTTTGCCATCATGAACTCTCCCACCCCTGATCACTAGATATATAAACCAAATTTAGTCAGTGAATGAGAAAAGGGTCACTTTATTCCCTGGCTTAGTTATAGAAGTTTGGAAATAAAATAAATATGAAAAACATACATTCATCTTCTAAATGCTTTCAATCCTACTGATGAGTTACACATTGAAATGAACTATAAAAATGACAAAGGACTATATACTACCAACTGTAAAATAGTCAGTGGGAAGTTGTTGTATAACAAAGGGAGTCCAACTTGAGGATGGAAGATGCCTTAGAGGACTGGGGCAGGGAGGGTGGGGGGGACTCGAGGGGGGGGAGTCAAGGAAGGGAGGGAATATGGGGATATGTGTATAAAAACAGATGATTGAACCTGGTGTACCCCCAAAAAAATAAAAAATAAAAATAAAAAAATAAAAAAAATAAAATAAACACATTTTCAATAAAACTCTATTTTTAAATTAAAAAAAAAAAAAAAAGACAAAGGAAAGAGCATGGTGGTTTACCACTGTATGTCCCACACTGTCTACAAAAGAAAAGCTCATGGCTAATAAGCATCCTCAAAGTTCACGTTGTTATTGCAGAAATAAATAAATAAATAAATAAAAACAAATGTTCATTTTAAATACAAAATTTAAATAGAGGTAAAAAAAAACATATTTTTTTCCAAGATCAATATATCACTCTAAAATTACCATGGCTTTGCTTTGCTTTGAAATTTCAAATAATGCTAAAGACATGGAATTTTTATGTTTATCAAAAGAGGACATGCATTTTAAAAAATGAAAAATGCTTTCTTAAAATGAGGTAACTCCACTAAGAATCCCCATTAATATTCCAGAGAAGTACATCTCTATTTAGTGCTTCAATTACTGGGAAAGAAAGGAGACAGGCATAAAATTAAGATTTTCTTTTTATAAGTGAGCCTGAATTCTAAAGCCCAGATGAGAGAAATATTATACCAGCTTTGTCTGTTAAAGATGGGGTTTCAGTTAGGTCTTTTTAAAACTTATTTTAAAAACTGAATTCCCTTAGAGAGCTATACAAAAGAACACTATGTGATACTAACACCTAATTATAGGATGGAAACCTAAACCCATCAACAGCCAATAGAGGAGAGAATTTCCATCTATCCCTCAAGTTGTTTAAAAAAAGACTTTTTTAAAATATAAGGTTTCTAAGCTTGCTTTATAAAAGGAAAAGCAGTTTTCTTTTGTTAAAATAAAAAGCACAAGAAATTGAGAGACAGACTTCTGAACGTTTTGGTCAGAGAGTACAATAAAATCTCTCACAGAAGCTGGTAGTAACTAAAGAGTATGTTCCCCTACTCTTCCCACACATGAAAATTAAATGATACAGAATTTCAAATTCTCTTAATACTTCATAATATAAAGTCTGATGTAACCACAAACATTTCATGTGAGATTTACAGGATTGACTAGGAAACTGTATCAAAATCACATCATCCTCACATTTAAATATAGGTCTCTGCATAATATTTTATAAGTTTTGGGCTCCTGACTGCTGGCACTGGAAATTTCTGAATATTCAAAAATAAAGGGGTTATTTTCATTTACTTATGTGTACTTGTTTGTTCTAGGTAACCCTGAAGACAATTATCAACAACAGCTCAAATGTTTCCTCTGCTCTGTGGTAATTTCCCCAATCTCCAGGCAATTGATTCATTTCTCTTTTATGATCCCATAGCATTTTGTTCAAAATTTTATTCTATTACAATATATTTTCTCTCTTTACATGTCTCTCCATGTTGAAATATTTTTTAGGACAGAAGTCATATCTTAATCAATTTTATATCCTCAGGACCCACAGGAGGAACTCAGTAAGCACTTAGGGAATGAACAAATGAATAAGTGATTGAATGAATGAGAGAACTAACTAACTACACAAATTACAAGCAGACTCTAAAAATACCAAGAGCTAAAAATAGAGCTGCCACATGATCTTGCAATCCCACTCCTGGGCATATAACCAGAGAAAAACATAGTCCAAAAGGATTTCATGCACCCCAACGTTCACTGCAGCACTGTTTATAATAGCCAAGACATGGAAGCAACCCAAATGTCTGTGGACAAAAGATGGATAAAGAAGATGTGGTACATATATACAATGTAATATTACTCAGTCATTAAAAAGCATGAAATAATGCCACTTGCAGCAACATTGGTGGACCTAGAGATTGCCATACTGAGTGAAGTAAGTCAGACAGAGAAAGAGAAATATCCTGTGATATCACTTATGTGTGGAATCTAAAAAAAAAAAAAATGATACAAATGAACTTATTTACAGAACAGAAACAGACTCACAGACTTAGAGAATGAACTTACAGTTACCAGAGGGGACTACGGGTGGGGGGAAGGGATAACTAGGGAGTCTGGTGTCATTACTATATTTAAAATGAATAACCAACAGGGACCTACTGTACAGCACAGGGAACTCTGCTCAATATTCTGTACCAACCTAATTGGAAAAAATCTGAAAAAGAATAGATACATGTATATGCATAACTGAATCACTTTGTTGTACACCTGAAACTAACACAACATTGTTAATCAACTATATTCCAATATAAAATAAAAAGTTTAAAAAGTAAATAAATAAATGGGGTTGCTAATAAAGCATAAGTTATTCATGTTGTTAAACAAATTTGAGGTCATGGTCTTAGAGAGTTCAAGTCTACTAATAAGGAGTTTAATTAGCTTTATATCATAAGAAAATTTGAAAATATATTACCATTACCTCTGCTTAATTTATTTCCAGTGGTTAGTGCATGTATAACAAATAAAGTCTTTATGAAAATCTCCGATTAAATAATTAATTAATTAATTAATTAAATTAAAATACTAAGAGGTCTAAAGAGTAACTGTCTTTCCAGATTCCACAGAAGGAGTGACTGGGAAGAAAAGCATTGCCCCAAGGACCAAAGGTTTGGGGAAGATGTGATTTTGTTGGTATTCTGAACACTTACATATACAACAAATTCAGTACTTCCACTCTTTACTGTCAGCTTTCACTCTTAAAGAAATAAGGTGCCTCCTATTCTCTGCAGGTTTGGGGCTGCCTTCACCTTACAAAAGGACTAACACAAAACAACTCTAAAATTTATTTTAGATGGATATTTTTCATTCTATAAAGAATGCATATCTTTGAGATCTATATAAAGACTGTATTTCAATTTGTCATTTTGTGTAGAAAAAAGGTTTGTCTTATCACAAAATAAGTAATAGAAGAAATGATGGGAATTTATGTGAAATTTTAAATTCATTGGTTAGTGAATGAACACTTTTAATTTCTCCTACCTCTCCTTCAAAATAATCTACATATAATCTCCTGAAAGAATACAAAGTACACAGGAGCAAGAATCTGGAGACTTGTAGTCTTTTCCCACACTAATCACTCTCAGTCTATGATCTGAGTAAATCACAAACTGCCATCTGCTCATCTATAATGGGGGTTAGATGTAATCAGTGATTTTCAAATTGGACTACTAGAAGCCTGGGGGATTCTGTGTGTTGGCAGGGAAGGGGTTAAAAGAACATGATTAATAATTTGCACTTTTTAAAATGAGTTCAAAAAAACACCATACTATATGATTTATAAGCATCCTTTAATATCCAAAATCTCATTATTCTATTTCTTTACATTATTAAAGACTGCTAACAGTCTCATATTTTAAATTGGAAAACTAAATGCCAAATGTATATGTGTCCTTTAAAAATCAAATAATTTATGCAGTGGAAGTCACCCAACTCTAATTCTAATAGTATCTTTTGGAAACAGTTGCCCGTATTGTCATGTAACTACAAATGAAACATGGCCTTCCAAAGAGCAAAGACTAGGAATTACTTTTTCCTTAAGTAAGTGAGTCAATTATCGCACTAATTTAATTTTTAATATCATAAGCATTAAAAAGACATATTTAAGGAACTGAATTATTATTTTAAAAATACCTGTACTATAAATTGTAAGTCTCTTCTTTCTGCTTCCCATTGTTCTGCTTGTAATCTAAACTCCTCCAATGCTGTCTCCCTGATATGAGACTCCATCTCATTCTTCTCCTGCTGATGTTTTTCCAACGCTTCCTTTACATGAATAAAATCTTGCTTTACTATTAGATCAATAAAAGTTATCTTTCTTCCTTCATCCACAATTTAAATATACAAAGAGCTCTCCTTACCTATACTGTTAAAATTAATAATTTATGTTAAAATCATTAATAGGATAATTATATTTTGATCATCAGAATGTATATCTCAATAAGAAGCTATGGTTACCCATTTAATTTATGCAACATTTCATATATATATCTATATATCAATAGATATAAATAGATATAGATATTTAACCCAATTTTTCCAAAAAATTTAACTGCAGGGGATTGAACAAAATGCATCATATGATAAAGAGACAAAACAAAGTAGATTGTTGGCATATATGTAATCTATATGTAAAGGAGATAATATAGAAAGCTCTAATTACCTATAAACTATTTGGATTAACCCTGATAATTTACATATAAATCTGACAAAGAACACTGTATTTACAAAAGGGGAGGAGGAAGCAGTTTTGTGCAATAAATCAGCATAAGGAAACTCTAGAATGTTCAAATTTGAAAAGTCAAAAAAATATTTTTAGGTTGGACTATTAACTAATTTCTAGTTCTACATATAAACAATATTTGCAAGAGGCTTTTCTTTGGGGGTTTTCTTAGTTGTTCTACATTTACAAGATCTAATTTGGTTCAAAATCTTAGAAGTATAAAATGCAGGTTTCCCAAGAAGCCCAATTTTCTAAACTATACGGTTTAAAACTAAGTCTGCATGAACACAAGGCAAAAGATTCTGTGGTTTATATGAGAGAGAGGGAAAGCCACTATAAACTGTAGTGCGGATCTGCATAATAAAGACTGCCCTCCCAACTTTCACTAATGGAAAGCCAACAGGAAGAACCTTGAGGCTTTTTCCCCTTAGGGCAAAACAGTGACTCTTCACCCCCAAAGGTCTCTGTGCAGATTAGTTCAAAGCCAACTGTATAAAATCAAAGCAAAGTTCTCCTACCAAATAGATGATGAAGACCACATCAAGATCTATAAGAGATCTTGAGATGCAGGCTGACTGACTATAAGGAATGCTGCCACCATCACCCTTCTTTCCCCATAGCTCTAAGAGATTTTATGTGGAGACATTTATACAGAGCAGCCCAGGGACTTGTAGTTCCAGGTGCCACCTAAACTCTCCCCATTCAAAAACTAATGGAGCCCTTGTATATGCCAGGCACTGTTTCAGGGTCTAGGACTATTACAGTAAACAAAAGACATGTGACTGCTGACATGCAGCAAATCAAAAGATATGCTGACAATGTCCAGGAACCTTTGTGCTAAAATTTTTACATTTAACAAATGCTTTTGGAAAATTACTTTCAGTGAAGATTTATTTCCAGTATTCTGAAAAGCCATTTACACCAGTGGTAAATGTAGAGCATTTTTATCATGTATTCTTAAATTTAAATTGGTACTTCAAAAAAATGGCAAATACAGACAATTCAAAATCTATCTTTTAAGTGGGTGACAAATTCAACCTTAAACTGTATGTTTACTTTAGAGACTAAGAAAGAACAAAAATGGGAGAATAAATAGCTCATTAATTTCAATAAAAGGACATCAAATATTTTATGTACTGTGCCTATATAGAATGTACACTACACAGATAATGAAGTTTATATCAGATACATAAAAACTTTTCTATATTTATTGTATATTCAGGTCAAAATCTAGGGCCCACATTTCTAAAATTCCAAATTTTCATGCTGCTGGACCAAAAGGGCTGTGGGTTCTTATCTTCTTACAATACGCCCATATAAGTGGGTGAGGATTTTTTGTTTTTGTTTATTTTTGATCAGAGATCTCAAATTGCTGCTCACAAAAGAAACAGTATACATATATATATACATATATATACATATATATGTATGTATATATATATATAGCTAAAGCATGTTACAAAACAGACCTACAAAAATGCCCCTAGAAAGGAAAGAAGAGAGAGAAAGAGGAAGGGAGTTAGCGGGGTGGGGAGGAAATCAGATTTTCTTGCTTTCTGTTATTTTCCTTTCCAAAGATAACTTCAAATAATGTATAATACATATCAATGAATATTAAATACAGAAAAATTCCTTCATAAAATATTTTACCTGTAGAGTTTTCTCTAGTCTGCTTTTTTCTTTCATAAGTAAATCATATTTTTTATTGCAATTTTGAATTATATTATCTCTTTCCTCCAAATCACATTCAAATCTTCTGCATTCTTCTTTCCATTTCTGCTGAGAAGTCTGGAATGCTTTCTCAGTCTCACTTGCCTTTCCCTGAAGTTCTGCATTCTGAGCTATTAAAAATATAAAAGAACAGTAAGTATACTCACAACCATAAATTAAAACCGTAGGAGTTCAAAAACCTAGGCATTGGAGCTAATTTCATTTACAGCATGATATTAGGACAAAACAGTTAACCACTTCACACCAGTCAACTCTTGAAAAGCTCCTGTCCCAGAACCAATCTATTCTACACTTTCTCAATCTCTTCTTCCCCTCCAGACAGAGGTGATTTTGTCCTGAAATGGTTATGACATATTCTTAGAGGCATGCCCAAGTTTAGGTGCACCAGCTGCAACTCAAATGCTTTTTCTCCGGTTCAAGAAAATAAATAAATTCTTTTTTTAACTGTGACATATAATAGGGCTACTTTTTTAAAAGACTTGATAGATTATAAATTTTGATTTTTGACTTGGAAACAAGTTAGTTGTGGCACATCTTACAGTTGAGATTTTCACGAAACTGAGGTTGGGGACCTTAGAACTATGGCTCTTTATTCCCCCAAAGTCAGGCTCAAATCACCTCTCATTCGAGTATTACTTCAACAATAACCATCACCTCCCAACTCACTGTGACTGATGTTCTGTTTCAGCAACTAGAAAGAAGTAATGAAAGGCTTCAGGTCTGGCTCCATCACCTACCACCTGATTAAACCTCTCTGACTCTCTAACCCTCAGTGGGAATAAAGTTGTGAAGATAAAAATGAGGAAATATGTACAAACATACTTGTTAAACAAACCAAAAAAAGCCACAGTTAGTAGTATTGTGTTTTGAATGGATCATATATTCAAAAGATTCAAAATACAAAAGTTACCATAAAAGGTACAAAAAGTCTCCTTCCCATCCAGTTACTCTCTCTACAAGACAGTATTGTATGGCTTAGCATCCTCTATTGAAGGTAAAAAGTTTGAGGCCACTTTGATTCCTGTCCCTTTGCTTGTGGCCTATTTTTCTTTTCTTTCCTTTCCTTTCCTTTTCTTTTCTCTTTGAAAGCTTTAGGATCTTTTCTTTGCCTCTATTTTTCTGGAATTTCATAATGCTATGCCTTCACATGGGTCTATTTTTTACCCCTGCAGTGAATATTCAGTGGGCCCTTTCAATCTGGCAACTCATAGCCTTCAGCTCTGAGATTTTTGTTTTTTAAGTAATTTCATTGATTATTTATCCCTCTGTTTTCTCTCATCTCTTTCTTTCAATATTACCTATTATTCAGATTGGTCCTCAAAATTTCTTGCCCTTTCTCTCCTATTTTTCCACCTTTGTCTTTTCTTACTCTAATTTTGGGATATTTCTTCCATCTTCATCTTCCAATGCTTCTGTTAAAATCTTTCATTTCTGATTTCATACTTTTATTCTAAGAGCTTTCTTTTTTTTAATGGTTCTTGCATCATGGATGGAATATATTCTCTTTCAGCTCTGAAGGTACTAATAATGCTTATTTGTTCAATCTTCTCCTTGCAGATTTTCTGATTCTTCCAAATTAATTGTTTTCTCTCCATTTTAGAGGCTTTCCCCAAGTATTTGCTAATTCTTGGTTGTCTGTTCCCAATCAAGTGTAACTATAAGGGTGACATACCTTCTATTCATCCACATAACCACTACTTAGATCCTGAGCTTGAGGATGAAACTTAGTAACTGTGGTCTGATAAATGTGGGCCATTTATTAGGAAATCCCCAACATCAGTATCATTAGGTTTTTCCTCTCGGCTTGGTCAGATGACCCACAGAAAAGTCTTCCAGGCTCCCACAGGGAATGTAGAAATCGCAGTGCTAGCTTTTGGGAAAGTCAACAGAAAAAGGAAGCTGGAAGGAATAGTTTCTCAATATTCAACATTGAATATGTTATCTTCCTGTTTTTGCCAGTCTGGAGAGCCTGTATTTTATCATCTTCAGATATTAAGCCCCTCGACTTACAATAGGAAGTAGGAGCAACCCCAGAATAGCAAACTCTTGGGAAGGGGATATAAGAACCTAAGTTCCTCCAGAGAAAACAGGCTTCATCTAACTCTATTTTACTACTGTTATACCAATTCTTAATTCCAAAGGTATCTGGTGCTTCCAGTTCATAAGCCTTTGACTATCTAACAAGTTGTCTGCCAGCTTTCCTAACTCCTGGCTTAGGATTCTGATGTCTCAGGTCTGCTAAGCCAGTTATCCCTCATCCATTTGTTTTCCAGCTTCCAAAATTTTCTCTCTTATCTAGTTTCCTCTCTCAATCATTATGAGATTATCTCTTTTAATATCCCATAATTCCATTAGGTTCATTTTTATTCTACCCTCAATATTTTACCTTAAAACTTTTCAGAAATACATAAAGTTTAAAGTATTGTACAATGAACACCTATAAACCCCAGACTAGACTCTATGATTGTTAACATTTTGCCATACATATTTTCTTTACCACACATTCATGCATCTATCCATATACCCGTTCATTTTTTTCATCTATCAGACCATACTTTTTTATGCATTTTCAAAACAAGTTGCAAATAAAAGTCCATTTCACTCCTGAATAATTAAGCATTCATATCAATAATCAGAATTCAATTTTTTTTGCAGGTAAAATTTACATATAGTGAAATGGACAATTCTTAACTGTGTCAGCAGTTGGTTAATTTTTATTGCTGAGTAGTATTTCATTGAATGAATATACAAAAACTATTTCTTCATTCTTTTGTCAATGGACATCTGGGGGTTTTCTCCAATTTGGGGCTGTCATGAATAGAGCTGCTATGAAATTCTTATACAAGTCTTTTGTGGACAAATGTTTCTCAGAGAAAATACCAAAGAGTGAAACTTCTATGCCATTGGATAAATATATGTTTATTTTAAAAGAAATTGGCAAGTTTTTCTCCAAAGCAGTTGAACCACTTCAGTCTCTCACTAACAAAGTATAAGAGTTCCAGTTGCTCTACATCCTAACTAACATTTGGTATTGACAGTCGTTTCAATTAGAGCCATCAGATGGGTATGCAGTGACAGTCGCTGTGGTTTTTGGTTTTTTTTTTTTTTTTTTTTTTTTTTTTTTGGAGGAAGAGAGAGATGGCTTTATTTTTCTGCCAGGCAGAAGGGAAGACACAGCAGGCTAGTGCCTCAAGAACTGTGCCCCCTCCCCTTGGAAGTCGGGGAAGATTTTATACGTGGGGCTTGCAGTCCAGGGTATGTGATAAGGATCCAGATGGTGAAAGGTTTTTTTTTTTTTTTAGATTTATTTATTATTTATTTTTTATTTTTATTTTTTTTAGCTTCCCCTTCACCCCCCGCCCCCTCCCAAACCTCGAGTTCTCCAGTCCATTCTCTGCATCTGCGTCCTTGTTCTTGTCACTGAGTTCATCAGTACCATTTTTAGATTCCGTATATGTGAGTTAGCATACGATATTTGTCTTTCTCTTTCTGACTTACTTCACTCTGTATGACAGACTCTAGGGCTATCCACCTCATTACATATAGCTCCATCTCATCCCTTTTTATAGCTGAGTAATATTCCATTGTATATATATGCCACATCTTCTTTATCCATTCATTTGTTGATGGGCATTTAGGTTGCTTCCATGTCCTGGCTATTGTAAATAGTGCTGCAATAAACATGATGGTACATGTTTCTTTTGGGATTATGGTTTTCTCTGGGTATATGCCCAGGAGTGGGATTACTGAATCATATGGTAGTTCTATTTGTAGTTTTTTAAGGCACCTCCAAATTGTTTTCCATAGTGGCTGTACCAACTTATTTATTATTTATTATTTATTTTTTTGCTGTGTTGGGTCTTCGTTGCTGCACAAGGCTTTCTCTAGTTGTGGCAAGTGGGGGCTACTCTTCATTGTGGTGCACAGGCTTCTCATTGCAGTGGATTCTCTTGTTGTGGAGCACAGAGGCACACGGGCACACAGGCTTCAGTAGTTGCGGCACATGGGCTCAGTAGTTGTGGCACACAGGCTCAGTAGTTGTGGCGCATGGGCTTAGTTGCTTATTTGCTCCGTGGCATGTGGAATCTTCCTGGACCAGGGCTCAAACCTGTGTCCCCTGCACTGGCAGGCAGATTCCTAACCACGGTGCCACCAGGGAAGTCCTGATGGTGAAGGTCTTGCATTCTTTTTCCTTCACATTATTTCAAAACAGTCATAGCTGATGTCAGCCCTCCCAGTAATTGGGGTCCCAGTCTGTTAATTATCCATTTGCCCCCAGTTTATCTATCAGCTGGAGACCTTCTTTCTTATTCCAGCATCAACTCTAAAGTCCAAAGTGTCATCTAAATATCATCTAAATCACTTTCGGGTGAGACTCGAGGTACGATTCATCCTGAGGTAAGATTTTTCTCCAGCTGTGAACCCCCTGGGCCTGTGGTCAGAGTGGCAGCCCAGATGCTCTCTGCATCGCCTGTGTATCATTCTTCCCTTTCCTTGAAGAACAGTGCACGTTCGCAACTGAGTAGCTCTGCGGTCTTGTCCTGACAAGCTTCCTTCATTCTGTCCTGAGATATCTTTAGTTCAAACTGGCAGTGTCTTTGCTGCTCATAATCCCATCTCCCTTCCCGGCCTCCGCTGAGATGATTAGCCAGTCGCTGTGGTTTTAATGTGCATTTCCCTGATGACAAGCAAGGGTAAGCATTTTTCATGTGATTAATGGCTGCTCTTCTATTTTCCTCTGTAAAGTGTCTGTTGAAAACATTTGACTTTAGGCAAGTAACTTCCCATCTTCCCTGGACTTCAGTTTCCTCATAATTAAATAAAAGTTGTTAAACTTGTACATCTAGTACCTTTCAAGTCTTATAATCGTAGGTTCCAAATAGTAGTGTAGTAATTAAATGCCAAAGGTAATCAAAAGTATCTTTGGGGACTTCCCTGGTGGCACAGTGGTTAAGAATCTGCTTGCCAGTGCAGGAGACACAGGTTCGATCCCTGGTCCAGGAAGATCCCACATGCCACGGAGCAACTATGCCCATGTGCCACAACTACTGAGCCTGTGTTCTACAGCCCGCAAGCCACAACTATTGAGCCCATGTGTCACAACTACTGAAGCCCATGCACCTAAAGCCTATGCTCCACAACAAGAGAAGCCATTGCACTGAGAAGCCCACACAATGCAAAGAAGAGTAGCCCCCACTTGCCGCAACTAGAGAAACCCCACGCACAGCAATGAAGACCCAACTCAGCCAATAAATAAAATAAATAAATAAATTTATTTTTTAAAAAAAGTATCTTTGACCAACGGCCAGGTCAATACTAGAGATTGTAATCTTTATAATGTTATAACTTGACATTTGTTTAGCCCCGTGCAATTAACAAAGCACTTTCATTTTCTCATTTTGTCCTTAAAACAACCCAGGTTCAAGTATCAGTAAGTGGCAGAATCAGGACCTAAATCTAAATCTTCAGAATTCATGTTCAGTGTTCTCTTCATTGAAACCTGATAAGTACAAGAATGTTCAGGAAAACATTATTCTTAATAACCAAAAACCAGACACTACCCACTATCAATAGAAATGGATGAATACAAGTGTGGTATGTTCACACTACATAATACTAAGCATCAATATGAAGTTCATAGAACAACAGGGAGGAACTCACAAACACAATGTTAAAGGAAAGAAGCCAGATACAAAAGAGTACATACTATATGATTCCTTTCATATAAAGTACAAAGAAGAGGCAAAATTAATTCTTGCTATTAAAAATCAGATAGCAGTTATCTATGTGGAGGACTTCTCATAACTTTCCATTTCATAACCTGGGTGCTGGTGCTGGTTGTAAGTCATACACTTATCTAGGCACATTTCTTTATATATAGTATACACTGTGGTTCCTAAACCTAGCTAATTAACAAACCACCTGCAGCGATTCCTGAACATACAGATTCTCTCAAGCTAGAGATTCTGATTCAGATTACATGTTATAGGAGGCCCATGAATTTTTTTAAAATCTCTATGTGATTCTGCTGATCATTCATGGAACCAGTGCTCTAAAAAATGATTAAAAGAATTTTGAACCCCTTTTTCTATAAACGTACCAAAAAAATTAATGTAAAGTAAATGAATGTTCACACAAGTGCCAGAAGACATACACATGCAGCAAAGTCTGTCCATCAAAGGCCAGTCAAAGAAATCAAAACCTTACCTCTGATCCTATATGGAATGCATACACAACAGGGAGCAATGATATACAATGATGTTACAACCCTACACATGGAAAGAAACAGAAATAACTTTACCACAGAGTTTTTCTTGGATCCCACGCGCCTCAGCTAATCTTTCTTCAGCAGCCCGTCTTCCGAGTCCAGCTTCCTTTCTAGCAACAGCCAGGTCATATTCCAGACTTTGTCGCAATGCCTCTCCTTTTTCAACCTCACATCGTAGCTTGGCAATCTGGCTCTCATAGCTTGCCAGCTAAAAACAGATTTCTGATATCATGAACCAATATTAAAATGTACCTCCAAGATTATGAGATAATGCACCCAAACACTTAAATTTCTTAGAGATATCTGTCTATAATATTTATTTATAAGACAAGAATTTACACATTCATACTTTCCAAAAGACTGGAAAAGAAGCACTAGCCTTACTCACCAAATAACAGTCATTAATTTTCTTATTTTAGAGAATCCACTAGAGAAAAAATTAAAACAAAAAAATTCTTATATGAACTTCTAATTAAAAGTAAAGAGAAATCACAGGTTTTAATCAGAAATAGTCATTCCTAAGAAGTGAAAAAAATGCATGATTTACAGTAAGCACTTCCCTCTTCCAATTCTTTCCTCTCCTCCTAATCCCAAACTGAAATCAAGAAGCAAATGGTGGACTTCCCTGGCAGTCTAGTGGTTAAGACTCTGTGCTTCCAATGCAGGGGTCACAGGTTTGATCCCTGGTCAGGGAACTAAGATCCCACATGCTGCATGGTGCAGCCAAATAAATAAATAAAAATTAAAATAAAATAAAATAAAATACCTTAAAAAAGAAGCAAATGGTATCAAAGTTTGGTAAATATTGTCTATATTATTTCTCTTGATTATGACATTACTCATAGAGCATAAAGTAATAATAGTACCAATTTTACAGGCATTTTAATGAACAAATACCTAACTTATATACTATTTAGATAACTAGATATTTAATAACTAGATCTAATTTATCTAATATCCTTCCATGAAGTAGTATGACAGGAGACAGGCCAAAGAGCTAGAACCAGATGATTTATAAAGTCCCTTCCCACTCTGAAATTCTATGATCCAATTAATGATTCATTAAGTGATATCAAATACTTGCTATATGTCAAGTACAGTAAAAGATATAAAAGCAAACATTACAGAGCCCCTGATCGCAAGTAATGAAATGCTATAGAAAGGCATAAGGGATTAGTTTTACAAAAGAGGTAAAAATGTTATTATGATAGTTCAAAGAAAAGCAAAATTACTTATTGCTGGAGGAAGAGAAAGAGATGATGGATGAGAGAGAATGCTAGGAAGGTATCATATGAGAAAGTATCAAGCTACTATATCAGGCTAGAAATAGATGGTCCAATCACCAAATAAGAAAAGACAAAAAGGATTTCTAAAGGGCAACATCAGAAATTACCATAAGTAGCGGTTAATACGTAGAGTGCAGCAGGAGTTATACTCTTTTTAACATATAAAAAATAAAATAATTTCCATTTTTAAAAATGTTAGAAAAGTAAATGTCTTCAGCATACTTATACTCACAAAATAAGAATTTATATATACCCTTTAATAAGTTAATGGGAAAAAAACATAAAACCTTAATTACACATTCAAGGTAACTCCATTTATTTCAGAATCACGCCATCCCTCCCTGCCCAGGAATAAAGTTGTTAACATTTGGATATTACCAGTTGTGCCAGTTATTTACCTGTTTGCCCTCAGACACCCCACCCCATCCTTCTCCAGCTCTACTCTGTATATTAGGAACTACATGTGCCAGACTTCCTTGCCCACTGGCTTCTCAGGAGTTTGGGTCAATGAGAGGCACTTGTGGTATTCTTGAGGACAAGAAAGGAGAAGCCAGGGTGTTTGTCCCTCTCTACATCTACCCTGAGCAGCATCTGTCTTCCCTGTGCCCTGAAAATCCTTCTGGATAGGCCCTCCCTTCCATGGCCCTAGCTTTTTTCAACCTTAGGAATGGAAACAACCTCCTAATGCTGCTATCCTCTGGGTTGCTTTAACATCCCCTATTTGGCTTTTTATCTCTTCTGGTACTTGTGTAATCAATTCCATTTGGACACCGAGTAGTATTACTCTTGGTATCAGAAATAGCCTCAAGATGGGTTTCTGATATTTTGTGGTAAACCTATATGAGCCTAAATACAATGAAGACCTTTTTGCAGATAAGAAACGAGATACTTTTGCAGCAATCCATGGCCTCCAGTGGGATCACAGTTATTTAAATTATCATGTGCAATTGTTTAAAATAAAGTGCCAGTTGAGTTCAAACCTTTGGGAAATTAAGTAGCAACTGCACTTGACCAACATGGCAGTTTTGTTTACTACAAGACCCACAGCATGGGGAGGCTAAATCTAACTATGCTAGAGAATTTACAAAAAAGAAACCGTAATCTCAGGGCTCTAGAACCTCAGCTCAAGATAGTCGAAAAGCCAGAGTTTCTATGTTGACTTTAAAGAATCTCTTATTTCTCATAGCACCATAGCAGGCAAGGCTAAAGACCTCACAGAAAATCTAAAAACGGGGAATGCAGATTTAAAATACAAGTTGAATAAAGAGCCTCACCAAGTTTCTAATGTTAAGATGGTACATATCAGCTGAGCATTAAGTTGAAAGGAAGGAGACAGGATGAGGACTTTCAGAATTAGACAATTCTAAAAACTGTAAACTCCCATATCTCCTTTAAATACCCCCTTTTACCAACAAAAGCAGCCTCTTCTCCCTAACTAAGGTAATTAGCCTTCCCTTCCTTAAAAGACAGTAAAGACCACACTTGAAATAGCTGTCTTGCAACAGGATTTGCAAGACCCACCTCCACCTCTTTGTCGCCATAGATAGACCCAGATCTCAGTAAACCACAGAAGGAGAAATGCAGTCTTTTCCAGGAGAAAGTAGCTTCTGTAAGCAAAAGAATTGCAAGATCTTGCTAATCTTGTAATAGCAGGAACCTGCAGAACATATATAGGCTTGATTTGGATTTAAAAGGCTAGTTCTACCAGCTTGCTTGGATGAGTGACTGTAAATTGAATTTAACATCAGCCTACATCACTTAATAAGGTCAAAATGCCAGTATTTTCCTGACATAATATGGAGACTTAAGAAGATGGGAGTGGAGACTTCCCTAGTGATTCAGTGACTAAGACTCTACGCTCCCAATGCAGGGGGTCCGGGTTCGGTCCCTGGCCAGGGAACTAGATCCCACATGCCACAACTAAAGATTCCACATGCCGTGACAAAAAGATCCCGCATGCCTCAAGGAAAAGATTCCCGAGTGCCACAATTAAAGACCCCACACACTGCAGTGAAGATCCTGTGTGCCACAACTAAGACCCAATGCAGCCAAATAAATAAATAAATGTAAAAAAATGAAATGAAATGAAGTAAGATGGGAGTGGTTTTGTTATAAGCACACCAAAACCTCTCCTTTCCCCAACAGCATCCTCTTCAGGATGTCCCAAAGGACATTATTTTCCCAATTAAAATGCTCTAAAATACACTGGCCAGCACAAGCACCCTTAGAAAGCTCTAGTAGCTAACCTCTATATACTAGAGATAGTAGTAGATGGTGAAGATAATAGTGGGATATGTCATAATTGAGATGGACTTCCCAATCTCAACCAAAATGGTGAAATTCCAGAGCAGCAAAGGCCACATGGTAGCAATTAACCAGTAGAAACAAGGTGAGCACAGTTACTATAATGGATGGCAGGAGCACAACAGTAATCATGGCATTTGACCTCCAGGTATTTGTGGTGGTGTACCCAGGAATTAAAGGATGGTCAGCCTTCTAAAGCAGTGCTATGTGATAGACATATAATGCAAGCAATTTTAAATTTTGTGTAATTTTAAATTTTCTAGTAGCAATATTTTGAAAAGTAAAAATAAATATGGGAAATTAATTTTAATATTTTATTTAACCCAACATATCCAAGATTATCATTATTTAAACGTATAATCAATATGAAAAATTATTAGTGAGCTATCTTACTTTTTTAGATATTTTACACCTTTTTGTACCAAGTTTTTGAAATCCAGTATGTATTTGTAGCACATCTTAATTCAGACTAGTCATATTTCAAGTGCTCAAAAGACACACATGGCTAACGGCTACCATATTGGAGAAGCATTTCTAAAGCATTATTTGATCTAAACAACAACAAAAAAACAAAAACAAATCAACAAAAAAACAGAAAAACTCCAAGTCTAGTGAGCACAATCCTTACTTGAGTTTCTAAAATATGAAGTCATACCCTTCCATCAGTTCCCAGACTCCCTGACTCCTTGAGGCAGCACCACCCCCAAAAAGTACATACTGTAAACTGCCCCCAAGCCTTTCCCAATGGGCAAGGTAGAAGCTCTGAACTGGAGACTAGTATTTACTATCTCTCCCATATACAGATTCAGAAAATAAAGGATGGAAGTGGGCGTGGCTTCTCTCTATTAACCTAGCCTCTAATAACCTTACCATCTACCAACCCACTCACTGGGTTCCCCCCAAGCCCAATCATGCAACTTTGAACTTCGATATTTTACAAGAGATCTTAATTTACAAAGGGTGAATACTTTCACCAGGTGACATAAAAATGATCCACTTTGATACACACTGCAACACAGATTAACTTTAAAAACATTATGCCAAATGAAACAAAACAAACACAAAAGGACATAGGTTCTATGGTGCCACTTATATAAGGTATCTATCTAGAGTATGCAAATGCATAGAAATATAAAGTAGATTAGAGGTTATCAGGGGTGGGAGCAGGGAAGGAGGAAAGAGGACGGGGGAGTTACTGCTTAACAGGTATACAGTTTCTGTTTGAAATGATAAAAATTTTTGAAAATAGATACTGGTGATGGTTGCACAGTGCCGTGAATATAAATATAACTGAATTGTACACTTAAAATGTTTAAAATTGCAAATGTTACTTTATATATTTTTTTACCACAATAAAAAAAAATTTTTTAATCCATTATATCAGAAGCTGAGACTATCTCTAGGCTACTTTTGGGCTCCTCGTGCCAATGAAACAAAAGGCAAAGAAAGGAGTTACCGTATTGGCTGGGGTGACTGACCCTGATTACCAAGGAGATAGTGAGGCAGGGCAGACCATGGAAACCTGGGAATTCAACAGTATGACTCTCAGTATATCCATGTCTACAGAGGTCCAATAGAGGCAGCACCATTAAGGAATCGAACTTATCAAGAATGAAATGTGGTCACTCCACCAAGGAAAATGCTGGCAGAGGCTAAGGGGAACAAGGAATCGGTTATGACAGAACTGAAGTGAAAAATATCAGCTTATGAGCCTAGAACCAGTTCTAAGAACAAGCACTGCAACAGCTCTGACATTTGTTACACGTATACATCAGTGATTTTTCTCCTTGCTCTTCATCTCTGACATTATATGGAGAATGCTGGTAGTACTGGTCTCAATTCAATTCATAAGACATGCAATTATAAGAATCGGATAGTGAAGATATGTATCATATGTGAGACAGATACATCTTTGTATAAAGGATATTTGAGTTGCAACCTGCAATATTATGCAGGAACAAGATATTATTACATGGGAGTTACACATGAGCAGAAGGGTGATAATGAATGCTGAAGAGCAAAAAGTGTGGACTGTCAATCATTTGCCCATTTGATCCATTTCTCAACCCACTTCTTTTGCTCTACTCTATTATATCATAGAATTGTAATTCCCATGCCCCACTGTCAAATGGCTCTACTTCTGGCAGTGTCTCTGGCCACAGCTGCATCTCTTTTCAGGTTTCAGCTCCCTGTCCTCCCCTCCAACATCCCAACCTGACTGAACAACCCCTACCATGATTCTCCCTTCCACTAGACCACTCCAACTTCTGGACTCTGGTAACATCATCTTCTCCCAGTGGTCCTCTGATCTAGAGGTGATGGTGGCTTCCTGATGTAACTAATCTCCAGGTGGCCTGATCATTCACTGTTTGGATTCCTAGGTCTTTCATCACCTGTACAACCAATTCCATCTATTAAAGTCCCTCTCGTAGTCTGATTGGGCCTTATTTGATTTCCAGAGCTACCCACATAGCTGAGAAAAACATATCCTCTGTCCCTGAAGTTGTTTTCTCATTTAAGGTTCAACACATGCACTACAACATGCAACAGCAACAAAATGGTATCTCCCTCCTTTTCAAAACAAGCCTGCATTCTTTTGGGTCTTTATGCTCAACCAGCTGTCTTAGAACCTCCTCTCTGTATCATCCTCCATATCTTCCTTGATGCCCTTCTACAGCATGTCCCAGACTCTACAAAAAGGTTTCTCACCATTTTTATACCATGACCCTCTTTGGCAATCTGGCAAAGTCTTCTCAAAATAAAGTAATTACATGCATAACATAAAATACACAAGATAACAAAAAAATCAAAGTAAAGAAACAAATATATAACAACCAATGTGTGATGCTATAATCTATGTTACTTCTCTAATAACACATTAAATAACAGATTTTACTTACAAGTCTAATAATCATTTCAAAGTAATAAGTATAAACAATATTTCAAAATATCTGCAATAACTAAATTATGGTATGTATCTACGATTTTTATTGGTGATAAATTCAAAAGTACTGCTAATCCTCCTATGGCCAAAAGGTGGACTGGCTGGGCCAAGACCTTCACAACCAAAGGAAATACTTAATATGAGCTACAGGTTAATAAAAATAAAAACATAATTTCTCCCCATCCAACTACATGGATTCCTTTATTTCTCAGTTGTTAAGGACCCCAGCTTAAGACCCCTACTCTTAAGAAATCTGGTGGGTTCAAACATCTTTAGGTCTTGAATCCTAAAAAGCCTACTACTTGGTCCTAAGCACCCAGTACCTTTTGGCTAAAGAAAGTTACATTGCTTTTCTTTATCCTCTCCCACCCTCATGTCTCTAAGAGATTTGGGGGGGGGGGGGGGGGTGGGGAATGCTGCATTGGGTCTTGGTTGCTGCACACGGGCTTCCTCTGGTTGTGGAGAGCGGGGGCTCCTCTTCGTTACAGTGCACAGGCCTCTCACTGCGGTGGCTTCTCTTGTTGCAAAGCATGGGCTCTAGGCACACAGGCTTCAATAATTGTGGCAGGCAAGCCCTAGAGCGCATGGGCTTCAGTAGTTGCAGCACGTGGGCTCAGAAGCTGTGATGCACGGCCTTCAGTAGTTGTAGTGCACGGGCTCTAGAGCACAAGCTCAGTCGTTCTCATGCTGTATATTATATTCCAGGATTTATTTATTTTGTAACTGGGAAGTCTGGACCTTTTGACTCCCTTCACCTATTTCACCTACCTCCCCCCACCCCCCTGCCTCTGACAACCACCAATTTGTTCTCTGTATCTATGAGCCTGGGTTTTTTTTAATTTTTAAATTCCACCTATAAATGATATCATACAGTATTTGTCTTTCTCCGTCTGACTTGTTTCACTCATCGTAATGCCCCTAAGGTCCATCTATGTTGTCAAAATGGCAAGATGTCATTCCTTTCTATGGCTGAATGATAATCCATTAAATATATATATATACACACACACACCTATATATATAAAACATTTTCTTTATCCATTCATCTATTGATGGGACACTTAGATTTTAAAGATATTTTGTGCCAATTACCCAGTGTGTTAGCATTAGGAATACCTGATAAGGCCAATACCTGGCCTTAGTTTTTAGATAGTTTCATTCTTCTCTGCCTTGCTATATAATGACATATTTAGAAATTATATGGCTAAAAAAAATTACTTCATGGTACTGATGAACTCAGTGACAAGAACAAGGAAGCAGATACAGAGAATGGACTGGAGAACTCGAGGTATGGGAGGGGGCAGGGGGTGAAGGGGAAACTGAGAAGAAGTGAGAGAGTAGCACAGACATATATATACTACCAACTGTAAAATAGTCAGTGGGAAGTTGTTGTATAACAAAGGGAGTCCAACTCGAGGATGGAAGATGCCTTAGAGGACTGGGGCAGGGAGGGTGGGGGGGACTCGAGGGGGGGGCGTCAAGGAAGGGAGGGAATACGGGGATATGTGTATAAAAACAGTTGATTGAACCTGGTGTACCCCCAAAAAAAATAAAAAAAATAAAAAATAAAAAATTACTTCATAATATGAATAAAATCACCTAAACAAATGATTGAAACAATAAGAATGAACAGCAACATAAACCTGGAGTTGAGCCAACTATATAACTACCTATTTTGAGAAAATTCTCTTTCTTCTGTGAGATAACTTCCCATCTCTTTAATGTGAACACATAATTCAAAGCACTTTGATTAAATAAAAGAGAAAAAACATATATTCTACTGAGAAATGTGATAACTATAAATATATGTGAAAGAATATATTTAATGGATGAATGATTATCATGATACTAATATTCTCAAGTAAAATGTATATTTGGTTTTAAAAAATAAGCTTTGGAGATTATGAACAATTAGCACCCTTTCAACAAATACTAGATTATATTCAGTATGTAATATTACAATATAAATAAAAGCAATTACTACTTCAACTATCACTTTAAAATTACCTCAATTGTATGGGAGGGGGCGGGGGGTGAAGGGGAAACTGAGACGAAGCGAGAGAGTAGCACAGACATATATATACTACCAACTGTAAAATAGTCAGTGGGAAGTTGTTGTATAACAAAGGGAGTCCAACTCGAGGATGGAAGATGCCTTAGAGGACTGGGGCAGGGAGGGTGGGGGGGACTCGAGGGGGGGAGTCAAGGAAGGGAGGGAATACGGGGATATGTGTATAGAAACAGATGATTGAACCTGGTGTACCCCCAAAAAAATAAAAAATAAAAATAAATAAAAAATAAAAAAATTACCTCAATTGCCATTAAAAACATAAACAAAACAGTTACAGGTTGATCGCTTGTTATTTTAATCATAAACCACTGTTCCTTAGATAACCTGAAAAAAATCATTTTTCCAAACATTTATTCAACACACAGCTACTGAGGGCCTACTATGTGCCAATAAGCAACTCCAGAGCTACAGAGACAAAAGCATGGTCACTGCTTTCAGCTCTCAGGAAGCTTAAGGACTAAAGAGGAGTAGATAATTATGAAATAAATGTTTTAGCTCTAAAATATCTACAACAGCAACATGTTATAGAAGAGCAAAGAAAGAAGTAATCACTTTCACCCAGCAAGGCTTTAAAAGGTTTCCTGATAGAACAGCATCAGAATTTAGCAAAAAGGGAAGGAAAATACATTGTTTATGCTTAACTGTCAATAAATTACAACTACTATTACAGTGCACGGGCACTTCACAAACTGTATTTCATTTAATTATCTCAACAACCCTTTGGAACCAGCATTTCACAATGAGAAACCAATGACGTACAAGATAAATAACTTGCCCAAGGTCACATATCTTGTAAATGAAAGGGCCAAGAATGAGTCCAGGTCTCTGTAACTCGATATTCTTTCCACTACATCAGGCTGCCTAAGCTGAGTTTTAAGAATGAGTAAGATTTAAATAGAGAAAAAGAAGAAAACAGAGAAAAAAGACAACAGACAGAAGAGACAGAAACATATAATTCATGAATTATCCGAGAGTAAAAAAATAACTACTGTCCTTGGAATATACATAAGAAATATATATTTTTATATATACACACACTAATAAAATAAAAGATATAATAATACAATTAAAAAAGAAACTAAGATAATTCATGAATTACAGTATGATTAAAAATTCCATACTCAAATCTAATTGTTTAAGAGACTGTTCTATGACTGAGGCCATGA
Source organism: Hippopotamus amphibius kiboko (assembly GCF_030028045.1). NCBI lineage: Eukaryota > Metazoa > Chordata > Mammalia > Artiodactyla > Hippopotamidae > Hippopotamus > Hippopotamus amphibius. The sequence continues at coordinate 87,806,242 of NC_080187.1, forward strand.
GAAACCTACATTAAGATTTCCAATATGTCTAATTTACAAATCCCTTAGTCACCAAACGCATTCATCAATTAACACTTTTGATCAAATATAACTCATTAATTAAAATGAAATTAAGGCAACTTACCAATGAACATAATAGTTCATTAAATTTCTACTTTAACACTCCTATACAATTCCACTGTATTTAAAAAACCATCTGTTTCATTAATTTCCTTTTTAAGCACAAGAATGTTACAGTGTTAAATGTTAAGACAAGTAACTTCTAATATGAAATGAATCTAAAATAATCGAACTGCACTTTTAACATTATTTGAGAAGAAAATAAATTCTACCTCTGCATTGTGCTTAGTTGTTATTTCTAATTTTTCTTTCTTAGCCCGATGGAGTTTCTTTCTGAGATCAGCAGTAATATCCAAGTCTGTTTCATTTTTAACCATTTGTTTTATATCAGATGAGGCATTCTTTACCCTATAAAATGAAATGAAAATAAAATATAATTCTTATTAAGTAAATTTCCAGCATTTCTGGTATATCTGATAATTTATTTTTCAAAAAACAAAACAAAACAGGGAACATGTTATGGTCCTTACCCTAAACAAATTTACATGCCAGTAAAATATACCGATTGCAAAAGCTAAATAAAAATGCAAAGCAGCATATGACTAGAAACAAACCACTGTCCACTGGGAGACCACCATATTGTTCAAGATAGGCAATTAAATGTTATTTGATCCTATCACAAGCTGGCAAGTTTTGGAAAAGACTGAGTTCTTTCCTTTCTACCTTTTATTGCGAATATAACACATATTACAAAAAGAAAAAGCATAAGAGAATACAGGTTCATTCTGCTTTTAAATGGCAGACTAAAGTTCTACTCTCTCCCCAAAATTAAAATTAAAAATTTAACTAAAAAACAGAGAAGAGAATTTAGAGATATAAACTCACAAGGAGAATGAGCACAAGAGATGAGACAATAGCAATAAAATATTGGAAGTTAGAACACAAGTGCACAAGTGGTAACTGATTTATGTAAGAGAGCTGAATTCAAAGCCAACAGTAGGGAAAGCAACCTGATTTACACCAGAGTCCCCAAAACCTCAGTTCACTGGCAATACCTTTAAAAAAGGGGGTAAAAGCAGAGCATAAAACAGAATTGGTTGAAAGTCAGCCAAAGAAATAATGAGATCTTCAGATCCTCTACCCTATACACCACACAGTTGGGTATTGATTTCTTCCACACTCTGGCAGAACACTAGGGGTTTATTCCCTGGAGAGGATTAAGCAAACCCTCTCTGGTTTGGAGACATCAGATACAAATGGGGTAAGTATTCCATACCAAAAACAAGAGACTCAAGCAAAAAGTTATATAATAAATTATATCCCTGGTCTTCTAATACTTATTGTCTGCCAGAACAATGGCAGCCAAAGCAGAGACTAGAAGGATCTTCCCTGGAGAAGCTAACCAGCAAGATGAAAAAGACCTAAAGATGCTGATGTTAGGGGTTCTCCAGCAAAACAGTTTAACCAGATCACCCTACAGAGAATGCCTCACACACCGTGCTTCCAATCATCTCTTTAGTCCTCTATTTTTAAATATAAACAGAGAGCCAAGGATCACCAGAAGTTAAGTAGCATCTAATAAGAAAGACAGAGACCACAGGGGCAGGGAAGAAGTCAAAGATCATGCAGGGAAAAGATAACTTTAAAAAAAAGAAAAAAAAACCCTAACATTAAAATCCTCAGAAAAATAGGAGAGGATAAAAAATCCATAAGACAAAAACTGGATGTAATTAAAAATGAAATGTTCATCGAACAAAAAAGAGTTCTTGGAAATCAAAAACACAAACTAAGAAATGAAAAACTAAATAAATAAATGTAAAATAAAAATCTCCCAGATGCCTGAAAAAATTCCAAGGGAATTTAAAATTCCAAGAGAAAATAATTTCCAACTTAGAATTTTATGCTCAACAAGTACCATTCAAAGACAAGAGTATGAGAAAGACTATTTCAGACCTACAAGACATCAAAACATTTATAAGAAGCTATTGGAAGACTTGTTTCACCAAAATAAAGACACACACTGAGGAAGAAGGACAGGGGATCCCAGAAGTAGGGAATTCAAGACAAGAAAACAGGAAAGGGATGTCTAAGATAGTGATGAAAGGAAGTGCAGTGAAAATTGTGCAGCAAATCACTTAAAGGGCAATCTCTTCCAACTGAACTGGCCAATGCCTCCAGGAGTGATTTCTTTAAGAAGATGAAAACAGAAAATAACAGAATACATTAACTATGTGAACATATTGAGAGACTTATAAAACTTGATGGGAGTATGAAGTTGAATTCATAAGTTCATGGAAATTAAGCCAAGTAAGCAATAAGTGAGACAATTATTAATTAAATCCAAGAAAAACAGAATGTATAAGAGGGAAAAAATTGTCGCTAAATACTACTACATGGCTCAACTGTGAAGTTTTCATAATTATATAATAATGTAAACATCAATTAACTAATCTAACCAAGATTATATGTCACTAAATGAAAAGAGAATACAAGAGAGGCAAGCATGAATGAAAACTAAATTATGAACTTCTGTAGTGGAAAGTCAGTAGATAATGGCTATACCTGAAAAATCAAATAACAATATAAAAAGCTTTTTTGAAGAGATATGGATTTTAAAAAACCATCTCAGGAAGTTGAAAATGATTCTTTCTAGGGATAAAGAAAGTTATTTGTCTCCAGGTAATAAGTACTGCTATTTTTCCTAATAGCAGTAAGTAAGCCTTTTAGAATAGTCTTTAAATAATGAGCATATGTAATTTTAATTTTTTTAAATAAGACTAAAATAAAACAATAGAGAATCAGTAAAACCAAAATGTGATTCTTTAAATAGATGAATAAACTTGATAAACTTTTGGTTAGCTAGACAAAGAAAAAAGAAAAGAAACTCAAAGTAGGAAAACAAAGAATAAAAAAAGAATGGCACTACCAACGTAGAAGGGTTATAACGAAAACCATGAACAACTTTATGCTAATAAATTAGACAATTTAAATCAAATGGACAAATTCCTAAAAGACAGTAATTACTAAAGCTAACTCAAAAAGAAAGAGAAAATCTGAATAGAATCTATAACAGATAACAACATTGAATTCATAATTTTAAAAATCTAACCATAAAGAAAGCCCAAGTCCAGATTGCTTCACTAGCAAACTCTACCAAACTTTACGGAAGAAATAATACCAATCATCACATTAGAGGAAATGGAAACATTTCTTCAAATCATTCTGAGTCCAACATTACCTAATAATAAAATAAGGCAGACATCTCAAGAAAGGAACAGTATAGACCAATATCTTTTATGAACAAAGATACAAAAAATCCTCAACAAAACATTAGCAAACCAAATCCAGCAACATCTTAAACGAATTAAATTACAACATGACTAACTGGGATTTATCCCCAAATAGAAAATTGGTATAATGTCTAAAACTCAAGTGATGTAATATACCATTTTATTAAAACAAAGGATGAAAACTACATGATCGTCTCAATAGACACAGAAAAAACGTTGGACAAAATCCAACACCCATTCATGATTAAAATAACAACAAAAAAAACCTCTCAACAAACTAGGACTACAAGGAAATTTCATCAATCTGAAAATGGGCCTCTATGAAAAATCAAAGAGTAGCATCAAACTTAATGGTGAAACACTGAAAGCTTCCCCTAAAACTGGGAACAAAACAAAGATGTCTGCTATTAATACTTCTATTCAAGACTGTTGGAGGTTCTAGACAGTGTGATCAGGAGGAAAAAAAAAAGGAAAAGAAATAAAAGGTACATTACTTTTACTTTAAAGATTGCATTTACTTTAAAGAAGTAAAACTGTCTCTAAAGAAGTAAAACTGTCTCTACAAATTGGGACATTTGTAGAGACATGGATGGACCTAGAGACTGTCATACAGAGTAAAGTGAGTCAGAAAGAGAAAAACAAATGTCATATATTAACACATAAATGCAGAATATAGAAAAATGTTAATCAACTGGTTTGCAAGGCAGAAATAGAGATACAGATGTAGAGAACAAACATATGGACACCAAGTGGGGGAAGTGGGGGTTGGGGGGGGGAATAATTGGGAGACTGGGATTCCCATATATACATTACTAATAAGAAAAAAATATATCAAATTGTACACCTTAAATATATGCAGTTTGTTGTATGTCAGTTGTATCTCAATAAAAATTCTTAAAAAAATAAAAAAATAAAAGGTACATTACTTTTACTTTAAAGATTACATTTACTTTAAAGAAGTAAAACTGTCTTTAATTGCAAAGAACATGATCCCGTGAAATTATTCTAAGAAATTCATTAAGTAGGAGAAAGACTAGAAGTGAAAAACAATTTCAGCAAGGTCACAGAATATAAGATCAATATACAAAAACCAATCACATTTCTAAACACTAGCAATAAATGATCCAAAACTGAAATTTTAAAAATAATTCCACTTATAATAGCATTAAATAAATAAAATAGATTTAGCATTAAATTTAACAAAAGATAAACAAGACTTCCATACTGAAAAGTACAAATTACCATTGAACTAAATTGAAGACCTAAATAAATGAAAAGACATTCCGGTCACATTCATGTATTTGAAGACTAGTATTTTAAGGTGGCCACTTTCCCCAAATTGATCTACAGATTCGACATATTCCCTACCAAAATCCCAGCAGGCTTTTTTTGTAGAAATTGGCAAGCTGACCCCAAAATTTATATAGAAAAGCAAAGGACTCAGAAAAAAAAAAATAATCTTTTAGAAAAACAAATGGGAGGACTTGCACCTTCTAAATTCAAAACTTACCATAAAGCTACAATAATCAAAACAGTGTAGAACTGAATTAAGAATAAACATGTAGATCAATGTACCAGAATTGAGACTATAGAAATATAGACTTTATTTATACATAATCAATTTTCAACAAAGGTGTCAAGATAATTCAATGGGGAAAAGCTAGTCTTATCAACAAATGGTGTTAAAACAACTGATATTCACAGGCAAAAAGATAAATTTATATCCTTACCTCACACAATACACTAAAAAGTAACTTAAAATGGACCCTAGACCTAAATGTAAGAACTAAAATTATAAAAATTCTAGAAGAAATCATAGGAGAAAAATCTTCATGACCTTAAGTTGGGCAAAGATTTCTTAGATATGAAACCAAAAGCACAATCCATAAAGAAAAAGAATTGAACTTCATAAAAGTTAATAACTGTTACGCTTCAAAAGACATTTTTAAGAAAATGACGTCAAGCCAACAAATGGGAGAAAATATTTGTAAATTATGTATCTGATAAAAGACTTGTACCTAGAATATATAAAGAACTCTTAAAGCTGAATAACAAAAAGATGAATAACTCAATTTAAAATTGGGCAAAAGATCTGAATAGAATTTTCACCAATTAAGATATACAAATGGCAAAAAAAAAAAAGCAAAAAAAGCACATGCAAAGATGTTTAACATCATTGCTCATTAGGAAAATACAAAATAAAATCACTAAGGCAGGGACTTCCCTGGTGGCACAGTGGTTAAGAATCCACCTGCCAATGCAGGGGACATGGGTTCGATCCCTGGTCCAGGAATATCCCACATGCTGCAGAGCAAATAAGCCCGTGCGCCACAACTACTGAGCCTGCGCTCTAGAGCCCCTGAGCCACAACTACTGAAGCCTGAGTGCCTAGAGCCAGTGATCTGCAACAAGAGAAGCCACTGCAATGAGAAGCCTGAGCACCGCAACGAGGAGTAGCCCCCACTAGCAGCAACTAGAGGAAGCCTGCGCACTACAACAAAGACCCAGTGCAGCCAAAAATTAATTAATTAATTAATTATTTTAAAAATCACAATAACATATCACTTAACTCTCACTAGAAACCCTATAACCAAAAAGCCAAAAAATAACAAGTGTTGGTGAGAATGTGGAGAAACTAAAACCCTTATACAATGCTGGTGGAAGTGTAAAATGGTTCAGCCATTTTAGAATAAAATTTGGCAGTTTCTTAAAAATTTTAACATAAATTTACTATATGATGGAGTAACAGTGCTCCATAGAATCTACCCAAGAGAAATAAAAGCATATGTCTACACAAAGACTTGTACACAAATGTTCATAGCAGCATTATTCATAATAGACAAAATGTGGAAACAATCCAAATGTCCATCAACTAGTGAATGGTTAACCAAAATGTATATATCCATAAAATGGAATAATATTCAACAATAAGAAGAAACAAAGTACTGACATGTTACAACATAATAAATCTGAAGAACATGCCTACTGAAAGAAGCCAGGCACAAATGACCACATATTGTGTGATCCCATTCATATGAATTGTTCAAAAAGGCCAATCTATAGAAACAGAAAGTAGATTAGTGGTAAATAGCAAAGTTTAAATAACTTCATTGATCCAGATTCTAGAATCCTGAAAAGTAATTTAACCATTAAAAATTATGACAGATATACATTAATTTGATAAGATGTTCCCTCAAAAACTGAAAAAGCAAGATGCTAAATAATGTAAAGTATTATTCTAATTTTTTAAATATATATTTATATGTTCAAAAGAAAAGGTCTGGGCAAGTAAATACCAAAATACTGTCAGTAGTTAACTCTAAGCAGTAGGATTATAAGCAGTTTCATTGTTTTATTCATTTGTATTTTTTAAATTATTCTAAACACACATGCATTATCTGCATTAAAATATACATATTTATGTGTATATATATATATATGAACATATATAAAATAGGATATCAGAGCAAGAAGGAATCTTGAAGATATTCTATTTAGTTTCTCAACCATCACCTTCACCATAGTGGTGGAGAACCAGCTGATAAGACCTCACTCTTAACCCTTGAAACATCTGATAAAAGAAAAAATTCTTTTTGAGATAAAATTTTAGTAAAGAAAAATATTAATATTTTACTTATTTATTCTCTATCTTGCTCCAGAAAGGATTTAAGGTAGCTCCTAAAGACAGGTGGGAAGTGTTTATATAGCAAGTCTATTTATAAAGCAAAGTATATGTTAGTCATGGTACTGTCCCACCCACACTTGCTTGCTGAAAAGGAGCTCAACATCATTTCTTCTCAACTAAATGTGAGCAAGGACTATCCTCACCCCAGCCCCATTGCTTCTGTAAAATATATTTAAAAGGGATAACTAAAAAAGAAAATGTAAAAACAGATGAAATTCAACTGTTTTATTATTAGATTCAACAAATAGAAAATTACTCTGTTACATGATTATAAAAGTTTCTAAATACTTGCTTTCAATTCCTATACTTATTTCTTTGTAAGCCACACTTTTTGAGTTGCACTCTCCAAAATGGCTCCATTTCATATTACAGACTCAGAGTTTTTACATTATTCACATGAGATATGAATAAACCAAAGGCAGGCACCTCACCCAAAGACAGATATGATTGGTACAAAAAAGATGAGCAACAGCAATTCTTAGAATGTAAACTGCAAGAAAAGGAGCAGTTAGCAACAGGAGCTAAAACTAACAGAATGCTTAAGTAGAGTGATGAATCAGAGTTGGGGTGATGAGGAAATAAGAGGAAACAGAGCAACACAGATTATGACAAGCCAAGTAATAACGAATAAGTAGAAGAAAAGATTTAGAGAAGTGGGAAAGAAAAAGCAAGTCTCTAGGGACCAGAGAAAGTACAGACACTGACTTTTGTAACTTGAGTTAACAAAGGAGCATAAAGAGCCACAAAAAGTCTACAGACCCAGTTCTGGTTTCTACGAGGCATCATTCCTGCTCCTCCAGTTCCACAAAACATCCACTTCCCTTACCATCCCGTGAGAATTCGTACAATCAGCCTCTCCAACCACTTATTTCTTGATGCTCCCTGCAACTAAAAGTATTCCTCAACTAGAAAAAGAGACTGGAGGCTTACCTTTGAATATCACCAGGGGCATTATTTGAAGTGTTCACACTCATGACAAGTCTTCCAACTCTTTCAAAATACCCCACTGTTGCTTAATGATATACTTCGTTATTGATGATTAAAACCGTCCAAGATGGCTGTGGCTTACAGGTTACATGGGCTGAAGCCTGTTAAAATAGTAAACAATATAACAGTAGTTATTTATATGAGTCCTGAGATTACGGGTGATTTTTTTGTTATTGTTCATCAACTTACTTGTATTTTTTAAATTATTCTTTAAAAAACATGTAAATACTTGTATTTTTAGAAGCCATGGTGTTTTATTTCTTTTTAAATAAGATTAGAAACAAAAATGACAAAACATTAGAAATTCCTTCTTGTAAGAATAAGCTAATACTATTAGATTATTTTAATTTCTCAAATAAAAAGTAATAAAATATGACTGTTTTTAAACTAGAAGAAGAATAGGTAGTGCCTATCTCTAGGGCACAGAATTCAGTATGAAAGAAAATGCAGTCCAGGGATGTTTTGCAGTCCCAAAAGACTGTTTCATAAATGGAATATTTTTAATGTAATCTTACAATCAAAGAGGCCAAGGCACTCCCACATAAACGATCTTAATGGTAATTTCAAAGCCCTTCTCCCAAGGGATTGAAGAGGAAGAAGGAAAAAAAGAGTATTTGTCACTTATCGGGGCCTTCTCTCCAGAACACTATTCTATCAGAGATACTCCAAATTATACAGAGTCGACCATTTAAAGTAAGTTACTTTACTACGTACGTTATGAAGGAATCTCTGGGTAAACATCTCAACAAGAGAGATGACAATAACAAACTAACTCCAAAGAGACACAAATATGAAGATCTCCCAAGTGTCTCTTGGTATCCCCGTAGAAGTCCAATGTCCTAAGAAAGACCATGAGATTTGGTCTCAGAGAGATCTGAGCCAGGATTCAATAAGCACCTTGCAAGTATGTGGCCATGGGCAAGTCACTTAAACTCTTTGTGCTTGTTTCCTCCACCATAAGGAGATAACTATATCAACCTCATATATTTAAGTAATACATACAGCACATATACAGTATGCAGTCACTGTCAGTTTCTATTACTGTAACACAAACCCTATGAGGCCTCTGATAAAGGAAAGGAGTAGGTGACATTTGGGGTGATTTGGTCTGGGTAAAGAAGTAATAAAAGAACTGTGTAGCAGGAATTCCCTAGCGGTCCAGTCAGTAGGACTTGGAGTTCTCACTGCCAGGGGCCCGGGTTCGATCCCTGGTTGGGGACTAAGATGTTGCAAGCCACGTGGCTCAGTCAAAAAAATAAAATAAAAAATAAAATGGTCCACTGAAAGGCCAGGACACTGAATGTTAAATGACCCATCAAGGCACACCATCATGAAAAAAATAAAAGAGAACTGTTTAGTAAAATTGCAGGTATACAGGGATAGCTAGGAGATACCCCTCAAAAAAATCTAAAATGATGTGTCCCTGATCCCAATAAACAACCCTGAGAGAGATCAATGAAAGAAAAGGGACTCAAACAAGCCAACTGTGATGTAGACTCAAACACAGTACTGAGAACTGATTAATGGCTCCTACAGACAAACACTAAGGGATCTTCAAAACAGTCAGTGATTCACACAGCTGACGTAGAATAGTTTGACCTAGGACAAAGAAGATAGAACTTTTACCAAGATGGGGGGAAAAAAATCCCATTTCTCCAGGGACCTAAATACTAAGTTTGGAAATAGTGGTAGACAAAGAAATACCACTATCATTAATCTACTGAGCACTTAGTACAGTGCCAAGCACTGTATTTGGTACTTTATTTATACATAGAACTACAGAACTCTGATCCTTACAACACTGCAATGTAAAGATTATCCCATTTTTCAACAGAGAAAACTAAAATATTAGAAGTAATTTGTCAAAAGTCACACAGTTACAGAACCAAAATTCCAACTCATTACTGTCTAACTATCTAACTCTAAAGCCCAAGCTCTTTCTACAAGGTCATTGTTGATACAGTTAAACTATAAATTACCTTACCTGAGGTTCATTATCCTCATTTCAGTTACAGAAACTCATCTGATTCAGAGAGGCTTAAATGACTTGCCTAAGGCCAGTCAGCTACTGAGTAAGGGACACCAAGGACTCACTCAAGCTCTTCTGATACCGAGTTCCAAAATGTGTTCATCTTATGACCATGCTCCCAAAGCTCAGACTCCAGAGAAACTGCCTTCAGAATGGAAGTAAAAGAGTTAGAACCTAGAAAGAAGGGACTCTTCTATACCTAAGAGTAATGTCCAAGGCTCAAAATTACATATATAAAATGTTTCTATTTGTGTGAAAAGGATCAAATACACACACACACACACACACACACGTATGCATATGTGTCACAACAGGCACAAACAGAACCTCTACTTACCTCACAGGAAAAGAATTTATATACTTAGGGCCTTAATAATGTCTGCATTTTTTGTTTAGTTTTGATCTTGGGCAGAGAAGTGTGGGAAGAGGCAGTTTACCAAATTTTAACATAGTTGTTTCAATAAAGCTAAACTGAAGGCAACCACCATTTTTCAGTGCATTACTTTGCTTTTGTAACATCTTCAAATCTGAATGGTCTTCTACAGAGAAAGTGTCTTCTATAGCTCAGGGACAAGTTTCATTAACTTCCAGATCACTGATACCGATAACGATAACGTAGTAGGCAGATGGTCCCCATGATCTCTGCCCCCTGGTGCTTCTTGTATAATACCCTCCCCTTTACTGTGGGCAGAACCTGTGGCTTGCTTCTAACCAATGAAACATGGCAAAGGTGACAGGCTGCAATCCCACGATTGCATTGTTATATAAGACTCTGTCCTAGCAGACTGAAGTGACAGACAACCTCCCGTTGATCATGAAGAAGCACACTGTCACGCTGTGAACTGCCTATGGAGAGGGCCACATGGCAGGGAACTGCAGGCAGCCTTCACCCCACAGGCAGTAAAAAGCTGGATCCCTTGGTCATACAGATGCCAACAGGAAATAAATTCTGCCAACAACCTGAATGAACTGGGTAGCAGATTCTTTCCAGTTAAGCCTCCAGATGAGAACACAGCAGCACCTTGACAGTAACTTAGTGAAAATCTGAACAGAGGGCCCACCTAAGCAGTGCCCTGATTCCTGACCTACAGAAACCGAGAGAAAATAAATGAGGGCTGTGTTAAGCCACTAAGTTTTTGGTAACTTGTTATACAACAATAGAAAACTAATATGGATAAAAAGGTTGAAAATGCTCTTGCAGGGTTAAAAAGAACAAGAGTGACACGTAAAATACAAAAATGGGTTCTCACCAGCCCTGCCTGTGTGTGTCTTTCATAGTCTCTTTGTTTTTCTATAGTTTAATTTCCTAATTAATTTACATAACAGAGCTTGTAAAAATCCTAAGATAACTAGATAAAGAAACTAGAAAATCATGGGCAATATCAGCAAAAATAATTACAAAATACAAATGAATAAGGTCAAACCACCAACAGCCACAAAACCTGCATGGGAGTGGAGATGTCTACAGAAAAGAAAGCAGAGGGAAATAACAAGTCTCCATCTGAAAGGACCCCCAAAGGGTCAACAGATAGGTAAATGGAAAACACTGCAGGACAACATGAGAGCAGCAGCTGAAACTGGCACATGAAACAGGCATATAGTAAGAGAGTCTTGAAAGGGTTGGTACAGCCCAGCCTCACAGACTTTCATAACTGACCTGTCAAGGTCCCTTCCAGGACAGGGGTCCACACTAATGAGAATCAGTAGAGGATAGAATCAAAATAAGGGAAATAAAGACAAAGTAAAGAGATGGCCCAGACCAAACTGTAGGAGGAAATAGAGGCAGGAAATCTCAGAACCAAGCCACCATAGTTTTTAACACTAACAACAAACAAAAGACAGAGCTCTGTGAAGTTAGAAAAGCTCTCATGAACCTTGCTCAAAGTTCAGGTAAACTAACCTTTCATAAAAATAAGCAACAGAAAAGTAGTGTGGCCAAATCCCACACAATCATAAGGAAATAGAGAGTAAGGTGCAGAATGGACTCCTATAAATGAAAGAATGACAGAAAGACATGCCCATAAAACAGATGAAAATCATAACTTACAATTTCATAATGAGCTACAAGACATTAACAAAATGGTATAAGGCATGAAAGAATAAGAATCAGAATTAGAGCTTGAATAAGGCACTTAAATACTGAACTGACTTCTCTTTAAATAAATAAATACCAGAAAAAAATTAAAAATTAAAATAAAATTTTTAAAAAACCTCAGAAATAAGGTGACAAAGATCAGCAAGAATTAGAAATAAAAAAGTCATTTCTGCAATGAAGACTAAATTAGAGAGAACAAGAGTAAATAGACATGATCAAAAAATGCCTTAGAAGACATTTGAAATGAAAAATAAGTAAAATTTTTAAGTAAAAATTTAAGAAAGAGATCAAAATGATTCAAGAGAAAGTGAAAAAATACTGAAAATAGGCAAAGAATAACCAACATGCAGAAAACAGGAGTCCCTGAATAAGAAGATCAAAGCAAGGGAAACAGAAGAAACACTAAAAACTGTAATTTTAGAAAACTTTTCTGAAATGCAGAAAGATTTTAATCCACACTTTCAAAAAACAAACTGCATATCTGAGAATACTGACCCAGCACAACCAACACCAAGACACATTCTAAGATAACTACTCAACTTTAATAAAAACTTGTACACAAATGTACATAGCAGCATTGTTCATAAATAGCCAAAAGTGAAAACGCAAATATCCATCAATTGGCCAATTTTTAAACAAAAATATAAAATATTATTCAACCATAAAAAGGAATGAAGTACCGATATATGCGACAACATGGATGAACACTGAAAACATTATGCTAAGTGAAAGAAGTCAAATGCAAAAGGCCACATATTGTATAATTCCATTTATGTGAAATTTCCAGAATAGAAAAATCCATAGAAACAGAAAATAGACTTGTGGTTTTCAGAGGGTAGAGAGAGGGGGAATTGGGTCTGACTGTTAGTAGGTTATGAGGATTCTTTTGGTGGGCAGTGATGGAAATGTTCTGGAATTAGACAGTGGTGATTGCTGTATAGCTTAATGAATATATTGAAAACCATCAAATTGTATACTTTAAAATGGTGAATTTTATGGTATGTGAATTATATCTCAATTTTTTTTAATTCATCATCATAAAAAATATAGCCTGTCTATAGCTTCCTTTGGCAAATTCTTATTTTCTTCCTCTCTCTGATATCAGCTCTTGGTAACACTAGGGTTCAAGGGCCTATCTCTGTGTGTTTTAGGAAAACTAAATCAACAAAGGGCCAAAAAGTGGGTCTGTGGTTAAATTTAAACTATGATGGGTCTTCTACGTTACTGCATTTGGCACAGATGTGACAAAATCTCCCTTGTCTTCCACCAGAATGGAAGAAGAAATGATGAGGAAGGGAAAGTAGCTAGGTACAGTAATGAAAATTCAGTGGAATAGGAAGCTAAGCCAAAGAATCGCAGGGTCCCCACATAAATATGTGTTCTTAGCTTTACTTGAAACTTCCCAATGACACATTACGAGTTAAGGTAAACAATAATTTGGCTAACCTATATGTGTAATTAAAAATTTCTTATGCAATGTCAGCCTTTCTTTTCTTCAATGTCTGGATAATTCTTTCAATAATGCTTTCTGTTTGAAAACAGTCAATTCATCATTATCTATGAACAAACTGATACCCCAAAGCCACACCCTGCTGCCATCACTCCTACTGCAACAAACAGCCCTTCTCCAGGGATTATGTTAAAGACTCTTTATAGATTATCTCATTTCACTCTATGCCAACCCCAAGGGGAAGATGCCTTTAAAATCCCCATTTTACACCCAAGGAAACTGGAGCTTAAGGATATCCAGTCACTTGTCTGAAGTCACAAAAGTGACAGACTCCGGATTCAAACCCAAATTGGCTGACTCCAGGGCTCTGCTGTGTGCCTTGCTATTGACCTTCAAGACATGGCTCACCCCATGGCTTCCCTCACTTGTCAGGGAAGCACTTCTGCTCCATACTGCAGATTTCTTAAACACCAATCATTCTTCCCACATCCAAACTAACTACAAGTCAGAGTCTTCTTAATGAAAGGTGACTCAGACCTCCAGTGGATTTCTCAATCCAGATGGAATTTCCACAGGGTTGGGCCAAACTCAGGGCATCCTTGGGCTGTGATGGATAAAGGCAAAGTTTAAATCAGCTTTTTACATTAATGTGTTAACATCATAACACATTAATCTTAAGAGGGTTAATCTTCTCTTGGTAGTGAAGTCGGACTATTCTCACCATTCCCACTAAAATAGATAAGGGGATGGTATGTATATCACTCTTCAATAAGAAATTTTTCAGAAATAGGTAACAGGGCAATTGAGGCCAAGGGATCAATGGTCCTGAGAGTAAGTACCAGTCAGAAAGACAACTCTGCTTTAGATTTCAGAGCCACCACTGGTAAGAAGTTTTCCTGCCTCACATCTGAGTCCTTATGTGGGTCATCTAGAATGTACTCATCTCTCTCGGTGTGTCTGCACAGATCACTAGAAAAGGGAGGGACGGGGAGGATGGAAAGATTATTGAGTACTTCCTACATGCCGGATACTACATTAAGCATATCTGATCTGTGAACTTCCCAATAACCCTAGAGATTATTATGCATATTTCACAGATGAGAACACTGAGGCTTGGAGAGGTTAAGTAACTTGTGTAAAGATATCCAGTGGGAGGGTTAGAATTCCAGCTCGTGTTCTGGCTGACTCCTAAATCCATCCTCTTTCATAACACAGTGCTGTCTCTTCAACAGTAACCACATCTGTGCTGTGGGTGTATCTAAACTTATACATTTCACCTTTAAAAAAGATACTCAGTTCTTTCATGAAAACAAAACCAAGACAAATGGGCTGAGGCAAAGTATTTTAGAATTAAATGGGACTTTAGAGACCAAGTCCATCCTCCTTATCTGACAGATAAGGCATCTTAATGCCCAGGAAGCTTAGTTGAGCTGCCTGAGGTCACAAAGCTAATAACAGTCTCCGCCAGAACGAATACAGAAAGCTCCAGACTAAAATTACTGCCTTCATCTTTCCTTTTGGAAGGTTGCACTGCCTTTCTTTCCTCTTCATTTCATGGGAAACCAAGTTCATTTCCTACTTTAGGCTTTTGTCCTTACTAGGCACTAACTGCTCAATAAAACAAGTGACAAAAAAATGGTAGGTTCTTTTCTCCAAGATCATGAAAACAACTATAAAATATCGATGTATAATGTGTTCAAAAGAGTTAGACACCAACTGAAATTGCTTCTCAAACTTATGCAGTTATCACTGGAGATCTGCTTAAAAGGAAAAAAAAAGTGTATTCGCCTAGGATAAATACCACATGGAATAAAGAACAGTCAAAAGGAGGCTCCACTTCTGCAGAAATTGTACAGCCTCAGAAAAACTCACAGTTCTTTCCTATTTAAGAGTCCTGAAATACAAGCTACAGTCCTGAAATACAGCCTAGCACAAGCCATTCTTTCGTTTATCAAGCATTTATAGAATGTCTAGTGTGTGGCTGGCATTTCTATTAAAAAGGATTGAAAAAGACCTGGTTCTTGTCCTCGAAGGACTTACTGATTCTTGGGAGGGAAAGGGTCCAGCAGTCCGGAGTTGTAAACCTAAGAAGCTCCAAGTCCAGGCCCTCTGGGTCCTCCCCTCCAGTCCCTACCTAGTCCCCCCTGGGTAGTGAGGCATCGGTCTTTGGCTAGGATGCTCCAGGAAGACCTTCCTCCAGGTGGGCGGAGAGGCCCAGCCCAGGGAGCTGGAGGCGTGTCCCCACAGACAACACGAACAGTCACCGAACAGCCTCAAGCTAACTTGGGGTCCCCCTTAACCCTCACTGCAGCCCCCTGCACCGTTCCTCTCAACACCTCCCCGCCCAAATCGCTCTCCTCCAAACCCCTACACCCGGTAGTTACCTCAGGGGTCTCCCGTGATCCAGACTGCACAACCAAGACCCCTGGGGCAGCTTCAAATCTCAAAGGCCCAGGCCGACCGTGCGGGCAAAGCAAAAACTGTTGGGACGCGACGGACTCTAGGACCCGGGGAGGGGGAACAAACAGCACAAGGGGGAACAAGAGGGAGACCAGCCCCCCGGGAGACCGTGTTTACAACGGCCACTTCCGGAGACTCGACTCCTCTCGCAGACCTCCTCAGACTTTCACTGGGCCCCAGCCCCGGCCCCGGCCCCGCCCCGCCCCTTTCCTCCCACCTCCCACAGCCCGCAGCTCCAGGATACGCACTCGGAGAATGCCGGGCTCCGATTGGAAGATCCGGGCCCGCGAAGCTGCGCGGCTTCTCTGGAAAGCCACCGGCGCATGCGCTGTTGCTGCGGAGCCGCGCGCTCTCGACCGCGCGCGCTCCCGCGCCTGGTGCGTCTCCTCCCCGCGTGAGGACGCCTCGGCTCACGCTCTGCTGTAGTGGTCTCGCCGTGAGGCGCCCGGGTCACAATATCTCCATAGAGCCGACTCAAAAGGCAGGTTTCTAAGCCCTAGCCCCGTTTCCCCCGCCTGCTGAATAAAAATCTTAAGGATCTCAGACGCTGCATTTTTAAGCTAGCTCCCCTGCTGTTCCTTAGGGTCAGTGCAGCCCTTCGGGGTCCATGGTCTGGTGCCAGAGCCAGGGGGAAATTCCTGGGCTCGGCTTCTGCGCCAGTGGCTGGTTTCCCGCTGTTTAGACTGGTCTCCGCCTGCCCGATGCTTCTAGTCCCCTCCCACCCCCATTGTATCCCAGCTTGTGATTGTAAACGGGGCCGCGAAAATGCGGGTCATTGCGCTGATGCTGTTGCAGCGCCTTTCCTTGTAAATATTACATAATGAAGTACCTCGCGAAAAAGTCCTCGGAGCCTTAGCGTGTGCTCCAACTCCCTTTCCTACCCTCCTCCTCTGCCTCTCCTCGCCCAGCACACACGCACACACACACGCTTTCCTCGTTGATAATTTATATTTCGGTTTCTCCTGGTAGTCTCTGCCGCCTCAGGGAGACTGGAAAATCAAATCCCCTTTTGTTCCTTGGGTTTTGAAATCCTATTCCCGAAGGAACAATGCAGATTGGCGGGATTTTAATTAAGGATTTTATCTTCAGCACCACCACCTCCTCCTCCCAAAAAGGTGTTTTAATACAAAAAGAGCCTTTTATGCTAAAATAGCCCCGTGTTGATTGTAATCAACCTGAAACCAGGTGTAGGGGCGGTCTTTCCCTTGTCTCCCTCGGGAGAGCCAACGGTCATAAATGCAAATACAAATTGAGATTAAAACCTCCTTGATTCCTATAGCACTGAAACTTTAATTGGCTTGAGTTTAGTCATTTAGACTAAGAAAGGAGGCACATCCAGCTTCCTAGTAGTTTAGCCAGAAACAGGATAATTGCTTCAAAGGAAAGAGTTTATGGAAAGAAAAAAATAGCCCACTCTATTATTTAGAAACGAAATGGAAAATTACAACAGGCTAATGATATTAGGGGTTTTTTTTTTTTACTTTACAAACTTTAAATAATATTTATGAAAATTTTTATTTTAGCAAAATCACAAAATTGAATATTGTACAGCATGAATTGCCAGATGTACTATACTGCACAGTTTTAATGAAAAAAAAAATGGGTGCAACATGAAGACTTACAATCTTCATTTATTTGTTCGTTCAGCATTTATTGAATACAGACTATATAGCCAACCTGGAACTAGGTGGTAGAAATGCAGAATATATGATATAGGTACAGTGGGATTCAGAAAAGGGAAATGTTAATATGAACCCTGAACAACCAGAAAGGCTTTACAGGGAAGTTTGAGTTCAATCTGAGAAGATGGTTATAGATTCACCAAGTTAGAAGGGATTGGAAGAGATGGAAGCTACACACATCAGGACAGGAAACAGCATGAGGCATTTGAAAAACTTAACAAAGCTCTGTGTGCGGTTTTGGGGAAGTGGGGTGTGGGGAGAAAGGTGTCAGGCTGGAGAAGTAAGCAGAACCCACATCACAGAGGGCCTCCTAGGTCATACTTAGTTTACCAAGCAACAGAGCTAATGAAGGATGTTGAGCATACATTTTCTAATTAATTACACAATAAATCAGACCGTTCTCAAATACTTGGGGGTTTTCTATGTTTTTCTAGTAGTTACAAGGTCAGTTCTCTGTTGTCTCTTGTTTGCCTAGCATGCTATTACTCAGGAAAGCTGTACTGAAAGATGCTGTCTAGCCCACTTTTCTTTTAGCCTCAAGAGTCACAGTACTTATCTCATTCTTTCTTTTGAGATATTATTTGATCTATCACCCCCGCTCTACCAAAACAGCTTCCGCAGTCAATAATGACCTCATTACCAAATCCCAGTCTCCTTGAGTTTGCTGACACTTTGATCGCCCTCAGATTTCTTTCCAGCAAAGGTGAGATTCAGGCTTTAGGCAGCTCTCTGACCTTTTTGATGCTGCTCAGGAAACCATTATCCCCTTCTTGCCCCTTAAGAGGATGTTTTCTCAGTTTCTGCCCTCAACTGTCTCAGTTTACCATATTAGCTTCCTTGGTGATGTCATCCATTCCTGCAAGTGTGAACTCTAGGTCCACAACTTTTAATTCTTTATGTCTATTTCACATATCATAATATCCTAAGCTGAGCTCTGCTCTGGAATTTGTAACTCATTTGAACAGTGCCACTTTAATGTCTGTCAACATTGAATTCAGTATATCTAAAACTTAATCATGTTTCTCAGCTTCTCACTGAAACCCCACAAACTGCTCATCTACCTATTTATAAAACTTCTAATCTCTTAGACACCCAAATGAAAAAAACTTAGAGAATCTTTCTTCTCTCTCAGGCTCTCAATTCCTTCATCTGACAACTACTAAATCCTACTTAGTCTCCTGTGGCCTTTCTATGCCTCCTACTAAACATCTTCATTTATTTGTTTCCTTATTGTTTCATATCGAGGCACTTGTAATCAGGACCTTTGCTGTGACTGTCGCAAGTCATCCACCTCCTCCCTCTGTGCAAATTCTCAGCATTTTTACAAGTTGACAACCAATATCTAGGGCATTTTTAAACCGGGAAATATGAAGGAGAGGATCAAAAAATAGAACAAAATCAAAAGCAGGCCTAAGGGCACATATGCACATTTCTGACACTAAGGGAGTGTTCTGAGCTGATTGTGTACATGTGAGCCACAGGGCTTTTTTTAAGCACCAGATGAGCCACATCCTTTTGACCCTTCAGTAACCTCTCCCAGAAGGTTCAAACACCAGGTGCTTGATTATTATGCTGCTTTGGTATCAATTCTTAGAACTGCAAAGCGTGCCATAATTGTTGCTCTTGGTGGCTCCAGTTCTTTGCTCCTTCAATCCCCATACTGTGTGCTACAACGGAAATGATCCTTCTGAAGCATAACTCTGATTATGTTACCCTCCTCATTAATTCCTTTAATGGTTCCTCAGTCCTTACTGGATAAAACCCAAGCTTTCCCTCCATCAATCAAGGGCCTTTATTCTTGCCCCTACCTGCCTTTCCAGCCTTGCCTTCTCCTATCTCACAATAAATCTTACCTCTCATTCACATTAGCAACAGAAAACACAAAAAATGTAATAAGAGGTAGACATGGACTTATATTAAAAGTTTTAAGATATATAGGCTAATATAAAAGATTTAAACCCAGATAACATTATTAAACATATATGCCAAGCACTATGTAAGTGGTTTCACATGTATTCTAATTTTTTTTTCAAAAAAGCATACATCTTTATCCTTTCTTCCAATAATAAATACATGGTCACTTAAATCAGGGCAATTTTAAAAGTAAAAGTCTCCCCAAAGTCCTACCTTCCCGCTCTAGATTTAAAAACTGTTAGGAATGTATTATATTTCTATAGAAAAATATAGCATTTTTTAATAAGTTGAGAAATGTTCTTTCCTATTCAGTTTTTTTTTTAATTTAAACAATTTTTTTTAAATTTTATTGGTTTTGGCTGTGTTGTGTCTTCATTGCTGTGTGCGGGCTTTCTCTAGTTGCAGCAAGTGGGGGCTACTGTTCTTTGCGGGGCATGAGCTTCTTATTGCAGTGGCTTCTCTTGTTGCAGAGCAAGGACTCTAGTTGCGTGGGCTTCAGTAGTTGTGGCATGTGGGCTCAGTAGTTGTGGCGCACAGGCTTAGTTGCTCTGCAGCATGTGGGATCTTCCCAGAATGGGGATCGAACCCATGTCCCCTGCATTGGCAGGTGGGTTATTAACCACTGTGCCACCAGGGAAATCCTGAAATATAGCATTTTGATGCATAAATAAAAACATTTTAAAGGAAGGTACATTTATTTGTTTATTCATTTATTTTTTATATTTACACAAGTGTGCACACACAGGTGCTAATAGCAGACATTGTTAGTTGCCTTTCATTTCTACCCCATCCTTGCTGAAAACCTCAATTTGTTTGCAGCAGTAATAGGCAGAACTCCAGGAGATGAATGCTCTGATCACAGTATCCTATTTCCTCCTGCCATCTACTGGCTCTCCCAAGCTCCCCGGTAGCTAGGATTGGCTGTGTGACCAGTTCTGAACAATGAAATGTACGAGCACACCTACTGAGGTGAGAGTAAAAAGAGCCTTGATCCTATGTGACACTACCTAGTTGCTTCCTGGACTTGCTTCTGACCTAAACAATTAATGGTCTCAGAATTCAAGTCTGTGCTGGTCATGTTTTCTGTTATTTGAAGCCAGTGGTGTGCTGCTTTCCTTGGTGTATATGCTCTAAACACTGCCATTGTGGCTAATTTCAAGCAACTAACACAAAGTCTGACTGCAGAGTTCAGAAGAAATATGTACATTTAGCTCTCAAGAATCCGGTGGCAGCCAGCTCCAGTACATCATTGCTATTGATAGGTAGGTAGGTAGGTAGGTAGGTAGACAGACAGATAGAGGATTTTTTTTTTACTTAACAATATAGCTTTGACACATTTCTATGTTAATATGAAAAAATATACCTTTTGATGGCTATTTTGTAATCCATTTTATTAATGCCCATAATTTATTTATCCCATCATGTAGATTGTTTCTGCTTTGTTACTTTAGTTAAAAAATAAAAATAAAATACTGTCTCCATAGCTATACTTTGCATGTTTGTCTTTTTTTTCTTTTCTTTTTTTTTTTTTTTGGCCGTGCCTCAGGGTATGTTGGATCTTAGTTCCCCCATCAGGGACCAGGGATCAAACCCACGCCCCCTGCAGTGGAAGCACAGAGTATTAACCACTGGACCACCAGGGAAGTCCCACATATTTGTCTTTTTAAAGTCATAGTACAAGTTTCTAGAATAGGCATTAATGGACAAAAGGATAAGCATTGAAAACTGAAACCAACATAATTACCTGCCCCTATGTTAAATACAGTAAGTCCCCTACCTTCAAGTTGCAAACTTTCAAGGATATAAATATGCATCTGGTTCCAGCAAGGAACCAGAATCTGTGCCATCAATGTCAGGTGTGAGCGAAATTGCAGCTTGCTCTCTGTCTCCTATTGCTGATGATACTTCAGCTCTACTATCTCCCACCTCCTCTCCCTCTTCCAGTCAGTAACTCTTCTTGTCTTGTTCACTCAATGCCAACCCCTGTATGCCAGCTGTTGTACTGTACTATTGTACTTTTCAAGGTACTGTATTGTAAGATTAAACATGTTTTCTTTATTTTTGTGTTTGTTTTTTATGTATTATTTGTGTGAAAAGTATTATAAACCTATTACTGTACAGTACTATATAGCCGATTATGTTAGTTGGGTGCCTAGGCTGACTTTGTTGGACGTACGAACCGGCTCTTGGAATGGAACTTGTTCATATGTAGGGGACTTACTATAATAGTGGTACTAGACATACTTTCCTGTACTTTTGTTAGACAATTCTGGGACCAAACAAAAAAAAAAACTTTGTTGCTGGCTTTAGTTAGTACTTGTTCCTGGAATATAAGACTGTGAACTTACTAAACAGATTGCTTATGAAGGCTAACAGGCTTGCCATGCCCACTAATCTAAGGCTATTGTATCATAAACTCTGCCCAATCTCAAACATTTCACTGACTTGCTTTTCTCCCTAAAAATATTCAGCTCAAGCCCTAAAACCCTAAAAATAACTGGCCCTAATTTTTCATTTTGAGTCGCTATTAAGCCTCAGTCAAGGTAGTGTTCTTTCTTACTGCAGTAAATCTAATAAACGTAACAATTTTTATGGTGAGTTTTTAAGGAGTCAACATTTGACAGCTGTACTTTAATTTTTTATATATGGTACCAGGTTACTTTTTAGAAAGAATATCAATTTGAAGAAATATCAACATTGTGTGAGAGTATCTACGTCTTTCTGCCTTTGCCAGCAGTAGATATTTTTGTAATGTTGAAACTTTTCCAATCTGATAAGCAAAAAGTGATATGCCCTTGTTCTAATGTTCTTTTAATTTGCATTTATCTCATTATTGATGAAATTTATAATCAATAAAATTATTATTAATCCAAAAATGCCACTTTTACCTTATGTAACTAGATGCATTAAATCACTAATATGCCACTACTGCCATCAGAATTTAGAAAGACTGTGCCAAGTCTAAGAATTTAATTCATAACCTTATAATGAATAAATATAAAGCTGCAGCCAAGTCTTTGTAGATAAGGTAGCATCCTTTAAAGAAATGTAAATTTTTTAAAAAATTTATTTATTTATTTATTTATTTATTTATTTATTTATTTATTTATTATTTTGGCTGTATTGGGTCTTTGTTGCTGTGTGAGGACTTTCTCTAGTTGAGGCAAGCGGGGGCTACTCTTCATTGTGGTACGTGGGCTTCTCATTGCAATGGCCTCTCATGTTGCAGAGCACAGGCTCTAGGCGTGCAGACCTCAGTAGTTGCAGCATCTGGGCACAGTATTTGTGGCTCTCGGGCTCTAAAGCAGAGGCTCGGTAGTTGTGGAGCACAGGGTTAGTTGTGCCGTGGTATGTGGGATCTTCTGGACCAGGGACCGAACCTGTGTCCCCTGCATTGGCTGGCAGATTCTTAACCACTGCAGCACTAGGGAAGTCCCAAGAAATATAAATTTAAGTTAAATATTTAATTTAAACATTGAGCCTATTTATTATTATTCCTGGCCAATCTAAAAAGCACAATTTGAAAGTAGAAATGTTAAGGAATGGGAGTGAGGTCAATAATGATAGAAAGGAACCAAAATCTATTTATATAACCATGTGAAGTAATTATTCCAATGTGAGTAATGGTGTTCTTGCAAATTATGGGCGATAGGAATGTGTTTTTCTTCTCCTTGAAAATTTAGACTAGCATTCTCCAATATTTATCCTTAAGAGATATGAATGATATCTATTTCTAATCCCATAGGTACTCACTCAATAGACTTCCAAAAAAAATAAAGAAGCTATGTGAAATTCCCTCTGGTGGGAAAACCTGAAAGAGGTCCAGATTTTTTAACCGGCATGGGACTGCTAGACAGGATTTAACCTCCCAAAGCTCACCCTAGATTTACCTGTTAAAGCTGTGAGGTTTTTTGTTTGTTTGTTTTTGCTTTTAATATTTATTTATTTGGCTGTACCAGGTCTTAGTTGCAGCACATGGGATCTTTGTTGCGACATGTGGGCTCTAGTTCCCTGACCAGGGATGGAACCCGGGCCCCCTGTGTTGGGAGCGCAGGGTCTTAACTGCTGGACCACCATTTCAATCCCAAAGCTGAGTTTTTGTTCTAGGTAAAATAACTCAAATCTAGAGAACCATACTTGCGGGGAGGAAAATGTCTCCTACCCTGAGACTGTCCTCTTTGGTTAGAAGTTAGGATTTCCCAAAAGGAAAAAGGAAGCACTGTGGCCTCAGTCTAAAGACTAAGGAGAGAAGTTAAGAACTGAGGGAGTACATAGTGGACCCCTAAGTTTATAACTTACTGGGTGTCTTTGTCTCCAGTCTCATAAATAGGCACATTTAATGTATAGTCTTAAATGTTGTAACTCTCACTAGAGAACAACTTTATAGTTTGAGTTGTACATGGAAGTAAGGTCCAGTTCATGAAGAGAAGCTAGGCCTGCCCCCATATTACTCTCTCCTCACCTTCTGTAGAAGCCCTTGGGGAGATGTCCACAGTGATGAAGGAGGAAAGTGCAGTTAATGAGTTCCGGGTTGTGAGCAATTCAAAGGAACACAGAAGCATTGAGGGCTCACGGGCAGAAAAGCAGTGGTCAGCTCAGAAGCAACTGTGAGACAAACCCCTCCCCTTTATGAAAATATACTTGAGGGGGATGACTGTTTAAGAGGATAGAAAGTTTGAGAGCTATCTATTTATACATATACTCATAGATAGATATACAGATATATACACACACACATATCTGTGTATATTTCTGCATTTTCTATTCTAATCAATGTATCTATCTATGTCCCAATATCACCATGTTTCAATTATTATATCTTTATACAATTTTAACTACTAGGCCATCTCATTTTGCAAAATTTTCCTACTATTCCATGCATTTAATTGATTCATTAACACTTATTTACTGAACACTTACTATTTGCTAGATGTTGTAGGTTATAAAAATATAAAAGCAAACAATACACACAAAAATCTCTGCTCACATGGAGCTTACCCTCATCTGTGAGTGGACACAGATGAGAATTGAAACCAATAGAATCCCTATCCATGAGTTACACGCTCATGAGACCAAGCATGCTTTCTTGTCCCTGTGCTTTCCCTATGTTAAATAATACTGACACCAAGCAAAAATAAACTATTTGCTCCAGAAAAACCTATTCCTGGAAGATAATGCTGTGAACTAAAAAGTTTATTTATCAAGACTAACAGCTTTCTCATTAAGCCTTGCCTCAAGACCTTCCTCCACACTCTGCCCAACAATTCAACCATCCCAAGGAGTTCCTTGCCAGCAAAGCCCACCTTTAAAAACCTAAAGAAGTGCCTTCCCTAATTTCCTCATTGTGAGTTACCTTGGAGGTGAGTTGAATTAAGATAAGAAGGAAAGCTAGACACTCAGAGCTTTTGGCATGAATACAAAAGTCTTGTTTTTAAATGTTTTATATGTAAATATACAAGTTTACTTATAATTTTTAAAAGTCCATGTAATATTACTGATAAATAGATGATTCTTTGGATACATTATAGCCATACACTTTTAGCTTAAAAAACTTTGTCTTCTCTCTGACTTTCTCACAATAAAAATGTTAGCTAAACATATATATATTACATTTTTTAAATACATGCCTTGTTTAGTTTAGTTTCTCATAATTTAAACCTTTTAAATTTCTACGTTAATTCTATGGGCCCAGTAAGTTATTGTTTCCGTGGATGGTTTAAGATTACAAGCATAAGGGAATTCCCTGGCAGTCCAGTGGTTAGGACTCCACTCTTTCACTACTGTGGGCCCAGGGTTCAATTTCTGGTCTAGGAACTAGGATCCCACAGGCCATACTGTGCAGCCAAAAAAAAAAAAAAAAAATAGATTACAAACATAAAATTGTATTTGGCTAAATGAAATTGCAGTAATGGATATTTTTTAAGGATGTAATCTCACGGATTCTTACAATACTATGCCTGATAAGGATTCAATGAGTTAACACAAATTGTAATTTCTAGATTTTTTAGTCAATCTTAAGACCTTAAATTTATATTAAAATAAGTTAATTACCAAACATACTATGGTTACTCAAATAATTTTTATGTAAAAAAAGATCATATAAGATAATTTTAAATCACTCGCTTCTAATTTTTATATATGAAATGGCTATAGAATAGCAATAGCAAGATATGCAAATGTTTTTAAATTATTATATACACACACATATATAATTCTGCCTACTTAAAATGTATTAAAGTAGTATAATCTATATATCTGTATCTATGCTCAATGGAAAAAGTTAGCAAGATTGTTCTTGGTTTCCTACCTTCTAATTTCTCTTGTGTTTGAAAAATCCAAAATTTGTAATAATGCAAATTATGAAAGAGAAATAGGAAAATGCCATCAAAACCATAAATATAGCATGCCTGTTTGTTGTTTAAGGGTATTGTTGCAGCATATAAAGATGTTATATTCAACAACATTATATATACATTGTTCTGATAATGCTAATAAATATAATATTTTAAAGTTACGTTTTAAAGCTAGTTAAAACCATTATTTTTTTCTTGATATTTATTTAGTTACTTGGTTGCACCCGGTCTTAGTTGTGAGGGCTCCTTAGTTGTGGCACGCATGTGGGATCTGGTTCCCTGACCAGGAGTCGACCTCAGGCCCCCTGCATTGGGAGTGCTGAGTCTTATCCACTGCACCACCAGGGAAGTCCCTAAAACCATTCATTTAATCATCTATTAGTGTACAGTAAGTCCCCTACATACAAATCTTCAAGTTGTGAACTTTCAAAGACGCGAACGTGTTCCATAAACATCAGGCATGAGTGAAATTGCAGCTTGCCCTCCATCTCCTGGTGCTGACAATCTTTCAGCTCTACCATCTCCCACCTCCTCTCCCTCCTCTAGTCAGTAACTCTTCTTTCCTGTTCACTCAGTGCCAGCCCCTGTAGGCCAGCTGTTGTACTGTACTACTGTACTTTTCAAGGTACTGTACTGTAACATTAAAAATGTTTTCTTAATTTTTTGTGTTTTTTTTTATGTATTATTCTTGTGAAAAGTATTATAAACCTATTACAGTACAGTGCTATATAGCTGATTGTGTTAGTTGGGTACCTAGGCTAAATTTGTTGGATTTACAAACAAATTGGACTTAGGAAAGTGCTCTCAGAACAGAACTCGTACATGTGTAGGGGACTTACTGTATTTATATATTTGTATATGTCTAAGTGTGTGCATATAAAAGTATATAAAGATAAATTCAAAAAGTTTATTTAAAATAAAAGTAATAAAAGACAAATTTTAGAACTTATGTATTCTTTACCGTGAATTATAATATGGGTGGAAAACAAAAAGTAAAATTAGAATCTGATTTTTTTTCCCTGTGAAGTAACGTGGTCATTTTGGCTCAGATAAACAAAACTTCTTTTTATCCCCAAAATAGTCTGTTAATTCTCTAGACTTTCTGCGTATTTCTGAATCATTTTGACAAGAAGTTAAAAAAAAAGGTTAAGTTCGGGAATTCCCTGGCAGTCCAATGGTTAGGAGTCCATGCTTTCACTACCAAGGGCACAGGTTCAATCTCTGGTCAGGGAACTAAGATCCTACAAGCTATGTGGCATGGCCAAAAAATAAAAAGTTAAGTTCCTAATAACATTATTACATATTGTTGTATAGTTCCTATTTATTACCTGTAACTATATGTTGCCTTTGAATAAGATGACTTCTGTTTATATCTTATGTCCTCTGACAACTTTTCTTGGTTTTTTCTGTCCCAAATTCAGAACAGTCAGACTGTTAAGCTTTCTTGTAAATCAAAACTTTAAGTTTACTGGAATAGCCACCAGCTCAGGCAAAGATGCCGTCCCTCAACTTATAAAAGAAAAATAGTAAAAATAATTAGGCTTGTTTGACATTCTCCAAATTTTAATCAACTTAAAACTGTTGTGAGAACTCTTTATCAAATTTAGGATAAAAATAAAATTGTGAAAAATTTTCAGTAACCGAAAACTTCTTATATACCACTTATCAATTTGATATTATTGCTCTGTTCCAAATCTGCACTTTGTCGCCCTGATTCATGATACCAGTGCTGGTACCCACAATCATTTCTCTGTAGCCAGCAGATGAAATGTTATGGTTGTTCAATGGAGTGACACTGCATGGCCACAGCTGCAGAAAGACATTTTTCCTTTAGGCTATAGATCTCCATTATTATTCTGCAACACAGGAACCCAACAGAGGAGCTCCAGCTTTACTCTCAGGCTATGATTTCTCTTCTTGAGGCTACTTTAGATCAGGTCCAGCCAACTTACATCCTCTGGCAACAGCTGGCCACTTCTACTGACTGACCCAGGCTGCCCATACTCTCCAGCAATGGTGGACCACTTCTACATACCCCTCTGGTGAGTTTCTTCACTCCTGGCAGCTTGAATGGCTGTGTATGTGGTAGGCATGTCCTTTTTGAAGAGGTGTGAATCTCAGCCTTGGGGAAGTGGTTGGTGAGAGGAGCTTCTAGTCTCCAGTTCTTTTATTGCTTATTCCTCCTTAGCCTAGAGGTAGTAGCTGATTTTTGGCACCTGCTATCCTGGATCCCTTAGAGTCTTCTTTTATCTCTACCTCCTATTAGTTAATAATTACTTTTATTAAATTTTCCCTGTTCAAAAAATTGATGCAGTTTCTGTCTCTTGTATGGTCCCTGACTGACATCTCAGAAATATACTTTTGATCACGTCCAAAGGCTGGTACAATAACTATCTCCAAAAACGTTTTTACTTCTGGACTACTAAGTTCCAAAGTCTTTGTCAGGGACCATGATAATATACTTTGCCATACAAATAAAAAAGCCTTGGAGTCTCCTTCTTTTTCATAATATGCTTCAATCACTGTAAACAACAAACACTACAGCAAAACTCTAGAATGTTGATCCTTAGAACCACTTCTATTAAGTAGAGAGATTTAAGTCATTTAAATTACTGGAAAATTGTACTGACCAAAAACTACAATATCAGGAGGGACTTCTCTGGTAGTCCAGTGGTTAAGACATCTTCCAGTGTGGGGTCATGTGGGTTCAATCCCTGTTCAGGAAGCTAAGATCCCCACATGCCTTGCAGCCAAAAAAACCAAAATGTAAAACAGAAACAATAATGTAACAAATTCAATAAAGACTTTAAAAATGGTCCACATCTAGAGAAATGCGAGTCAAAGCCACAATGAGGTATCACCTCACACCAGTCAGAATGGCCCTCATCAAAAAATCTAGAAACAATAAATACTGGAGAGGGTGAGGAGAAAAGAGAACACTCCTGCACTGTTGGTGGGAATGTAAGTTGGTACAGCCACTATGGAAAACAGTTTGGAGGTTCCTTAAAAAACTGAAATAGAACTACCATATGATCCAGTAATCCCACTCCTGGGCCTTGGGCCTATACCCAGAGAAAACCATAATCCAAAAAGAAATATGTACCATAATGTTCATTGCAGCACTATTTACAATAGCCAGGACATGGAAGCAACCTAAATGCCCATCAACAGATGAATGGATAAAGAAGATGTGGCACATATACACAATGGAATATTACTCAGCCATAAAAAGGAATGAAATGGAGCTATATGTAATGAGGTGGATAGACCAAGAGTCTGTTATACAAAGTGAAGTAAGCCAGAAAGAGAAAAACAAATACTGTATGCTAACTCATATATACAGAATCTAAAAACAAAAATGGTACTGATGAACCCAGTGACAGGGCAAGAATAAGGATGCAGATGCAGAGAATGGACTGGAGGACACGGGGTTGGGGGGGCGGGGTACGAAGGGGAAGCTGGGACGAAGTGAGAGAGTAGCATGGACATATATACACTACCAACTGTAAAATAGATAGCTAGTGGGAAGTTGCTGTATAACAAAGGGAGATCAACTTGATGATGGGTGATGCCTTAGAAGGTCAAGACAGGGAGGGTGGGAGGGAGTCATGGGAGGGAGGGAATACGGGAATATATGTATAAATACAGCTGATTCACTTTGGTACAAGAGTGTGAAGCAATTATATGTCAATAAAGAGCTTAAAAAAAAAGATATGAAGGGAAAAATTTTAAAAATGGTTCACATCAACAAAAAATCTTAAAACAATGATAAGGAGGAGACAGTTTCCACCTAAGACTTTCAGATCAAGAAGACAACTGCATTAAGTAGGTAGTTTCCAACCAAGACTTGTGAAATAAGCTCTAAAGTCACATGGAGTCGTAGACTGCCCTGCGTCAATAAGCATGATTTTGCTCTTTATTTGCCAAGCTATTTTCTTTCCTCTTGGTTGCTTTAAGGTTTTGGATTGTTAACTATGATATTTACAAGATCTTTATCCTTAATAATGTTTTTTGCATCCCTAGTCACTACTCAGTAAAAGTCTAGGGACTTCCCTGGTAGTCCAATGGGAAGCTCCAAGCTCCCAATACAGGGAAGCTGGGTTCAATCCCTGGTCAGGGAACTAGATGCCACATGCATGATGCAACTAAGGGTTTGCATGCCACAACCTAGGAGCCCACATGCTGCAACTAAGGAGACCATGTGCCACAACTAAGACCCAGTGCAACCAAATAAATAAGTAAATAAGTAAACATTTTTTTTAAAAAGTCTAATGCTTCATTACAATTTTCTTGTGATTTGGCTAAAACACTAAATCAAATCAACTCTTGAGTTTATATTCTCTTTCCTTGGGGTGCCATTCATTTTCCTTTTATATTAGTTCCTCATAGTAAATCAGTTGATTTCCTGGGTAACTGGATCTAACTGCTAAGTGACTTTTTTTGAGAGTAACACAACAGGTCAGACAGCCAGAAATGCCCTATCATGTTCCCCCTCTAAAGAAAAAATATTTGGGGAGTGTGTAATAAATCATTTGACTGGCCTTAGTCTGTGTTCTTAGAAGATAATTTCTAAACCCTTAAAACTTACTAAGTGATAGGGGTGTCTCTGTTATTTGTGGTGGACTCCTCAGACCAAACCTGACAGTTTATGCTAATGAGGTGACTCAGATGGGGGCCAGCCCAGAAAGATAAACCATGTGATTGGAGGGTTGTGACTGTGAGCCACATGATATCAGCTTGACCTCTTGGGAATAAAGAGAGCCTGAAGTTTAAGTTCAGCCAGATGGGTACTGATGAAATCAGTTGTGCCTAAGTAATGAAACTTCAGTAAAAGCTCTGGATACTAAAGTTCAGGTGAGCTTCCCTAGTTGGCAATACTCATTGAGTATTTTCACACTTTGATGCTGAGAAGGTAACAGATTTCTGAGGATGATAGGAACTTCATGTTTGAAACTCTCCCTGACTCCATCCTATGCATGTCTTCTTTTGGCTTGTTCTAATTTGTAGTCTTTTGCTATAATAAAACTGTAACCATAAGTATAGCACTTTCACTAAATTCTGTGAGTCTTTTTAGTGAATAATCAAACCTGAGGGTGGTTATGGAAACCCCTGAATTTGCAGGCAGCTGGTCAGAAGTGATGGTCACCCTGGGGACCCCCACAATTATGGTATCTGAAGTGAGAGCAGTTTTATGGAGGACTGTGTTCTCAGAATTTTCAGCTTGAAAAACTTATAGGAAACTTTTGTAGGAGCTAGCCTTTGTAACCAATATTAGAGCTTGGAAAGGATTTAAAAACAGATGGAATATATTCAAAGACTATATCACCTATTGATCTTATAAGAAAGGAACACTAGTGCACTTAACCCCAAGCTCTTTCCCTTGAACTAACTAATGATCTCTTTATTACAAATATAATTTCCTGACACCAAGAATACTTACATAATGTTGAAAAATAATGGCCAAACCATTTGACAACTCCATGGAGATATTAGCGCAAAAAATATATCATTGGTTGTCCCCTAGCTACTGGTGTTAAATTTGTGGCACCAAAACTGACTGCTACTAGCAGATTGAACAGAGACAAGTTATCTTGGTTAATTGATGCCTGCTTTCAAGAAAGATTCCGACATCATTCAGGTTTTGTTTTAGCCCACAAAATTTCCTTCACAGAAAAAAAAATCTTTAAACAATTGATTCAACAAAGGAAAACTTGGATTTGATTTGAGTTCAAAAACTGTAAAAACTGAAGATTTTGGGGACTGCCTTCTTCTATACCCAAGGCTTTTCCAAGAGGCCTGAAGAGTAGGAGTAATCCTATGTGCTTATGGTTCAGAAAATAGTAAAATTAGATAAGGTGTCTAAGACTATGGAACTCCTCACCTAAAAATTGCATGAGATTAGACAAACAATGGTTCAAAACAGAGAGTGATTAGATGTTGTATTGGCTTCTTGAAGGAGAGCGTGTGCTGTCTAAGGGAAATAATGTTGTACTTACATTTCTGCAGATTTCTCTGGGAACTTTAACATTGCTAAAAAGATCTGGAAAAACAAATATAAGACTAAATAATCTGGCTAATACCCAAATCTCTGGTTCTGTGAGCTCTTCATAGTTGAAGTGGAATCTATTCTAGTTTAATCTGGACACTTTACCCAATTTACGATAGCATCTGTTTGTGTCACCCTAGTCAAATGTAGGACTCAAGAATCTTAAAAACAGTTGAGCAGTCACTGTGCCTACTGATGTTCTGCTACCAAAAACAAACAAACAAACAAAACAAAACAAGTTGACACTTGGGGAAGTTGGAACAACTACTATCAGAAATTACACTCAACCCACAGCACATTGAACATGGTGTAGATCTGGGTGGATTATGTCCCCAAATGATGATGCTCTTCCAGATTAGCCTAGAGAATGATGAAAGAGGGGACTGGGAATTTAAGCCAACACAATTCTCAAATCCCTGTGTTAAATAATAGCAAAGCAAAAATACTGCCTTCTGGTTGGCAAATGTAACACGAACTAACTAAACAGCTTATTTGTCAAAACTGCTAATTCATCAAAACTCACTTCAAAATTCTTGCTTCACTGAGTCCACTAATCCAAAGCTATTATGTCATAAACTCTGCTCATTCTCAACCAGTTCCCCACCTTGCAAGACCTGCCTTAAAATTGCCCAGCCCATGTCCTAAATCTCTATCAATGCACCTCCCTAATTTCCTCATTTTGAGGCACCCCTTAGACCCTGTCATGATAATGCTTTCCCTTAAACAAAAGTAAAATAAATGTAGCTTTTTTGATCAATGGGTTTTCTGTGTGCATGTGTGTGTTTTCTTTTAGAAGGGGCCAACAGTTGATACAAGCAATAAACAAGTAAAAAATATATAGCATACCAGATGAGGATAAGTGCTGTGAAAAAAAATAGGCAAAGAAGTAGGGAAGAAAATGCATGTGGGTGGTGCCAGGCAGGTCAGGTGTTCCAATTTTAGATCAGGTAATCAGGGAAGACCTCCCTAAGTGGATAATGTTTGAGCAAAGACTTGTAGGTGGTGAGGGAGCAAGCATGCAGCTATTTAGAGAAAGAGCATTCCAGGAAAAGGGACCAGCAGTTGCAAAGGATGTGAGGCAGGAACTTGCCTGGTATGTTGAAGAAGTAACAAGGAGGCCAAAGGAGGCCAGTATGGCTAGAGAAGAGAGAGGAAATGGCAGAGAGAGGTTGGATATGAGGAATAAAAGCTAATGGGAGGGAAATAGGTTGTATAGGACCTTTTTTCCAAATGACATAGGCAACCATTCAGGTGAACTTTACAATCAATTTATCACAGAATTACAAGAAATGTTTTGATAATTGACATTTTTATGGTATTGAATCCTCCCACCCAGGAATATATCTTTCCATTAATTCTAGATTTTCTTTTATGTCCTTCAGTAAACCATATATAGTTTTGCCCCCTGAATCTTATAAATTTGTGTTAAATTTATTACTAGGTTTTACTATTTTTTTTTAATTTATTTATTTATTTATTTTGGCTGTGTCGGGTCTTAGTTCCCACAGGCCAGGCCCTCATTGCTGCATGCGGGATTTTTTTTTTTTTCATTTACGGCAGGCATGCGGGATCCTTGGTTACCCCACCAAGGATCGAACCCAGGCCCCCTGCATCGGGAGTGCGGAGTCTCCCCCACTGGACCACCAGGGAAATCCCTATTGCTAGGTTTTAAAGGTTTGTTTTTGTTTGGATTTGTTTTTTGCTTTGGGGATTTTCCCTCCGGTGCATTCTCTAACTGGACCGCATCACAGTTACTACTGTTACTCTAAACTCAACCACTATTCTGACCTTTGTCAAGACAGGTTAGTTTCGCCTATTTTCACCTTTATATAATTATTAGGATATTTTTAAAAACTACTAGTTTTTAATGTAT
Organism: Hippopotamus amphibius kiboko; assembly: GCF_030028045.1. NCBI lineage: Eukaryota > Metazoa > Chordata > Mammalia > Artiodactyla > Hippopotamidae > Hippopotamus > Hippopotamus amphibius. Next base: position 87,840,166 of record NC_080187.1, read on the forward strand.
TCCTCTTATAGACAGTTAAGGCAGTTCAGGATTAATTCTAATATCCATTTAGTACATTTTCTTGGAATATTTTGGTAATAATTATATTGTCTCTAAATAATGACAGTTTGTTCTTTTCAGTCTTGGTAGTTATAACTTGCTTCTGTTACCTAGCTTACTGCATCGGATACAATTCTCAGGACAATTTGAATAAAAGAGGTGATAACTTTTATTTTATTGATGACATTAATGAGAAATAATTCTTACATTTAATCCCTTTAAATATAATTTTGACTGATTAGATTAGAAATTGTTTTTATGTTAAGAAAGTATCTTTCTCTCACTAATTTCCTTTTTTTCTTTAACCAAAAGCCTGTTTTTGCATCTGTACTGAGCACTGTATGTGGTATATTGAGCAAGAAAACCGGTGGGATGTAATCAAAATGCACCTATATGTTGTTCCCCATGATCCCTTTAACATGTATTCAAGGGGCAAGGTTTATTGCTTCCCCTTGCATGAAACTCAAGTCTGACTTTTTTTTTTTTTTTGGCTGCGGTGCAGCTTGTGGGATCTTGGTTCCCTGACCAGGGATCCAACACAGGCCCTCAGCAATGAAAGCGCAGAGTCCTAACCATTGGACCGCCAAGGAATTCCCAAGTTTGACTATTCTGATCACTCTTAGGTGGTTGAAAGTCCAGACATCACTGTAGGAGGCAAATTCTGTTTTTAATTCAGTAATTAGAATGTCTTGTCCAACTTATGAATCTATATATATTAATGCTTCAATTTGCATTCAAATGTAAAATTTCTCCACCCACACACTTTTAGGTAGGGCCTGGTTTCAGGTGGGATGCCTGTTTTTATGGAAGGATATATGGTGAATCTCTTCTCTCTTTTCCACTCACTCCCTTGGAAGAGGTGAAAGGAAACATAATTTATACTTAACTTCTACTATTGTAGGATGACCTCATACTCTCTGAGCCTAGAAAATTTGCATGTGTGTAAATTTTTAATTAAAATATCACAAATATATAGAAAGGAGCATGCATGACACAGCTCAATGAAATTTTGCTAAATGAGAATATCCATGTACTAGGACCCAAATCAAGAAACAGAATATGCCAGACTCCAGAACTCTTCCTTGTACCACCTTTTAGCCACCATGCTTACTCTAAATTCAACCACCATGCTGACCTATGTTAATATAGGTTAGTTTTGCCTATTTCTTTTTTTTTGACTTCTCTGTAAATGGAATTATAGACAATGTACTATTTTGTCTCCTGTTTCTTCCGCTTAACATCTGTGAGATTCATTCATGTCATTGAATGATTCAGTAAGTCATTCTTTCACTTACTACTGGATAATATTACATTGTCTGAATATACTACATTTAGTTGTCCATTCTACTGTTTTTTCCTTTTAATTAATTAATTAATTAATTAATTAATTTTATTGGCTGTGTTGGGTCTTTTTTGCTATGCGTGGGCTTTCTTTTTAGTTGTGGTGAATGGGGGCTACTCTTCATTGTGGTGTGCGGGCTCCTCATTGCCTTGGCTTCTCTTGTTGCAGAGCTCAGGTTCTAGGCACGTGGGCTTCAGTTGTTGCAGCACATGGGCTCAATAGCTGTGGCTCACAGGCTCTAAAGTGCAGGCTCAATAGTTGTAGCACACGGGCTTAGTTGCTCCGCAGCATGTGGGATATTCCTGGAGCAGGGATCGAACCTGTGTCCCCTGCATTGGCAGGTGGATTCTTAACCACTGTGCCACCTAGGAAGCCCCATTCTACTGTTGATAAACCCTTGGAAGCCTTCAGTTTGGGCTAATACAAATAACTCTGCTATAAACATCTTGTACATGTCTTTGATGATACATATGTCTATAATTTTGTTGGGCACATTCCTAGGATTGGAATTGTTTGGTCAAAGGGACCATTAAATGTTTAAAGCTGTCTTTTTCTGCATTGAGACTTTTGTGAACACTTCTGAGGCTCCTTGCTGGTATCTTCCATCTACAACTCCCATGACATGGGCAACAGAATGGTCTGCCACTCTCCATTCACCTCCTGGATTTCCAACAATACTTCACATGGTCTCTCTTTTGGAGTCTCATTACCCTCTGCATGAGACTTCTTGGTCAGGAGTCAACAAAGCTTGAGTCTGCCCCACCTTCTCTGTTCCTCTACCACAGGGAGGTACGTTCATTCTCTAAGAGATCTTATTAAAGCTGCTGACTTGGGAATCGGGGGGAAACTTCTACCTCTGCTGCTTGGGGCATTTGGGGCACAAAATATACCATAAATTTTCTCTAATGAAATCTCTTCATAATTTTTCTTGAATCCCCCCCAATATCTGCTCCTTTTTAATGTTCTTAAAGTGCGAATGGGATCCAAGATGAGTTATTATTCCTTTGAAAATCTGCAGATTGGTCTGTCTCATGACTTACTTTGGAATTGATCCATCATTTCTCAGTACCTCCATCAAAATTTCAAGTTTAATATCCTGCCACATAATCATTTTTCGTGCTTTTCCCTATTAATAATATGACAAGTTATATTAATATTGTCTAACATTGAGTCGTCTTTGCAATACTGAATCTACTTGATCATCACATTCAAATTTGTATTTATTGTATTTGTAGTAACCTGTTTGATTTACGATGTTGCATCAGTTTCTGGTGTACAGCAAAGTGATTCAGTTATTCTTTTTCATATTCTTTTCCTTTACGGTTTATTACAGAATTTTGAATATAGTTCCTTGTGCTATACAATAGGACCTTGTTGTTTATCCATTCTATATATAATAGTTTGCATCTGCTAGTCTCAAACTCCCAGTCCATCCCTCCCTCACCTTCCCTCCTCCTTGGCAACCACAAGTCTATTCTCTACGTCTGTGAGACTGTTTCTGTTTTACAGATAAGTTCATTTGTATCATATTTTAGATTTATATAAGTGATATCATATGGTATTTGTCTTTCTCGTTATGACTTACTTCACTTATTATGATAATCTCTAGGTCAAGCCATATAGATGCAAATGGCATTATTTCATTCTTGTTTTTGTGGCTGAGTAGTATTCCATTGTATTTATATATGTACCACATCTTCTTTATCCATTCATCTCTTGGCTATTGTGAATAGTGCTGCTATGAACATAGGGGTGCATATATCTTTTTGAATTATAGTTTTGTCCAGATATATGCCCAGGAGTGAGATTGCTGTATCATATGGCAACTCTATTTTGAGTTGCCAGTTTTTAAAGTTTGTAATTATATTCATAAATGAGATTGGACTATAAGTTTTTTAATGCTATTTTTTATATGTTTTAGTGTTATTATACTGGATTTGTAAAATGAATTAGGGATCTTTTCATACTCATCTTTAAATACTATAAGAGTAACCTTTCTTTGAAAGGTTGAAAAACTCAACTTTAACCTTCTGTGCTTGGTGTCTTTTAGGGAGGAAGAATTTGACTTGAAAAAACCACAAGGGCTCCTAAAAATAATTGTGGAAGAATTGGGGTGACCATGTTGGAATTCGAATAATCACATGAAAGGGTAAGAAGAAGAGAAATAAACTTGCTAGGGATCTTTTTTTTTCTTTAATCATAGAGAAAATATTTGCATTGAGAATTGTATAAGGAGAGTTCTTTGTTACAGTCAACAGAATCTTACTCTAGATATTTCAAGTAGAAAGGTATTTGTTATATTTAATGCAAGAGTTTACTGAATAACTGGAAGGACTGGAGGAAAAGGCTTTAGATTGAGTGTAGTAAATAGTTAACATTGGTGGCTTGTAATGAATCATGCTTCTTGGTTGTCAAACCCTTGTGTGGACCCTCTCCCTTGAAACTGGAATGGTCTTATATCTTTTTGGGATTTATTTTAACCAAAAGAATGCAATGAGGTGACACTGTGCCAGTTCTGGGCCTAAGCTTTTGGAAGGCCTGGCAGCATTTGCTCTTATGCTCTGGGAAAACTCTCTGCCTATAAGAAGTCCAGTTACCCTATAGGAGAAACCAGATGCAGAAACCACATGGAGAGGTGAAGGCACAAGACTAGATAGTGAAAACCTGAGGAACTCAACCAAATGCGAGAACCAAGGTCCCCTGTTCTCTATGACCTATGTTGAGCTCTTCCAGCCAGCCTCTAGAAATTTGAGTTACCCTAACTGAAGCACCAAACATGTAAGTTTCACTTATATCTTGGATGGCCCAGCCCCCTGCAGGCACCATATGGAATAGATATGAAATTTCCCTCTGTTTCCTGTTCAAATTCCTGACCCACAGAATTATGAGAAATAATAACACAGTTGTTTGAAGCTTCTAAGTTTTGAAGTAGTTTATTACACAGCAAAAAATAAACAACAAGAAAAAAACCCCTCCAAACCCCAAAGGGAAAAACCTTCCAAAACCAAATTGACCCGGTAAGAAAGTTTCCACCACCACCCATCTTGGAAACATGCTGCCTCCTGGGCACTTCTGCCAGCTATTTTCCACTCTACCTGTGTCCTCACCTCTGAATCAAAGGTTCATGCAAATGCTTCTGCTTGGTGCCACTTAGGTGACAAGTCTAGAAACAGAGAGGCTGGGGAACATAAATTTGGGGATTCTAATTTAAGAAAGGAGATTCTTACTACAAAAAGTGATCAAACTTTGAAGGAACTGTTTAAAAGATTCTAAGTAGCCAAAAAATATTTAACTCTAAAGAATTGTCTTACGAAGCTATAGCGTTTGATGGTGATACCCAAAGCCATCATTTCTATTTCTGTTATAGTTTATTTTATTATTTTTGTCTCATAATTCATAGTGTATTTTTCTTATATCCCTACCTACCTCTCATTTCAACTCCTAATAGATTAAGAGCAACTTGAAGTAGCAGACATAGGTAGTTCTGCAAAAGGGTGCAAGTTTGGGTAAAGTTTTAAGGTCCTTTACAGGTCCCAGAGCAGGTTAACTTTTCTTTTGCCTTTTGTGGGTGGTTTATTTTATCTCTGGTTTTAGAAATCATCCCAAGTTCATACTTACTTCCATTTTTTCAGATTTATTGAGCTCTATTTTACATGCCAGAAAATTTACCCATTGTATGTGTACAATTACGTTTGTTTTTTTATAAATTTATAGATCTGGGCAATCATCATTATAATCCAGTTTTACAGCATTTCATCACCAGAAAGTTCCATCATGCTTGTTTCCAGTCCCTTCCCACTCCCACCTTAATTCCAGGAAACCACTGATGTGCTTTCTGCTTCTGTAGATTTGCCATTGATTGACATTTCATATAAATGAAATCACATAATATCACATCCATTTTTAAAAGAAAAAAGATTTATTTTTTTTTACATAAGTAATATACATTTGTTCTAGAAACTTCAGAAATGCAGGTTAAAAAAAGAAGAAAAATATAAGAACCAATTGTAACCCCACTACCAGGAGCTAATGACAGATAATATATTGGTATACATTTAAAAAAAGAAAGAGTAAAGCCCAAACTCTTTATTGTGGTCTACAGGCCCTGCATGACCTGGACTTTTTCAATGTCATCTAATGCCTTATTCCCACACTCCTCTTCATACTCCAGCCAAATAGGTTTTATTTCAGTTTCAGGAATATTCCAAGGTCTTTGTATACACAACTCATCTTGCCTGGAACTCTCCCTTCACCCTTTGAATGACTAGCTCTTTCTCTTCCTTCAAGGGACTGTTTAAAACTCATCTCCAAGGATAGATCATCCCTCACTACCCTGCCTAAGTTAGTCCAAGACTCACCCTCTTCTTCCGATGTTTCCTTCATAACACTTGATTCAATCTGAAATTATTGTATTCAGTTGCCTGTTTGCCTTTTTTGTTGTCTCCTCCAATTGACTGTAAATTCCATGAGGGCAGAATAGCCGTATCAGTTATGTTTAGCGTTGTATCCCTAGTACCTCACCTCAAACAGGTAAGTATTAGTGGAATGAATGAGCTGAATCGTTACTTATCTTCTCTATGCTGCTATTTTCTCATTAAAAAGGGTGGGGGGGAAGGAATTGCACCTTCCTCATAGGATTTTTATAAGCACATAATAAATTATTTTATTATTATTATTATACCATTATATCATTATCATTATTTTAGAATCTTTGGGGAGAACTTTTTTCATTTCTTCATTCCCTTTGGACTTTTCAGTTTTCTTTTGGCTTTGCAATTTCCTTCTCTTGAAATGTCCTATTACTTTGGGTTGTTTGATCCTATTCCCTTTGATGTAACTGGTATAGTAAAAAGGCCTAGAGTCTTATCCTCCCACCATCTACCCTGTCTAGAAGACCAAGGAGAATTTAGAGTGGGGACCAATAGTAACAAGACAGTGAGTGTGTAGATAGATGTCTGAGACCAATTGCTCTGTACCTTTGAGAATGCCTTCCTTTTCCTTATCACTCTTTTCCTTAGCTTCTTCTTTATTTATTTATTTGCTGCCTTGGGTCTTCGTTGCTGCGCGCAGGTTTTCTCTAGTTGTAGAGAGCGGCGGCTACTCTTTGTTGTGGTGCACAGGCTTATCAGTACGGTGGCTTTTCTTTCTGCAGAGCATGGGCTTCAGTAGTTGTGGTGTGTGGGCTCAGTAGTTGTGGCTCACAGGCTCTAGAGCTCAGACTCAGTAGTTGTGGCGCATGGGCTTAGTTGCTGTGTGGCATGTGGGATCTTCCCAGGCCAGGGATCGAACCTGTGTCCCCTGCACTGGCAAGCAGATTCTTAACCATTGCACCACCAGAGAAGTCCTAAGAAGTGTTATTCAAATGCAGCTACCCTGGCTTTTGTTAGGTAACCTGAAACAGGAAAAAAAAAATTCCCTTGAAAGGTTTATGGTGCTATATTGGTAGTAAATTAGAACAGGAGATAAAGATAAAAATTCAGTACATCTGTTTCCCTTTTTTTTATTCTACTCTAACCAGGAGGCAAGAAGTAGGGGCAGGTTAAAAGATGCTAAATTGAACTTGAGAGGCTGGAGTGAAGAGATTAGACTGGATGAGAAGCTGAGTTTTGCATCCTTCACAACTAATTCCACTTCTTAATTTTCCCTTTACCTAAAATGTCGGTGAAGAAAGCACATGACAACTTCTCAGCATCACTCCTGCACATTTTTGACCATTTCCTCAGCCTTGCAGATATTTGGACAGTTGTATTTTACGTATGTATAAATACACACTTGAACTTTATAATGAACATGGTCATACTTCCTTTCTAGATTCATATATAATGTGAAATTATAACTACAGTCTAAGTAGTTTATGGCATTTAATTTTTATATGAAGAGGAAATGTATACTTGCATTTAAAAGATGACAGTTTATATATCTGCACAGTCCTCAAAAAATTGTTTTGGCATTCATCAGTGATAATGTTGCATATGGATAAAATGCTCTAAAACCACTACCAATGTATTGCTTACTCATGCTGTTAAATTACAAATGTTATGATGAGAAAAGTAAGCTTAAGTAAATGTATGTGAACTAAATAATTCTGAATCCCAGACATCCATGTCATTGAAACATTGCAAAAAGGAAAATAATTTCTGAATAGTTAGTAGAAATAAAATTATAGCCTAGTTTTCTAAGTTCTACATTTATATTTTCACGAGTTTCTTCTATTTTTATGCAGTTTAAAATTATTAATCTTCCTTTATGAATATGTTTATATAGCTTTTTCCAACACTGTTTACTTAATATTGCCGAAATCCTGTGTACTAAAACAACTAATTTTACTGTTCCTAGCTAAGTTACACAGATGGTCCCTAACTTACAATGGTTACACTTATAGTTTTTGACTTTATGATGGTGCAAAAGTGATCCACATTCAGTAGAAATGGTACTTCAAAGTTTAAATTTTAAGTTTTTCTCCTGGGCTAGTAATATGTGATTTGGATTTTCTCATGATGTTGGGCAGTAGTAGCAAGCTTCCGATCACTAGGGTAAATATCCAATACACTTAGAAGCATTCTATGGCCATATAACCAGTCTGCTTTTCACTTTCATTACAGTATTCAATAGGCTACATGAGATATTCAACACGTTATTATAAAATAGGCTGTGTGTTAGATGACTTTGCACAACTGTAGGCTGATGTAAGTGTTCTGAGCATGCTTAAGGTAGGCTTGGCTAAGCTACAATGTTCAGTAGGTTATATATATTAAATGCATTTCCGACAAGATATTTTTGACTTAACAATGGGTTTATCGGGATGTTACCCCATCATAAGTCAGACAGATCTGTAATATAAACACTAGGGCAATATATGAAGGTTTGGAAATCTTATATAAAGTTTCTTGATTGGAAAAGGTAAATAAAGGGCCCATGGGGAGGCAGAACTCAAGTCTCTTCTCTGAACTCTGAGAGTTGTTTATTTGTTGCTCTATGTTGGTATTGTTTACTTCCTTTCTTGTTTCATAGATATTTTTGTACTTTGAGCTCCTATGGAGGCTAGGATGATATCTTAGATGTTCAATAACTATCTGCAGTTGAATATATATTGGTTAGTTAAAATAAAAATGGGAGAACGACATTACCCAAAGATAAATTACTAGCTAGAAGTAATGGTTCATAAACATGCTAAGGCATGAGAGGAGCTAGACATACTAGAGAACATTCAAGAATTATACCCAGGGCTTCCTAGGTGGCGCAGTGGTTGAGAATCTGCCTGCCAATGCAGAGGACATGGGTTCCAACCCTGCTCCAGGAAGATCCCACATGCCTCGGAGCAACTAAGCCTGTGCGCCACAACTATTGAGCCTGCACTTTAGAGCCTGTGAGCCACAACTATTGAGCCCATGTGCTACAACTACTGAAGCCCACACGCCTAGAGCCCGTGCTCCACAACAAGAGAAGCCATGGCAATGAGGAGCCTGCGCACCACAACAAAGAGTAGCCCTCACTCACCACAACTAAAAAAAGAAAGCCTGCGCACAGCAAAAAAGACCCAACACAGCCAATAAAATAAATAAATAAATAAATAAATAAAAAAGAATTATACCCAGAATAGAGAAAGAGAAGAATGCCAACATAAATAAATAAATAAATAAATAAATCCCAAAAAACAACCCCCCCCAAAACAACAAACAAACAAAAAAACTAGTAGACGTTAAAAGACAAGATTGTCTGGGCGGCCTGTTATAACCTAATTCCAAAGAAGGGCTTCCTTGGGACTTTTCTGGTGGTCTATTGGCTAAGACTCTGAGCTCCAAACGCAAGGGGCCCTGGGTTCAATCCCTGGTCAGGGAACTAGATCCCAAATGTCACAACTAAGAGTTCACATGCCACAACTAAAGATCCTGCATTGCTGCAAATGAAGATCTTGCGTGTTGCAACTAAGACCTGGTGCAGCCAAATAAATAAATAAATATTTTAAAAAAAGAAAAAAAAGATGGGACTCCTTTTTCCCCTAAGGAGATAGGTACCAGGGCAGAAGAAAACTAGCTTGCACAGTGAGATCATTGAGGACAACATGTAATTTAAAAATAAAATTATTTAGGACAAAAGGGACAGAATAAATTAAGATATAGTTCCAGCCCTCCAGGTAATACAATTATTTTAATGCACTGAGATTAAAGATTCAACTTCCATTTATAAAGTTTACTTAGTGGTGATGGTTTGATTAAGCTGGATTACAGTTCCCCAAATCTCTTTCCCTGGAGGGTTCCAAATTAGAGTTGGCTGAAAGAAGAATTTGAGACAGATTTGGAAGGTGGAAGTGAAGCAGCAGCCATTACTCTGAAGTTTACTGTGGTTAGATGCAGGAAGAGACAGATGTAGAAGACCATAAGGGTGCAGCTTGTCCTCATTTTCCTTCAGTCCATATCTGGCTCTTCTTCCCAACTCATGACCCCATTGACCAACTCTGGTCTCAGGCTCAACACCAGATGCCTGAGAGATGATCCACAGTGGTGGTAGCGGAATGGAGGCACAACTTCCAATAGATCTCCCCATAAGCCTTCTGTATACAAGTCTATTTTGGCAGCTGGACATGCTTTGTTTCACAGGTTGACTTGTTAGTTACTATCTCCCTAATCTTCCAATATATCTCTTGGACCTTCACTTCTCCAGTTCTTTCCACAAGAATTTCTAGTTGCTATAAAAAAAGAAAAAGAAAAAAGAAACTCTTGTGCTATAACTCATAGTAGTTCTACTTCCCTGACTGAAGAAGCCATTAATTTCAGAAGAAACTGAGCTCATTGAAAAATTCTGAAATAATTATGTTTGGTTTAAAACCCCCATTTAAGAATTCTGTTTGTTGTTTATAGCAGAAGTAATATGAAATTAGGAGGACCCTTACAATCATCTGGTGTGAAGTATAAAATGACTAACTCTGATTAGATCTCTGATCTTAAATATCTTTCAAACTAATTAGGGAGACATAAGATTTACCCAAATGGATTACACAGATATTTATGCATAGGTACAGCAGACATCATTGTTTTGCTAACTGAATTCCTATTTACGACCCCTTTCTCACTTGTGCTTTCCAGCTAGGAGTAGACGTAACAGAATTCTGTCCAATCAGACAAAATAAATTTGCTCGGTGTGACTTTTGGGAGATCTTCTGTTTTCTAAATAAAAAGAGATGGACCTGGGTAGCCTATCCCTTCATCCTATGCCCTTTCTTCCTGCCTAAAATTCAGATGTGGTTCCCAGAGAGCAATCATCTGCTCATAAGTAGACCAATATAAGGAAAAGGTCAAGTGAATTGAAGACACACTGGTCCTGAAGTCATCCAGCTGCAATTCCAGCATCTATCTCTTAACTTCTTTACATAAGCTACTATAAAAGAGTTTCTATTAACTAAATCTGGAAGCATTTTAAACTAAGATAATATGTTAATTTAAAAGTGAGTACTACAGAAAGTAGTAAATATGGGATTTTAGAATAGGATGATGAGACTAAGACGATGAGACCTAAGAGGTATAACAAGGTTTGGGCTTTCAAGAGAAAGAAAAAAGTAAATAAGCTGAGAGTAACTGAAGGACATTTCTTAGGGAGACAATGGTATAAAGAAAGGCAGGGGGAGAATCATATTATAAATGGTGGAGAGTAAAGGAACTTAAAGGGAGGTAGGTTTCTATACTTCACTCGAACTGGTAATATGTTAACAGAAGTAGTCTGCAATAAATTACGTATGTATAATGTAATAACTGGAGCCAAAACTAAAAAAGTATACAAAGAAATATACGCAAAAACACTATGGACAAATCAAAATGGAATTGTAACAAAAGTTAAAAGAAACTACAGGAAGGTATGGAAAAGGAAACAAAGAGGACAAAAAACAAAAAACATATAAAATGCCAGAATTAAGCCCTAACATATCAATAGTTGCATTAAATGTAAGTGATCTAAATACCCTAATTGAAAGACAGAGATTGGCAGCATGGATGAAAAAATATGATCCAACTATCTGCTGTCTACAAGAAACACACTTCAAATATAAAAACATGTTAGCAAAAAGCTGGAAAATTCATACCATTGAAAACATATATTAAAAGAAAGCAGGAATAGCTATATTAATATCAGATAAATAGTCTTTTAAGCAATAATAATAACACCAGAGAAAGGAAGAATCATGAAATGATAATAAAAAGTTTCATCCATCAAGAAAACATAGCAATTCTAAATGTATATTCACCAAAAAACAGAACTACAAAATATGTGAAGCAGAAGCTGATAGAACTGAAAAAAGAAAGAGATAAAGCCACAGCCATGGTTGGAGACTTTCTCTCTCTCTCTCTCAATAATTGTTAGGACAACTAGACAGAAAATAATGAATTATATACAAGAACTCAACAATGCCATCAACCAGCAGGAAATAATTAACATTTATTGAATATGCTACCTAACAAAAGCAGAATATGCAATCTTTTCAAGCACCCTTGGAACATATACAAGTTAGACCATATTCTGGACCACAAAACAATCCTCAAAAAATGTAAAAGAACTGAAATCATATAAAGTGTATTCTTTGTCCCTATTTACAGATAACATAATTGTTTATGTAGAAAATCCACAGAAATGTATCACAAATTTTTTTTCCTAAAACTAATAAGTGAGCTCAGGAAGGTCTCAAAATACAGGATAAACATACAAAAATCAATTCTATTTACTGGCAATGAACACATGAACACTGAAATTAAAACTACAGTAGCTCCAAAAAAAATAAATACTTAATTTTGTAAATTTAACAGGCCATATATAGGGTTTGTAGGCTGAAAATCACAAATGTTAATGAAAAAATTTAAAGATCTAAATTAGTGGAGAGACATACTGTGTTCATGTATTAGAAGACTCAGTGAAGATATCAAATCTCCCCAGACTGGTTTATAAGTTTAACATAATTCCTATCAAAATACCAGGAAGATTTTCAAGTAGATTCAGACAAGCTTATTTTAAAATTTTTATGGAAAAGCAAGAAACTAAAATTGCCAGGAAAAAACCTTAAGAAACAAGAATAAAGTAGAAGGAATCATTCTACCTGATTGTATGCTTTATTATAAAGCTTCAGTAATCAAGACAGTGTGTTAGTACTTCAGTAATCAAGATTGTGGCTTAGACAGAAAGATACAATGATGGGTTAAACAAAATAGAGAAATAAGCTCATGCTAGTATGGCAAAGTGATTTTCAACAGAGGTAAAAAGGCAGTTCAATGAAGCAAAGATAGTTTTTTCAGCAAAGGTGCTGGAAGATTTGGATATCCATAGCCAGACCACACACACACACACACACACACACACACACACACACACACAAAGAACGTGCATCTAAGTCTCAAACCTTACCCAAAAACCCCAAAATTAACTCAAATGGATCACAGATTTAAATATAAGATGTTAAATTATAAAACTTTTGGAAGAAAACATAGGAGAAAAATCTTTGGAACCTAGGACTTGGTGAAGACATGACAACAATAGCATCAGCCATAAAAGGAAAAGAATTGATAAACTGCACTTCATCAAAATGAACAACTTTTAAGTTGGTGAAAGATTTGGAAAAGATCTTTGCAAATCACCTCTGACAAGGTATTGGAAGAAAATATTTGCAAATCACATCTGACAAAGGATTCTTATCTGGAATATATAAAGAATGCTCAAAATTCAACAGTGAAAAAACAATCCAAATAGAAAACGGGCAAAGGACGTGAAGAGACTTATCACCAAGGAGGTTACATAGATGGTAAATAAGTACACGGAAAGATGCTTAACATCACTAATTATTAAAGTGGAAATTAAGATCACACCTATTAGAACAGTGAAAAGAAAAAAATAGTGACAATTCCAAACGGTGATAAAGGTGTGAAAAAACTATATCTCTTATACATTTATTGTTGGTGGAAATATAAAATGATACAGCCACCCTGGAAAATAGTTTCTTATAAAGCTAAGCATAGGGACTTCCCTTGTGGTCCATTGGTTAAGACTCCATGCTCCCAGTGCAGGGGACCCAGATTCGATCCCTGGTCAGGGAACTAGATCCCGCATGCCGCAACTAAGACTTGGTACGGCCAAATAAATAATAAAAATAAATATATAAATAAATATTTTTTACAAAAATGTATCCAACTACTTATGACCCAGTAATTGCACTCCTGGGCATGTATCCCAGAGGAATGAAAACTTATATCAACTTAAAAACTATACACAAATGTTCATAGCAGTTTTATTTGTAATGGCAACTATCTGGAAACAACAAAAATATCTTTCAACAGATGATTGGTTAAAAAAACCGTGTACATCTATACCATGGAATCTACTCAGATATAAAAAGCAATGCACCACTGATACATGGAACAATGTTTTGGATGGATTTCAAAAGCATTAGGATGAGTGGAAAAAGTCCATCTGAAAAGGTTGCATACTGTATTATTCCACGTATGTAATGGAACGAAATGACAAAATTCTTTCTTTCCAGCTGTTCAAATGACCACCCAGACTCACTAACGCTGCTCTTCTTCCTTGCATCTGAGAATGACTCTCCTCATTGATAAATCTAGTCACTGCCTCACAGACTAGTACATCTTAGTATTTCCCCTCTTAAGGACCAAAGTTCCTTTTGATTTCCAAAGGAAGCTAGGCTTAGACCAGATTTATGACATTTCTGGCAAGACTAGCTCTTTGATTAATGTTCTTTATCTTCCCCATATTCTTGCTAACTTCGCCACCTCGAGACTTAAAATATCACATGTAAGAAAACAGTAATTGCTGCTCATACCAATAAGTTTTAGTTTTGTTACTAATACTGTGTATCAGTGTGGGGAACTATGCACATTATATGTAAAAGACATGAAGGAAGGGACTATCATTGCTAAGTTTTGCGGATGAGTATTAACTCTTACTCAGGATGATTTCCATTAAAATGGTTACAATGAATGTATTTGTAGTCAGTGAGAAATGTCAGTGCTTTTAAAGGGTTAACCTTGAAGCACACAAAAAATTCACAATGAGGGTAAATATAAGTACCCTCAAGTGTCTTCTTATCTGCTTTCTCAGCTTAAAGGGTAAGGGAGACCCTGTCAGAGTTTTTCACCTGCCCCTTCCTCTAATTTATCCAACAAATATTTATTGAGACAAATTTTATTGAGTGCCTGCGAATGCCAGGCACTGATCACTAAGATAGTGCCTTCTTCTAAGTAAAGACTAGTCAGAAAGATTGTAATTAAGAAATTATGTCACAGTAAGATGAGGTCAGAAGTCTTCTGAGAGGAGATTTTTGGGTTGAGTCCTTTAGGGCTAGAAGGAGTTAAACAGAATGGGCTGGTGGTAGGGACAAGCTGTGAATGGGGTGGGGCAGAGAGAGGCTGTTAGGAAATTTGAAGCTGGGAATACTTTCAAGTCCAAAGACTGAAGGTGGAAGAGTGCTGGGCTGCTTTTGCTTCCAGCATCTTTTTCTAATTACACAGTGCTGCTGGCCCCCTGCTCCACCTAGAGGTGGTGTGGGATCACACAAAGGCGGGGACTTGAGAACAGACTGGCTGGACTGTTGTCTTGGCCACTTGAGTAGATGTATGATTTGGGGCAAGTTGCTGAACTTCTGTGAGCCTGTTTTCTCATCTGTAAAATAGGGATAGTAACACCTGGATTAAATGAGAGGATGTAAGTCAAGCTCTTCCCTCAATTCATTTAGATCTCCTTTCACCCTCCCCCTTGCTTCAGTTGTTTTGAAAATTGTATTTTCTCCTTACAACTCCTCTTATTGCTTCTCTAATCTCTATCTTGCTGTACTTTTCCTGGCATCCCCACTAAGAAGGCTAACTATGGGGGGAGGGGTGCATCGAGCATGGCTAGAGAGGAGCACAAGCTTACAGTACTTCAGAAAAGCTCTCCAAGTGGCTCTGATGAGCCCAACACTCCCGCCTCCCTCTCCACTCCCCTCCCCTCCCCCTCTGCTCTGGAACTGCTGCTCCCAGGGACCCTGGGCTTTTGTTCTCTAGAGGCTTAAACTACCACCTGTTTTGCTTTGACTATTGTTTAAAGGGTATCACCCTTGTCTACAAACTATCAAAAATCAAAATTGCCAAAACTTAAATATAGCAAGAGCTAAGTTTGTAGTTTCTTTCTTTCTTTTCTTTCTTTCTTTTTAAATACTAACACTAAAACATCAATGCTTTTTCATTTCCCCTCTATTTTCCATTTCTTTTCTGAGGATCTCCCCATTCTCAATACCTTTACTTGTTGGTACTATCATTAAGCACTAATAAAAAGTTATCGTTTAATATTTGTTATAATTTGACTATTAATATATATACCTGTCTTTCCTACTTGACTTTAAGTTCCTATGGTCTATAGTATCTTGTACAGCAGTAGTTTCTCAAACTGGAATATGCATAAGAATCTTCTGGGGATCTTGTTAAAATGCAGATTCTAACTTAGCAGGTCTGGGAAGGGGCTGAGTTTCTTGTAACAAGCTCCCAGGTGAAGCCTCTGGACCACTTTGAAGTTGCAAAGCCTAACTGGGCTTAGAACAAAGGAAGTGCACAAGAAATGGTTGCTGGATGATACCTTGGTCTCTCCTACTCAGTGCTTGGAAGTTTCTTCAATACCTCTTTCTCCACTTTTTCCTGTGCACTGTTTATGACTGACAATTATTCCTTTGTGTACCTAGCTGTGCCCTTCCTTCCCTTTTTCATAGTCAAAAGTCTCATCCAGAAACCAGTCACTTAGGGAATACAACAGTAATCTCTAGCCTCTTTCTTCTGTCATCTACTTTGTAGCAAACAAGAATAACTTTTTAAAGAATCACCTTTACCTTTGTTGCTCAGCAACCTATAGTAGCTCCCCGGTATACATTATATCAAAGTCAAATTCATGGTAAGAATCTTCAAGACATTTTTCCAACCCTTCCCTCTCCCTGGCCTGTCAGTTTCTCTTTTTGCAGCACTTGGAATCCTTTGTATATTGCTGAGGTATGAGTCAGTCTCCTTGCAGCACATTCTGGATTGGGAATGTCTTTTTTCATTCTTTTTAAAGGCCTATGCATATCTCTTTCAAAAAATTTTCAATTCTTACCTGCTTTGCTTGATTTATTCCCGGTTGTGAGTCCTTCGTTAAAGGAGTATGAGTTGTGTACTATTATTTATATACTTTAATTTTTTTTTGCTTTTTTCATATTTTTGATCAGTTTTAAATGGGAAGTGTCTGTGCTTGTTGTTCATGGTTGTATCCCTAGCACCTAAGAGTGCTTAACACACAGTAGGTACCTTGGGGGGGGTCAATGAAGCATGAGACAAAATTTAAGATTAGCTTTTATTTCTTTTCAAAATGCTTTCTTTGCTACATTTATTGGGAACCTGGGTGAATGTTAATGGTTAAATAAGACAATCCTGGTGATGCAGTTCTGGTACAGTAAAAATATTAAAATATCAATTCACATCAGAAGGCTAGTAATAACTACCAACATATTAAAAAATGTATTGGCTAAAGGATAAAAAAATAATTTTAGAAATCCCTTGAAGAGTATTCTGAGAAACATTTGCAGTTTAGTAGAATTTTACACCGTACTACCTACCAGCCACCATTCTACTAGGGAAATAAAATTTAGATGCAGCTAAAACATAGTATGGGCCCAAATCCACATCCTATCTAAAAGGCTTATGCTTTCCTGTCATTGTTTTCTATCCTGCACGTCTTGCATTCGTCAGGATTGCATATTCTTAATAGTTCTTGGTGCTTTAAATCTAAAAGAAAAGAAATGGGGCTTTCTCATATTACAGTTTCAAGGAAAAGGAGACTGCAGGGCCCCTTCAGCCAGATTTAAGAGGCCTACAAGCTGCACACCGTGCAACCGCCTTATGCTCGGATTTCATCTATGGGTTTTTGTACAGTTTTTTTTGGATAGTGCAAACCGCGCAAGTGCAGCATTAAAAACCTCTCCACCCTGGGAAACGATGGAAGAACACGCAGCTTAGGCTGCCAGGTTCTCTCTAACACACAGCCAAGGGCTGGAGGCCCGGATACCCGCCCCCAAACCCCGTCCACAACAATCGTTTCCTCCCTCCCCGCCTTTTACATACAGTACACATACAAATACACACACGCAGAGCAGCCAGCAGGGGCGGGCCGGACTCGACCACCCCGCAAACCGCAGGGGGGAGCCGCGGCGGGCCAAACTGTTTGCGCCCACTCCTTTGTTCCTTCGCACCCGTCTCTCTCTCCATCAGGCTGCAACCGTTAAGCAAAAGCGAACCTGCGGATCTAGGGTCTCCTGAAGTCCCGCTTCGAAGCCACACACCTTCGGCGGGTGCTGCGTTCTCCCCCCTCCGTCGGCGAGCCGTTGGTTCCGCCCCAGTGCTAGCGGGCGCCGAGCGGGAGCCGCGCGGGAGCAGCGCAGCAGCGGCGGCGGCGGCGGTTGCTATTCGTAGCCGTTGAGACGCCTCTGCGGCAGCTGGTGGCGCAGGTGGCTTGCGTGGACGCGGGCAGAGGCGGCCGGCCCGCCACCGCAGCCTCGGCGCCCGCGGCCCCGGCAGGTGAGCGGGCGGCGGGGACTCGCCCCGCCCCCCCTCGGTGGCCTCTCTCCTGGCTGTAGCGGGGAAGTGGCCGCGGCCCGCCGCGGAGCCGAGGTTTGGCCCGGAGCTGCGACCGTCGGGAAGAAGGCTGAGGGAGAGGCCGTGTGTGGATGGGAGGGGAACGTCCCCCTGCCTTTTGCTATCTTTTTCTCGCCCCCCCCCACCCGACCCCCACCTTCTTGGGGCTTAAGCTTGGGGGAAAAAAGCCAGAAGAAAGATGGGGCGGGAGAAAGGGGAATTTGGGGCTGAGAAGCATCTCTGCCTCAGGTGGTGGCGTTTTTTCGGCCGTCGAGCGGGGGACCTGGTGGAGCCTGGAGGGGTTGCACTCGGGCTGCGGAGGCCGCGCACTCGCGGGGGAGGAGCGGGAGGCGGCTCTCCCCTCACTCTCCCACCCCCACCCCTCCCCGGGCCTCCCCTCCCCCGTTCCTCCCCGTGCGGCCCCTCCCTTCGGGTTTCTGAGCTTTAACCGCCCTCCGTGCTCTCCCTCGCAGGCGCGTCGGGACACCCCGAGGCATCCTCCCCCTCCCGCAGGCGCGGGAGCCTCGGCTCCCATCCGCCCTCCCGCAGCTCCTCCCTGGGCTTCGGACCCCCGGCCTCGCCCCCGAAACATGACTCGCGATTTCAAACCTGGCGACCTCATCTTCGCCAAGATGAAAGGTTATCCTCATTGGCCAGCTCGAGTAAGTGATTTTTAGCCTTCTCGTTTAGCGGTGCTACCTTCCTCAGAGGCCTGCTTCATACCCTTTTCTCTTAATTTATTTTTTTTCGCGTGTCCTTTCTCTCCCTCGCTTTCATTTAGTCTCATTTTGTAACTTGACCTTTTATTTTAGTTGTTTGCCCACTAATCTTCCATGTAATTTAAAAACCCAGGTGTTTCTACATACTTAGGAATTTTCCTATGGTTTATTTTTGACAGACTTTGGCAGGTTTTCTTAATTGAAGTATTTAAAGGTGATGCCGTTAGTGTTCCATTGTAGGTGAAAATAGTCAAGTATGGATTTTGTGTTTAAAAATTAATGTAACGTTGACATTTTCTTAGTTTTGAGTAAAATTCGAAATTCCAGTGAAATCTATGCAGACTATTGGGTGTCAGAGTTCTATGGGATTAAGTTGAATTTATGGGTATTCTTTCCTGTTATAGTTGATGAGGCCTCCTGGGTTGACTTGTTTAATAAGATCTAAGACAGGATATTCTTGAAATTTTTACATTAAGGTAGCATCAAGGAAGGTCTAGGAAATTTATTTTCATGTTTTTATTGGTGAAGTTTGCCTTATGACCTTGAAGCAGTTGTTTTACCTCTTTGATTGTTTCTCATAGGCTAAAGGAGGAGTAGACCCAGATTCCTGGGTTCACATGTAGTACAGAGAGGTGATTAAGGACTCAGGATTTTTTGTGACATTTAGGAATTGAGACTGTCTAAAACATCTAAGCACCATTTACAAAAAAAGATCTTTTAGCTTATGGTAGGACTCAGGTTCTAAGATAGTGATAGAACCTAAAAAATGTTGAGCTCAATTAGGTTACTAAACTCAAGATCATTCTTAAATAGAAACATGTGATATTCTAAAGTTGTAATTTCCACTAATTTACTCTTCTTTGAGGAGTGTATTTCTTAAAGAGAATTAAATCCTGTAGTTTTAATTATGTCACCTGGGAGAAGAAATAGCCATTGGTTACAAAGCATCATGGAGTGAGTTGCTGGGTGCTATCCAAGTATAAAATGTTAACTGTTTCTTAATTTTTCCCATCCAGCTCTTTACATACTCAGGCTTACAGGTTTCCTTCCCCAACCTAGAAAGATTTTTTTCCCCTAGTCTATTAAATCTGCCTTTTCAGTGGAGTCTTACTGGAATAATCCTTAATCATAATTCTTGTTTGTATATTTGACACTTTATTTCCTTTGTGAAAACCTTGTATTTTAACTCTTATGTGCATTCTTTGACTTTTAGATAAACTGTAAGTTTCTCTAGAGCAATAGATACAAGCTGAATTTCCTTACTACACACTCCCTCATGCTTAGTACATAAATCATGCGCTAAAAGACACTATTTCATGTTTAAGTAAAGCATAGGGAAACAGCAGTTTTCAGGCCCTTCCAGAATACTTTTTTTTTGTGGTTTTAGCATCATTTATTTTGAGATGTTATAAAATCCAAGTTTATGGGATACATCTTTATTCAGATTTCTATGCGACAGTGCAGTTAAAACCAAATGAAAATGTTTTAAAAATTGTCTACTACCCTTCTAAATAATCTTCCCCACATGCTTCAGTCTGTTAAGTGACTGAGTACTAATAAAAGCAAAATAAAGTAGCCTTAGGAGGGCCAGAGTATCTTCTTCATTTGATAAATTCTGTAGTTAACAAATTTATTTTGGTTTGAAATGGGAAATTTTAGTCTCTTTTTTCCTTTTTTTCTTAGAAGCGGTTGAATTTAGTTTTAACGTTGTCTATGTCAGAATTATATTCGTTTTTCTGTCTTCTGTCCAATCTTATGAGTTCTCAATCTTTGCTTTTGAGAGTTTAGAATATGTATTTAAGGTCTCAGCTGTGAAGGTGACAGTCATTGTTCCAATTTTGATTTTAACATTTTCTGTCTGTGTATCCCAAGCTTCATTACTTTTTAAGTCTTGCACATTCCTGTAATCCTATAGCAGTGATAATCATTTTTAAAGTCAACTTAAAAAAATTGCCTAGCATTTATTAAACTCTGTAGGTGCTAGGCATTTGCATAAACTTTTAAGGCTGTTTGCTGGCAGAAAGCATATGAGTGAGCTGAGGTGACAGAAATATCCCTTATCATAAGGCTTTTAAGGCTTTTCACAATTTCACAACTTGTCACAAAGTTGAAAAGATAGTATGTCTTCATATAGGTAAGGAAATTAAGTTCCTAAGGGTGTTGGGTGCTAATGATTCTTATTGTTGTCTGAAACCTTCAGGCTGCCACCCAGTGAAATCACCCTCATAGTCTTTTCTTAAACATGATAACACATATGGAGCATGGTAGCTCCTCTAATGGTCTGTACTCTTCTTAACAAAGTCAACTGATTTTTTAAATCAAAGTGTCTGAAATTAAGAAAGTTATGAAATAGAAATGTTATTATGAAGTTTAAATAAATAAATAATGAAGTAGAAATGTTAAATTCTGGCTAAATAGTACTGCTTGATGGCCTTAACTCTGATAAGGGAAAGTAACAGGTATTACAGATGTGTGAGACATAACAGTACCTGATACTTTCTTCCTCTGGTACTTAATTAGAAGTATTAAAGTATTAAAAGAAATGGAAAAAGAACAGGTAACCTCATGTGATTCAGCCATGTAGGTCTAGGATCTTTTCAGAATATGTGTTTTCAGACTTGGAGAAATACTGTTTTAAACTTGTTAATGTCTCCGATATTTGGAGAGCCTCCCTGCAGAAATAGCATTTAAGATTTTTGAACAGACTCCCTTATCTGGAATACTTAGGGCCAGATTTGTTTAAAAATTCAGAACTTTTGGATTTTAGAAAGGTAATGATGGTACATATGCCATGTATCTTGCTTCTGGTAGGGTCTGGGATGGCACATGATAATCTAACACAATATTTCTGTGGAGGAGCATCAGTAGATACGCTAGGTGGGTAAAAGAAATGATGGAATAGCTTCAGTGTCAATCCAGGTTTTGCTGCCAGATGAGTTTTGAGAAATATATTGGTTTTCAGAGCTTCTTGGGTTTCAAAACTGGAGGTAAGGGATTATGAACTTGTGGAACTGGTCCACTTTATAGCAGATCCCTTTTGAATGTCTTGTTTTCATTTTATTCTGGTGTGTTTAGGTGTGTATGATTTAAAAGATTTTAATTTTTCTTTTCTTTCTTTTAGGTAGATGAAGTTCCTGATGGAGCTGTAAAACCACCCACCAACAAACTACCCATTTTCTTTTTTGGAACTCATGAGACGTAAGTCCTTTTAGCTCTAAAGGCAAGTCAAGAGTTAATTTAGCAGGTTCATTGAGCATATAATGAAAAATTAGTAGAGATTAACTTAGAGAGAAAATAGTAAAGTAAATAGGAAATGTTAAAATCATCTTTGAACTTGGAAAAAAGTCTTCAGATTTCGTTTTAAAATTTATTTTTATGGTAGAAAAATTAGATACTGTAGATTTAACTTTTTATTGGAATGAATGTCCTTAGTCAAGAAAGATGTACATTGATCCTCTCAGCAGTCAGAAGAATAAATGATGAATGAAAGCATGTAAGGAAAGTTTTAACAAGGCATTCAGTATTCATATTTAGTATAAGTAGTGCTTTGCATAATGACAGCCTGGCAACCTATTTTAGGCTTTGTGATTTTAGGCACACAAATGGTATATTGTGGGAAAGGTGAGAAGAAATCTGGATAGTTCCTTCTGTGTGTGTTTATATGGTCCTGAGAGCCACTGTTACTGCTCTGGTGCCCGTGGTGGATTTGTGGGCAGAGAACTGATTTGGTGAAGCAAATTAATTTTTTAAAAATTGCAACAGAATATTGAACTGTTATTCTAGGTGCAGAGGATTACTCCAGGGGCTATCTCATTAGTTTTGAAAAATAATATACTATGTGCCTATATTTTAATAGCCTTACAAGTCGTATATAACCTTGCTGATTTTGAACTTTTAAGTTTAGAATTCGTAATAATGTTGATAAAGTAGACTTGTTTACCTGCATCAAGTCTAACAAAACTGGTGATACTCTAATTAGAATTATGTATTCCTTAGAGTGTCTACGATGGCAACGTTTGGTTTAATGTTACTTAGCTACTGTATGAACTTTCACATAATTCTAAAAAATAGCTTTATTGATACATAATTTACTTCATAAAGTTCACTTGTTAAAGTGTATAATTCAGTGGATTTTAGTATATTTATTTACATAACGATTAGCAATCACTCTTCATTCCCTGCCCCCCCACCCCAGCCCTAGATACCCACTAGTTTGTATTTTTTGCCAATTCTGGACATTTCATATTAATGATATCATACAATGTCACATAATTATCTGCTTTAAAATAGAGCTTTGAATCCAGAATTGTATTGGCCTTCACCATAATTATTTTTAGTTGGATGCAGGTATATCCTCTGAATAGAAGAATTTAATTTTGTAAAAAATGATGAGTTTCTGATTCTCTGGGGTAATCTACCGTTTAAAACTCTTCAATAAATTTAATAGGGAAAGGTATCTTTTAATGAAAAATTGTGTACTCTCTATTTGAGTAGTGGTTTTCAAAGTGTGGTACCAGGTCAAGCTGCACCCCACATAGGACAGCATATGGGAACTTTAGATAGCTATGCAAATTCTTGGACCTCACCTAAGACCTACTGCCTGCTGAATCAGAAATTGAGGTGTGGGGCCCAGCAGTCTGTTTTAACTAGCCTTCAAGTTAATTCTGATGCATGTGAAGTTTGGGAACGCTGTTATCAGAGTAATGTGAGTAGACATTCCCTAAAATTTTTATGTATCCTTACAGTAGTATTATAGAACATAGTTAATTCTTATGTTAAATTTAGAAGAGTGATCATCCCTTTCCCAGCATTTTAAAAATGAAGATTTTTGTGTTGTAAATATCTGTAAATTACAAATCAAACAGACTACACAAAATAACTAATTTTCATAAGCATTGTTTGGTTAATAACAAAACAGTGGTATTAAGTAGTTAATGAAGACAGTGAATTACTAATATTCAAGAATTAGGATATATTCAGGAAATTAAAATGTAACTTTAAAATGAAGCTAATGATATTAAATTTTCATTTCAAAATGCACTTGTAATTTTTGTGCCTTAGTGATCTCATAAGTACACCATTAGCTTTGGAAAGGCAGTGCTGTTGTATCTATTGGCCTGGTGACTTAAGTTTTTGGTACTTAAGGTTAATTTTTAGAAACTAGATCTCAGTGATTATTTGCCTTTTTCTCCCTCAAAAGTTGGGAGGGCCGTCATTTGAACCTTTCAGTTTGTAATTTGCATAAACGGGAGTTTATTCTGATAGCCTGTAGTTAGGGAGATGGGAAAGGAAGAACAGAATAAATGGCAATTTAGAAAACTGTACTTATTAGTAACTGATTTATAGATTAAGGTCTTTTATTGTGAATTTAGAGCAGAATCCTTTTGTAATTTCATTCTTTTCCTAACCTACAAACATCTTATTTTTCTTAGTGTTTTATGCCTTTCACAGTAAATTCATCCAGCAAAGTTTTGAATATTAGATAACAATGATCCCTTATATATACCAAACATAATGGTCCACTGTGTATCTTAAAACAAATATATTCAAAACAGATTCTTAGTAAATGAGACTGACAAGGATGAAGAGCTTTGCTGGAGCCAAAAAACTTGGTGTTAATCGTTGATTTCCTATTACAGTCTTTCCCGTCTTCCCCACATCTAGGCAGTCAGCAAGTCTCATTCTTTTCCTTTAACGTGCATTCTGATCTACTTTTTTCTATCTCCTCTGCTACCGCTTAAGTTCATGCCACAGTTACTCTAAGAAATAGTGTCCTAATCCTGTCTTGGTGTCAGTTTTCACTCTTCATATAGTCAAAGCGATCTTGATATTCCAGTCAGATTATGTTATTTTTCTGTCCAAAACCCTTCAATGGCTGCCTTATTACAAACAAAACCCCCAAATTTTGTCTGCAAATGCTGTTTATAAGACCCTACGTGAAATAGTCTGTGCTTATATCTCCAACCTCATCACATATTTTTACTGTTACACAAATATACTTCATCTTGTCTCAGGTCCTTCTTGATTGTTTTCTTTGTTGGGAAAGGTATGTCTTCAGATGTTCAGTCATTTAAATCTTAGCTCACATTTTATGCTTATTTTCCCATTGTTCTGACGATTGAATTTTTTTTTTTTCCTTCACCCACAAGTGAAAGGCTTGGAGGGCAGGGACCTTGTCTATCTTGTTTGTCATCATTTACTTAAGTGCCTGGCACACAGTAACTGTTAAATAAATGTTTGGTGATAGATTGAAAGCTCTATGACCTAGATAAAACCATTTGTGGATTGTAAATTTGCTGTCCATTAGCTAGCATAGCTTAACACTATATTTATATAGTGTTAAGGCAACTGGATCATAAGGCTGTCTTTGAATCTGCCATTTATCTGCTGTGTGACCTTGGGCAGGTTACTTAGCCTTGTGTCCTTCTCTTCATTACTTGTAAAATGGGATTAATAAAGTACTCTACCTCAGAATTTGAGGTGCAAACAAAATACTACATGAAAGATGCTTAGAACAGTGCTTGGCATGTATTAAACACTAAATAAATGTCAGCTATTAATAATTAAAAATAATGTTGCATATTATTTTTCCATAACTAATACTTATGTTTATTAAATTGTTTGCAGTGCAAGTTTGAGTTTTGCTAACTAATTACCATTGCTAATTGAGGGAATACTCTCATCTAGGTCTATTTATCTCTCTAAAGTCTAGAAAATTTTAAATGAAGATGGTATTTTTGCCACTTTTATCTCCTTACTTGTCTTAATTCAAAAATGTTAGATGCTCATTTCTAGGAACTTTAAAAATATCCATTGCACGCTGTTTCAAAACCTGCCTAATGTACAGTTTTAGGAGTGAAGGTGAATGGGGAGGTACTGCTGGTTGGTCAGTTTTTTGTATAACCTGTCCACAAGAAAGGGATAAAGAAATGAATCATAGGATAGGATTTTTTTTTTCTACACTAGTTCTTCTGTACAATTTCTGTAGTACAGTGTTGATGTGGGGGCTTGTATGGTTTCTCATGAGCCTTATATGAGAGGAACTGTTTCTTCATCTCTATACCTTCAGGTTCATGGCACATAGTAGATGTATCAATTGTCCGTTGAATCATTTTCTGTTATAAAATAGTGTGTGCTATTATAAAATCCAGTTTAAAACAGTATGTTTCATATTTTGTGATTTAATAATAATAGGGAAATGAAGCAGCAAGTTAGAATCAGTTTTAAAAGGTAGCTGTTTCTGTATTATAATATTACTTGGCAACAATTAAATGAGTTTTGAGCTTCATGTCTTCAGCTCTGATAAGCTTTCCCATCCCATTTTTTATATGCAATTCTGGTTTGCTTTAAAGGAAATACTCTAGGTGTATGATAACTGAGTTTTTGTGAGGGGTATATATGTATATTCTTGTTGGTATATACATTGTTTCCAAAAAAGTGACTTCAGAGAGATAACTGCTTTTCTGTTTACTTACATTCTGTGAAAATTGGGATACACAAGAACACACTTATGGCCTTTAGGCATATGCCATGTTTAAGAAACACACTTGCAGGCTTTAAGTTGCTTCAGAATTATAAAATTAGTACTGTAGCTAATGATTTGCTATTTTCTTAGGACATTTTACTTTAGCTTTGATCCTTGTGGGCTTTGATATTGGTATTTGAAATCTGAGTTCATACATATAGGGATATGGCATAAATATTTTATTAGTAGATGTTTCAAAGACTATGTGATAGTGGTTAAAGGAAACCCTGAAACCTTTTTAAGGGAACATTGTACAGAGTGGAGGCTATGCTGTTTAATAGCTAGATAACCTTGCCTGTGTTAGTTAATCTTTCTGGGCTTCATTTTTCTAATCTTTAAAAGGAGGATCTTGGTGATCCCTAAGTTTCCTTTCAGCTCTGAAATTTGGTGGGTAATGTACTTTGAATTAATGTATATCTTTTCATTGTAAAAATTTTTTAAATGTTAAAAGAGTTCTCTACAAAGGAAACAGTCATTTTTACTACTATTTTTTAGAAACAGCCCCTAAACCTGTTACTGATTTGGTATATTTTCTCTGAGGTTTATATGTCATTTAAAAATGGAATGCTTTGAAGAATGAATTAGAGCCACAGCCACATAAGGTTGTGCCCTTGGGGACTAGCGATGGCTGTTTAAAAACTAATCTGAGCCCTGTGCACCAAACCTGTGGGATTGCATCCCTAGGAAGGATTCTTTGTGTGTGTATGTGTTTTCTTTTTTTTTAACATTGAAATGTAATTGATATATATTGTGTGTTGATTTTGATACATTTATTATATTGCAGTGTTATTACCACCATGATTTGATACATTTATATACTGCAATATGATTACCTAACACCGTAACATTAGCTAACACCTCCATCAGTCCCATGATTAGTCATTTCTTTTTTGTGGTGACAACATGGAAGGATTCTTTTTTTATTCACCATAGTATTTTGAGTCTCACTAAGGAGCTCCATAGTCTTGAGCATATCATTTGAGCCAACAGTTCTACTTAGAATTTATTAGGAAGATATGTGAAAAGATAGAGCAATACATTATTTATTATAGCTGCATTTTATAATAGAAAATTTGATACAGAAAATGGTCCAGCAATTAATTTTGGGGTAGCTATTCAGTGAAATCGTATTTAGCTGTTAAGTAATTGTTGACATGAAAAGATGTTCATTATAGTTTGAGGGAAAATTATGGAAATTATGTTCATTATAATTTGAGGGAAAAATGAGGAAAGTGGTTGTAATAAAAAGGATGAAGTTGTCTTAGAGGAAGTGGCATCAACAAAAAACATTAAAGATATGCCACAATATTGAAAGTGCAAAAGATAAAATGGTAGAAACTATCAGATTTAGAAAGGAGTATGACACATTGCCTTAGGCATAGAAAATATGTTTATTCCATGTCATAAGTTTCATGATCAGAAGAGGCAAGCACTGTTCAAACTGTTCTTTTATTTTTTTCTTTTCTTGTTTTTTTAGTTATATTAAATACATCGGTAAATCAGCAGTCTCATTCTGTTACCACGATTGTTATATTGGGAGAGGAAGAAGGGGAAAAAAGGCAAATGCTTTCTTAGAAGGAAAAAAAGGGGAAAAAAAATCCTCCCCCCCCAAAAAAAATTGATAAGAGAAAAAGGAAGATCTGGGAAATAAAAACTAAGATTCCTCAAGCCCAGAAGAGCTCAAAGGAAAGCATAAGAGCTGATAGGAAGTAGAAGGAAGGCAGCAGATAGGCCCAGAAGCTGAGGCCAGTCCTGTTCCAAAGTGGGGCAGGGGAGGGGAGAAGCAGCCTGTGGAAATGGTTTACCAGCCCCAAGGCAATGAAACATCTTCACTCCTGCTCCATGGGGGAAACTACACAGAGAAAGAAACTTCATTTCTAAGAAACTTGAGAGAGCCATTCAAGTTCTTCCCCTTGTAAGGATGCACTGGGTGCTTTGGGGGGCTAGTGGGTGCTGGGAAAAGAGCGGGAAAATGTATGTGTTTCAGGGCCACAAGAACTAAGGCTGCCCCTGGTAAAGGAAGGGAATTGAGGCATAAGTGGAAGAACCAAAGCTGAGTCCTTCAGAATCTCAGCTTCATGGATTTCTCAGCTGCTCTGGGATAGAAGGTAGTCTGCAAGCCAAAATGGCAGAAAGGTTACAATCTTAGGTCACTATGGCCTCTCCTGTCTTATTTCCCCCAATTTTCGCCAAAACTGGGCTAGAACAAGAAGGAATTTAGGGTTCTCTTTTGCCTTGATGGCTTTGCAAAGATGTCTTAAAATACCTAATGAGGGATGTGAAAAGAGACTGGAGATTTAGAAAGGACTTCTGGTGATGTGAGACAGCTGTGAGGGACCTTCAATGCCCGTGATTCACAAGAACAGGTGTTATGGTATGAGGGGGCCACAAGCAGGCCTCTGTGGTACTCCTCCCTAGTGGTATGTGGATTAAACCACTGGTTGCATGGGGGATGGGTTTCAGGGGTGAGCATGGAGGGATCAAACTGAAGATACTGACAGAGGAGAAAAGAAATAGGGCCTGATGGGAGGTGGGGGGCAGAACACACTGTACAGTGGGAATAAAAGATCATACCTGTGTACAGGGAAGTAGAAAAGGCATGGTAATGGGTGGATCATATTGAATGGGAACCTTGGGAAAGGATAGAAAACTCCTCCCTCTTGCTGACTCCTCTTCACTCCCCTACAATGGCCTATCCTGTCCTGAGACTGCTCTCCAGTTGCTCAGTTAATTCCCCAGGAAAGGTCAATGTATACCCAAGAGTTAGGTTGGCAAGAATATAGGTGGAGTAAGAATCGAAATTGGAGGAAGCTGTCAGTGGAGATTGGGCTTGAGTAGCTGCCACTGGTACTGTTTTCTGTAGCCCCTTTCCAAACCTCATATACACCTTGGATTCTGCTTAATTAAAAAGAAGGCAGGTAATCAATAAAAGCTCCCATAAGACAACAGCTGAACTACCATCAGTTAAAGTGCAAACTGCAGGGGGATATAATGGCCGGGGCTTAGGCCATCTGAAGGCCAGAGAGAAAAAATGCATGTGTATAAGTCAGAGGACACGTATCAGAAACTGGTCCCTCTTCCATTTAGATCACAGCAGAGCCAAAGGTGCAGGCAACCAGTGAAGATTCTTTGGAGGACTCTGGGGTCCAGAATCTCCCCCACTGTGGGGGAGAAGCTACCGAAGAGGCTGGGTGAGGGCAAAGTAGGCCTTGGAAGAGTTCCTGAGCCATAGATGACACTTCATCTCCACCTCTTCCACCCCTGCCCAGTTAGCTAACAATGAGACTGCAACCTGGTGCCTGAGAGCTTGCCTTCCCATTCTCACTTCTACCTAGAAACACCCTCCACAAGGCCAGCTCAGTGTTTTCAAATATGAGAAACTGCAACCAAATAAAAACAGAAAGGAAATGTTTCCTTACTTTCCCCTATTCTGAGCCTTATTTTACCCCAGGGCCATTAATGTGACTGAACTGGAAACCTCCTTCCTCAGTTCCTGGGTCACTGGGTTCCTGAGTTGACCACCTTCTTCATCCTGGGGAGAGGACAAAAAGGGGATCAAGAACAGAGACTGACCAAAAGCAGAGGGGGAAGGGGGCAGGAGACAAAAAAATGTTTTCTGAAAAAATGGGGAGGAGGAGGAGGAACGATAAGTAGGTCACTGTCTTGCACCTGTAATACAAAGTGAAGAAAGTTTGTTTTGGAAGGTTAAGTCCTAGGGGATCTGACTCCTAAGCCTCAGAGTAGGGGTAGGAGGCCAGTGGCAACAGCTGCCTGGTGTTGTTGCTGAAGTGTTAAAAAGTGCCATGATGGAGCTGTCAGGAGGCAGCCCTTGGGAACCAGGGCTCGGTGTGCTGTTACCCTAGGGTCTGCATGCTGAAGGGTGGGGATTTCTTAGCTCTTGTGCTAGCACCATACTTGTTTGCTGCTAGCCACCCCCTCAATTGCTACAACATTGATTCTTGTTCTGCTGGGCCTTCTCATGGAGAGCCACACCCTGGCTTCAGCTCACTGCAGCCCCCAGATTCTGGGGTTCACTCTTTGACAAGTTCATAGCTATTGCCAGGAAGAGATTATTCACGTTCATAGCTGTCTTGGCTGAAGTCTCCATAAACAGTAAGCTGTTGTCATATGCATATGCCTGGGCCTCTTCTTAGTCCACCATGCATGTGCTTATTGGCCAGGTCAGCCTTGTTCTCCGCCAGGGCAATAATGATGCTGGGACTGGCCTGTCACTGTAGTTCCTTTTCCCATGTTTTCGCTCTGGCGAAGGTTTCCTGATTAGTGATGTCATAAACCACAGTTGCAGCTTGGGCACCTCTGTAGTACATGGGGGCCAAGCTATGGTATTGCTCCGGCGCAGCTGTGTCCCAGATCTCAAACTTGACTGTTGTGTCATGTAGACAGACTGGGTGAGGAAGGCCACTCCAATGGTGCTCTCCTGATACTCGTAGAACTGCCCTTTGACAAAATGTAATACCAAGCTAGACTTCCCCACTGCAGATTCACCCAGCAGGACCAATTTGAACTGGCACGTTTTGTTGGCCTGGGGCTGCCCATTGGGCCTAGCTGTACTTCTGCTAGTCATGGCTAGATTATCAGATTGTGAAAGGGTGGAGGGAAGGGGATGCCACAAAGTGGTGGGGGGGAGGGGACTTCCAGGCTTCAGCAGTTCTGAGGCTCTGTCTCCCCCAACCAGCCCAAGCCCCAAACTGTTAAGTTTTTCACAGGGACATGAAACACTACTAAATGTTTCTAATGTTTTAAATTACAGTGTACTAAATAATTAGTATTTTACTATATTTAAAATTTCCTTAAACACTGTCAGTAATAGTGTGTTTAGTGTTTTGACAATTTTTGAAGGTTTTGGACCAATGGTAATTTTTCTCATTGCTCAGTAAGATTGTCTTGCATGGTCATTTTTGTGGTCTCTCGAGTTTTGGGAAAAGAAAATGATCCATGTAAATTTAACTGTCAAACCTTTATACACTAAATAACAAAATGGTAGAATCAGTTTTCTCTTTTGAATAGGTTTTTGGTTTAGAATAATATCTAAAAATGCCCCACGTTTGAGGTGTTAAGACATTTTTCTGTAATTTGGTATTTAATATTTAAGGTCTCTTCTGCTTCTTGAAGTTCCTGATGCCACCTGTTTTGAACCTTTGGGGGATTTTGAAATATAAATTAGGGTACTGTCTGACTTTTCTACATTGCTGTTTAGTATCCAACTTTCTTACTCTCTCTAGCTTCCAAATCTGTTGATAATGTCTCTTGTCATCTTTAGCCTTATGAGTTGTGGGGTTTTAGGAGAGAGAATTGCTTTGTTCTAACTAGAACTATATTTTATTTTTGATGGCGTTTTAACTCAAGTCATCTACTTGGAATTTGAAGCTGATTATGCAGGGGGAATTGCTTTACTGTTTTAACTAAATGTTAGATTTTCTAATTTTAGATTATGGGTAGGAATGAATGATGCCTAGTAAAAGTCTGAATTTCTAGATCAACTGAGATCATGATGATTTTAAGTGTGTCTTAACTGATGCGCAGTTAAAATACATGGGTGCTTTGAGTGTTTGTACATTGCAGAATTTAAATAATAAAGCTGACTTTTATAGGCATTGATTATTTAAATAGAGCTCTAAGTCTCTTTTATTGAAATTTTATCTTAGAGCCTTTAAAAATATTCTAAACTGGAATGTTAACTATAGTCATTAGGTCCCTAATTCTTAAAGAATTTCAGCAGATAGGGAATTTGTGATAGATAATTAGTAATTAATAATCTTAAATTGTAGCATATTTTAGAGGAAATGAGTAGTAATTTGATTTTTATCCTGTTTTGGAGAATACATATATATCAACCATTATAGCAAAAAACTTATACATCTCTTCATCTGCCTTTATAGGACTGACAGACTTCTATAGAACTGATATAGGGAGATATATAAGGGGGCTCTTCTGGGGATTATATCTAAATATATATGTATATATACACACAAAAAATAGTTGATTGTCATCATTCACGGGTTCCATATTTATTAATTTGCTCACTGGAATGTATTTGTAATCCCAAATCAATACCCGTAACATCTTCATGGTCATGTCTGTGTGTGAAATGGCAAAAAATTTGAGTAACTTGATGCACATGTCCCTAGCCGGGGCTGAACCAAGGCTATGCTTTACCCTGTTTCAGTTCTCATATCATAAAAAAGTGTCCTTTTTGCGGTCTATGTAGTGCCATGGTTTTTGCATTTTTGTGCTTTTTCTTGGTCTATTCGCTGTTTATAATAGCACCTGAATGTAGTGCTGAAGTGCCATTTAATGTTCCTAAGTGCAAGAAGGCTGTGCTGTGCCTTATGTAGAAAATGTGTTACATAAGCTGTTGGCCGTGAGCTCAGTGTTAATGAATTACCAATGTGTGTTAAACAAGGTGTCTTTAAACAGAAACACACATAAAACAATGTTATGTATTGATTGGTTGACAAAAATGTTGTGACCAGAGGAGCCTACCCTGTATTTACCCTGGAGCAATGGAACAGTATTCCTTAATTCAGTGTTCATGGTGACATTATAGAGTATAATTACCATGAATATAAGAATCGACTGTAATGTATGTGTGTGTGTATATGAATGAACAAATCAGTTATGATTCCCTCATTGAATAAAGTAAAATTCTTAACATATTTTATTCTAAAAATCTACATGTATATATACACAAATATTAAAACATATGATAAACCTTATTGACAGCGATCTGTGAGTTGTGTAATATTCCAAACTACTTTGAAGTAAAACTGTATTTAGAATGCATTTAAATGTATTGATTAATGCAGTCTTGTCACATCTCTTTTTTTTTTCCATTTTTTTATGCTTTTTTTGTAGCAAAATCTAAAATTATTATAGCAGAATTTACCATTTTAACCATTTTTTAAGTGTACAGTTTAGTGGCATTCACGTTGTTGTGCAACTTTTTTGTTTTTTTTTAAATAGGATTATGGATCTAGGAGTTTGTGACTGAATTCAGTAAAAGTATTTGGAATGAAATATTTTTTGTG
This sequence comes from Hippopotamus amphibius kiboko, assembly GCF_030028045.1. Taxonomy (NCBI): domain Eukaryota; kingdom Metazoa; phylum Chordata; class Mammalia; order Artiodactyla; family Hippopotamidae; genus Hippopotamus; species Hippopotamus amphibius. Next base: position 87,873,459 of record NC_080187.1, read on the forward strand.
GCTACCCTGTATGTATGATTTTTAATGCATTTTAGATTAAGAATTTTTGATAATTGCGTTCATAGGTAGTGCTATTTAACCACTTATATTTGAGATTGCTTTACACTTACATTTCCCCCTCCTCTCCTTTTTTAGTGCTTTTTTAGGCCCAAAGGACATATTTCCTTACTCAGAAAATAAGGAAAAGTACGGCAAACCAAATAAACGAAAAGGCTTTAATGAAGGTTTATGGGAGATAGATAACAATCCGAAAGTGAAATTTTCAAGTCAACAGGTGCGTCATATTACATAAAACTTAGTTTAGTATTATTCAGTTTTGAAGAATAATCTCTGTTCTAGCTATAGGAAAATAATTGAAGAGCCTTGTACATTTCATATTAAATTGTTCTTATTTGTGAAGTTGAACCTTGAATTTTTGTAACTGGATAACTGATGAAAATATTGCCTTCTGGTCAAACAGATCTCAGAAAACTGGGAAACAGTTATTTAAATCCTGATTGTTTCTTAAATATATTGAATTTAAAGCCATATGTACTGTTTCTTCAATTCAGGTTTCATAGCTTGAAGGATGTGTTTTTTTCTTACTCATTTTAATTTCTAAGTCCATAAAACTTATTAGAATATGAACTTAAATATGTGACAGAAATACTTATAGCGCTATGCAAATTGTACTTGTTTTTGGTTTCTAGAAGAGCAACCTTTAAACCTTCTTTTTATTCTGGTTTTTTTGTTTGTGTGTGTGTGTCCAGAATTGAATTTAGTAAAAACTAGGATGAGTATGGGTCTGAGTAAAGAAGGAAATAGCAACCCACTGAAAAATTTGCAACTTTCTACCTTTAACACTATGTATTTTGTAGTTCTTTGCACATGCCATGCTTTTTCTCATGTTTGAGAACTTTTCAGATGCTGTTCTGTCTGGAACATTGAAATCTCTTGTTGATGTTTCAGGGCTGCATTAGATGACCCTAAGTGCCTTCATTATTCACCCAAAAGCTACTTGTTACAGAATTCATCATATCACATCATAATTGCTTCTGTACTTGTCTTAACTGCCACAGGCTTATTATTAGTTCCATAAACAAAGAAGTTGTATGTGTCCTGTGTGCCTGGCATTGTTATATGTGTGGAAAAGAATAGTTATCCACTAAATATTTGTTGCACAAATGTAAGAATGGATGAATGGTTTCCCGTCCTTATTGCCTTGGCTCTGTAATGGGAGTCCAAAGAGACTGAGTTGGTTATTTCCTGAAAATAATATTTTGTAACTTATCTTGGATCATGCATTCTGTGATTCTGCCTTCAAGGTTGTTTTCATTCTCCAGATTGCCTAGCATAGTCACTCTATCCTTTGTTCCTATCTACCTACTCAATCTCCAAGTAGTTTTCACAATATATACTTGGAATTTTTCATTTCACAGTGAAATTTTTGGTTGGTTGTATGCATGAAACCCAACAATTTTCTGTTCTTAACAAAAGTATGAATGATTATGCTGGTGTCATGTACTCTGTGTTCCCAGCCCAGACATCCCCAGTGGCACATTCCTGTGGTTTGGTGCAAGCATTGATGCCAAAACTTATACAAAAGAAACACACACAAAAATTGGCCATCATAATTTATAAATATTTCTATAGTGCTATAAGTAGTTTTGGGCACATTTTTACATTTTTTTATATACCTTTATAATTTGTGGGTTATCAGCATTGCCTTTTTTTACAAAAAAGGAAATGGGTTTACAGTTTAAAGACTTGCCAAAGGATATAGCTAGAAAGGTGCACAGTTTGAATTACAGTGCCTTCATCTTGTAGATATGTGCTTTACACTCACCTCCAGTGTATAGTATATTACCTCTGATATTCATTGTTTTGGTTGGTATTATGAAAAATCTAGGGACCCTAGGTCACCTGCTTAAGTATCTCTCATCTAGGAATACTATTAAAATTTAATGATTATTGGACTTCCACTCAGTGTCTGTTAGATCAGAATCACATAAGTTTGGGTTTCAGGAATCTGCATTTTAAATAAACTAAGTTTGAGATATAGATCAATTAAAGTCCTTAAAGTTGTGATATATATCCTTTGTTAAGGCTGGCTTAGAGTACATAGATTAGCTTCTTTATCCAGAATATTTCAGTAGTTAAATACAGTGTAGGTCTGTGCTGTTCTAAATTACCTTACATTTTATCTTGTTGGGTGTTTGTTGGTTAGAACATCAGAGTGGTATTCTTTGTAATTGTACTTTTAATTTATTTATGCGTCACCATTTTATCCGCTGAGATTGTATGCATCAATTGCTGGAATATAGTTTCACATGAGACTTTACTAAATAAAATAGTAGCATTTAAAACTCTAAAAATTGTGTATATTAAAAGTATCTTGTACAACAGAAATGAGGATACTTTTCTAGCTTTCTTACAAACAGGCTTTGATTTTTCATGGGTACAAAATTTTAAAGTTGGGTTAATATTACTTTGTGAAATTAATAGACTTGATTGTTCATAGGCATCAACTAAACAATCAAACACATCATCTGATGTTGAAGTTGAAGAAAAAGAAACTAGTGTTTCAAAGGAAGATACTGACCATGAAGAAAAAGCCAGCAATGAGGTGTGTTTAATTTCTCTTGCATTTTTAAACACATTTTGTTGCAAGGAAGAATTGTAAGATGAGTCGATTGTGGCAAAGTAGAAAGTAATCTTTAGAGTAGTTGAGTAATGAATGGGAAAAATTAAAGGCTTATTTCCTTGTGTACATATTAAATATAGTATTGTAAAAGAATTCTTGTGTCTTTAAGATGCATGGATGTTTTTTATTTGAAGTTAATTTGCTGTGCAAAATATGAGGTACAACTAGGAGAGTAGCTTACTGTTTGTTAGGAATATTTTTAAAGTGAGGTATTATTGGGTGGATCTACAGGAAAGGACATTGAACCTAATTTTTAAAAACCAATTAGATTTATTTCCAACTCTGATTATCTGAGTGGGGATGCTCATTTAGCCCAGAACTTCTAGGGCCTCATGAAATTGTTACATGATCTCCAAAGTCCTGGCTGCCTCTTAACATTCACAATCCTAAAACTGAGGTTAATACTGTAGAAAGAGTGTTTTGTGAATTTAAATAGACAAACCTCCCAGTGTACTGTCAAGTGTGACTTTTATATTTGATCTGACAGAGGAAAGCGTTTTTTTTTTAATGTGAAGATGCTGGTAATTACTTTCACTTTATGATGACAGTGTTAAGACTTTTAATGTCTCTAATTTCAAAGGTCAGAGAAACAAAAAAATTTACCTAGTACTTTTAGTGAACCGTTCTTGTGATTTTTAATTTAGTTTAAATGTGCTTGTGAAATTTTCTTTGTCGTGGCATGATTTACCAATTTTATCAGCTTTGTTTTTGTTTTTGTTTTCTAAAGGATATGACTAAAGCAATTGACATAAGCACTCCAAAAGCTGCCAGAAGAGGGAGAAAGAGAAAGGTAATTCTACTGCTTAAAAGATTTTATTTAAAAAATAAAAAAAATAATAGAATTATTATAAAAATAAAAACTTTTATTTTAGTTGGATTGAGGAAGTGTAGATAATGAAACGGTATTATTTGATTTAGACTTAGCCTTTCACTCTAAGTCCTTTAATTTTTTTAAAGGATAGGTTACATATCAAAATTATCTGTTTCTTTTCTTAGTGATGCAGCACCCTTAAGTTGAATGGTAAACAAAATAAAATGCACCAATTTTCATTCCTTTTAATGATGCTGCCTCAAAACTGACAATATATATACTCATAAGATTGTTGAGAGAATTAAATGTTTGCACATGTAAGATATTTATAATAAATTCTGATGCATAGTAAGTGCTTTATAACTCTTGTCCATTACTATGTTGTTGTTTTCACTTTACAACATTTTTGCATGAAATGAGAGTATGTGACAGAACAGAATATATCTTATGCTTTTAATTAATGTTTCTTCCCTGTGAAGTTTTGTTCATCACACATTTTTCTGACTTATTTATGTCTCAGATGGTTATATGACAAAGCTACAAAGAAAACTTCAGTTCAGTCTTTAAAAAAATTTTTTGTAGTATTGTGAGTTCAGTGTCTTATAAGGAAGTAAATTATGAAAACAAATAATTACAGTGGCTTTTTATCCCTTGTGGGGTATTGTGAAGGGGCTGTGATAACTTTTAAAAAAATTTTAAAAGATAGGCAGAATTTTGTCAGGCAGATGAACGGAGGAGGGGAGGAACGTGTAAAGCAATTACAGAAGCATAGAGAAAATTTTGCTTCAAGCATTTCAAGTATTGCATTTCAGTATTACCAGACAAGTTTGAGGGAAACAAGTATAAAAAACCCCAGTGTGTTATCCTTAAGAACCTGGAGAAGTGGTGGGAAGCCATTGAATTATTTTAAAATTCAGATACTCCTTTTAAAGAAGTGTGAATAATGGGGATTGGATTGAAGCAGTGAGACCAGTTCACTGGTAAATTCATTCAGAATTTTGGTACTCACTTCAGTGGCCCAAGCAGAAAATCAGCAGTGAATTAGAAAGATAAGGTCTCTGTTCTCATTGAACTTATGTTTTTGTTGAGATAGATAATAAATACATAAAACAAGAGAATTAAAATGGGGAGTTATGATTGGAACTTGGTAACTAAATTATGAAAGGCCTTTCTAAAGAGTTAGCATGACATTTTTAGTGCTATAGATGAGAGATGGGATTTTAAGAGCACCTTAGGAGGTAAAGTTAATAGTTGATTGGAAGTGGGTGTGAAGGGAGGGGGAGGAAACTAGGATGATTCACTGTGTTGGCTTGGATGACTAGATTATATACTGAGAATGCAGGAGATGTATTGGGAGCAAAGGCATGAGGAGGAGGTTGTGAAACACCTTTGAGAATTAGACTGAATATGTTTATTTCTCTGACACCAAAGGGGAAAAAGGTAGCAGTTACAGATGTGGTTTCTGATACAAAGATAGGATATAAGATGGGTAGTCAAGGGAGAAAGTTTACTGAGAACAACGCAGAAACCAGAATCCTGAGGGTTTATAGTGGGAATAAAAGGTTGCTTTGTAAAATTATGGCTGAGAATGAACTGTCAGAAGAAAATCCAAGAGAATATCTCAAGCTAAACAAGGGAGGAGAAAATTTTAAGAATGAGGGAGTGGTTGGTAGTGTCCTGATGCAGAGGGGGTCTAATAAGGTTTGACAATTAGGATCCCCCAGGATACTTTAAGGTCAAACGGTAAGAACAGATGAAGTAGGTTAAAGAATGTTTAATGTTAAAATTACACTGTGCTTTTGAAATCTTTGAAAGGGAGGAGAGAGGATGCAGCAACAAGGATTTGCATGGTTAAGGGAGGGTGTTAAAAGTGAAAAAATATAATAGAGGCTCTAACACTTTTTCTTTGGAAATCAGGAAAGATCAAAGATGTGAAAAGAGTATAAAGTATTTTAAGTTAAGAATAATGCTGGGTGAGAGAAAAGGGAGGACACATTTGAAGGAATTGACTTGATGGGAAAGAGATGGACATTTCATCTTTTTAACATTGATGGGACGGGCAGACAAGAGTATTACAGATTTCTAGGGAGACTTGGAAATTAAGGGAATCCCTTCCTGCTGGCTTCAGTCTCCTTTCTCCCTCACCGAATTCAAAGCAAGACTTCGTGTATAAAGCAGGAAGAAAGGATTGAAAGTCTATGCTAGAGGGAGGAGAAGGAAAGGACTTGACAAAATCAAGGTAAAGGATTAATGGATGGCTTTGGGATAACAGCTGAAGTTGCATAAAATGAATGCATGTTTGTATAACTTTTTTTCATCAGGGCTCAGCAGCAGGGAATAATAGAGCAGTGAAGGTAGAGTTTTTTTGTTGTTTTTTTTTTAAGCTCTTTATTGGAATAAAATTGCTTTATACTCTTGTACCAGCTTATGAGGTACACCAAAGTGAATCAGCTGTATTTATACACATATCCCCATATTCCTTCCTTCCTGCGACTCCCCCCAACCCTCCCTGTCCTGGCCCTCTAAGGCATCACCCATCATGGGAAGGTAGAGTTTTATAGTAATCCTCTGTTGGAGATTTATGGGACAGGTGCAGCAAAGCAAGAATGCAAATGAATAGTAGTCCCTTGAGGCTTTTGTGGGGTGGAGGGGTCTTTATGTAAAGTCATGAAGGGAGTAAAGCTAGAAAGTGGGGTTATAAATGGGGAGAAAGGCTTAGAGGTCTCAGTGAGATAAAGTAAAATATGGAAGAAATTAATCTAGAGTCAATATTTGCATTTAAGATATTTAAATATATATATTTGAAGCAACTTAATAGTCCTTTCTCTAGATAAAATATTTCTTTGAGTTTATTTTCATGAGGAATGGTTTTGACTTGCATGATTTTGCTATAATAGTCAAGAATATATGTCTGGAAGGGCTGTATTTTTGCTTAATATAGTGTTTATTTATGGTGTTAGTTATTGATGAACTTGTTACCTCTTATTGGTATCTTCTCAAAAAGATTCATACCTGTAATTCTTATGCAATATCATGATCTATTTCCAAAAGTTGAAAGTATAATCGAAGAGGGGTTGTTTTTTGCACTGAAGAGCTCCTCAGTTTGAACAGAACTTTGGAGAACTTTTGCCCTCCTAACTCCTCACCCTCCTAACTCCTCAATAGGAGAAGAGCTCTCATACAGTCTTGGGCTCTCAACCTCTGGTATAAAAACAGATACCTGGCTTCTTACTCCAGAGCTATCAAATCAGGATTGGGGCAGGGGTAGCTGGTCTGTAAATTCTTAAAATTAGAACTACAACTTGAGCTAATGTTTTGAAGAAATTTTTGTAATGTTCCTTGAACAATTCAAGTGTTACCTTAGATGAGTTTCTTGACTTTTAATAATGCTTTGAATATACATTATTATGTTGCAATTACAAATGCAGAAATAATGTTTAAAAACTAAGAACAAAGAAATGGATAAATTCGTAGAAGTGGGATTGCTGAGTCAGGTTTGAATATTCTTTATTGCTGATAATTCATAATGATCAGAAATGTATTACCAGTTTATTGATTTGATCACCATCAATATATGAACAATTCTCCACATTCTTACCAATATTGGGCATTACTTGTTAAGTGTTTGCAAATCAGACTGCTGATTAAAAGACTAAAAAAATTTTTTATCAATAAGATTAGATTACACAAGTTTGGCATGATGCTTTATTGCCTTTATTTTTGTTGAGATAGTTCAGGGCGAATTTTAAATAATTGGGGGTGGGGGAGCAGCTCATAGTAGTCCTCCCATTCTCTTTTTTCTCTTAACTATTTCTTTTCTCCTTTCAATTATGATGTTATGTTTGCATTTCCTTTCTTATTGGTGGTTATTAACCTTTGTTCTACTCTAATGCTTGAATTGATTAAATGATACTTGTTTGGGGCTGTTGTCTCATTACGTGGGACATTACAGTTTGCAGAGGGTCATTGGAATTTTTTTTACAGTAGTAAATTCCTCTTTATGGATAGTAATAGTAACTCCTAGGGAAGAACAGCAGATCTGTCTCAGTTCAAAATAAAACATGCATATATTAACAAAGTTGAAAAATGGAAATATCAGCAACTTAATTTCTTGCCTTTTCTAACATTAATTTAGGTTGTACATCATAAGTACACAATGTAAAGTGTTAGCATTTTGAGATACTCAAATGAAAGTACGTTTATAAGCAGTGTGTGGGTTGTTACAGTGTAATTACATTATACTTTAACATTTACCATCAAGAATATTCATTTTATTTTTACAAATGACTTTTTTAGGTTGAGATATCTACAAAGCGAAGGTTTTTTGTTTCTTAGAATTATTCACTAGAATTATAAGCTAAGTTTGAGGATATCACTGATGAGTCAAGTGTTGAAAAATAATGAAGATCGTATATAAGTTATGCTTATATTTGAACTTGTTATCCTATAGTGGCATATTTTTACCATTGAACTAAATTTGGAATGTCTACTATGTGCTAATAAGTAAGTTAATTTAAATCTTTGTGATTCAGGCAGAAAAACAAGTAGAAACCGAGGAGGCAGGAGTAGTGACTTCAGCAACAGCATCTGTTAATCTAAAAGTGAGTCCTAAAAGAGGACGACCTGCAGGTACGATTATTAATGTTTAAATAGCTGGCTTGTGATTAATATTCTAAGCCATTAGTGTTGTACCTCAGCTACTTTGGAATAGGTGAATAGGGACTTGGTTATGTGTAATATATAAATTTCAAAGGAGATAAATATTTCTGCTCTTTGTAATAAAGTATTTAAATTTTAAATAATTGCTTAAGACTTTTTCATTTTGTGTTTATCCCCATTGTATTTTCCTTTAATAGCAGCACATGAGGCTGTGGTGAGATGTAAAATCCATGAACAATGCGTTTATTTTACCTCTTACTTAGAAAAGTTAAGCTTTCCAAATGGAATCATAATGAAAGCAAGAGAAAAACAGCATTTGAATAATCAGAGCTATTAATTTTTAAATTATTGCCTTCTCTCTTTATTAGGGCTTATACAGTATGCAGCTGTCTTCAGCACTGCCTATGTAAAATATTTTCCTAATTTGGCAAATAGGAAACAGTTTGGAAGGATCTGTCTGTAATACAAAGTAAAACAAAATTAGCCAAGATAGAGCCAGTTTTTTTCTACTTCATAACATAGTATTCTTAATGAAACAATAAATGAGTAATACCCCCCCCCCAAAAAAAAAAACCAGAATTTGTTACCAGATTTTTACTTCGGAATTTAATATTGTAATGGATCAAATTAATGATATTGTTAGAAAATTCAGTGAATCCTGATAGCAAATTTTCAAAGGTGCAAACATACATATACAAATAATATTGTAATATGTATATGAATGTTGAATATTAAGTGCTGCTATCTACTATAAAGTTGAATTTTGTGCCATTCCTATTAAAACAGCAGTGAAGGGTGTCCTTTTAAGCCTTCAGCCATGTTAAGGAGAGAAGGAAAATACTCTTGATTTACCTCTAAATTTGCTGCTGCTACTCATTTGAACCATTGGAAGCTATACTTTTAAAACCTAAAGTAATTGTATCTGTAATAAACTAATTAATATTCTTAGTATATATCATTTGTAACTTTTATATGTGAGATCTACATCTTAATGGAAAGCTGGTAGTTATAATTTTTTTTTCCTGTGAATGTTAGCTACAGAAGTCAAGATTCCAAAACCAAGAGGCAGACCCAAAATGGTAAAACAGCCCTGTCCTTCAGAGAGTGACATGTGAGTATAATTAGTTATGTAGTAAATGAGACATTCCACTTCAAATATGTATAAATTTCTTTGCATTTTTACCAGTTTTATTTACAGGATGTTTGTTGCTGTTACTATTTTGTGTTGCCAAGAATTATGGGAAAAACTGTTGAAAAAATAGTTTTTAGTATATAAAAAATTAAAATTGATAGGGAATCACTAAAAATATGATTCTCATTTCATTAATCTAAGACATTTTCTTGTTTATTAGGGTAGAAGATACTTAGATAATTGCAGGGTAAAATTTATAATAGTTCCCTTTGTTTAAGGAAATTTTTAGACAAAGTACGTTTGAAGCAATTTCCACAAATCTTGCTCCTCCAGAGTAACCTTTATTTAAAAATAAGTTAAAATTATTTTTGTAAATTTAAAATTTTAAAGTATTTTAGAATGATAGCTATTTAGTTATCAACAAAATAATCAGGTTTTTGTTTTTTCTTCCCTTGCCATCCTTCTTCTCCATTATGGATCTTGTTTGTGTTGACTTTTCTGGGTAGAAACTTCACCAACAGGAATGTATATTTAGACAAAGAGGGCAAAGCTTTATAGTTACTGTGTTTGAAGATTTTATAGAAAAGGCTCAAGTGAGTATGTCATTTAAGAATGGATTTATAGTGTTTTGAATGAAAACATTTTATTTGAAATTTCAGTTATAGAACACTAGAGTGCTGGTACTTTTCAACCAACACATGTTTAAAGAGTTTTATTTTACCGCCAAGCTAGCTGTTTAAACATTCTCAAAAATAGTGGCAAAAAATTAAAACATGGTTTTACCTACTATAGTGAAATTAAGAAATTAGGTACATGCAGATGTTTGTTTTGAAACATACCAAATAAATCTCACTCATCTCCCTAAGATGTCTCCTCTAATTAAGGCATCAAGCCTCAAGTCTAGGATTTCGTGATCAACATAAGGCCTTGATCTAGAGACTTAGGAACTGAAACACAAGTTATCTGCTCCCCTCTCCCCTTTATGTATATATGCACATTGACCTGGGGTAGGGAACCATAATAAATACTCTCAAGGAGAAGATTAAGAGGCACACAGCAGTCATTGTTCCCTTGGAAATAAGAAATTCTGTTGGGAAAAGATTGTGAGATCCCTGTTTTAGATATAAGGAGCATTTCCTTGATTAGGTCTATCCCAGTTTTCCCTGAGAATATCTTCCTAGTCCATTTCTCTCCATGGCTTTTGGCTGATTCTTCTGAGAGCTCTCTTTTTCAGTATTGTCCTTAGTTGATCTTTTTTCAGTATCACTAGTTGCACTGGAAAGTATTAACCCTTCTTATTAGCTGAGCAGCTTTCTTAGCCTGCTTTCATACTTTAGGGACTTTAGGTCCAATATTCCTTTTTAATCTCCATTAATTTCTCTTAATGCAGGCTGGTTTTACTTTTGGTAATAATACTTTATTGTTAGCATGTGTGTTCTGTTTCATTCTAGTCAGTGTCATGTGTAGTGGTCTCATTCATAAGACTTCTTCCCCAGACATGCTTTTCTTTTTATATTTAACTAAAAGCACTTTTGAGTTTATAGGTTTTCCTGAAAACCCACTCCTGGTTTCTTTTTCATAGAACCATTTGTTCATTAGAAGTATCATGGTATCCCCATTTGAATTCTTAAGGAAACGCTGGCAACTTACACCCTTGATTGGATCTTTGACACCAGCCTTTGTCTGAATTTGAAAATCTTTTATAGGATGGAAGTGACTTTCAACACTGAAATGCAGGGAATTTTTTTTTGCCTTCCTTTGTCATCCTATTATTTTTTGAACTTACCTATCAAATTTATGTTGATAACAATCAACTCAAGATGCCAATATTCTCTCTAACCTCTTCACCCAAAGCCACAAGTTCACTGAATAAGTTTTCTTTCCAGTTATCACAGGTGACAGTTTTACCCACTGTATAATATATTAGGGTTTCAAATGCAAAGCAAGTGTCACAAGTTTGAGGTTTTGGTGATGGACAGCCCCAAAATAGCAGTAGCTTACAATATTTATTTCTCATTTGTGCTAAATGTAGGCTGGGCGTTGGCTGCTATAGCTACTCTCAGCTTTGTATCTGGGCAAAAACTGAGTGGAGTGCAGAGCGAAACTATATAAGCTCTTTTGAAACATAAGCTCTCCACCATGAGAACAGCATGTATCTGCTAGTGACAGCTTTTTTGCAGTGGATCCTGAAATGACAAGACAGTGGATAGAGTCCAGAAGAGCTGAAACCATCTCATAATCCTCATATAAAGTAAAAATATTTGTTTTAAGTCACTGAGATATTTGGGGTTATGTTTGCATTAACTTTTGCTCTTATTAACATGTATTTATACTTTCTTCAGTCCTTTAATGTAAGTTTCCTATTGTACCTTGACCTATTAAAAAGGGAAAATATCACCATGAAGTCTGTTTTTCACAGAAGATGGTAAGGAGGGAGGACCACTGGGAAAAGACTTAATTGTAGTAAGCAGTGATAGTTACGTTTATGGGAGTTCTCTGTTTTGACACTGTTTTAAAAACTTTGAAATAATAATCCCATTTCTTAGGAACTTATGATACACTTTTAAATCTACCTTTAAAGAAGAAAAACAGTTGCATGGTATTCCACTGTGTATCAGAATTCTTAAAAGTTTATTCCTTGTATGGATACATTTTTTTAGACATTGTCATCTATTGTTTTGTATGTGTGCAAATATATTGGTTAGAATACATTGCTAGAAACAGATTTGCTGGGTTAAAAGGATATTTTTATTTTTAAGACCTGCCTCTTTGCATAGGGGGTAACATTTTGGGGGAGGCAGTTGGTCAATATCTATTAAGAGCCATGGAAATGCCTTTTGTATTTGATTCTCTGTTGTCATTTCCATGAAGTGATGATTATCAAAATACTAACACTTGTGGAAATATTGAAGCGAGTTAAGTAATTTTACTTGCCTACTTTTTCTTCCATTGATTACAGCTAAAGGATGAAACCCATATAACATTTGAAAATAAACATAGCCAATGATAGTTGTGTGATAAAAAGTTTCTAAAGAGATAAAAATTATTTTTTTTCCTTTTCCCATTTAATAATCTCTTAAGGATTCAAGCAAGCATTTGTCTGGTAGGTTCAGTGGATTTGGAATTGAGATAATGGGCTATTTGACCTTTTACACCATCATTTTCTCATTTGTTAAATGGAATGGGTTGGACTAAATGATCTAGGGTCCCTTCCAGCTTTCAGATCCACTGATGTAATTATATAATATGTGAAAATCTCAATTAAATTCCTTGAACACTTTGATATTAGTCTTAATTGGCGAGATATTTTACCATTATATGCGTAAGTTGGGAGCCTTTTACATTTTGCAAAGCATATTTCTTTAAATTTTAAACTGACCATATTTCACCATATGCAGTTTGCTTCTGCAATTGTATTTTTCCCAGCATGGCTACTTTTTAAACATTATTTACTTTTATAAATGTGTAGAATATGAACACTATAAAGTCTAGGTGTTTCACGCATCTTAAACACTATTGTTCCCAGAGTCAAGAATAGTACCATGGCATATAAGATAGTACTCAATATTATTTTTAAGTGAGTGAGTCACATTACAAAAAACTTAGAAAACAAAGGGAAAAAAAATCACTTTTCTATTACCCGAATGCCACTGTAATTTTTGTATCTTCTAACTTGTATTAAAAGGATGTTCTTTTCCTTTTATGATTGGTTGATGACACTCCATTATATTTTACTTAAGGATATTTAAAATTTGTTTTTAAATAAAAAGCTTATTGTTATCCAAAATACTTATTCGATTAACTTGGAGAGTGTGGTTGAATGACATGTACTAATGATACATAAAAGTTTATTTTTCATTGTTGTACCTGTGAAATAGGGTAACTGAAGAAGAGAAAAGTAAGAAAAAGGGGCAAGAGGAAAAACCTAAAAAGCAGCTTAAAAAGGATGAAGAGGGCCAGAAGGAAGAAGATAAGCCAAGAAAAGAGCCAGATAAAAAAGAGGGGAAAAAAGAAGTTGAATCAAAAAGAAAAAATTTAGCTAAAACAGGGGTTACATCAACCTCTGATTCTGAAGAGGAAGGAGATGATCAAGAAGGTGAAAAGGTAGAACGTTTGCATATCAAATAAAATATTTGTCCTATTTTTAGTTTCCTATGTAGTTCTTAATCTTTAGCAAAGTTTCAATGTCTTTATTAAAGTCTATAAATGTGATTAAAAGTTAAAATGAATTTCTTTACCTTTCTGAATAAACTTGAATTAGCTGTGTTTAAAAAGCACACTTGAAACTTTATCGTACATCCTAAGTTTGTCTTACCTTTTCACAATTCTATGGAAATTAAATGTTGCGTGATAAACTTCCAGTAACCCCACCCACCTATTGATAGAAAGGAAAAGTAGAGAATTAAGCCAAAGAGGTTGTGACCAGTGAAGACAGATGTAGAAAGGTACATTTATACATAGATTTTATTATTTACCTCAATGAAATTCTTACTTCATGCCTATTTAGTGTACATTTTATTAGTAGTACTTTATTTGAATACAGCAGTTGTTTGAGAATGTTATTAAAGCCATACATTTCTTTTTTGTATAAAAACACAAGTTTTGTATATAGCCTTGGAAATCTACAGACCCAGGTTGTGTAGGTCTTTCATTTATGTTTATCTAATTTATTTAATACTTCAGGAGCCCAAAACTTTAAATTCGGTAGGTTGGGCAGGTACTTGTCAGTAAACAGGTACTGAAATCAGAATCATAGTGCGGGGGCAAATAGCCAGAGGTACTTCACTTTAACTCATCTTAACCGAAGCATATCATTTCAGTAGTAGTGCAGTAAATAGATTATAAATCCCCAAATCAAGGGGAAAGTTAAATTTAGATAGCAACAACGTGCAATTCTGAGATTTTTTTTTTAAATTAGTATGCATCCCTTAAGAAAACCAGTTGCTTCTTTTCTCCCAAGATTGTAATCATAGAAGCATTAGTCACTGACTTGACAGTTAACTAAAACCATCCTAATTCTCAAATAAAACAGAAGAGAAAAGGTGGAAGAAACTTTCAGACTGCTCATAGAAGGAATCTGCTGAAAGGCCAACATGACAAAGAAGCAGCAGATAGAAAACGCAAGCAAGAGGAACAAATGGAAACTGAGCAGTAAGTATTTTCTTTTTCTAAATTTCAATTTCTTTTTTAAGCTAGCATGAAATTTTTAATCAATAGAATCTCATTTTCCAGACTTTGTGAAGCCTTTTAAAGAAGTGACTTTTCCCATGTGTTAGATAAATGTCTTCAGTATATGACGATAATCATGTTTTAGGCTTCATTCTTTTCTGAGTAAAGAGGATGAAATTCACTGAGATAACCACAAAAGTGCAGATAGGGCTTAACTGTTAAGTGGCTTTGTAGAAAATGAAAATGTCCTCATCCTCTACTATTTTCTTATATAATATTAAATAGAGAAAGATGATAATAAATTGGTGGGGAAAGAATGAAAGAGATATCTATATTTGTCATACCACCAGCAGGCCTCCCCCAAAAGACCAGCAAAAATAACAAAAGCACAGTTGGAAACCCAAGAAGCCAGTAAAAGTAAATTTAAAGGCTGACAGGGTTTCATTAGATGTGTGCAATATAAGTCAAGTTCAAGGTAGTAAGTTTTGATACTTGGAGACTATACTTACCATGGGGAGTTTCTTTCCCCTTTAAGTTTATTCTATAAAATAATTGTATAAGAAGGAAAGTGGCAGTGCCAATGATGATTAGGCTTCATGTGTTTATTACATTTGTTTTCCTGGTTATCTTTAGACTGTCACTTCTGAGTTCTTTCTCTGAAAAGCGTTTCTTTTCTTGTGAAGCGTCTCGCATTATGCTGACTAAACTTTGTTTTTTTTTTGTTTTAGTGAGGAGGTGATTTTAAAAACATGCTCTAGGTCACTAAGACAAACCTAATAATAAACAGTGAAATTCTTAAAACTATTCTTAAATAATTTTGTACTTTTTCTTTATAATAAATCTGTAAGCCGGAATTCTTTCTTGATAAGTATAGTGTTTGACTATCTGCTTTCTTAGTTTTTTGGAGGATATATAAGCAGTTTTAGCTACTTGAGGGAGTAATTTAAAAATTGATCTAAGGCTCAGAAATGTTACTCCCCTTAATCTGTTAGACTTTGACCATTTATGTTAATACTAGAGTTAATTTTTGTTACCTATCCTTTCCTGTCCTTTCACTGAAAAGTTGTTGGACTGTTTGTTGCTTTTAACTTTATTGTGCTCCCCAAATTAAGATATAAAATTAGTTGTTGCTTAGTAAATCTAGCCCAACCCTTTTTCAGTATCTCAGAGTTAATCTTTATGTGTTTCAATTTCTTTTTGAATGTCCTCCGAATGTAACTTTCTCAAATTCTAATATTTGTGTTTTCTTTCCTTCTCCTGTTATTACAAAACTTTGTACTTGGACAGTTTTGCTCTGTAAAGCATTTCAGATGCAGCTTGTATGAAATGCATTATGCAAAATAAAGTTTATTGTATTGTATTCCCAGCCAAACAACATGTAATCTACAGTAATAAAAAATATATCTCATTTTGGGCTCAAAGCATTAATCCAGTTACTGAAAAGAGAATACAAGTGGAGCAAACAAGAGATGAAGATCTTGAGACAGACTCATTGGACTGAATTTCCCCCTCCCCCCCCTTGATGGAAGAATGTTCCAGATTCTAAATTGAGGACTTCATTAATGGCATTATTACTGTGTTATGATTGTTAAAAAAAATTTCCTGTAAGGTACACACTACATACTAAGGTCGGCCATCATTCCTGTTAAAAGTTTTTTACCAAGCTTAAAATGAAGCTTTGTGTTTGAAAGTTATAATAAGCTCAGATGAAGATGGTGGTTGTACATTATTTCATTTAGAAAATATAAAAATTCATTTTGTTTTGAAGCTAGGTGTTAAACTGGAGTAGCTATTATACCCCCAGAGAATGGGGCAGTTGTGCCCTTCCCTTGACATTCCTTTGTTGTTTAATTCTTTAGAATATTAATAATTGTTTTTTAATCCTGAGAGATTAAACAGTAGACTTGTTAAGAAAACAAAAATGAAACTGTAACCAAAATTTTAAAATAAAGTTTTTTTTAAAAAAAAACCTGATTTTTAGATATTTTTTTGTTGTCTACTTCAACTGGTTTATTATTAATAGGGCCCGAACTCCAAGGTACTAGAAATTATTAAGAATTCATTTTTAAATGGTTATTTTTGATTTACAGTAAAATGGTACCTTTTCATTTGTGAAATGGTATGTAAATGTTAGTGAATGTCTTTTAAGTTTGCTATTTGGCAAAAAAAATCCCACTCCATTTTAATATAGTAATATTATAAACAGTCTATTTAACCTTGAAACTAACTTTGAATCCCTCAAATTATCTACCCTTTGGAGATGTGGGAACAATTAAATCAGTCTATTTTGACATACTATTTTAAAAAGTAAATGTGATGTATAATTCATGAAACATTTATAGGCATTCTTTCCCATTATGGCCTGTTTGTCCACTGACCCTAAATTTGGTCTTTTAACACACTGTTGGAACAAAATTTCACCAAGGCGGCTGTTAAAATTTATTTGTAATGCCACTGAAAAATTAGATTGTTAGATCATCTTAGCATGTTAATTTTACGTGTTTTGAGTTTTCCTTATATTTATAATTAATGCTACTGTGGCATTGTAGATTCTAAAAATTATAGTCAAATTCCTTGTGATCTAGGCCACTATTTTGAAGAAAAAAATTTTAAAACTTTTACATAAGGGATTGTGGGCATTTGGTATATCAGTCACGAAGTTCCAATGTTTTTGAAATATTTGTGTTAACATTTGATAGGCAGAATAAAGATGAAGGAAAGAAGCCAGAAGTTAAGAAAGTGGAGAAGAAGCGAGGTTAGTTATTTCACTTTCTAAGATGTGTAAAATTGTATTATAAACAGAAAGGAGGTTTTACAGACAATTGTATAGGTTTTGAAATTGGTCATTTTATGTTCTTATCCTACAAGTACACATTTCAAATCCCTATTGGATTCTCTATACCTTGCATTGTTTTTGTTATCAGGTGAACTTGCAAGGAGTCACGTTTATTATTCTACTGCTCATTATATGGTGAAGTCAAATTTTTATAACATTGCCTAAAGCTAGATGTTTTTCCATTTCTGACAAATCTGGTTTCAGATGGATTTTTTAGTTTTGGTTAAATATGTAAGGGTGAAGCAGGTGCTTAAGGATTGCAAAAGAGGAGTTACTGGATGCAGACTGCTTATTTTAGAAACATGCGGCTAGATGGAGATTCTTTGCTTTCCTAAGCTGAATACTAAAAATGACAGATAACTTCTTAATGATGTAGGCACATTACTAAGAACATTTAAAAAAATTTACTGAATCCTTCCATTATACTTTGCTTAGATTATACAGAATTACTGGTTTTGGAAAACCTATTTACTGTGTTTCACATTTTAATTTATAGAAACATCAATGGATTCTCGACTTCAAAGGATACATGCTGAAATTAAAAATTCACTCAAAATTGATAATCTTGTAAGTGTTTAATACCTCATTTAAAAATACAGTGCTGCTTTTATAGGTTCATGATTTTGTAAGTGTAAATTTGAGATAGACTATTATTGGTTATTTTGTATTGCCTTGTTATTTGAGATTTTAAAAGTAATCTCTAGAAATAGATCATATGGGTTGTAGTGATTAACAGTTATGAAATTACTGTTTTGTCATGAAGGATGTGAACAGATGTATTGAGGCCTTGGATGAACTTGCTTCACTTCAGGTCACAATGCAGCAAGCTCAAAAACACACAGAGATGATTACAACACTGAAAAAAGTAAGTGATCTTGAGTCATGCAGATTTTAAAAATTTCCTCATTATCACTACTTCATTAAGTAACATTTAAAAAATGAATTAGGAAAATTTGAGCATATGTTTTGTTTTCTCAGATACGGCGATTCAAAGTTAGTCAGGTTATTATGGAAAAGTCTACAATGTTGTATAACAAGTTTAAGAACATGTTTTTGGTTGGTGAAGGAGATTCTGTGATCACACAAGTGCTGAATAAATCTCTTGCCGAACAAAGACAGCATGAGGAAGCAAATAAAACCAAAGATCAAGGGAAGAAAGGGCCAAACAAAAAGCTAGAAAAGGAACAAACAGGTATGTGGTAATTGTTTGCCGGAACTGCTTTTAAAGAAATGGCTTCAATATCTATATTAAATGATGAGAAAGTCTCATAAAGCACTTAGCAGAACGTGCTCAACCTTAGCTTCTCTTTTTCATCCTTAACTTTTCATAAAGTTTAAATTAGTAGTAGTTAGCTCCTGGTATTTACCAGTAGTGGTGGTTGCTGTTCTCTTTCCATTTAAATTAGGAAAAACTTCTAACCTACACAGAAGTTGAGAGAAATGAACTTACATGTCCCCATCACTCAGCTTTTGCAATTATCAGTACATGATCATTGCTCTTTTATATCCCCATCAAGTTTCTCTGTGACACCCCTGAAGATTATTTTGAAGCAAATTCCAGATATGCTATTTCAGTCATAAATATATTAGGATGTATGTATGACCAACACTTAAAATAGAATCCTTAGGCACACCCAGGAGACACTGCATGTTTGGTTCCAGAATACTGTAATAAAGTGAGTCACATGAGTTTTTTGGTTTCCCCGGGCATATGAAAGTTGTTTACCCTATACTGTAATCTATTAAGTTTGCACTAGGATTGTCTAAACAATGTTCATACCTTAATGAAAAAACACTTTGTTGCTAACAGAATGTTAGCAAATCATCTGAGCCTTCAGTGAGTCATAGCATTAACATCAAAGATTACTTGATCATAGATCACTATAACAAATATAATAAGTCAAAAAGTTTGAAATACTGTGAGAATTACCAAAATGTGACACAGAGAAATGGAGTGAGCAAATGCTGTTGGGAAAATGGTGCTGATAAACATGATAGATGCAGGATTGCCACAAATGTTGAATTTGTAAAAAAAAAAAAAAAAAAAAAAAACCTGTGAAGCACAATAAATTGAGGTCTGCCTGTACCATTAGCAGCTTCCCCAATTCCATGGTACTAAACATTTTAGCAGCTGCTTAATGTAGAAAAAAATGTTCAGAAGGAGTTGAATTTTGTTATTAATTAGGGAATGATATAGGTTTCCTTAGAGATTTGTTAATGAAATAGTACTTACAGGGAAGCCCTCATCATTTTCAGAGTAATGAGACAAAATCCTGTTAACTACTACTTTGACACCTTTTGTTCTTAAATACAAAATTTACTGTGATTCACAATGCTTTTTCTAAGAACTAGAATAAATCATAATGCTCTAAAGAGTTGTACCACCCTTTACTTTAGTGTTCCTGATAACAGTAACATGGAATAATCAGATTAGTAACCTACTTCTTATATGGACAGATATATGTAGTGACACTTTCTTATTGTGCCTTGTCTATCCAAAGGATTACAATGTAATTTCAAATACAATACAGTATTAGAAACTTTGGGGCGATGTTTTACTTCTGACTTTAGGTCTTTCGAGACATCTTAAAAATATGAGAAGCTCTAACAGTTTTCCATTGGAATCTTTCTAAAGGTTCAAAGACTCTAAATGGAGGATCGGATTCTCAAGACTGTAATCAACCACAGCATAATGGAGACAGTAGTGAAGAGAGCAAAGACAACCACGAGGCCAGCAGTAAGAAAAAGTGAGGACGTGTTTTAGTAGGTTGTAATAATGTATGTTTTAATTTTTAAATCGCATTGTTGTTCCAGGGTTATTTGTGTAAGGGATTGTATTTTCATCACTCACTTCCTGAATTCAGGATTCAAGATGCAAATCAAAATGGCCAAACTGTAAAGAAACTTCACTTACAACTAATAAGCCACTGTATTCAAGGGAATAAAGTAAGGCAGGAATCCTGTTTAAAAAAACTATTCCTTGGACTTCAACTGATAAACCTTTAATAATGATTCATGTCCATACTTCCTTGAATTTTGACTGGATAATACAGAAATTAGGTCTAGAATCATAGGCTATGTTGTATTATAATACCCACTCTAAAATAACTAGATAAGGAACCACAGTTACCCAAATCTTGGTTTGTCCACTGTACATTTGAAGGACTTGGAATCAAGCTAATTCTCAAATGCAGGGAAATCTTGTCCATGTATATATTAGCCCCACTTCTTAAGGTTTATGATATGTTGGTATCACAGATACAACATTTTCATGTTCTTTAAAGAGAATTCATTTTAAAGCTGGAAATGATGGGAAAGGGGCCTGAGCCATGATGCTCCCCTGAGGTATTTTGCTTGATGTACATGTTACTTTGGGAAGACGACACAACATGGTAAAATAAAATTTTGAACAAAAAATTAAGTCAAGAAAAAAATTATTTTGGTGATTTTAAGAACATAATGCACAGATTTAACATCTTTTTTTCTCCTGAGGAAAAATAAGCCCCTAATCCCAGTTGTCACACCTTTCTTTCCCCCTTTTCTTTAGGCCATCCAGTGAAGAGAGAGAGACTGAAATATCTCTGAAGGATTCTACACTAGATAACTAGGTTGACATACCTGGGATATAAAGAACATTTGAGAAGTTTGTAATGGTTTTCATTTGAAATACTTAGACTGCTGAAAGTTTTAAATTTTTATAAGCATAGGTTTTGATGTTTAAAACTTGTTTTGAGGGAGAAATCTCCTTATCTTTGTTTAAAGAGTGACTAAACATTGCTAATTGTAACTTGTGCAGTATTAACAGCTACATTATACAGTAAATGTGAGGGAAAGTCCATTTAGGAAATGTTAAACTGCTTTTCAGACATTGGTTGTAGTATATTTTCAATTAGTGTGTGTATGTTAATGTGTAATTGATAGTAGAAAAAGGTTACATTTTTAAAACTGCTACTTGTATAAACCTTTCCTCTTTTCCCAAATACTGTGGGTTTTGTGCATAGTTTTTACAAATCTTGGATTTACCAGACTGTCTTTTCACTGTTTGTGGGTTTTGTAGAAGTTAAGCATTTTTATGGTAGATAAAATGTTACTTCTATACAAGTACTCACTCCTTCCCTTCTTTTATCAAAAGTTAATTTTAATCTCAGTCTACATTGTGCTACATTATCCTGCTGCTTTGTAACAATGTGTGGTCTGTATGCCTTTTTGTATGACAACTAGATTTCCAACTGACATTGAACTGACAATTCTACAAGGTACAAAACTCATGTTAACTTTTGAAAGTGATTTAGTTTTGTGGCTGGGAATTCAGTGAAGTCACATGAGTTTCCTGTAGCGAGCAGGAGATATATATAGGAATGAATCTGGCTTTAGGGTTCAACCATTCAAGATCCTTTACAGGCACTAGTAGTTGAAACTGAAAACTAAATGATAAAAGTTTATTTTTGAGAAATGTCTCGAGTTTCTGAATTTTTTAAAAAGTGACACATTAAAGAAGTCACTGAGTATTTTTTTAATTGGAAAAAATGCAATCCATAATGCTTTTGCAGTAAATAAAATAAATACTATATAAGGAAACTAACCTATTTGAAAACATGGCTATATCAGAAGGGAATTTTTATTTCTATGTCATACATGTGACAGGATTGCAAAAAGTGGAAACATTAGTTAACTCTGAGGCAACAGACAAAAGTAAAGGAGTTGTCTGTATATTCATGTATGTGGACTACATCAGGGTGAACCAAGGTTAACACAAAATTTAAGGGTAACTTAACAGCGTTTCTAAGGTATTTTGAATACTAGGTCAGTTGGTGGTTTGCAATAGCTTAAAAGACTTCTCATGTTTGGAAACTATGAATATGGGAAAAAGGCTTAATACCAGTGTTTGCATGTGACATGCATTGTATGCCTTGACCTCTTAGGTAATTGTTTTCACCTATAGATGAAAAGTTTGAATCATTTCAATAATTGGAGTTTTGCTTTTGAGAGGTCTTACAATGGAACTAGGACCCACTGTTGAGGGAACTCTTGCTATTATATCTGTTTGGTCCTTAATACAGTTTAAATTTGGACAGATTTATTCTAGTTAAGCCATAAGTGTCAACATGTAAACTTGTTTTGATTAAAGAATTTTTCTATCAAACTCTACTAGTAAATTACTTATTTGCCATTTATAAAAAAGTGTGCTGGAATTCTGTATTTGCTTCCAAGAGAGTATAACTTGGTCATAGAAACTGTATTATTTGGGGACACACAGGGTTATTAAAATGTAAGCTCAAAATGATAAAGGAAATGTTAACTTTTTGGTTTTACCCTTCCTTTTTTTTTTTGGTGACCCAACAGATCTATATTGTTTTACCAAGAAACCACAGACTATTCAAATTCTGGAGAAATATATAGTAATTTTTATATATAGTATATATAGAGATATATGTGATAATTTATGTCTGCTTTTATGGGTTAACCTTGCTCTAGCCAGTTGATTTATGTATTGTTAAAACACAGTTGCCTTCTCTGTACTCTCATTTCAAGAAAAATTTTGTCATAGATTGATTCACAGATGATTACCATTCTCAGAACTCTTAAAAAAAAAAGTCATATAAACAATTATTAATTTTCGGGAGCATTGGCTCAATTTAAATTTGTATTTGGTCAAAACTCCATAGCTGGACAAGTCAGTAAGAGAAACTTTAAATGAGATAGCTAGCCCCAACCCAAGCATATATATACATATATATATATATTTTATGTATAAGCAACATCTATTTTGTGCTGATTTTTTTTAACCATCAGATAACGTTTAAAAGAGTAAATTATGAAGAGTAAGTTATGCATGACCCAGCAGAATTGACTGTTGCCTGTTTTTTCAGCTGCTCTGGGGGAATTTCAGATGTATCATCTAAACTGGAGAAACTGAATGGGACTTCATGTGTAAACAGCTTGACTGGAGTACCTTATTAAGCTTTATATTTGCTATTATATCCTGTGATTTCAAATAGGATGACAGATTTTATCCAGTTTTTGCTGATACGTTGATTGTAGTGTACCCACACAGACTTACCTTGTTAAAGACGTCAGGTCAAGATGAGGTCTGCCATCTAATCCTGTACAAGAGCAAAGGCTTTTACTGGGCTCTGTGAGGGCTTCACTAACACAACTTATTTTGTCCCACTGGCCAGAGAAAGGATCTATTGGAAATAGCAAACCCATAATTACATATTAAGAAATGGAGAAGCCGCTATATAGGCCAAAGTGTGTTTACATGTTTATGCTGTATAATTCTCCAACCTTAGAGAGGATAAAAATTTGATTGGGAGAAAGGTCAAATTATCCTAAAAGGATACTGAAGCCTAAAACAGGTATTTTGTTTCTAGATAATGATTTTGTGCATGTCCATCCACTAGTAAATCAAAATCTGATTAATTTCTAACTACAGAGGATGTTGATTAATAAGTTCATGACATTTTCATATTTGCCTTCATTAGATAAAATGTTATATGTAGTTTAACAGTCATGTGTTTAATTCAAGACATCTTTTATGCCTACTTCAAAGTTAGGAGTTTCTTTTGACTTGAATTTAGTGGGGAGACCTGTATAACTGATGTGCAATACACTGGCAAGTTCTGAGAGTAGTATGGTTGGCCTTTGTTCCAGATCTCACCAGAAAATGATAACAGAAAGGTAGCTGAGCCTTTGTAAATTTGGTGAAGAAGTTAACCTTAAGAACCAGCAGAATAATAATCTCAGTAAAGAACAAAATAAGAATTTCAATAGCAGTAATGTTTTAACTGACAGTCTTCCTTCTTTGATTGGTACCATGTATAGGTTAATGCTGCTTTATGACAATCCACTTTCTGGAATTCGCTGTTTTGCGACTATGAAATGATGAAAAAAGTAAACAGACCCTTGTATACTAATGTAAGGAATGCAGTTGAAAAATAAAGGAAGCAAAAATTCATTTTTACCTGTGGAACTTTAAGGAATTAGATAAATCTTTGGTTTTCCAGCAGGATTTTCAATCTGTTCAAACTGAGCATCATTGGAAACATAAAAGTAAACATTTAGGTAATAACAGCCAGCCAGCCATGGAGGGACCTCTGAGTTCTTTATGCTGACGTTCTGGTGTAGTGACTGCATCAGTGAATGTGAACACCGCTAGAAACAGGTGCTTTGTTTTCTACGTACCGATCCACTTAATTGACTTATGTGGCATCTAAGTCCATAAAACATTTCATTGTCAACCTTTTAAACACAGTCTTACAGGCTTCATCAGTTTTTGATTTATATGATAAGTGTCTGTTCTTAGCCATCCAGGGAAAGTGGGATTCAGCTGAATTTAAATATAACCTAGAAGAGAGAACGTGGAATTTAAGTACAACACATATAAAATGTTTAAACATTTAATTTTGTTTAATACTTTTCCAGCATTCCTAAAAGTATTAAACAGAATTAAATTTTCCACCAAAAAAGATTTCCAGAAAACATTTCAATATAGATAGCTACAATTTTCTCTGAATTTATCAAAGCTGCCCTTTGGCCCAAAATGAGAATAGGATAACTAGATTATATCATAACAAGGGTATCAGAAGAATGAAGAGCTGAGATAGAAAAACAGTTGTTTCCTATTTGCACAGAGAATGCTTGGTATTACTGCCTAAGAATAGTGATCCAGAGCTAGGAATCCATGATTTCCCATGTTCATTTAGTGGCCACATTAGATAAAATATATTTTTTTAAATCATAAAAATATTAAAGTGACATACATTTTAAACATTTAATTACTAGCATTTGTGATTCCAAGAACTTGTGGTCAAGAAATGAAGCTTCAATTTGTTATTTCTGTGAAGGTATGAGTGTATACTCAAGATCTTTGTACATTCATTATTCATGTAGTGAGTCTTGAAGATTTCAGTATGCTTAGTTTCTACCAAAACAAAGCCTAACATTACAAAAGAGCTCAGTAAAAGATTAAATTACACAATAGTTATTCTTAATATTGTATTTATTAAATAACCAACTTTTATTCTTAACTTCGCCCTCATTTTTTTTTCTTTTTTTTTTTGGCACACGGGCTTAGTTGCTCCGTGGCATGTGGGATCCTCCTGGAGCAGGGATCGAACCCATGTCCTCTGCATTAGCAGGCTGATTCTTAACCTCTGCCCCACCTAGGAAGCCCCTCCCTCATTTTTATTACAGATATTTGAAGGATCTTTACCTTGGAAGCCTCATGGTACAAGGTGTAGCTCTCACATTCTTCAAAGAATTTTCAGAACACTTCCATCACTTGATGTATCATTGAGAATTTTGCTAATGATAGATGGACACAGTGAATAGGCAAACTACAGACTGGGAGGAAATCAGAATAGTATCTGACAAAGGATTTGTATTCAGGATACAAAAGCACTCCTACAACTCAATGAGACAGCTCACTTAAAAATGGACAAAAGCACTGAATAAAAACTATACTTGGATATAAATACTAAAATAATTTAATATATTTCAAAACATTTATATACATTCAAGTTGCTTAATAAGACCTGTGATTTGAACTTTTTTTGCAGGGCTGGTAACTTTGATTGTTTCAGGTGGATCCCGTTCCTTGGAACATTTCTTGGAAGTAAAGTAACCATCCAAGGGGACAGTTATTTCACAAGGGTACACTTTTTGATATTAATTAAAGGTTCCAGGATCAACATAAGGATAAGCGAGGAATTCCCCCAGTTTGTTGCCTTCTGAATCATAGTGGAGCATTCGGAAGCAAACATCACAAAAGAAACATGGGTCCTCTGGTGCAAAACTGTCATTGTTCGTCACCCATCTGTAGTTAAAAAAGATGTACAGCATTACAATCAACTATTTCATTCTTTAATCTGCTGTAGTAGTTATGACCTGTAGTAATATGTAAACGTGACATTCCCACTATTGCCTTATTCTAGCTTATTTATACATTATAAACCTTTATATAATTTTGTATACATAGATACATAAGTACAGACATCTTGCTACCAACATCTACAAGGCAAAAGGACAACTTTTCTCTGAAAGACTACTCCTTAAAGGTAAGTAGAAAAGAATATAGATCCATACTTGAAAGCAGCATACACTTGCCATAACATACCTATCCTTCAAAAACTGTTAATATGAACACAATCATTTTTTTCTAATAGGCCATCTTGAAAATCCATAATATTAGATGCTACAGACTTGATAAACTTCTTGCCTAATTAATCTTCCTAACTGGTAAAATAGCACTGATTAACTTGAAAACTCCAGCTTTTTAACTTAGAATTTAGGATAAAATGTTACACAGAGTATATACAAATGGGAATATGGACAACACTATTCAACTGAGATTTTGCTTTTTGACCTGAGTTGTCACTTTAAGTGAAAATGATTATTTTTCAGTCTGTCTGAATTCTGCATCTTATGGAATGTTTTGACATCCCCTGATTTCCATTTTGATCTGATAACTGATTTATCATGTTTTCCTACTGATCATTTAGAAAAGCATATTGTGGTGGGGAACCCAGAACAAACTGATGACACTAAATTCTTCCCTTTCGTCTAAACGGCTTTTTGACTCTGATCCACAGTTAAACAATCTAAACACTGCAAAATCATAAAATTTTATAAAACCATATTTTGACCTCATTAAAAACGAGATGCAGTGTTGTTTTTATCATCAAGAAGCTATGAATGAAGCCAGTTTTGCAAACTGCTGACAAGAGGCAGAAAGAATATGGCTCCTTGATGACATCATCAAGCATAAATTATCAACCAAAGTCTGACTTAATCCCTGGGCTTCCATTATACATAATTCCTTGTTTTTTAAAACATGGCTCTAACCTACTAAACTGATTTGTACTATGGTTTGTAGTGCTTTCCTACCAGATAAAACCCTTTATATTATTTATACTCCAGAATGTAAGTCCTCAACTCAGAAGAGAAAAAAACTGAAATACCAAAAATCTAAAGTACTTCTCAAGGAAAAAAAGTAGAATCACTTACCTAGCTGTGTACATTTTACAAACAAAACATTTTCTGGTCCAGAGCCAATGCTTCTTGATAAGAAGGGGATAAAGTGTCCTATCGAGACAGTCATCATGATGCACAAGCCTTTTGTACATGAAAAAATAAATGGAAGATGTTGTAGTGCAAATTTTTGTGATCTGTAATGAAATATGTCTTTACATAAAGATTAAGAACATAGTAGGTATATTTTTCAATTTATTGTGTTCCACAAAACACTTTTACTCTATGAAACTTCCCAAATCCCTTTAAGGCCATAAACACTATGACTGTAAGAGGGAAATATTGTAGACAGCATTTCTTGAATGTATTTCTTCAGAGAATCCTGCTTTGTTTAGCACTTATTGCTGTTTTATGGAACACAGTTTGGGCAAGTGTACTCAGTGCTATTTTACCTAGATTAAGTGGTTTTGTGTTACAAACAAGGCTTTTTATTAAAAGAGCTCTCATTAAAATCCAAATCTGGCTTTTGGTGTAATGTGAATTGGTAGGACTTTAGTTTTAGGTGTCAGAATTAAGCAATTTTAAGTGAGAGTCAGTTTCCCACTATGCCACTAATCAGCTTAGTGGATTTGGATAAATCCCTTAACCATGCTGGACCCCAGATTCTTCATCTGAAAAATGAATGGAATGCACAACAGTATTATAAAGGTGCCCGATAATTATAAAATTTGATGTTTTTTAGTAAGAAAGGGTAGCGATATTTTAACTTTACCATCAGAAAATGATTAATAAACTTAGTAGTTTATCAACTATTAAACTACGGAATGGCACTGAATGATTAAATCCTCCTGTAAGATAAAAATCATTTATAGTCAATTACATTAAAAAAAAAACTCCCGGGAAGTGCTATATTGCAAATGCTTAATAAGTGTAAACTGTTTTTCCAAGTTGCCCTGAATTTAAGGAATGACACTGCACAGCAATATGCCTACCCTGTAAGAAATGTTAGGAAACTGACATCACCAGAAAAAAGTGGTCTTCTGTCTTCTGCTTATTCTGAGGCACACCCCCCACCCTCCTCCATCTGAGTGAAAAGCAAGCAGAACAGCTTATATAAAACTCAGAGAACACTTTATCAAAGAAATAAACATATAATTTTAAGTCATATAAATCTATGAGGTTTATGAGCTCTCCTGGCTCTTGCTTCAGCAATTCTTCCCTAGAGGCAACTGTTTTCCATTCTTTTAACTGCCTCTTTTTAATTTAGCTCAACATCCTTCTATAAAACTACTAAACTTTGGTTAAATATTTAATGTTTAAATTATGACAAATGAATTAAAACATCCCCCTACAACAGGTTCATTTTACTGTATAACACTTTTGTTTTCCAGCTACTAATTCTCTCACGTTTGCATTTACTTAGGTTTCAGTGTACCTGTCACTAATTCAGTTCCATATTTGCTGAAAGAATGGTAAATGTGCTTTCCACATGGGCTACACACCGACAAGAGGTCTAGCAGTCTCAGGACATGATTCCTGAGTCCCCTGTCCTGCTGCAGTCTCTGGACTAAGCTGTTCTCTAGGTATGCTCTACAGCCATCATTCTGGGATTTCCCTTTCCCATCATTCTGTTCCTTCAAACAAACAAAACTACCTATGCTTTTATATTGTGAAATAAAGGAGAACAGGACAAATAACAAAATGTTCTGAGTGCTACTACTTACCTTATGTCAGTAATGACAACAACATGTTCACAGTCTCCCTGGTGACAGTATAAGTAAGGAAAACCTAGTTTAATATACAAGTCATTGAAGGTGAAATCTTCCATCTTAGCAGTCTGAAACTTTCCATAGCCTCTATCATGGGACTCTGACCACTCAATGATGGTTCTGAGGAGGAAAAGACAAGGATGTATCATTGTTCCAAGGGGTTTGCAACTGCATATTTCACAAAAGTGGGCTCACCCAATTGACTGGACAGCTACCATCTTGAGGTGAAAATCAGAGTGGTTGACACATGTTGCAAGTAGGAAGGAGCTCTGAATTTTCCTGTATCCATTAGAGCAGCAGTTCTCAAAGTAAGGCCCTGAGACTCCCATAAAGGTTTGTGAGGTCAAGATTATCTTCAAGGTAATCCTAAAATGCCATCCGCCCTTTTCAACTCTTATTCTCTCACAAACACCAGTTTTCTGGAGGCTATGTGATGTGTGTTATCACTTCAGATTGAACTGAAAATGTGTAACAATGTTCTTCTCACTATTTTGTCTGGAAAATTATTTTTCACAAAAATGTTATTAATGGTATCTGTAATTTGAATTAGTTAATATTTAAAAAATTTCTTAGTTTCATTTTCTAATATAGTGAATATTTACAGCTATAACCCACAAACAAAAGCTCTTTGGAGTCAATTATTTATAGTATAAAGGAGTGCGGAGACCAAGTCTGAAAACTGCTGCCTTAGAATATAGACACAAATGGCTATAATGAAAGAGTTTACATAAATACTCAGAAAAAATATGCATATATACTCTATTTGCCAGGACACCAATAATAAAAGTATGGTAATACTTTTATGTAGACAGCATGATGTCAGACATAGATTTTTCATGTTATATACATAAGCAATCATATCTACATATCCACTCACCTAGGGCAAATAATATACACTAGACAAGCAGAAAAAAAATAGATTAATTTACTATCACCTAAATATGAAGAGCAAGTATTTAAGTAGGATTTAATCTTTTCTTCAGATGTATCTAAGGCTCAACACAAGATTTACTCTAATTTCTGAAACGGTAGATAACACATTTAAAAAATAATTCTAGATAGCTGGCAAAGATCTTGAAATGGTCTACGTATGTCTTTGGTAAGAAAATTTTCTTCTTGCGGTAAAAATCTGATTAACTTACTGTAACCTAGGCCAACCAGATGAGATAACTTTGAAAATACTTTAAAAATTGAGAGATATTTTTTAACCACAAAACAAACAAAATAATCTAACAATAATTCCTTGGCAAAGATTCTTAACAGACCAATGATAGGATTTGTGGAGATAACCCTATTTTGACAATGAGAAACAGGAAAGATTTTTGGAAAGTATACCTGCTCAAATCTCTGCACTCAGGGTATCTTTTATCATTGTAAAATGTTCCTTCAAAATAAAAGAAGGCAGATTTGTATAGGTCCTAAAAGAAAACAGATGGTATTGAGAGAAAGTTCAGTATTAACAATTATAAAATACTTATTGCTCTATGTATTAATTCCAAATTTATGTCATAAAATCACACTAATATGTTTTATAATAATTTCATGCAACTTCACAGAATATGTTCAGTTCATTGATTTGTTTAATATTTAACAGAAACCTCCTATGTGGATAAGTATTATGTTGGTTACCAGGGATAAAGATATATAAATCCTTGCTATTTTCAATTTTATCCTATTGTTGTTGTTTTTTTAAATAGCATCTTGGGTTTTTTTTGTTTTGTTCTGTTTGTTTGTTCATTTTGGCTGTGTCTCAGTTGCAGCATGCGGGATCTTCATTGCAGCATGCGGGATCTTTTAGCTGCAGTATGTGGATTCTTGGTTGCGATATGCAAGCTCTTAGTTGTGGCATGCATGCAGGATCTAGTTTCTGACCAGGGATTGAACCCAGGTCCACTGCATTGAGAGCTCAGAATCTTGTGCACTGGACCACCAGGGAGGTCCCCCTATTGCTGTTTTAATCACTAGGTTTGATTTAAATTTGTATATTGTCCTGAGATTCATGAAAGGAACCCAATTAGAAATGAAATAAACTTCAATATTATTTTATTATATGCATACACAGCAGTGACAGTTATTCTGGATACCGGCACTAAAAACGAGACAAAGTTACATCTTTGATGTTTCCCCAGTGATAATGACAGTGATCATGGAGTCATGCTGTTCTGTCCTTTTTGTATTTTCAGTGGGCTTTTATAAACATTATTTGTATTTTCAATAATTCGTAGGCAGGCAGAATGTGAATATCTATTCTTATTCAAGAAATCTTGCCCAAAGTACCATAGAACCCTCAGGTTTCACCTTTCAACTACCAGACTTTCCATCAGAGGGGTGGTCTTTCAATCCTGACCTCATAACAGAATCACAAAAATACCAAAGACCGAGTCTCACCTCAGATCCATCAAGTGAGAATCTCTGAGGATGTGGTTCAGGCACCAGTATTTTCCCAACCCACTCAGGAAATCAGACGTGCAACCAGTGCTAAGAACCACTCTGTTAGACTCGTCCTTCACCACTTACTTAGAATTAGACTCCTAGGTGAGGATCAGAAGACCTTTTTCCTATACTTGTTCCTCAGACGCCAGTTTTCTCACCTGTACAATATCTGCCATGCTATCATAGGATAGCGGTGAGAATCAAAAGCACTTTATGAAGTATAAAAGCAATATAAGTTTCAGGCATTAAAATAATATCACCCTAAGATAGCCTAATTTCTCTCCTACTTCTTTGAAGCTTCGATTTTTCTTTCTTATTTTTCTTCATTCCCCCATTTACAGATCACCTGGCACTGCCATCAGGCACCCTTTCAAGATTTGGCTGTGCTATTTCTTCTCAGACTACTCATTGAACCTCCTGACCCTCTCTCTGTTTCCTAGTGCAAAATCTGAATAAAGCCAACACCTTCTTTCCATGTGGCTGAAGAGATAAAAGGATATAACGTACTATAATGCCATGCCTGGCTGCTGTAACACAAAAATCTGCCACTTACTATACTTCTAAAACTTTAAAGAGGTAAGCTAGGGTCCAAAATAAAGATTCTGAAAGAATCACTACTGCCTTATTTTGGAAAAAAAACAAAGAAAGTTTAGTGTATATAAAAATATGTTCATATAGAACTTCATCTTAAGTAATTCAGACAACTTAGAACATTTGGTGTAATTATTAATCTGAACAAAAATCTTTTCATTATATGATTATATAAATGGATAGAAGACGTGAGTAATCTCAGTATCAGTTTTCATTTCCAGTGGTAACCAGAGATTGTTAACCAACTAGTTTCCCTATTTTGTCAGCTAGTTTAGCTGACTAAGTTCCATGGGAGGGAAATAAACAACTGACATAGAACAAAGTCATTATTTATATGTCATTTTAAGCATCTAATAGTCATTCACTCTCTTGCTATCATTCAAGTCAGCTACGTTAGAAGCTCAGCCATATTCCTAAGATTTGCTGTGAGGAAAATGGTAATGGGAGAAAAGAAGTGTCAGAGAAGCTTGGGTAAGAAAATTTTTACAACTTGAATTTATGTTACCATTTTTCCTATACCAAGGCTTTACTTGTAATAAGTAACAATAACATGTGTGTAAATTATTTTCTTGGAGTTCCTCTAAGCAAGACCCTTAAGAGATTATTGACAAAAAGAGACTGACTAATCTGAGCAATGTTAAAAAGATCGGTAACCTAAAGGACCATTAAAAACAAAAAACAAGCCTGAGCAGAAAATGCCGACAATGATTTTATACATGTATTTTTAAAATGTACTTCATTCTTGAACTACTGTAGTCTAAAATATTAGCAAAACATTACATTTTAGACATGGCTTTCAAAAGAGATTTAAATACACTGGCTCAATTCTCCTAGTCTTCTCACATACCAAATTCATCAAAGAAAGTATTTTATTCAAGTCTTATTTATTGGCTGGAATAAAGATTCTCATTTCCTGGGACTTCCCTGGTGATCCAGTGGTTAAGACTTCTCACTCCCAATGCAGGGGGTCTAGGTTTGATCCCTGGTCAGAGAACTAGATCCTGCATCCCACAACTAAGAGCTCACATGCTGCAACTGAAAAAAAAGATCCCACATGCTGCAACAAAGATCCCACACGCAGCAACGAAAATCCTGGGTGCTGCAACTAAGACTCAGTGCAGCCAAATAAATAATAAATAAATAAACATAATTTTTTAAAAAAGTAGGTGAATTGCAATATATACAACCATTAGATGTGAATAAATGTTTGTTTAAAAAAAAAAAAAAAGATCCTCATTTCCTCAGCTACAAGAGCTGCAAGTCACCTGTTTGTTCCATGATTACCAGTGGAATACATGCCAAATACCTCCCTGTCAAAAAAACCATTATAACTTAAGGACTTACTTTCAGTTTGTTAGGTGTAACAATGCCACAGGGGCAAACAGATGAAATAATTCTGGTAAAATGCTGAGAACCGATGAAGGTGTTTAATGGGTACATAAGGGCTCATGAAACTATTCTCCTTTTTGTGTGTGTTTAAAATTTTCCAAGACAAAAATTTTTTTTTTAAACACTGTAAAATACAAGTGCCAATCAATGAGATAAAAATCTTTTCACAGGCCAACCAAATGTTAGCATCAGGGGAATTTCACTTAATTATATCAGTTCACCTTTCTAAAACATAGCTTAGAACAAGGAGGCAAATGAAACAGATCCCTGAACAGGCAAGATTCCACAAAGTCCACGTACTAGAATCTTGCTGTTAATCACAAACAGCTCAAGTTTTCACTCTGCTCATTCACCAAGTAAACAAAAGGGTAGGGAAAGATGTCTAAAACCAGGCACAGCGCCAACATGGCAGACAAAGAACATGGGGCTTTGAAGGCAAGCTGGCAATGGTCTGAATCCAGCCTCCAACACTGCTTACTGAACATGGGTAACTCACAATGATGCTTTGACCCACCTTTTTCTTACCTGTAAAATGCTGGTAATTCCTTCCAAAGATAATGTAATATAAAACTAGCACATGATAAGTGCTAAATAATCAGAGGATATTATTTTAATACATGGAAGAGGCAGAAACAATGAAACAGCAGATACGTAAATAGTTAAACACAGGCTTATGGGTCATTTAGTCCCCTGCCCAGAAAGCTGCTGAAGGCATGAGCATGGATGTACAAACACTATAAACTAAAAACAAGTCTGGTTAAAAACACTCTCCAGCGTTCCTGGAGCTAAGACTGATTCCCAGATCTGACTCACCACTTTGAGCGTTTATGACATGGCTGGAATAAGGAGGGTGAAGTCAGTTTTTTCTTCTTAAACTGATCTCATAAACTTATAGCTACACCTTGTTCTTTTTTTGCACCATAGAGTAGAGAAACTTTGCAGAAGATTGCTTCTCCTTTAAAAGAAAAGATAAATCTATTTCCTGCTGTGCATACTGCCTTGAGATTCCACTTATTTCTCTTTAACACTTACCTGCAAAAGCACGAAGTTGGCAAACCTGAAGAACCCAAATATCTTAAAACCACTTTCAATATAACTCAAAAACTATGCTGGTCTCCATGCCAGTCATCCAGAAGAATGCAACACAGCCAGCCTTGTGGGCAAACACATCAAATTCTATCAGCATATTATTATAAAGCACTATAATGGACAAATGAAATGGTGCCACAGTAGCAAACAGAGGACAGTCAAGAAGAATCTCATAATAAGTGAGGGAAAGGGCTTCCCACCCATGTTCAAACACTCAGAGGCATAAAAATGTATGGTGTGCTTGAGCAAGATAAATTCACTGTGGCTGAAGCATAAGGTGTAAAAGTAGGGGGTGAACAGTATAGAAAGTTAACTTGAGAATCATTACAAAAGGCCTTACGTGTCAGCCTAAGGAGCCTGGACTACAGCCAATGAAGAACCACTCGAGGGGGGGGCGTCAAGGAAGGGAGGGAATATGGGGATATGTGTATAAAAACAGTTGATTGAACCTGGTGTACCCCCCCCCAAAAAAAAATAATAATAATAATAAAAGGTATGACGTTTACAGAAAAAAAAAAAAAAAAAAAAGAACCACTGAGATTTTTAGATTGGACAATGACAGGATCAATTTTTTTTTAAATTTATTCTTTTAGAGCAGTCTTGGGTTTAAAATACAATAGGAAGGTATGGCGGTTTCCCATAGACCCCTTGCCCTGACACATGCATAGCCTGCCCCCATTATCAGCACCACTCACCAGAATGGTACATTTGTTACCAAGGGTGAACCTACACTGACACATCATAATGACCCAAAGTCCACAGTTTACCTTAAAGTTCACTGTTGGTGTTCAATTAGTGTTTGAAAGACATCTTGAGTGGCATGTACAGGACAGTCTAAAGGTGGGAAAACCAGTTAAGAAGTCTCTATAATAGTTCCAGGATAAGATGCTGAGGGTCCAAACTAAACCATACGGCAGTGGAAAAAACAGAGTCTGGAGATATTATGGCAGAATAAACAGCAACAAAAAGGGAGAGTTTCATCTGAAGAAAGAGGGAGATGGTAGAATAAAGAGTTAAACACTAATTTAAACATTGAGCTTGAGGTATCTGGGTTCGTTCATTTATTCAGCAACAACTTGGGGACTTCCTCTGTGCCAAACATCATCACAGGAATACATCACTGAACAAAACAAAGTCCCTGCCCCATGGTTCAAGGAAAGGAAGACAGACAAATATATAACATGATGTTAGGTAGTGATGAGTATTATTAGCATGTCAGGGAAGAGAATACCAATATAGGGAAAGACCTCTCTGTCAAGGCAACATCTAAAAGAAGAAGAAATGAGGGAGTAAGCCCTCTGAATACCTGGGTGAAGAACACTCTAGGGTGAGGGAACGTAAGATACAAAGGCTCTGAGCAGGACCCTGCTTAGCATACATGAGAAAGAGCAAGAATGGCACGTGGTTTGAGGGCAACAAGTGACATAGAGGGTATGGAGTTGGGAGGCAGACAGACACCCAGATAATGGACCACAATAAGGACTTTGTATTTTATTCTAGATATAAGAGGAAGCCTCTATAGACTTTCGAACTAAACAGCAACTGGATCTGACTGATACTTCAAAGTATCATCTGGCTGGTATAAAGGATAAATGGAAGTGTGGAAGGGGGCAGGGGGAATGGTCACTAGACTACTGCAACAGTCCAGGCAAGAGATGATGGGGATTTAACCAGCCTATACCTGTGAGGGAGCAGAGATCTGAGCAGATCCTAAATATAATTTGAAAGTAGAGCCAAAGCACTTGTTGATACCTTCAACATGGGATGAAAAGCTGGCAAAGATGATTCCAAAGTTTTTAGCGTAAGTAACCAGGTGTAAAATGAGCATATTTACTTAGATAGGAACACTGGGGAAGGTACAGATTTGAGGAGGAAGAGAAAACTAGAGTCTGTTTTTGAACAAATTAAGTTTGAAATGGCTATTAGACATTCAATAATTGTCAAGGAGGCTGCTGGAAAAAATAAGTCTGGAGTTTAGAGAAGATGTTGGGATTGGAAATACAAATCTGGGCTAGGAATCTGGACGAGATCACCTACGGAGTATACACAGAGGAGAAGTCTGAGGATTGATTCAAAGGGCTTAATAACATTTACAAGTCAGGAGGATGAGAAGCACCCAACAGAGGAATTAAAAGTCTGTCAGATAGGAAGAAAATTAGGTGGGCGTAACATCTCAAAAGCTAAATAAAGTGTTTCAAGTAAGAAGGAATATTCAGTTGTGTCACACACTGATGAGAGGTCAAATAAGAAGAGAACTAACTCTGCGGCAGCATCAGTAGTGATTCTGGTGGAGTGGTGAATGAATAAAAGTGAGCTCAAGACCAAGTGGGGGGAAAGGAGGAACAATGAATTGAGGTACTATTATTAATTCTTCCTATTAACTCATTAACTCTTGAGTCAGTTTACTGAGAAAAAAGAAAGATGAGATGGTAGCTAGAGGAAGACACATGGTCAAGAAGAGGTTTTAGGATGGGAGATATTACTGCCCATTTGTGTACTGATGGGACAGCCAATGGAATGGAAAAAAACTGATGAGGCAGGGAAGAGAGGGGATAAATACAAGAACAAAGTCCTTGGTTATGCAATGGGGGATGAAATCCAGTAGACACCTAGACTGGCCTTTGATAGCAGCAGGTTTAGTCCATCTACTGTAACAGGTGGAAAGGCAGAATTCATGGGCAAATGGGTAAATGTGGGTAAGAGATGATGGAAAATTCTTTTCTGATAACTTACTTTCTTGGTGAAATAAACACCAAGGTTTTTGGCTGAAGGTAAGCCACAAGGAAAAGATGTTGGCAGTTTCAGAAGAAATAAAACAGTTACCTTGCAAAGTGGCAGTGTATCAACTATAGAGATGTGGTAAAAATGCCAGACAACACTGAGGCTAAGTGAGAACGTCCAGTAGACACTTACAAATAATGGGTTCGGAAACCAAGAGAGAAGGAGGTTTACAAAGACTGGAATATACTTAAAACCATGAAAATTGGGGGGAAAGCCCAGGAGAAGAATTTAGAATAAGAACTAAGATGAAACCTAAGTTATAATAACATTTCTATGGCTGGTGATAAAGGAATGAGCCAAAAAAGAGACTGTGATGGTACCTGTCCAAACTCTATCTCCATTCTAGTTGTTCCAAACATCTTTTTAGAGATCTACAGGAGATGCTGCCCCTCTTAAGTATGCCAGTAAATCTGAGGTCCTCTGCCAGAGTTGCACCAGGCAAAAGAATTAGGTCAAGCTTGCTCTATGATGAAATTCAGAAGGATCAAGGCCCTACTACTTTATTGGGTAAGCAACCCCTTCTGAAAACTGTGGGTAGCCAGTCTGCTACTTGCATCCTTTCTATCCTGATCCAATGAGTATGTAGGGTTTCTCTGTCCTTTTGAGAGCAGCACCCTGGAAAACACCAGCAAGGACCAACATCAGATGCTATGTCCCTGTCTGCTTCAATCCTTGGACTGACAGGTTCTTCTATGGGCACTGATGCTCTCAGGTGGACTCCAACACTTTGCTGGGGGCAGTTATGACAGACAAACTCATAGAGGGTTTGAAAGAGGAGAGAGTGAACAGTAAATTCCAATGCTACGGTGAGGTCAAGTTATACGAACATGGAAGAGAGACCATTAGGTGGTCCTATCACCATTAAAAAGAAGAGTGTACAAAGAATGATTGAGAAATAAATGGAGGATGAAGAAATCAAAACTGAATATAGCCTCATCTTTGAAAAGGTCTTGATGATAAAAAGAAGGGAAGAGATAAACTTGATGGAATGGCATAGAAGAAGAAAGCATTTACTGGAATGTTTACGAGCCTGTTTATGAGCCTGAAATCACTATTTCCTTAGCTTATTATTTCCTTTTGTGTTATGATGGTTAGGAAAAAAAATCACCTTACTTTGCTGATGTGCTCAGGGGCTTGGTCAGGAGTGTTGCTGAATTCGCCACCAATCTGGAGGTCACTGACACAGCAAATTGAATCCCTCAGTTCTGTGAGCTTTTGACTTCCCAATACCAGCATTGTCTGGTATGGTTTGTGTTCTTTGTGCTACAAGTCAGACAGTAAATAAATCAGTGTTCACTTAAAGACAAAGCAATTAAACTGTAAGTCCTGTCATGACCAGATCTAAATTAAATTACTGGTTTTCTTACTCTTAAGTTATTCCCAAAATATGGTGTCCTAACTGTGTTTTCTTGGATTCTGCATTTGTCTACTCAGCATCGATTAATTATAGATCCAAACTAATTGCCAATGTTGTTTACATCTCCCCTGTGATCCAGAGCCCTTACTCTAAAACCATCTCTTTTATCTAACTCTCACATAACAAGCCAGTATTTCCCCTGTCCCAAATCAATCCAGAGCCAGGTACCAGACAACTAGGGACAGCCCAACAGCCCAGAGCCCACTGGAATTATTCAAGCTAGCCAATCCTAAACTGTTTACTCTGCCCTGCCTCGCATTTCCCGTGGAAATCCAATAAAGGCTGTGACCCATGCCTTTCCTTACCTCCTCACTGATACTGGTGCTCCCCCTGTGGCCCTGCATGACGTGGCATACCCTTTCCCCTCAGGAAATGTAAATAATAAAAAAATCTTTCAATGGCACTGGTCTCTAGTGCTGTCACTCAGTCACCTCCATAAATTAAAGTCCTATGGGTACAACTGAGACACTTGGTGCTGTGGTCTGACCGCTTGTTTGTCCAAAATTCACATGATGAAATCCTAAGACCTAATGTGATGGTGTTAGGAAGTGGGGCCTTTGAAGGCGATTAGGTCATGAGGGTGGAACCCTCATGAGTGGGATTAGGGCCCTTATAAAAAAGAAGTATGTGACCCAGAAGAGGGCCCTCACAAGAAGCTGGCATGCTGATCTTAGACTTCCAGCCTCTAGAACTGTGAGAAACAAGTTTCTGTTTATAAGGCACCCAGTCTGTGCTATTTGTTACAGCAGCCAGACTGGACTAACACACTTGGCAATAAAACTTTTTTAGTTTAAGCTAAAGTTTATAATCAAGATGCTACTGAAGTGACATTAACATGAAAAGCCTTTGGAATATAAACTTCACTGTCCTTTACATTTTCCTGGAAGTTACCTCATTGAAGTCAAGCAATCTATACACTACCTGCAAGTTATAAATGCAGAGGTTTGGCTTTACTGGTTTTGTTTTGCTTTGTTTTCATTGATTGATAATTTGAGATCTTAATCAAACATGGTAATTAGTACTAATTATATCCCAGATGATTCATAAAGGCCTATTTATTCACAAGTGCAATTTATGTAGAGTAATATTTCAATGAAACCTTATAAAAGCATATGATACATCTATTTGGGGAATCAAGAATATACACACTCTGGGCTGGGACAGAATTCTTTTTATTAGAGACTCCTAAGAAATTCCTGAATGTCCCTGACCTGTTAAGTTTCTGCATTTTCATCTAAGAAGAGCTGTCTCTAGCTAGTTCAATAA
Source organism: Hippopotamus amphibius kiboko (assembly GCF_030028045.1). NCBI lineage: Eukaryota > Metazoa > Chordata > Mammalia > Artiodactyla > Hippopotamidae > Hippopotamus > Hippopotamus amphibius. The sequence continues at coordinate 87,913,456 of NC_080187.1, forward strand.
CTTCCCAAGAATTTTAAATTGGTGAAAAAACAACCGACCCCCCTCCCTTACCAGTTTTTATGCAGGAAAAAACCCTCAAGAATTCATATTATCAGAATCACTGTGGATTTACATACATCTTCAGTTGCTACTAATACAGAAATCAGGTATATATTCCAACGCTGTAACTGTAATCCTGTTACTCAAGAGATTATTTGAAATTTGACCATATTTACGATATTCCTTATAAAACAAAGAACCCAAGAATACAGATAGAATGTCATGTAAGAAAGCATATGCTTGCATCAAATAAGTAAACTTCAAATAATTAAACTCTTTGACAAAAGTCACTCATATTATCTGTGAAGTGCAAAAGGTGTTACTACTGACCTTATGAAATATAACAGGGTACAAGATATTCACAGATAGGATAAGCTCTCCTTCTTCAATCATATCTGCTAGATTTTCAGGCTTTTTTCCTATGGCATGTGACTCCTGAAGAAGGAAGACAAATTAATAAGAGACATTAAAATCAGACACTGTAACCCAGATCAGAGGTAATGTAGAATAATGGCTACAAGCAAGGGCTTGAGTCAGCCCCGGGTTTGACTCCTAATTCTACTTCAAGAAAATTATTAAAAATCTCTCTAAGCTTTAATTTCATCTATAAAAAACAGAAAATACTTATTTTACAGAATGGTTGCTGGAAATGTATAATAAAGCATCTAATAAAATGTTTTGGCACTGAGTGCTTTGCAACTGATGATAGGAGTATCATCTAATGTTGGTATAATACTGGCATTTACAGGTACTAACACTTTTACATACCTCCTCTCATGTTATCATAAGAGCTATTTGACAGATGAAGCTCAGGTTCACCAACTTACCCAAGTTAAATCAGAGAGTTAGAATGCAAATACAGATCTGTTTGACTCTAAAACCCTTGTTTTTTTACTATAATGTCACATCTTTAATCTATAACATTAGACTCTCTTTTGTATGTGCTTAATAACTATAAAATAGAGGCCACCGGGTGGGACTGGTTAAGAAGTAAACATGCAAAAGCTGTTTTAAAAATAGGTGGGAGTGACATCACGCAAAATGGGGCAGTAGGAAGCTCTAAGGATCAGTCCCTCCAGCAAAGCAAACATTAAGATGGAAAGAGACTGCAATCAACTATTTTGGCCCTCTGGAACCTGATCAGACACTTGTACCAACCAGGTGAGTCCTTGATGAAGGAACAAGCTGCTCATCTTTCCTAGGTAAGCAGAGGATGTAAACCAACTACTAAGAACTACCATTCTTTAGCCCTGTCACAGATGTGGACAGCAGCCTGTGGTCTTGGAAAAGGTGGCTGATGCCAGGATGAGCAGTGGGGATCTTGTTCTCCAAAATCTGTGCTTTGGTAGTGTGCTTTGGTTGGTCTGGCACTGCCCTGAGGGCATGGTGCAGATATTTTGCCTTGGTTTTGGCCCTATTACCAGCAGTGACTTCCTCCAGCAGCATTTACTGGAAAATTTAAAGACACTGGACCCTTTGTGGAGTCAGACATTTAAGGAAATCTTGGTAAGGTCACTGGCTGACCACAGAGACAATGAATCAGAAACATCAGTGACCATACAGGCATACCTTGGAGATATCATGGGTTTAGCTCCAGACCACCACAATAACAAATATCACAACAAAGTGAGTCACATGAATTTTTTGGTTTCCCAATGCACGTAAGTTATATTTACACTACACTGCAGTCTATTAAGTATGCAATAGCAGTATGGCCCCCAAAACAATGTACAGACTATAATTTAAAACACTTTATTGCTAAAAAAAAAAATGCTATCTTCTGAGCCTCAATGGGTTGTAGTAGTCATGTTTACTGGTCACAGATCATCAAAACAAATTTAATAATGAAAAAGTTTGAAATATTGTGGGAATTACCAAAATGTGACAGACATCAAGTGAGCAAATGCTGCTAGAAAAATGGTGCCAATAGACTTGCTCAATGCAGGATTGCCACAAAACTTCATTTTGTAAGAAAAAAATGCAGTATCTGCAAAGTGTAATAAAGTGCAATAAAATAAGGTATGCCTGTACACAACAAGAACTACACATTGGAAAAATAGTTTGGAAAAGTCACACACAGCTGCAGCTTGCAACAAGTAAAAAACACACTCAGAATGTCCAGTTCTCCACAAAAACTTATAAAATACACAAAGAAACAGGAAAATATGGCCCATTCACAAGAAAAAAAAAATTTGACAGACACTACCATAGAAGAAGCCCAAACACTGAAATTACTAGTCAAAGATGTTAAATCAGTGGTCTTAAATGCACTCAATGAGCTAAAGAAAACCATAAACAAGGAACTAAAGGATATCAGGTTCCTCAATAAGATTAAAAGATGACTTCTGGAGGCAAGAAGGCAGTGGGATAACATATTTAAAGCCTTGGGGGAAAAAAAGCAAAAACTGTCAACAAAGAATTCTACACTCTGCAAAACTAGCCTTCAGGAATGAAGGAGAAACGAAGCCATTTTCAAATAAACAAAAGCTGAGGGAGTTCATTACCAGTAGACTTGCCCTATAAGAAATGCTAAAGGGAATTCTTCAGGCTGAGATGAAGACACTAAACAGTAACTTGAATCTATAAGAAGAAATAAGGAACGCTGGTAAAGGTAACAACATAAGTTAACATAAAAGTCAGAATTACTGTACTTTTGGTTTGTAACTTTTTTTCCCTATGTGATTTCAAAAGCAAATGCCTAAAACAATATTTATAAATTATGTTAACAAAGAATATATAAAGATGTTATCTATGACAATAACAATATAAATGGAAGAGATGGATACATATAGTTGTATATACTATATATACATATCAGTAGTATATTTCAGTAGAATATATACACTACTGAAAAAGTTGGTATTACTAAAACTAATTTTAACCCCCAAGTCAACCACTAAGAAAATAACAACATATATAGAAGGAAAAAAAGGATACACCACAAAAATTCAGGTAATACAAAAAAGGGCAGTAAGTGAAGAACTGAAGAACAAAAAATATTTATGACATATGAATAGCTAAATAGCAGAGGTAAATCCTCATCAGTAATTACTTTAAGCGTAAATGGACTAAACTCTCCTATTAAAAAGGCAGAAGATTGGCAGATTGGATAAAACTAGATTCATCTATGCACTCTCTACAACAGACTTACTTTAGGTAAGAAGACACAAAGAGACTGAAAGTAAAAGATGGAAAAAGATATTCCATACAAATAGTAACCAACAGCTGAGATGGCTATATTACTGTCAGACAAAATAGACTTTAAGTCAAAAAAAGGTTGCAAGAGACAAAGAAGGGTACTGTATATTGATAAAAGGTACAATCCAGATACAATAATTATAAACATATGCAGCCAACAGAACTTCACAAGATACGACATAAAAACTGACAGAACTGAAGGGAAAACAGATGATTCTACAATAATACTTGGAAATTTCAATAACCCACTTTCAATATTAAGTAGAGCATCCATATAGAAAATTAATAAGGAGATAGAAGACTTGAACAACACTAGAAACCAATTAGACCTAACAGACACAAATAAAACACTCTATCCAACAACAGTAGAATATACATTCTTTTCAAGGGCACATGGACCATTCTCCAGGATAGACCACCGAGTCTTAAAAAATTTTAAATATTAAAATCATAAAAAGTACCTTTTCTGATCACAATGGAATGAAACTAGAAATTAGTAACAGGAGGAAAACTGAAAAATTCCATGTAGAAATTAAATGGCACACTTTTAAACAACCAATGAGTCAAAAAAGAAGTCACAAGGAAAATTACACAATACCCTGAGACAAATGAAAACAAAAACACAACTTAAGAAACTTATGGGATGCAGCAAAAGCAGTACAAAGAGGAAACATAGCTCTAAACATCTACATTAGAAAAGAACAATCTCAAACCAATAACCTAAGTGTATACCCTATGGAACCAGAAAAAGAAAACTAAACCCAGAACTAGCAGAAGGAAGGAAATAATCAAAACTGACTCAAGGAGAAATAGAAAATATAAATAGACCTGTAACAAGTAAGAAAATTGAATTAGAAATTAAAAACCTCCTAATAAAGAAAAGCCCAGGACTAGATATCTTCACTGGTGAATTCATCAATCTTTCCTAAAGTCCTCCAAAAAACCTAAAGAGTAGGGAATAATTCTTAACTCATTTTTATGGGATCAGCATACTCTGATACCAAAGTCAGACAAAGACACTACAAGAAAACTACAGGCCTATATCCCTTATGAATAAAATATAAAACTTCTCAACAAAATACTAGCAAACCAAGTTCAGCAGCATTTATAAAAGGGATTACATATCACAATCAAGGGAGATTTATCCTCAGGATGCAAGGGTAGTTCAACAAATGCAAATAAACATTAATATACCACACTAATAGAATGATGGAGAAAAACATATCATCATCTCAACTGATGTAGAAAAAAACATTTGACAAAATCCAATGTCCTTTCTTGATAAAAACAGTAAATAAAATAGGAATTGAAAGGAACTTACTCAATATGATAAAGGCCATATATGAAAAACCCACAGTTAAACTAATACTCAATAAAGACTGATAAGGATGTACACTTCTGCTACTTCTATTCAACAAAGTACTAGAAATTCTAGCCAAAGAAATTAGGGAGAAAAGGGAGGGAGGGAAGAAAAGTGAGCAAGTGAGCAACAAAACTGGAAAAGAATGAAGTTATCTCTGCAGATGACATGCATGATCTTCTATGTACCAAAATCCTGTCAGAGCTAATAAATTTAGCAAAGCTACAGGATATAAAATCAACACACAAAAATCAATTGTATGTCCCTACAGTAGCAATGAACAATTTGAATAGAATATTTTTAAAAAGTCCATTTAAAATAGCAAGGAAAGGAATAAAATACTTAGTAACCAATTTGAAAGGAGATGAAAGACTTGTACACACAAAAAAACTACGAAATATTGTTGAACAAAATTAAAGACAACCTAAACAAGTTAAAAGACATCTCTTGTTCACGGATTGGAAGACAATATCATTAAGGTGACACTGCAACCCAAAACAATATAAAGATTTGATGTAGTCCCTGTCAAAACCTCAATGCTTTTTTTGTTGTTACTGCAGAAATAGAAAAACATCCTAAAATTCATATGGAATTTCAAGGGACCATGAATAGTGAAAACAATTTTAAAAAAGAACAAAATTGGGACATTGCCAAATTTCAAAAATGACCACAAAGCTACAGTAATCAAAACAATGTGGTACCAAGAGAAGGACAGAGATATAGACCAATGAAATAGAATAGAGAACTGAGAAATAAACTGTATTTCATCAACTGACTTTTAACAAAGGTGCTGAAAGCACTCAATTGGTAAAGGACAGTCTTTTGTGCTAGGAAAACTGAATATCCACATGCAAAAGAATAAAGCTGAATCTTTTCCTTATACCATACATAAAAATTAACTAAAAATGGATCAACAACTTTAGGAGCTAAAACTATAAAATTCTTCTAAGAAAACATACAGTAAAATAAAATCTTTATAACACTAACTTTGGCAATTGTTTCTTAAGTATGACACCAAAAGTACAAATAACAAAAGAAAAAAAAACAAAACAAAACCAGATAAACTGTATTTTATCAAACTTTAAAACTTTTGTACATCAAAGGACACTATCAAGAGAGTGAAAAAATCCACACAATGGAAGAAATTATTTTATTAAAGTTATACATATGGTAAGGGTCTAGTATCCAGAACATACACAGAACTCAACTCAAAAACAGACAAACAAGCCAATTTAAATATTGGTAAAGGACTCAAAGGACTTGAACAGACCTTCCTCCAAAGAAAGTATCCAAATAGCCAAAAGGGCACAGGAAAAGATGCCCAACACCAATAATCATTAGGGAAATGCAAATCAAAACTATAATGACTAGCACTTCATACCCAGTAAGATGGCTATCATCAATGCCTAAAAAAGAACAAATGTTGACAAGAATGTGGAGAAACTGAAACATTCCTGCATTGCTGGTGGGTATATAAAATAATGCAGCCCCTGTGGAAAACAGTTTGGTGATTCCTCAAAACGTTAAACCTAGAATTACCATAGGACCAAGCAATTCCACTCCTTGGTATATACTGAAAAAAGTTGAAAATAGACTCAAACAGATACTTGTACACTAATGTTCATAACAGCAGCATTTACAACAGCCAAAAGGTGGCAATAACCCAAATGTCCAACAACAGGTGAATGAATAAACAAAATGTGGTATATCCATACAATGGAATATTATTCAGCCATAAAAAGGAATGATGGAAGCAGTATCAGCAATATTTCGTCTTGTGGAACTGAAAATCACAGCCACAGAAAGAGAGAGAAAATGAAAAGGCAAAGGACTTTGTACCAGATGAAGGGACAGGATAAAACCCCATACAAAAAAAAACAACTAAATGAAGAGGAGATAGGCACCCTTACAGAAAAAGAATTCAGAATAATGATGGTGAAGATGATCCAGGACCTTGAAAAAAGACTGGATGCAAAGATTGAAAAGTTTACCAAAGACCTAGAAGAATTAAAGAGCAAACAGAGATATGCAACATAATAACTGAAATGAAAAATACACTAGAAGGAACCAATAGCAGATTAACTGAGGCAGAAGGGCAAATAAGTGAGCTGGAAGACAGAATGGTGATAATCACTGATGCAGAAAAGAATAAAGAAATAAGAATGAAAAGAACTGAAGACAGCCTAAGAGGCCTCTGGGACAACGTTAAACACACCAACATTTGCGTTATCAGGGTCCCAGAAGGAGAAGAGAGAGAGAAAGGACCTGAGAAAATATTGGAAGAGATTATAGTTGAAAACTTCCCTAACATGGGAAAGGAAATAGCTACCCAAGTGCAGGAAGCACAGAGAGTCCCAGGCAGGATAAACCCAAGGAGAAACACACCAAGACATATAGTAGTCAAACTGACAAAAATTAAAGACAGAGAAAAGTTATTAAAAGCAACAAGGGAAAAACGACAAATAACATACAAGGGAACTCCCATAAGGTTAACAGCTGATTTCTCAGCAGAAACTCTCAAGCCAGAAGGGAGTGGCATGATATATTTAAAGTGATGAAAGGGGAGTACCTACAACCAAGAATACTCTACCCAGCAAGAATCTCATTCAGATTCGATGGAGAAATCAAAAGCTTTACAGACAAGCAACAGCTAAGAGAATTCAGCACCACCAAAACAGCCCTACGACAAATGCTAAAGGAACTTCTCTAAGCAGGAAACAGATGAAAAGGACCTACAAAAACAAAACAATTAAGAAAATGGTAATAGGAACATACATATTGATAATCACCTTGAATGTAAATGGACTAAATGCACCAACCAAAAGACACAGACTGGCTGAATGGATACAAAAACAAGACCCATATATATGCTGTCTCACTTCAGACCTAGGGACACATACAGACTGAAAGTGAGGGGATGGAAAAAGATATTTCTTGCAAATGGAAATCAAAAGAAAGCTGAAGTAGCAATACTCGTATCAGACAAAATAGACTTTAAAATAAAAAATGTTACAAGAGACCAGAAAGGACATTACATAAAGATCAAGAGATCAATCCATGAAGAAGAGATAACAATTATAAATATATATGCACCCAATATAGGAGCACCTCAATACATAAAGCAAATGCTAACAACTATGAAAGAGGAAACTGAGAGTGACACAATCATAGTGGGGGATGTTAACACCTCACTTACACCAATGGACAGATCACCCACATAGAAAATTAATAAGAAAACACAAGCTTTAAATGACACAATAAACCAGCTTGATTTAATAGATATCTATAGGACATTACATCCAAAAACAGCAGATTACATGTTCTTCTCAAGTGTACATGGAACATTCTTCAGGAGAGATCACATTTTGGGTCATAAATCAAGCGTTGCTAAATTCAAGAAAATTGAAATCACATCGAGCATCTTTTCCGACCACAACACTATGAGATGAGAAATCAATTACTGGAAAAAAAACTGTAAAAAACACAAACACATGGAGGCTAAACAATACGCTACTAAATAACCAAGAGGTCACTAAAGAAATCAAAGAGGAAATCAAAAAATACCTAGAGACAAATGACAATGAAAACACAATGATCCAAAACCTATGGGATGCAGCAAAGGCAGTTCTAAGAGGGAAGTTTACAGAGATACAATCCTACCTCAAGAAACAAGAAACATCCCAAATAAACAATCTAACCTTACACCTAAAGAAACTAGAGAAAGAAGAGTAAACAAAACCCAAAGTTAAGTAGACAAACTGGGACATTTGTAGAGACATGGATGGACCTAGAGACTGTCATACAGAGTGAAATGAGTCAGAAAGAGGAAAACAAATATCATATATTAACACATATATGTGGACTATAGAAACATGGTACAAATCAACCGGTTTGCAAGGCAGAAATAGAGACACAGATGTAGAGAACAAACATGGACACCAAGTGGGGAAAGTGGGGAGGGTTGGGGGGAAATGAATTGGGAGATTGGGATACCTAATTGTACACTCTAAATATATGCTGTTTATTGTCTGTTAACTGTATCTCAATAAAAGTTCGTAAAAAAAAAAAAAAGGAATGATGTTCTCATGAATGCTACATACAGCATGGACGAACCACTAAAACATTACAGTAAGTAAGACAGGCCAGATACAAAAGGACAAATACTGCATGATTCCACTTATATGAAATATTTATAATAGGCAAATCCACAGAGATGGAAAGTAGAACAGAGGTTACCAGGGGCTGGAGGAAGGGAGAATGGGGAGCTAGTGTTAATGGGTATAGAACTTCTGTTTGGGATGATGAAAAAGTTCAGAAAATAGCAGTGATGTTTACACCGCATTGTGAATGTACTTAATGCCAATTAGACATTTAAAATGGTTAAAATGTTAAATTTTATGTTATGTAAATTTTACCACAATTAAAAAAATGAGTGAGAGAGAAAAAAGATGCCCTTCTGCACTATTAAGTGCCTAAAACAGTACCTGGCTCTTAGTAAGTTCTCAAGAATATGTACTGAAATGAACCCATCCTGTCTACTAACACTTAATTCCTCATTATTCATCATCTTAAATTATTCTGAGGGTTTTAGCCAAGAAATAATGGATTAGAAAAGAATGTAGTTAAACCAACATCAGGAGCAGAACAAAAATATCAGAAATAAGCCTAATACAGAGAGCAAGACCAAAATAAAAGCAAAAATAAAGACAAAGATCTGAGAGGAAAATGTGCCATCATTTGAATTTTTTTTTCTGTTTTTCTTTTTTCTTTTTTTTGGCTGCATTGCGCAGCTTGCAGGATCTTAGCTCCCCAACCAGGGATTGAACCTGCACCCTTGGCAGTGAAATTGGAGTCCTAACCACTGGACTGCCAGGGAATCCCCATTACTTGAATTCTATGGGTCATCTTCTCCTACTAGTTCCCAGTCCCAGTGAAGTTTCTCTAATTTGTTTCCAACTAAGCACATCCAACATAAAGCCACCATATAGTCATCACTAAGATCCAATGAGAGTTTGTTTCATGGGAAAAGGTGGAAAAGGTAAGACTTTTACCATCTCATAAGCAAATGTTTCTTGTCTGCAGACCCGATCTATCGTTATGGTTTCTTCTCGGTGTTCCAGAAGCCTTTTTCTAACCCTGTTACAAGAAAAATCAAACTTCAACATTCTTTACTGGGGCTTCAAAAATACCTTTAATATTTAGCTTTTTATTCTGAATTAATTTTAGACTTAAAGAAAGGCTGCAAAAACAGTACAAAGAGTTTCCTTGTGTCTCTTACCTGGCTTTCCCTGTTAACATCTTAAATGTTCACAGAATAATTATCAAGACCGGGAAATTAACATTAACAGTATTATTAACTATAGATGTTTTTGAATTTCACAAATTTTTAAATTTAGTGCCTTTTCTCTGTCCCAGGAGCCTATTCAGTCACCAGACTGCATTTCTTATCTCTCCTTTCCCCTCTAGTCTTTTACAGTTCCGCAGTCTCTTTCATGATCTTGACACTTTCAAAGAGCCCTAATCAGTGTTTTTGTAGGAAGTCCCTCAATTTGGGTTTAACTGCTGTTTCTTCATAAGTGGAGTAAGCTTATATACTTTTGGCAAGGATACCAGAAGAATGATGTTGTTCTTCTCACTGTATCATCATGAGGTTCATAACGTTAATATTATGTCTTATTCCTATAGATATTTAAGTTAAGTTCCTGTCTGCCCTAGAAAGATACTTTCTTTTCCTTTGTACCTGACAAGTGTTTGGGGGGAGATACTTTGGGACTATGCAAATCTTGTTTCTCCTTAAACTTTCATCCAGCAATTTTAGCATTCACCAATACATTTTTGTCTGCAACACTTATTACTATGGTTTATGCCTAACGGTGATTCTATTTTCCTCCTTTAACATTTATTCATTGGTATTATGCCTCTTTCTTCCCATTTAGTTATTTATTTGGTCATTTATATTATTAATATGAACTCATAAATATTTATTCTACAGGTTAAAATCTATTACAACTACTCTCTTGCTCAAAGTATTCTAGCTTTGGCCATTAGGAGCTCCTTCAAGTTGGCTCCTGTTCTTTCAAAAAGTCCTTATCCTTTTTTTTCCTTTTTAAGCATCTTGTTACTTTCTGGTACTATAAGATGCTCAAGGCTCACCCTGTATTTTCCTGTCTCAGCCTTGGAATCAACGACTTCTCCTACAAGCCCTAGTTCCTTCACTGGAGAAAGGATTAGAGACCTGTATCTGAGCATGAGGTGTTCTCATTGTTACTGCAGTCACTGCCTCTAGGACCCTCAGCAGAGAGAGGCAGGAAACATACACACTGGTATATATATTAAACCACACATGTACAAATATCTGTGTTTCTGTATTTTTCTGTTTTATATATATATATATATATATATATATATATATATACATATATATATATATATAATTTAACTTTAATAATGTAGTTTATTTAACCCAATACTCTGTTACATATTTTTAAAGCCATGAGTTAATACTAATACTTCTAATCCCAAACTAAAATCAGGATTCATTTAGCCTTCAACCTTTGTTTATAACTTTTTTCCACAAGTGAGAAACCCAGCTCCCTTTATCTACAATCTATTCAAAATTACATGTTTGGTTCTTTAAAATACACGGTTTCAGAACTGCTAACCTACACCCTTGTGAAAAACACTAATCATTAATAGTTCTTCATGTTCTGCCTTACAACACTGAATCAAAGTATACTTTTGTACAGAATCAGATTAGAGCTTTCTTCCTAACTCTCCAGTGTTGTTATGCTATTCATTTGTAACACAATTAGACTCATTTGTTAGTTTTTGCTTTCTATTTTGGGTCTCCCCATAAGTCCTGGCTGGGTTTAATTGTCTGATTACTTTTGGGGTGTGTAAAAGATATATGAGACACTACGGTGGTTCTAAGAGAGTTATAAAAAGTATACATATTCAGAAAAGTGCCATTCCCTCTTTGTCCCGACCACTAACCTGTACCTATTCCTGCCTTTCTTCCCACCCCTTTCCTATCCACCTACTGTGGGCCACCAATCCCTACAGCTCATGTTTATCCTCTCCATTTCTTTTGTTCAAGTACACAGATACCTGAGTATTTTCTTATATTCCTTTTTGTATCACTCTGACTTCAACTAGGAGAAAAAAGCTAAACAGGAATTTGAACAGAGAAAGCTTAATCTAAAGAATTATTAACTTTTAACAGAGGACTAGAATAATGAGGCACTGGCAAGTAAGCAGCAGAGAACTCTAGAGAATACAGGACATCGGATACAAGGAACCTTTACCCTTTGCGCTAAGAAAGAATACCCAAGGCAGGCTTCCTTTTCTTCCCCCAGGACTGAGATCCAAACCTTGTTGGAGAGGGAATGGCCGTGACTCGCTGAATGCAGAGAAGATGCTAGGGTGCATAAGTGGAAATCTGCCCTCAAGGGTGCGAGGAAAAGCTTTTCCAGGGCGGTTTCAAGGGCAGTGGAGTGGCAGAAAAAGCTGCTGTGTTACTGACCGCCAGGTACTTCAGGAGCTGGGTGCTGGGGAAGCTGTGCACACTGTAGGACCCTGCTGAGACAGCACACTGCACCCAGAAGCAAAACTCTTTCCTCATGCAAGGTCTCTCCTGTGCCCTTTACTGACAAAGCTTAATAATGTGCCAGTTGGGAAAGGAAAAATATTTAAAGAGCTGAGACTCATTTCTACAGAGCAGCCAAAAAGGGTACATACATTCTTAGATGAGAGCCAATAAATTGATATCCAGTGAAACTTCTTTCTTACATGAAGGGTAGCGTATGTACACGTTTGGGCTTTGCTTTTTTCATGTAACAGTACTTCCTAGAAATCTCTCTACTGGTTCATCCTTCCTTATCCTCTAGCACAGCTGCACAATTCTGCACTGTGTGGATGTCCTATAATTTCTTCAACACTCTCCTATGTATGTGTATTTAGGATATTTCAAATATTTGCTATTACAAACAATGCTGCAACAAATAACCTTATGCAGAATATACGAGGGTGAGTCAAAAATTATCTGCACTCTGGCTGTAGAATTTATTTTAATTAACTTCTAGAGAAGACAAATACATCATTTTTCGACACAATCTCCTTGCTTTTCAATACACTTTGTCCATCTGTCAACAAGCTTTCATATTCCCTCATTAAAAACTGTTCTAGGCTGAGCTGCGAGGCACAGATGCATTGCTATCTTCACTTCTTCATCAGAAGTGAATCTTCGTCCTCGTAGGGCTGCTACCACTAGTGCGACCTTCCTTGAACTTCTCTATCCATTCATACACACTCCTTCACGACAAAACACTTTTTCCGTACTGCGTACAAAGTCTTCAATAAATAACAGCACCAGGTACACCCTCATACCACAAAAAGCAAATCACTGCACTCTACTCTTCTTTCATGCAAATCACAAGTGGGACATCCATTTTTGCTTCCACCGCAGTTACAAATGAACTGATGTAACATGTTTACAGCTGCACAGCAGTGACTGGGGAGACTGTAGCCTTGAACGGAAAGCACTGGTAAGACAGTGAGGCCAACAGAAGTGCAGATAACTTTTGACTCACCCTTGTATTTTCATACTGTTGGAGGTGTATCTTCAGTAGAGATTGCTAGAAGTGGAACTGCTGAGTCAAAAGGTAAGTGCCTATGTAGTTGTGTGTTGGGCATTACCAAATTTCCCTAGAGGAGGGAGGGTAGTATCAATTTATGTTTCCATCAGGAATGTATGAAATTGCCTGCTTCCTTTAGCCTCATCAAAAGAATGTATATTTTAATATTTGTGCCAGTCTGATAGAAGAAAACAGACATGTCATTTTAACTTGCATTTCTCTAATAACAAACCTGCATGAATATTTTTTCATGTTTGTGAGTCATTTTTATATCTTTTTGTATGTGTGAATTTTTGGTTCATATCTTTCCCCATTTTCCGTTTGGGTTTTTGGGCTCTGTCCCTCAATTTTTAAGGCCTTATATATTAGGATTACTGGCTGTTTGTGTATATGTTATATTTTCTCCAAGTTTGGCAGCTGTCTTTTGACTTGTTTATGTGTTTTCTGTCATGTGAAATTTAAAATTTTTATATGTAGTCAATTTTATCAATATTTTCCTTTTATTACCTCTGGATTAAAATCATAGTTAGAAAGCCTTTCACTATACCAAGGTAGGTATGTTTCATTTTCTACATTTTGGGCCCAGTCCCTTTGGAGTTTATTCTTGTGTATAGTGTCATACTAAATTTCCATATGCATTTGAATCTAACTGGACTTTCTCTTCTATTCCACTGGTCTATGTATCTATTCATGAGCTAGAACCCACTGTTTTAATTATAAAGGCTTTATAGTATATTTTAATATGTGGTAAAATTACTAGGTACTCACAATTTTCTACCCCCTCACCCAGCTTTTTCCTAGTTATTCTTGAATATATTCTATACAAACTTTTTTTATCAACTAATTCCATAAAGTAACCAGTTCTTTTAGTATTTTTACTGGGACTACACTTAATCTGTAAATTAACTTAGAAAGAACAGACAATATTATAATGCTTAGTATTCTTATCCAAGAACAGAGGATATCTTTCAACTTTTTCAAGACTTTTTCTAAGTCTTTCAGGAGGGTTTAAAATTTTCCCTTACCTCAGTTTTACACATTTCTTGTTAAATTTATTCTTAAGTATTTAACCTTCTTGACTATTGTAAATGGGATTTTCTATACTAATATGTCCTCTAATTGTTTACTGTTTGTATCTATGAAGGCTATATTTTTTATATATCAATTTTGTATCCTGCTCTTTCACCGAATTATTTTGTTTCTGTTTTTTGTCTCTTTTAGCATTGATTTCTTTTCCAGGTAATACCATTCTATCATTCACAAATAGAGCTGGTTTTTCTTCTTTATCTACTCTTATGCTTCTAATTGATTCCTCTTGTCAAACTGCATGGCTAATTCAACAGTACAATGCTGCAAAGTAGTGGAGACACTAGGCATGCTTGCCTTATTCCAGATCTTAGTAGCAATACCTGTACTGCTTCTCTATTAAATAAGATACTAGCTTTACAACTAAGGTATATATATTTTACCATGTTCTAACAGTAGCCCTGTTAAACATTTCCATGTTGGAATGGCCTGATTTTTGTTTTTGTTAGTAAATCCTAGCTTTATTATGTTGTGATCAGAGAGTGTTGTTTGTTTTATTTCTACTCTATGGATGTTACCGATGTTTCCTTTGTGACCTAATATATAACCAACTTTTGTGAATGTGCCACACAGTCTCTAATATTGGGTTATAAATTTTGTGTGTTTGTGTGTGTGTGTGTGTGTGTGTGTATACACTGTATATCCCTATACGACAAATCCTACTGATTATGTTGTTTTGGAGCTCTCACCCCCTCACCTTTTTTTAACCAGTTGATCTGTCTTGTGCTGAGATTAGTATATTAAAGTACCCTATTGCTAGTGCACTTCTAGCCATGTTTCCTTTTATCCCCTACAGTTTTGTTTTATAAAGTTGGTTGCTGTATTATTTGGTGTATATATAAGTATTCTATCTTAACCGTGGTTTGTGGCTTTTAGCGTTAAAATGTGCCCTTTGTCATACCTAATGTCTTGGGGCTTGAATTTTATTAGTCTAATATCACAACTATTACGTCTGCTCAATTTTTCTTTCCATTTATCTGATATACTTTTGGTCCACCATTTATTTTTAGCCTCTCTGAATAACTTTATTTTAGATGTGTCTGCTGTCTCTGCAAGGTTTTCGTTTTGTGAGCCTACTCTAAACCCCTTTCATGAGGCTGAAGAAAAACTGATGCCTTTGGTCTCAATTCTATTACATTTTCTAATTATATATATTTTGTTATATTAGCTGTTTTTTTCATTATGAGATATGTCTTTTTGCTTATCTATTTTTTTAGAAATTGGGAAGGGAGGTTTGGTATTTGCATTTTTGTTCCAGTGGTTACCTTTGTTTTTATATATTTTTAGATACCCTTGTTACCCATTTTCTCTCTGAAATGTAACTGTTTTACTAGGATACATCTCAGAGTTGATAATTCTGGGTTAATTTCCCCAGGTAACCAGTGAACCCTTTTACTTTGTAGATTTGGGTTTTCTTCCCTATTCTGGAAATTTTTCTTAGATTATATTCTTAAATATTCTATTTACAAGCCACTGTATTAAAAACAATGTTGCTTAATCTTTGGGGATGACAATTAAGTCTTAGTAGCACCCATGTAGTAACCACTCTCTCTCTGCTATTTCTAGGAATTGAAATCTTCTCTTTAAGTAGTCAAAAAAAATTTCAAAAGTGCTGAAGATAAGTTATTTAGCTTGCTATGGATTAAGGAGAGCAGCATGTGTCAAAGGAGAATCAATCTCTATCAACTGCCTTTTTTCCCCTAACACACATAAAATGAGGCCAGTAGCTCCTTTGGGGAAAAGAAGAAGTGTTAAAAATTTATTTTATGCCACAATAAAGGGGTCATGTACTTAGGTTTTGTTTTTACTTTTATGTTTTAAGTTATTGGTAGGGGGAAGAGGAAGGTTTAAGGAAAGAGAAAGCATGGAGATATGATTTTTGGCTTTTGGCACAAGTCTAATTTACTTGTACTGTTAAGATTAAGATTAGTCTTATTTCAAATATAATAGTTTTAAAGTACATCAAAATAATCCCATCTAAGGAATGTTGCACTAACTCCTTTTACATTAGACTGTACATATAATTCTACTCACATTTCCCATGGAAGGGACTAGAAGACAACCAAGGAGATCCAGTTGATCTAGTAACAGAAAATAGCCAGGGGAAGCACTGTGTAAAGTATTCTGAAAATTACTATTTCATATAGCTTAATAACATCATTACAAGCCAATGAGATGTAATTAACTATAGCAAAAAAAGTCTGCTTTATAATTATCAACTTTTTTCTTTTAGCCAATCTCCAAAATATCACTTCCTTAGGTTTATGCAAGTTTCATTTATTCCACTTCATTTATTCCATTCATATCTACTCTCTTATTATATGCCAAAATTCTAGGAATGTAGGACACGGCAGTGTGTGCAACAGACACAGCTTATGGAACTTTTAAGTTTAGCTAGAAGGCAGAAAATTAAATTAAGTACAGTATAAGTGTGATGAATATTTCAATAAAGAAGTATCAGGGGCTATATGAGCATAAAAGGGGAGCTAGATGGAGTTCTCAGTCCTTCAGCTAAGGCTTGGAAGATGAGTAGAAGTCAGCAAGACCAAGGGGATAAGGAAGTGTGAGTGTTCTAGGCGAGGGCATAGGGTGAAAGAGCTCATTCTAGGAACTGAAAAACAGTGTAACATGGCTGGAGCAGTGCTGGGAAATAGGGCTGAAAAGATCAGCAAGATCCATTCTACAGAGGCCCTTGTGATCCATTTAAGAACTCAGGACTTTTGCCTAAGAACTACTAAAAGGTTTTAAGTAAGAGAGTGAGACAATCAGTGTGCATTTTAGAAAAATCCAACTAATCAATCAACGATAGTTAAAGGGCACCAAACGGAGCAAAGCAGTACAACAGGCTTAAGGGCAATTCACAGATGAAGGAGCTTGGACTCCCAATGAGCCTTCAAGGACTTTAGAAATGTTAGAAGCGTTCCAGACATTACAAGTGCATCTATTCCCTAGGGGAAACAGATGGGTTGTAGAGATGTGGAAAGGAATCCTAGGGACTCAAAGACAGGATAGGGCTCAGCTGGGAGAGGAGCCATATGCATCCTGAGCCACTGAAAGACAAAACTGTTGAAAATAAATCAAGAAAGGCAGATTTGGGCTATGTGAAAGGTTTCAAATATCTACGTAAAAAATCTGAAATTTGTCCACAGAAGAGATGTTGAGCCATTGACAATTTCTCAGCAAATGAGCATGCTTAGGTGACAGCACGATGGGTAAGTTGGGAGGAGAAAAGACAGGACCTAGGAAAACAGAAACCTTGTGTAGTGCTCCAAGTGTTGCTAATGTAAATATTAGCAACAGGAATAAGAAAAACAGATTTGTCAATTACAAAAAAACAAACAAACAAACAAAGTAAAGTCAAAATGCCTACCTAAATTTTTGAGAGGGACAACAGAAAGGGTAGGATAAAGGATGACAACATAGCTGAGATGGTGAGAAGCAGGCAACAAACTGGAAATTACAAATTTTACTATTACACGCAGTTTCTCTATAATAGTATTCTCATAAAGCAGCCTTTCTCAAAATGTGGTTGGCAGACGGAATTGATTTGTGAGTTATTTGTTATCCAGTCAGTACAGACAATGAGAGTAAGCATTTAGAAATGTTCACGCCTATATGACAGTAATTTTACTGTTGAATTTAATGATAAAAAATTCGGAGTTTTATTATGATTGTCTTTTAATTTCATTTTTCTAATAATTCATTTTTATCCTATTTTACAAATGTATGGATCTGACAAAAATTTTTTAAAAACTAGTCCTTTACCATACCATCAGAGTATTTAGCTTGCCACCGAAAGCTCTAAGTGGATTAACTGTACCTTTGTGAACATTTAAAAATAAACACAAATTTGAATACGGGCTGGATAACAGAGCTAATACATTTACTGTTAATTTTCTTAGGTATAATAATACCACTCTGATTAAGTAGTAGGATGATACTTTTAGGAGCTATATGCTGATGTATTTAGTGGTAAATTATCATGATGTCTGCAATTTATCCAATGGTTCAGCAATAGAAAAAGACACACATCAGGTATCTCAAGCACATACAGCTAAAGCAAATACTGCCAAATGTCAACAATGGTTGAATTTAGGGGGTGGGATGATAACAATATCATACTGTCAACTTTTGAATAAGATAATGTTGAAAAAAATATTTAAATAAGTAGCATATAATAAAAGCAAGGTCCTCCATACCCCAAAGTCACTAGGTCAGTATTTTCTGGGATGACTTCTGGATCCTCCCCTTCCTCAAGGCACTTCAGTTTATCAAGGCTAAAACAAAATCAAACAAAAAAAGCAATCACACATCCTGTCCTTAGCGAGTCAGGGTTGTCTCCTAAATACATAACTGAATAATTAAGAAATCAGATAACCAGAATTAAAGGTGAATTCTGTGCCGATATTCTACAAAGAAAAGGATATATGGCTAGTTGAAGGCGGCCAATTCTGTTAAACGCAGAAAGAGACAATTATTTTTATATTTTCATCCAAAAATCTCAGTAATAGCATACTCAGGAGGTCCTCAAAAGAGACCACAGATGATCCAGGTTTTAACACTGTTCTGCTTAAACCTCCTTCTAGCCTATCATTACTGAGGTTCCTCTGTCGTCAAAGTGTCTGTCAAAGGCAGAGACACGTCGCTGTTACTGTGATTGCTTTCCTACATTAATAAGCACCTGAAAAACCAGTGAATAGAAACATTAATCTTTCATGCAGCTCTCTCCTCCCTTCACTCCAACTAGCAGAAATTGTGCATTCTCATCACGGGACTTCTCCCGTTGTACCGGGAAAGCTTGGACAGGGAGGCCCTGCTACCCTGGAGGGTAAAACCACAGGCCCGCCCAAGGATGAGTCCCAGGGGAGCGCAGGAGCCAGGAAGAACCCGGGTTGACTCCAAGCCGCAAGAGCCCCTAGGCACCGCACTCACCCGCACACCGCCCTCAGCTCGGCTGCCGCTTCCAGGCTGCAGCCCAAATCCCGGGCCACGGCGGCATGCTCCCGGCCGGAGTCGGCGACCCCTCGGCCCCCGGACAGCACCGGTGCCGGCGGCTCCTTCAGCGACAAGTCCCCTTCCCCGCGCAGCCGGCTATGCCACAGCTCCCCGAAGGCGCCCACGTGGAAAGCGCGCGTGATTAGCTCAGGAAGCTCGTACTCTGGAAAGTTGCAGCCGCCACTGCTAGGGACTGGGTCCTGCCTGCCACCCATCCCGCCGCTCGCTGGGCCGTCCCGGCTGCCTTCAGCCATGTTCGCCTCACTCCCTTCCCTGCGAAAAGCGGCTGATCAAGGCCTCGCGGGCTTTGCTGGGACTTGTAGTTGCGCGTGGCCCGAGCCGGCGAGCAGCGCGGCTTCACTGGCGCAGCTGTAGACACTACATTTCCCGGCAGGCCCCGAGTTGGGCCCACCCCTGGGCGCGGCATTGCGAGCCTCCGCGTGCAGGGTGTGAGCGTATTGTTCTCCGGTGCCTGCGCATCCTCTCTGGTTGGGTACTCGGCCCGCATTGCTCTCTGCGAGGTGCGGCGATTTTGGCACGCCCTTTGGTCCAGCTCATTGTTTTCCTCTCGGCCATGGGGTGCGGAACTTTCCCTTGATTACAGGGTTCGTGAGATGCGCTGCTGCCTCACTGCCCCAGAGCTTGAGAGACTTGGGGGTCGAGGACGGAGACCGGGGACACGACCGGCCCTCCCGATCCGGTTCCTTTAGAACCTACCCAAAGGCGCCATATTACTGTGTGTATACATATCATTGCTATCCACGCGCAGAATAGTGTTTATTGAGCGCCTACTGTGTATCAGACACTGTATATTGTTATCCCTAATGTGTATGTTTAAAAATCACAACATCCTTTGCAGGCAGGTATTATCGTCCCCATTGTGTTGTTGAGGAAGGAGTTAACTGCTAGCAAATAGAAGCAAGGTCTGAACTATGGGATTTTACCTTTAAACTAAGACACTCTCCCTTTATGCTGACGACCTAAGGATGTGCCCTAGGCATAGCTTGTGTCAGCCAGTGGAACGATTAGAGGGAAAAAAGCCAAGAGTTTAAATAAGCAAAGGCAGAAAATCGAGAAAGAGGTCACGTGACTTGGAATAGTGCGGCTGAGGCCGTCTTCTCCCCTAGATTTGCTATTATGTAAACCAGTAATTTCTTTAATCTTTAGCTAGTTTGAGTTGAATTCGCGCAGTGTGAGGACAGTCTTCCCAGGGTCTGTAAGCCTTGGTCCAAATCCCTTAGCAGAGGAGCTCTCACTCCAGAGAATGAGGTCACGTTTCAGATGGAAGAACTGTAACATATATCTGGAGGTTTAGTAACACTGTCTTCAGGAGTGGAGACCGCAATGGTTTCTGAGAAGCAATGGGGAAGGGGGCAGGACCAGGAGGAACACAGCAGGGGAAGGTGGTTCACTATGAGGTGTGGCATTTCAGAACAGCGTCTTGAGATGTGCGGATCGCAGGAATGGGGGGGGGGGGGGGGGGGAGAAGGATCAGTGGTCAGCTCCAGCAGCACTCCTTTGCGTTTTAGCATCAGCGGCCCCTCCTTGGAATAATGCTAAAGGGGTCCAGAATAAGCACTGCAGCATAAAAATTATTTTGAGATGAAGGCATTTGAGAATTGGCTTTTTTACCCGCTGCACTCCATTATCTTCCTAAATGTGGAGGCTCCCCAAAGAACTCAATTGTCTTAAATCCCCTGCCACAACTAGAGAAGATCGACTAGAAGTGGGCATCACATCTATACATTGTCACAAAGCTGTATCTCCTGTCTGTTCTCCTAAGGAGCTATGTATCTTTCCTGAAAGTCATTTGCTTTCCTTTAAGTGCCCTTTCTCCCTTTCCCCTATTATGAAGTCATTTGTTTTCCTGTAAGTGCCGCGCTCCCCTTCTTATCCCATTGAGATAGTACATAAGCCCAAATTCTAACCGCCTCCTTGAGTCACATTTTTCTGTGAACTCTCATTAATCTGTCTTATGTCAGTTTAATTCACAGTTCCCAAATGATAATGTGAGTGTAGAGGAAGTTTTTCCTCCCCAACAAAGCCATGGCAAAGGAATCTTCTGGCCCTGTGGCTAATTTGGCAGAAAATGGGAATATTATTAGACCTAGCACTAGGAGCAGACAACAGCAGAAAGGAGGTAAAAGGATTCTAAGATCCCAGGATAAATATAGTCCTTGTAATTCTGGGGGATCTTTGTATGATTCCTAAGGGAAAAAAAAACAAAAACAAAAACTAAGGGTTCCCAACTGTGGATGTTGCAACCAACCACTGGGTTGAGATGGTGTCATTAATTTAAAGACAGGATTCTGAGTAGTGGCACATACCAAGATTATGGCTCTTGGTTGGAGAGTAGGAATAGGGAGACATGAACTCTCAAAGTTTGCCTCTGAGCATTAGTTTCCTCACCTGAGACGCTTACATGGGCTCATCAGGTGATGAAAACTGGCTTGCCATGAAAACTGAGAGCCATGGCAAACTGGGGAGTACCAGCCTCTGTCTACAAAGCTACCATGGCCGCCATGTAGGAATGCAGGATTTCTCCACCAGATCTTCCAACATTTCTAAGAAGTCAGATATTTAGCTTTTTTTAAAAAAATGTGAAATCTCCTGATCTTCAAATGTGGGCAATTAATTTTGTTAAATTACTTAAATAAGGAGGCCATTAGATTGAGGTAGCTCTAATGCCATGGCAGCCTACCTCAGAAAACCAAAGTCTAAGTCTGTAAATGCCTCAAGGTTACAAAATCAAAATGCTAAGGACAACAAATCACAAACAGCCAACTAGACTTTAAGCTATAACCATCCGATCATTGCTTTGCTTCTGCCTGTTCTCTGAGTCTCTCCCCAGGCTCCAGTCAGTGGAGCTCTCCTAACCACTTCCTGTTTGGCACTGCCCTATTTGAATTGATTTTTGCTCAGAGTCAAAAATTTTAATATGCCTCAGTTTATCCTTTAACAGTTCATTTAAAAGCAGCATTCAAACCAAATGCGACACACAGGCATCTGGCCAGTGGCCCACCTGTTTGTGATCTCTGATCTACTGTATCTCTAAAATTCACCCAGCTCCCAATTTATGTAATTCCAAAAGTGAACTTTCATCTTGATTTCCAAAATAATTCTACCACTATCCCAAGGCCTCCTTTCTCAGAATTATACTGTAGGTAGCTGGGAGTCTCAATTAGGATTGAAACCATGTGTTTCCCACATTTCAATGATAACTGTCCAAGTTGTATTTCCATCCAGTTCTCTCTGATGTCTAAATATTTCCTATAGCTAAGTCATTTATCTTATTCTTCTCCTCTGGCTTCTGCTTTTTTCCTCCTGAGTGGACAACTGGTCTGGATTTTTAAAAATAATTTTAAATAAGCACATAATTTAAAAGGTAGAAACATCGACTATATTATTATTGACTATATTCCTATATATATTCCAGTATAGTCAATAATAATTAATATTATGGTGATCATTTTGTAATGTGTAGAAATATCATATCACTATGTTGTACACCAGGAACTAACATAGTGTTGTGGATCAGTGATACGTCAAAAAACAAACTCATAGAAAAAGAGATCAGACTTGTGGTTACCAGGGCAAGGGGGGTGGGGGAGATTGGACGAAAGTGGTCAGAAGGTACAAACTTACAGTTCTAAGATAAATAAGTATAAGTGATGTAATGTACAACATGATTAATATAACTAGTGCTGCTGTATATTATATATGAAAGTTAAGAGAGTAAATCCTAAGAGTTCTCATCACAAGGAAAAAAAGTTTTTTTCTTTTTCTTTTACTTTGTATAAGATTATGGATGTTCCCTAAACTTATTGTGATAATCACTTCAATGATATATGTAATCATTATGCTGTACACCTTAAACTTATACAGTGCTGTATGTCAATTATATAATAAAACTGGAAGGAAAAAAGATACAAATGTCATGCAATGAGTCTCCCTTTCTCTCTTTCCCCCAGTCATGAAGAGCCCCTTCCTAGATTTCTGGAGGCAACCATAACCTCCAGTTAACAATTTCTTGTGTATCTTTCCAGAGAAATCATGTCATATATATATATATACATACGCACACACATATATGTATGCATGTACACACACATATATTTTGCATACTATACATGCTGTTCTATATTCCATACCTCAATTTTTTGTGTAAGGTTATATCTTGGACATCCTTTTATATTAATATAAAAAAGCATCCTAATTCTTCCTCTACATACCTGTCAAATTTCTTAAATAATCTTCCCTTGAAGTACATTTAGGCTGTTTGTAGTCTTCTGTTTCTACAATTAATGCAGTAATGAATAATCTTACAGAAGTCATTTGGCTCATTACTATCTGTCCTCAGGCCCCAATTAAAAATTCCATTTAAAAAATTATTCTTTTGCACTCTCTCAGATCACTCACCCTGAGGGGAGCAGGCTGCATGTCAGGAGGACACTCAGACATCACTACAGAGAGGCTGATATGATAAGGAACTGAGAAGAGGCCTCTTCCCTATGATAAGCACTACCCTGTCAGGTGGTTGAGGGAACCACCTTGGAAACAGACCCTCTAGCTCCAGTCAAGCCTGAGATGACTGCATTCCTGCTGACACTAGCTCATCTGTTCCCAGATTCCTGACCCACGGAAACTGTGTGAGATAATAAATATTTAAGATGCCACATTTTGCAGTCATTTGTTACATAGCAATAGATAACTAACACAGGGAGTGATGTGCACATAGCCATTAATTAAGAGGGTCAATCTACACAGGGGATCTTGCCAGAGAGACAAGAAGCAGGGAAATAATTAAGGAAACATATGCAATAGTGCAGTTAAGAGGCAATGGAGGGACTTCCTTGGTGGCGCAGTGGTTAAGAATCCACCTGCCAATGCAGGGGACACGGGTTTGATCCCTGCTCCAGGAAGATCCCACATGCCAAGGAGCAACTAAGCCCGTGTGCCACAAATACTGAGCCTGTGCTCTAGAGCCCACGTGCCACAACCACTGAAGCCCGTGCACCTAGAGCCTGTGCTCCTCAACAAGAGAAGCCACCACAATAAGAAGCCCACGCACGGCAGCAAAGAGTAGCCCCTGCTCACCGCAACTAGAGAAGGACTGCATGCAGCAATGAAGACACAATGTGGCCAAAAATAAGTAAATAAATTTATTAAAAAAACCAAAAAGAGGCAATGCAGGGTCTATGAATAGAGAAAAGGATGAGCTCATCCAGCCCTGGGGAAACAACCTGAGTTTGTACATTAATGATAATATTCTATAATAGCAATTTTAGTACATTAACGATGTCATCGACAACAGCAATTTTAGTCATCTGACTGGTTGATTACTGTTCAGTTGGCACAGGACTGAGGTCAGAGGGGACAAGAAAGGGAATAAAGTTTTGGATAGAGGGATTAATCATAAACTCAGTAATGGAACTTGGTTTCAGGGAGACTCGGTTTTGATAATAAAAATGCATGCAGATTCATCTACTTGAATAGCAATATTTCTAAAAGTGACTGATTCTGAGAGTGTTGAATGCTACTACACCCACTGAAATCACCTTTCAACTCTGACCGTGGTCAGAATGGGCTCTTCATATTGAATGCTGACTTCCTTCTCCTGATCATCTTCTTTGACTCTCTGTTGATCCCATCTTGTTGAACAGCATTTCCAATTGTGGGACACCACTTGGGAATATTCTTGCCTTGAGGTGTTGACATCTCATTCGGGAAAAAATCCGGATAATCAAAGAGAGACAAGAGGAAGCAGGCAGACTTATCTCCTTTTCTCGCCCATTCTTTCCTTCGCTTTTACTTTTCTGAAATACACACACACAAACACACACACACATATAAAGGATTCTTTTGGTTGAGAGTTGTTTGTGTTTTAAAGCACTGATGAGGGACTTCCCTGGTGCTCAGTGGTTAAGAATCTGCCTGCCAATGCAGGAGACACGGGTTCGATCCCTGGTTGGGGAACTAAGATCCCACACGCTTTGTGGCCAAAAAATATATAAATAAATAAATAGTTTAAAAATTAAAGAAGAAAAGAATTTAGTGAGAAGTAGGATTTATAACCTTTCAGAGGCCTGACATCAGTTATAAGGAATTTGATCAACCGAGGTGGAAAACTTGAACTGTGTCCTCTTCCATTCTAAGCAGCTATCCTTTTCAAGGCTGAATAATTGTTAATAGATATATATTTGCATAATGACATTTAAAAAAATTCTCTAAAGTGTCTCCAACTAATTGTTTTAGGATACCTCTATTCTCCCACCATCCCCACCTCCATTCCACTGATAAGTACAAATTAGGCAATTAGCTTTTCCCAAAAACAGTGCCAAATTTATTGGAAGATATTTTAAATCTTGGATTGGCAAAGAAAGTGAGAAAGTCTACTGGTAGAAAATAATAGAATCAGAGAAAAAAAAAAAAAACCAGAAAATGTTTTGGTCCCTTTTGGTTATAGGGACTGTGGACGTGGAGAGATTTAGGAGAAACTGCCATTTTTTTGGAGGGAGGCTTGTACCAGGCCATTGTCTGACTCCCATGATGTGAGGCTGGCATCATCCTAAGATCCTGCAACCAGCATGCTTTTCTTTTTCTAAATCTGCTTATGTTCACCTACTACCTCTATGAGACACATTCACTGATGTAAGAGGAATAGATCCTGGAAATGGTTTAAAGTGATTGAAGGTTAGAAGCTTTGGGACCAAGTAATGAAATACTCTCTGATATAAGATTTTGCCCTTATCTGGGAATAAAAGCATCTTTCCACTGTAAAGTTACTTTCTTTCTTCTTTCCATACTCCTTGGAAGCAAGTCACTAAGCACAGCTCATACTCATGGGGGTGCTGGGTGGGGAAGGAGTGGAAATTAAGTTTCATTCCCTGGAGCAGAGAGTAGTTACATAAATTATTTGAAATCCTATAAGGAAGACTTGTCTCTTCTTCACTATTTAAGTATTCAATCTTTTCTGCATGTCAGTATGGACTCATGGATATTTATTTTATGCTTTGGGTTATCATCCATCACTACTGTATTAATCATGGGCTTCAGATGCTTTGGCATCTGGGGTCTTGCTGAGCCTGGAGAGGCCCTGCTCCCCCCCTGCTCCCTGGGCCAAGGGATAACCAATTCCTAGAGATAGTAAGGGATTCTCCTTTCAGTGTGCCTTTCAAATGCAAACCAACCTACCCAGAGTGGGCATCCCCACTACCTCCTCTATTGGGTTCTCATACTCACGGCTACTATTCATCTGTCCTAATTAGCCAGGTCCGGGTACCAGCCAACTAAGAGCGGCTCCTATGCCCCAGAACCACTGAAAGTATTTAAATTAGCCAATCCTAAACTTGTTTACCCTGCCTCACCTGTTCCTTCCTACAGAAACCACAATAAGGACTCTTGCCTACATTTTCCTCTTGCTCCTTCTGCCTCCTGATCAACCCTGGTGCTTCCTCCTGTGGCCCCCTGCTGTGTGGCATGCCCCCTCTTCTTAGGCACTGTGAATAACGAACCATGTTTACACTGGCAGTCATCTCTTGATCTGCTAGCCTTCACCATAAATGAATAATAATAAAACCTACATTTTAAAGCTGCTTATTTATTTTGTTGCTCACATTGTTCCAGCTTTGGTTATTGAGAGCTACTTCAGATCTGCTCCTGTGTCCCTTTTACCTCCTCCTTATCCTCTTGTTTTTGAGTGCTTCTTTACTTTCTGGTGCAACAAGATGCTTCTGACTCATATATTCCCAGCCCCATGCCTAGAATCAGCCATTTCTCCAAGAAACCCTGGTTCCTTTTATTGGAGAATGGTATCACCATTGATTTTTGTAAATAAAGTTTTATTAGAACACAGTCACGTTTATTCAATTCCATATTGTTTATGACTGTTTTTGCATTACAACAGCAGAGTTTAGTAGCTGCAAGAGACTAAATGGCCTGAAAACCCTGAAATATTTACTATCTGGCCTTTTACGATGTTACCTAGACTTACTGTGTGATCATTTCACAATATACATCAGTACTGAATCATTGTGTTGCACTATACAGTAGGACCTTGTTTATCCACTCTCTTTATAGTACTCTCTATATAATAGTTTGCATCTGCTAATCCCAAACTCCCAATCCATCCCTCCCGCACCCCCTTGGCAACCACAAGTCTGTTCTCTACATTGCTTATTTCCATAAGGTTAGAGAGAGGTCTTATGGAAGTCCAAAACATAAACTGAAGTGTTCATGGGATCAGACACCAGGAATCAACATCACATTTTCTTCCATGGCTTTTTGGCTTTCACTGTGCACTTCCCCTCCATTCCTTTCTTCTCTACCAGGTAGTCCTCCCTGGCCCCTTTTGTAGACTGCTAAATTGTGGGGGAGAAACCCCCCTTCTAGCTAGAAGTGAGGAGATGGTAAAAGAAATTTAATTAGAGTTGGCACCACCCTGTAGGATGGTAAAGAGAGCCATGTACACCTCTGGTCATGTGAGCTAGGCCCAGGGAGAAAAAGAAAAAAAACAATTCCCTCTCAACACAGTTCCTCTTTTGCAACTTGTCAAATTAATGCCATTTTCACATATGTTTTCCTTGTATGTGATTAAACATTGTAGCTGAGAAAAAAACTACTTACCTTGGAGAGTGTGCCCTGTTTTTCAGGAACATTTCTGAAGATGTCAAGCACATAAAACACTAGGCATTACCCTCACACTCCCAGAGTCAGCAGTGACTAAGCAAAGTGCAGCCTCTCAGCTGCTCAAGTTTGCAACTCCCTGCAAAAGACAGAGAGGAGGACTGTCCTCTTCCTACAGGGAGGGCGGGGGTTTACTGAGGGCGTGGGCAGTCATGGGGACACTTCGCTGGAGGCTTCAAAAAGAGGCTACATAGCTGGAGAGGGGTTGAAGAGAGGGAACATTTATATTAGACTCCCTGCTTTTGAAGACCTAGTCTGGAAGACATTTGCTGGTGTGTAGTATAATAAAGTCCAACTCAATTACAGCCTAATCCTAGGTGATGAATGTCTGCACCTCATTCACAACACAGTGTGTATCTGGTCAGGGGAGACTGAGCAGCAAAGATTCTCAGGAAGGAGCAGTAAGTGCTCTCTGATGGCTTAGTAGGCTCTAGCAATGAGAGGACAGGAGACACGCCTGCAGCATCGGGGCGGAGTCCCCCAGCACCAGGGACAGTCAGGCTGCCTTTTCCCTTAAGGCGGAAAAAAAGAGGTCTGTACTGCTTTGCCCCACATGCTTCATATTCACGTACTGCATAAGGACATTTGATAAGGTTGCCAGATTTAGCAAGTGAAAAGTGCAGGACATCCACTTACATTTGAATTTCAGATATAAATAATGAATGAATAACTTTTTAGTGTATGTATATCCCATGCACCATCTGGGATATACTTACACTAAAAAACTTTCTGCTGTTTTTGTTGATATGAAATTCAAATTTAACAATTCTTTATTTTATCTGGCAACCCTATGCCTGGCCTACAGTCTACTTCATAACATTTCAGATCAGCTCATGGAGCTGCAAGAAACTTCCCTCTGGATCTTTTGAGAGAGACAGAGCAAAAGCCAAAGGCAGAAAGAGGACAGAGTTGGCCCAGTTTTTCCTGGTTTGGAAAATCTCTGAGTGCCAGGCCATGCTAGGCCATTAGCATTCAAATGGCCCTGTCCTGTGTCCACTTCTGCTCTCACCAGCTGTGGCCATGGTCACGGGCTTTTGGGAGGTGTGGGGGCACATATAGAGCTTGTTTACATAGGTAGAAGGCAGTTAGGCATATCATCATGTCCAGGGCACTTACGTCTGCCAGCGGGCTCCCTCACTTGAGCCCTCCCCACCCCCCACCTCAGGCCAGAAGAGGCTCCTTTTCTAGTCCCCCCTACCTCAATTCAATACTGGCCCCTCTCCTCCCCTTAGTCTGAAGACTCTCAGATATGACGCTGATGTTTTTTGATCTAACTGCCTCCTGACACTCACTCTTGCTCCTGCTTCTTTTTCTGCACTATCTTCCTGTTCATTCAGATCATTTAAGGCTCAGCTAAAATCACTCAGTTCTGTGAAGGCTTTCCCACTCCAATCTGTACTGTTCTGTCCAAACTTTATACATCGTCCTGGATCAACCCAAAAGTTTAATTGGCCTATGTTCATTTCCTTTTTAAAAAAAAATTGAAAATCAAAATCATAGCACTAAAATTCTTTAAATCACTTGTAATACCAACAATCCCAACCAAAAAGGACTTTTTAAAAATTCTGAGTAGCCTTCCAAGCTTTGTAATATGCATATTTCATTTATATGGCTGTGTGCTGTCCCGTGTTTATATCTTTCCGGCTTTTGTGATCTGAGAGGTACGGCTCCCTCTCACCCAGCTCCAAATAGCAACAACCCAAGAGGATGATGAACCCAGCTTAGAGCACATGCCCACCACATAGCGTGCCATTCCTTTCAACCAGGGACGGTGGCTAGGGGAATGAGCTGTTATGTTTGGCTAGATCTAGACCACCCTGTGGCCACAGGATTAGATTCTATGATTGACAGATCTGCCAGAATGAAACTCAGAGTTGGCAAGTAGATGGGAGAAGAACAGTACCCCAAAGTGTGGGAAGACATTCTGGAACCTTTTTGAAACATTGAAAATGTTGAAGTATGTGGGCCGAGCGATGGGATTCAGAATGTCCTGCTTGAGCAATGGAGGAGCTGAGGGTGCGGGGCGTGGAGACTAATATCACCCTGTTTGGTCCTGAGGGATGGCTGGTTAGCCAAAGACGGGTAAGATTCCTCAGAGGAGGAACAACCTAAGACAGGCACAGCCTCAGAGGGGCCAACAGGGGTGGTGCATAGAGCCTTCCTTATATCACCGTGTTTGGCCCTGGAGGATGACTGGTTAGCCAGAGACGGGTAAGATTCCTCAAGGGAGGAACAACCTAAGACAGGCACAGTCACAGAGGGGCCAACACGGGTGGGGCACAGACCCTTAATCCTTCTGAGAGAGGTCTCCTTCCCCCAGGGCTGCTTTGCTCTCCACACCCAGCTCAAATCAGGACCCAGGAGGCAAACAAAGATCATTGCCCCCAGTCATGTGAGGCCTTTGATTGTTTATGGGAGTAACCTGGGAGTGTCAGACCCTTAGACTATGCCGAGAACTCAATAAAAGCAACGTGGGATCAATCAGCAAGGGTCTTGATCCGAGAGGTCTTGAGCCCCCCGGTCCCACTTTTCTCTTCAGTCTGTGTTTGTGTCTTCTTCAAGCTTGCGGCACCCGTCACTCACCTCGAGTCGCCGAGCTGGTCTCGGCACCAAAGGAAGGAACACAATCACGGGCAGACAGAAATAAGAGCTGTCTACAAAAACCAATATTCTTCTGAGTTTTGGTAGCATGACCCAATCCCCTCAAATCTGGTCATCCTTTGGGGAATTGCAAACAAAATTTTTGCAACTATTATATGGAGAATTGAACTCTCAGGCAATGGGAAATGTCAGAGGACACTCTAATTTGAGTGACACTGATTTTACTTAATTATACCTTCTTTCCTTTGAGTGTCTGAATGAATTTATAATAATCAAAGGGCATGGGAGGTCTAAGAAGGATTATTGTTCTCCTTCTTTTAAAGAGGAAGACGTTGAGTCTTGAAAGAACGGGAAAAAAAATTAAAAGCCACTCTAACGACATACACTGGCCCGTTGCCTGGGGTAAGTCAAAAGTTTTCAGCCTTGTATCTTATACCCTCCACGAGGGAGGCTTCCAAAGTTCCAAACATCAGTGGATTTTTCAAAAATTGGAAGATGACTAGGGTATGCAGTTTTATTTGTTACTTTCCTCTGAGCCAAGTGTTTTAAATGAAAATCCTTCACATACTTTCAGGAATAAGGCAGAAGGAATGTTGTTTAAATTGAATGAATACACCCACATCAAAAGGAATAAAAGTTCTGTTTCCAAATCTGTATGGTAGCTTTTCCTGTCGACAACATTTTGGTTTCACACAAGCCATAAATCTCCTTTCATGTCTGTTTTTGAAGGTGCCTATTCTCACATTATGTAATTGCTGTGAACAGTTAGCTATTAGAGTATTACTACCCACATAAGAGGGAGGTGAAGCAAAACATTCTTCCTGGGATTCCTTGGTGGCGCAGTGGTTAAGAATCCGCCTGCCAATGCAGGGAACACGAGTTGGATCCCTGGGCCGAGAGGATCCCGCATGCCGTGGAGCAACTAGGCCCATGCATCACTGCTGCTGAGCCTGCGCTCTGGGGCCTGTGAGCCACAACAATTGAGCCCACGTGCCGCAGCTGCTGAAGCCCATGCACCCAGAGCCCATGCTCCACAAGAGAGGCCATTGCAATGAGAAGTCTGCACAACACAATGAAGAGTAGCCCCCGCTCGCCACAACTACAGAAAGCCCATGTGCAGCAACAAAGACCCAACGAAGCCAAAATAAATAAATAAATAAATAATAAAATAAATTAAACAAATGAAAAAACATTCTTCCCTTGTTTTCTTTTGTCAGCCAGTTTCTGACTCACAGAGCAGTTTAAAAAAATTGTGTTGTCTTCTGAGCCCTGTGTCTAATTTTGGTGTTTGCCTGCAATGTATTCTTTGAAACTTGTTTACATTTTGAATAGATAATATTTTCACTTTGCTCAAAAATAAAAAATGTTCAGTGAAAATTCTCACTCTCACCTCTTTCACGTTTTTTTCAGTTCTTACTGCTCCATACCCAATGGTAATCACTTTTATCGGCTGTGTATAACTTGTATAGCTTTTTAATAAAAATGTGAACAAGTATGAATGTATATATATTCTCATTTTACCCCACTTAAAACAAAGGGCAGTATTGTTCTAAACATTGCTTTTTTACTTAGCATTGTATCTTAAAGATCTTTCATATTGGTAAACAGAGATTTTTCATTCTTTTTTACAGTTGCATCAAATGGATACAGCATACTTATTTACTCAGTGCTCATTAATTTACATGTGGATCTTTTCTAGTCTCTTACAAACAATGCTGCAATGAGTAATCTTATACATAAGTCATTTGTTTCATGTACAAATACATTTGTAGGACAAATCCCAGAAATAAAATTGCAAGGTTGAATCGTTAACAAATTGTCATTCTGTACCATTCTTTCCTTCATGAATTCATCCTTATTCTCCAAAACTCATTTTAAACATTAGCTACTCTGCAAAGACTTCCTGATCCCCTTTCTAAAGTTTGTCATTTACTCCTACATCACTGCTCTCACTACCTCATATTTGTACCCTTGTTATATCTCTTAGCCTTTGGTACTGAGATTATTTATTGGTATGACAGTTACTTTCACTGATCTGTGATATTCAAAAGCAGGGATGCTGCCCGTACATTTTTGTAACTCTAGGACCATGGACAGTGCCTAGCGTGCAGTAGATGCTCAGTACAGACGGATGGGTGCATATACGGATGAATAAATAAATATGACCAAAGAAATTACTACTGCTGGAAAAAGTTCTCAAAACTAGCCTGTAGAGAACCTGGGACAAATACCAATGTTAAATGCAAATGTGCACCATTATGCGTTAGGCTTTGGCTTGGCAGGGTGAGTTGACTGGAAGAGAGGTTCTGAACCAGGAGCAGGACACATTGAGTTCAGAGAAGTAGTCAGAATTGAGATCTGAACTGGATAAGGTTCATATGGATGCAAGAACCAGAAACAGATCTTCTATCACAAGAAAAATTTCGATTTATTGTGGAAGTTTTCAGTAGAAGGCAGAGCTGAACAGCCAAGTCTCAAGAAGGGTGGTTACAGGATCAGTCCTTTAGAAGCAAGAAGAGCTTGTGGGTTTCTCTCATGAACATTGCCAGAGATGACTCAGCTCTTACCACTATCTGTCTCTGTTTACGTTCTCAAAGTTCCCAGGAAAGAACCTAATAGATCAGGAGTCTCTTCCATTGGATCATTCAGGCCTAACAAAAGGACAGAATGGGTAACATAGGCCCAGCCTTTTGGGAAACCATCATGTACCAGGCCGCCATTGTAATTTTTGACTACAGAGGAACCAAGGTGAAAAGGTAGTGTGGGTTTTCTATCAGGTGTGTATGTCAGAATGACAAGGAAGCCAGGGAAACCTAGAAACCAGGTCAGTGGGGTAAGGAATAGCATAGGAGAGCAAGCAGAAGCCTAGATATCAAGACTTGGGCGATAGGGCAGAAGTAGACTGGCAGGCAGCCAAATGTGGAGTTGGAGTCATCAAAATACAACACAAGTGAACTTATCTACAAGACAGAAACAGACTCACAGACATAGAGAACAGACTTGAGGTTGCCAAGGTGGTGGGAGGGTGGGGTGGGGGGATGGATTGGAAGTTTGGGATTAGCAAATGCAAACTATTATATATAGAATGGATAAACAACAACGTCCTACTGTAGAGCACAGGAAACTATATTCAATAGCCTGTAATAAACCATAAGGGAAAAGAATATGAAAAAGATATAAATATGAATATATATAATATACATATCCTCTGAATCACTTTGCTGTGCACCAGAACCTAACACATTGTAAGTCAACTATACTTCAGTTAAAAAAAAAGAATAAAAAAGAGGTCTATCACTATAAATCCTATACATAGAAGGACAATAAGGGAATATTATGATAAGCTTTATGCCAATAAATTTCACCAATTAAATAAAACATACAAATTCTTGGAAAAACCTAACTTACCAAAACCAATACAAGAAGAAATAGAATATCTGTTTAACCGTATAACTGCTAAATAAATTGTATTTGCAATGTAAAAACCTTCCCAAGAAGAAAACTCAGGCCAAGATGATTTCACTTGTGATTCTAGCAAAAATTTTAAAAAGAAATAATACCAATCTTACACAAACTCTTTTAGAAAAAAGGAAGAGGCAACACTTCCAGATTGTTTCAACACTTCCAACAAAACCCTGCTAATAAAACCTGACGAGATCATCACAAGAAACAGAAACCACAGACTAGTATCTCTCATGAACAGAGACACAAAAACCTTAATTAAATATTAGGAAACTGAGTCAAGAAATATATATGTGAGGATAATACATCATGACCATGCAGAATTTATCTATGAATGAAAGGTTGATTGGTTTAACATTTAAAAATCAATCAATATAATTCATTGCATTAAAAGAATAAAGGTTAAAAAGTTATAGCATCTCAATAGGCACAGAAAGAGCATTTTACGATAGTCAACATCCATGTAAGAAAATTTTCAGCAAACTACAAAAGGTAGGGAGTTTCCTTAATCTGATAAAGATCATCTACAAAAAATTGCAGCTAAGTTTATACTTAATGATGAAAGACAATGTTTTCCCCCTAAGGTTGTGAACAAGGCAAGGATGCTGTTATGGACTGAATGTTTGTGTCCCCCCCAAAATCATATGTTGAAATCTTACTCTCCAATGTGATAGTATTAGGAGGTGAGGTCTTTGGAAGGTAATTAGGATTAGATGAGGTCATAAGGGTGGAGCCCTCATGAATGGGATTAGTGTCCTTATAAGAGTCATGAGAGAGTTTGCTTCCTCTTTCATTCTGCCATATGAGGACACAAAAAGTCAGCCATCTGCAACCCAAAAGTGGGCTTTAACCAGAATCCAACCATGCTAGCACCATAATCTTGGACTGTGAGTAATAAGTTTCTGTTGTTGACAAGCCATCCGGCTTATTTCCGTATAGCAGCTCAAACTGATGAAGACAGATGTCCACTCCTACCACTTTTATTCAGTACTGTATTGGAGGTCCCTGCTAGTTCAATAAAGCAAGAAAAAGGAATAAAAAATATGAAGATTGGAACAGAAGAAGTAAAAATGTCACAAACAACATGACTATCTATATAAGAATTTCTACAGAAATTATGAAAAAGCTGCTAGAGCTAAGAAATGAATTAGCAAGATTGTAGGACACAAGATGGGAAATAAAAAATAAACTGTGTTTCTATATTATGGCATAGAAGAATTGGAAGTTAAAATAAGAAATCAATATGATTCAAAATATTAAAAATATGAAACAGGGATGAATTTAATGAAATAACTGCACACTGAAAACTATGAAACAATACTGAGAAAAATTTAAGAAGACCTATTTAGGAGATGTGTACATGTTCAGGGATTGGTAGACTCAATATTCTTAAAATGTTAATCCCGCTCCCTCGAATTATCTGTGGATTGAATGAAATCTTAATCAAAATCCCCACAGCTTTTTTGTAGACAATAATCAGCTGATTCTCCAATTTATATGGAAATGCAAAAGACCTAGAATAGCCAAAGTAATCTTGAAAAAGCAGGGAAAACTTGGAGGACTTGTACTTCCTGATTTTAAGGTTTACAATAGACCTGCAATGTATTGTAAAATGATAGCAATTGAATAGAACATCAAGTTCAGAAACAGACCCACACATATATGGCTACATATGATTTTTAACAAATGTGCCAAGGTTTATTGCAGAAAAGAATGGTCTTGAGGATGTTGGATCAACATGAAAAATATGTGTATAAAAAAAGGAGCCTTGAACTTTACCTCACATCCTCTATAAGAATTAATTTGAAATGCATCATAGATATAAACATAAAAGCCCAAACTATAACGTTTATACATGAAAATAAAGAAGAAAAGCTTTGTGGTGTTGGATTAGGCAATGGTTTCTTAGGGAACAAAAACATAACCATAAAAGAAAAATTAAAAATAAACTTGACTTCATCAAGAAGTCAAGCAAAAAACTTTTGCTCTTCCAAAGACACTGTTAAGAAAGTTAATGGAAAGCCATGTAGGGAAAATATTTGTAAAATTCATATCTTATTAAAAAATTGTGTCTAAAATATATGCTTTACAATTCAATAATAAGATAAGCAATGCAATTACAAATGGACAAAAGGGGACTTCCCTGGTGGCACAGTAGTTTAGAATCCACTTGCCAATGCAGGGGACACGGGTTCCATCCCTGGTCTGGGAAGATTCCCACATACCGCTGAGCAACAAGCCCGTGCGCCACTACTGAGCCTGCACTCTAGAGCCCATGAGCCACAACTACTGATCCCACGTGCTGCAACTACTGAAGGCCATGCACCTAAAGCCCGTGCTCTGAAACAAGAGAAGCCACCACAATTAGGAGCCCATGCACCGCAACGAAGAGTAGCCCCCCGCTTGCTGCAACTAGAGAAAGCCCGTGCACAGTAACTAATACCCAACACAGCCAATAAATAAATAGATAAATAAATAAAATTTTTTAAAAAATGGATAAAAGAGTAGAACTGATATTTCACCAAAGAATATTTTAAAAACTGGCAAACAAGTGCATGAAAAGATGCTGAACATCATTTTTCATTAGAGAAATGAAAATTAAAACTACAACAGACCACTACAAACCACTAGAATGATAAAATTCAACAAATGACAATACCAATTTTTGGCAAGGATATGAAGCATCTGCTACTCTGAAAAACAGTTGGACTTCTTAAAAATAAAGTTAAAATACACTTACCATATATCTTGGCAATCTTGCTAGATATTTTCCCAAGAGATATGAAAACGTTTGTTCACTCAAAGACTTCTACTCATGTTTATAGCAGCTTTATGCACAACAGCAAAAGCTGGAAATAATCCAAATGTCCAGCAACTGTAGAATGGATAACGAATTGTAATGTTAAAAAAAAATCACAAAAACCAATTGCATTCCATACAATGAAATATTACTCATCAATAAGATGGAACAGACTGCTGATACACACCAACACAAAGGTAAATCTCAAAAGAATTATGCTGAATGAAAGAAGAATTTCTATTTCTAAAATCACTGTGATAGAAAATCGACTGGTGGTCGCCTGGGCCTGGGAGTTGAGTGAGGGGAATGACTGCAAACTAGCAGTGATGGAATGTTCTAGATCTTGTTTGGGGTCATGATTATAGGACTGTCTACATTTGTCAAAATATCAAACTCTGCACTTAAAATGCATGAATTTTATTGTATGTAAATTACATCTCAGTAAAACTCACTTTTAGGGAAAAAATTACCTTTACAGAAAGGAGTAATTTTACTTACTTATTAAATCAAATAAAGCACTTACAGCTTTTCTTAAAATATAGCAATTGAATAGAATATCAAGTTCAGAAGCTGCAATTTGTTTACTAATACTCAGAGTTAAACTCTGTAGGACTTACTAGAGAAAAAGAGACATACAGAGAAGCTGCTTAGAGAGAGGTACCTGGGAATTAATCCACTAGGTTTAACCACACCTCGCAATAGATCTATGCTCCCTGAATTTTTCAATAGAGGGTTCCTTATTAACACCTGGCAGTCAAGGTAAGGCAGCCTTGCCCATGCTCAGCACACCTGGCTTAAATTAAGGTAGCAGAAGAGGGTTGCCAGGTGTCTTCACTCCACACTCAGAATAGCCCGAAGGGAGCATACTTGTTCAATGGAAACACAGGTGATGTTCTGCCCGGGGCTGCCTCTGCAGGGTTCCCACAGGGCTGAACACATACGCTCACATTCAGCTCTTATGAATATCTGATCTGGAAAGTAGACAGCTTGTGATGAAAACAAATCTCTTGGCAAAAGCTGCAAATTACCATTTCAGAATTTTCCAGAACGAAATAACTATACTGTATGTTGTCCATACCCCTTGGGAGGTGCCCTTTAAATTATGTTTTAAAGCACGAAAGGAACTTTACTCAAGGGAGAACAAGAAGGGCAGTTGTTCCTTAAAGGACTCTGAAAAAAACAGCCAGTGAGCTAAAAGCAGGGGCCAGCAGTTATGGAGAGGAGACACAGGATTTGGTTTCTTTAACCAGCTTGACGCAAAGCAATTCCCAGCAGAAATCTCAGAGCTCAGAGCCAAGCTCAGTTGTTTGCAATATCTAAGCTAAATATACTGATACCAACTTCAAGGACGAGGCGGAGTGGTAACGAAAAGCAAAACAAAGGATGATAACACGTGTTTTGCTCTTCCTAGAGGCAACTTGGTACAGAAAGATGGTTTTGTGGCTTAAGTCACTTGACCACTCTGGTTGGCCTCTTTCTCCCTGTCCTCTCTCCCCCAGTCATTCTCTTTAAAGTTAATAATATCTGTCCTGATAAGCAATTGTGAGGTTTAAAAGAACGCATGCAGGACGCCTTAGTACAATGTCCAACTCCAAGAAGTTCAGTAAATACTAAATATTATATGTAACAGGATTTGAATGTCACATGTTGAATATTAAATAGTAAATATGATACTTACAAGATGTATATTGTCTGTGGCTCTCCACATATGGAAGTGATAACATGGCAGGATTAATTCCCAGAGGATTAGGAAACAGTAAGCAACTCATCACAACAGAGGTGCACTTGCCTTTATCAGGGGATGTGGAGAGATCGCCAGTGGCAGGGGTGTACTGGTTATTCCACGTGTTCTCCTAGATCCATCATTCTCCCCAGGAGGCTAACCTCTGAGAACTCTATTAGTTGAGCTCCCTTGCTGGCTAGCTACCAGTTGGGCTTGGCCAATGCAAGGCACTGGCAGGAAATCACTGAGCCAGAGGAGGGAGTTCTAGGCATTTCTTCCCACTGCCTTCTTGCATTGATAATGTGTCTTTGGCAATGTTTGCATCCTTCCAGGACTACACTATAGCCAGGCCGCTCCTCTTCTGCAATCTCAGCCCTCACTGGTCTCTGGTGCTACTACTCCCTTCCCTTGCCCTCTCCTACCTGCAGTGGTAATAGCTTTCACTGTTACAAATCTGTATGTGTAAATCATCCCGTCTCTGTTTCATTAATCCTGTGTGCATCTCTATAAGCAGGCCCTTTATTAGGGTCTCTTTGTTTGGAACATCTGGGGCAAGTGTTATTTTCTGCTAGATCAGGGTTCTCCCCAAAACTCAGAAATGCACTCTCTAGAGAAAGATAAAACTTTGATTATCTGGCAGTTTCAAAGAGTGCCAACTGTACCAGTGCAAGTAATAATTTTCCTGGAAACATAAGAAACACAGATAGTAAAACAGACGTGAAGGAATAAAAGCCCAAACTGAGAGAAGGAAAGAAGCTGATAACATTTGGCAATAAGCCAGAGCTGGGCAATGGGAGGAGCAGCCCCAGCTTAACATAAAGTTCAAAGTCTGACTATTACATGAGACTTGAAATACTAAAAATTGACCAGGGGATCTTGAATTACCCGACAATAATTAGAAAAGTCATAGGATCTGCTTCCATTTTTATGCAGGGGGAAGAGGAAGAACAAGCCCCAGTGAGTATATTTCAAAGGAGAGTAGAAGATAAATTTGCTTATTCTTATACACCAAGGGCATGCTATTCAATATCAGGCTTACATAATGACAGCTCTAGAAAGACTTATTTGCACAGCACATAAGTGCATTAACACATAATTTGTTAATTAACCGCTAGATCCATACTGATCACAACCGTATAGATCTGGTTGGTAGTATAGGTCATGGAGTTGGGGCCCAACCTGGATTTTGCTTGCCTATCTACTTAGCTCTGGACCTTATCAAATCATCAACTTTATGATACTGGCATGGCAACATGTTCATTTCCTTGTTTTATGAGCAGGGGACATTTCCTTCCTATTTCTTTGCCCTGGTATAATCTCGTACAAATGCCACACTGACACCCAGATGTGTAGTATTTAGACACCTATATGGCACCACATAGCAAATCACCACGGTGTGATTAGTTTAACTATTGGTCTGTACTCTCTGGTTAGTTAGAAAGAGTAGATGAGTGTTGTTCCTGATCAGATTGCATGCAGAAATCTGTGGTGGATTTGTAGGAGGGCAGTGGATCGCAGAAGCATGACCCGTGAAAGGACTGTCGTCGCTGAATCCAACTTCATATCATGGCCATATTTTGTGCTACTTTCCAAGGGATGATACTTAGCATTTTAGGATCTGAAATGAAATTTTTAGGGCATCCAAAAGTGTTTGGGTTTGGGGGCCTGACTCCCTTTGACCAAGTTCACATATATAAACCTAAAATGTCTATTTGCTAATTAACCATTAGATCTATGCTGATCACAACCAAAGAGTTATGTTGCTGGTCAACATGATCTTGTCCTATTTGCAACGTCTATGTAGGAAGCCAGAATCCCATAAGAGGTGTACTCAGGGGGCACAGAATGAGGACAAAGGAAAACACTGAGCAATCTAATCAGGAAAAACGCTCATCTTCTCTTTCTAATTAACCAGAGAGTAGAGACCAACAGGTAAACTAGTCAAGTTGTGGTGATGTGCTATATGGTGTATAATGGCTCACGTCATCTAGGAATTATAAATGGCAGGAAGCTGGCTGTTAGCCTATCTCGGCCCAAGGATGGGGACAGTAGTGTGCACCCTGGCCCAGTGCTAAATGCATCGTCAGTGTCTGTGTCTCTGACTCTCGTTCATGCTTCATTTACCAACCCAACCACAATCAGACAGACACTCTTTCTTTAGATGTGTTAACAAAGATACTTCAAGTTATGGTTACCGTGGCTGGCCTAGGAATCTTGGCATCCTTCTCTTTACCATAAGATTGCCAACCTCTGATACAATTCTTTCTTTGCTTATAATATAATCCAGCTCACAGAGGGCAGTTTTTTCCCCATTTATCTCCGACTTCTTATCAAATCCTCATTTTGGGCCACGTCTACTACCTACGGCTACCAGATGGGAATGCATGATCTCCAGGACTAGTTTTTGCTGAGTGCTATGCTTCTTAATTTCAGACTTCCAAGCAGAGGGCCAGATGGTTATCTCTCTGTAGATGTTTCTCTAAATTGTTTCTGTACTTGGGACCTCATATCAAAGGTTATTGCTTTTTAATGGTCACATCTTGGACCTGACAAGTTTCATCTCTAAAATCTAAAACTGTAGAAGCCCACACTCTGACCACAAACTCCCATCCTTCCAACTCTTACTGCAGCTCTAACCCCTAACCCTCAGTCTCAGAGGAACTTTGAAATACCTTAATCCCTTTCTCTACCCACTCCTGGCCACATTTCCCTCCTGCCCTAATCCATAGCCTGATGGATTGTCACGTAACCGCTCTCTCACCAGGAGGCTCAAGGCTCACATCCTAATGCTCTTCCGTTTGCCCTGCACTTCCGTGAGCCAGAACTTGGCCTTCTTTGCTTCCACACACTGGCTGCAGTTTTGCTGAAGAAAAAAACAGTCATTAAGCAGATTGGAACCACTTCAAATTCATAATCTTCAGTCTTAACCATACTCATCTTTTATTTACTTTTTTCTTTCTTAGCCCCGAGGCTTGTGGGATCTCAGTTCCCCACCCAGGGATTGAACCTAGACCCCTGGCAGTGAAAGCGCCAAGCCCTAACCACTGGACAACCAGGAAATTTCCTGTACTCATCTTTCAATAATTTCTTTACCTGATAATGACCATCTCCTCTCCTATTTAGCAGTTAGAAAATGTCACCATTCTCCTCCAGGCTTCTAACTCACCCCTAACTCTGCCTCCCTCAGTTGTTCCTGCTTATTTATTTCATAGATAAAATAGTGGCCATCCAATGGACATTTACTTACCACCTGTGCTTCCCCACATCAACATTCATACACAGCTACATGCATGCTTACTCCTTTTCTCTCACTCAAAGGAGCAGCTGTCTCTCCGTACAGCATCTCTGGCTACTCCTTCCACCTGGGCTCCGATCGGGTTGCAGCGTTAAAACATCATTTGTTTTCTTTCTAAACATGGTGACGTCTCTCTGCTGGCTCCTTCTTCTCAGCCTAAAAACGTGATCCAATCTCTTTTATCTTAAAAATATAAAACCAAACCCCTTCATTAATTCCACATTTTCCTCTCCATACGAGCCCCTCTGTCCTTCCATCCAAGGTGAAGCTCCTGAGAGAGCTATACTCCTTGACTTCCTCTCCCATTCATTCTCCAGTTTACTACCATCTGTCTCCTGACCACAGTGCTCCATGGAAACTCTTCTGGAAAATGTTATCCGTGGCCTTCTTGGAAAAGTCAGTGAACTCTTATTTGATCTCAGTACATGCTACTGTTGCTGTTGAAAGTTGGCCACACTCTCATTAAAGGGCTTTTGTAATTATTTTGGCTGCGCAACATAGAACCCTCTTCTGATGAATGATTTCTTCACTCCAAGAACCTTGGGGAGGCAGATGCTATATCTCCCGATGGATGCTAAAAATAGAGTCCTTGCCAGCCTCCTTGGTAGAGGGTACTCCTCGTGAGGTAGGCTTCGTTATTCTGATGCATCTGCTTCAGACACTGATTCCAGCTAGTGATGCAAAGAACAGAGACAGCCGACTTCTCACTGATCGTGGAGAACATGCCTGCAGTATTCAGTGTCTTTCCATTAAGGCACTGCAAGTAGTCCAGTCTGCAGAGGCTGATGGTGGCCTCACCCAACCAATTCTGTGGTGTGATTTGTGGCTGTGATTCTGCTTGCACAGCCTCTGGGCCTCCCAGGTGATTTAAGATGCTCCCCAAGAGCCTTAAATCTTTTCCCTCTTATGTTTAAATCAACCAGAGTTGGTTTCTGCTTTTTGCAACTAAGAGCTCTGACCTCTGCAATGTCATTGTTGAACTGAATACCACCTTCGATTGATGAATTCTCCACTCCCACTTCCTTCTTCCTCCAATCAGCGACCATTCTAATGTACGAACTGTATCTTTGAAATTGAATGTGTTCTCATGTAACATGTAATGTTTTCTGTGCTGGTTTTTTAATTCACACAAATGATACTTTTGCTAGGTGTTTTTCTTTTGTACCTTAAAAAAACCTCAGCTCTAGGTTTTAAAAAATCTGTTTTGCTGTCTATCTAGAGTGTTGCATTTAACTGCTGCATGGAGTTGTTTCCACACTAGGTCTCTGGCTTAAAACTTCCCTCTAACACATAAACGTTGCAGTGAACCTCTTTGTGTGCATGGCCTGTGGGAGAAGGTGTCTGGTATGGTTCCTGAGGTGTGGGATTGCTGGGACACAGGGAATATATTGATTAAATTTTTTTAAGTGCTGTCATATTGCCCCCAGCATGGTCACAGGAG
Organism: Hippopotamus amphibius kiboko; assembly: GCF_030028045.1. NCBI lineage: Eukaryota > Metazoa > Chordata > Mammalia > Artiodactyla > Hippopotamidae > Hippopotamus > Hippopotamus amphibius. The sequence continues at coordinate 87,956,774 of NC_080187.1, forward strand.
TTATCTACTATAGGGGAGGAAAAAGTCTTCCTTGGCCCTCTTAGGGTTCCTGGCTGGGCCTGAAAAGTAAACGGACAAAGAGGTGAATAGGAGAGAAGCATACACATCGTATTGAACATTCATATGTGCATGGGAAACTTCATAAGAAAATGAAGGCCTGAAGAAGTGACTAGAACAGGAAACTTTTATACCTTGTAGACAAAGAAACAAAATAATTGTGAAGAATTGACAAGACAAAGGGTTTTGGGCTGGGAGTAGTACATGTTGAAGCAGTAACTAGGAAGTAAGGGTTAATTTAACAAGATTTGTTTGTACAGATTTCTTGGCCCCAGGTTTCCTATCTCCAGTGATAAGAATGCTTCCTCCTGGCTCAGGGAGCGTATCTTTCACATGGGAATTTTATAACCTGTTTCAGGGAAGAAGAGCAAGGGGTGTGGGGGTCAGAGGGACCTTTCTGCTTTTGCTGTTTTCTCACATTCCTTCAGCTTAAGAGATTCAATATGCCAAAGTGCTGTCTTTTGGGGTAATGTGTCCTGAACCCCTTTACTACCAACAGCGTTCCCATTCCTCACATCCTTACCAATACTTACTATCTATCATTCTAATTCTTAATGACTGGTTGTAGGTGGTAATTTTTTAAATAGCTGCCATAGAAAATGAATACAAACAGCTCGATTTTTTTTTTTTTAACATAAGTATACATCTGTGAAACCACCATCTCCAACATAGAGCTTGGAGGAGTGTGCCTTGAAGAGGAGGGGTGGGAGCAGTGGAAGTGGGCTGAGGCAGATTCCCCGACAGCAGAGGCCTCAAAGGCCAACTTCTTTGAGAGGAGCCGGAGCAGAACATGAAGGTAATGACAGATGCCACCACGGCTTCTGGAAATAACTAAGACACTTTGCAAGGAGATGGTTGGCATTGAGAACGTGACTGCCATTTGATTAATTCTGGGTTGGGTGGGCTGGGAAATACATAACTACTTTCTGCCTCCTCCCCTCCTTGATTATATACCCTAAAGAATATATCTTACACGTGGCTATATTTCTAGCTCCTAGAACATTTCTTGGCCTAGGGTAACCACTCATTACTTTGTTGAATAAGGAGCTACATTCTCTTGACTTATTCCTTCCTACTTGCAAAATGGAGAGTTTTCTCCTATATTGAAATGACATTTCTTTTGCCTTTTACCTCAAAGTCCCAGCTAGTTCTTAATTCTAAACTTCACTGCCAAACTTGGCTTAGAAATGTTCAACATTGGACATCTCAGTTTAAATACAGCCTCCACAACTTGGTCTCAACCTTCTACCTCCCGGTCTCACAGCACTTCGGAAGGTGCCCCTGCCATATCTGGCGTTTAGGACACGACCGTGAGTCACAGATCCCTGGGCTTGGTGAGTGGTTGCTACGGTGCCTCTCCCTGGATGACACCACCTCTAGCCCTAACCAGCCCTGGGATGCCTACTCACCCTCTGAGACCCAGGGCCCCTCTCAGAGGTCAACTTCTTCGTCCGCTCAGGCAGAATTAGTCACCTCCTTTTTGATTTACACAGCACTTTGTTCTCACTCTAATAGACCTTACCTTGAGATGTGATTTCTCTCTTAAACTGTTTCTTCTGCAGCAAAGAAAGGCCGTCTTATTGATGGGCTTATCTGGGTGCTCACTAATTAGCACAATGCCTGGCACATAGTAGGTGCTTGTTTTCATCAGGGTTTTCCAGAGAAATGGAACCAATTACATAGATAGATAGATGATGATAGATAGATAGATGATAGATTAGATAGATAGATAGATAGATAGATAGATAGATAGATAGATAGATGATAGATAGATGATAGATAGATTTGTTTGAAAAAATTGGCTTACATGATTGTGCTGGCTGGCAATTCTGAAATTTGTAGACTGAAAATTCAGCTAACACTCGGTATTGCAGTCTTGAGTTGGAAATCCACAGGGCATGCCTGCAGGCCGGAAACTCAACAGTTTCTCTGCAGCAGTCTTGAGGCAGAATTGCTTCGGAAACTGGTTAGATGAGGCTTTATCCAGGTAATCTACTTAAAGACAACTGATTATAAATGTTACTCATATCCACAACAACATATTTCACAGCAACATCTAGATTAGCCTTTGACCAAACAATTGGTACCATAATCTCACCAAATTGACCCATAAAGTTAGCCATTCCAGTGCTCAATAACTGTTTATTGCAAAAATAAACAGATGTCTAATAAGACTTCCAGAAGTCCAGAGAAGAGACCAGTGGGCTTTGGCACAGATTTCCAAACTTGCAGTGTTCTCAAGTGAAAAAATAATCATATTTGTTCATTAAGCAGGTAGCCATCAGAACCCCCCAAAAGACAGAGAGAGAGAGAGAGAGAGAGAGAACATAAATCTGTGAATCAGACAAATCTATATACATGGGCACATGCAACACACCCATCCAATTATTTTTATTCTACATGGTGGCAATATGATTTTAATAAACTTTGATCAAAATTATTTATTTTACCATTGATTGCGGTGGCACCAAAGAAAACACTCTCAGAGGCAAACGGCAGTTCTTTAAAGTGGTTTTTTGTACAGACTGAAAATGCTTAATTCAGGAGTGTCATCTCCAGGTTTTGCCTAAGCTGTGAAGCCAGCAGGGTGCAGGACGGAGTGGGACAAAGGGCCAGTGGTTAGGAGCACTGCCCAGACAGAGCCTTCCTTCATAAAATGGTGTTTCCCAGATTGGACGCTCTCCTTCAAGTAGCTCAGGAGGCAAGAGTGGAAAGATTCAGGGCTTTTACAGAAAAAAAAAGTTTCCTCGTCTATAAAATGGGCATAATAATAATGACAAATATTAGGCTGAGCCATATGAGATTACTAATGGTCAACCATGTCTGGATGCCAGAAATGGCAATTTCATGTGATTCAGCCAAATAGGTTAGCTATTAAGTGAGGCGTAGAGGTACCTTGTAGGTGGTTGGTAACTGCTGGCTCTCATCTTTGTCATGAGGCTTGGGCTGGAGGCTGAGGTGGACCATAGTCTAGAGAAGCCAAAGGTAACTCAGCCCCTGTAGCGGGCAGGCAGCATGAGCAAGCCCAGCTCTGGGCTCCAGTTGGTGGAGCTGTGTCTTTAACAAGACCTTGGGGTTTTTCCTCCAAAATATCCTGGTTCAGTACACTAAGTAAAAAGAATCTCAGGGCTGGGGCTTCCCTGGTAGTGCAGTGGTTAAGAATCCGCCTGCCAGTGTAGGGGACATGGGTTCAAGCCCTGGTCTGGGAAGATCCCACATGCCGCGGAGCAACTAAGCCCGTGAACTACAACTACTGAGCCTGAGTGCCACAATTACTGAAGCCCAAATGTGTAGAGCCTGTGCTCCACAACAAGAGAAGCTACCACAATGAGAAGCCTACACACCACAACGAAGAGTAGTCCCCACTCACTGCAACTAGAGAAAGCCCGCACACAGAAACGAAGACCCAATGCATCCAATAAATAGATAAATAAATAAATAATGTCATGACTTAAAAAAAAAAAAAAAGAATCTCAGGGTTGAAAAGACTAGGAGAGCATGAGAAAAATGAATGGGACCTGGTGGATAAAAGTCCTTATTTGTTCAGTAGCCCTCCCCAATATGAAGTTGTGGAAGCAGAAGCAACAGGGACTGATTTTCCTACTGTTACACCCCTACGTGCACTAGATAGAGAAATGAGAGGGACTGAAGTTCGCAAAAGTCAGACAGAGGAAGAAAAAACGAGAAACAAAAGGGTGGAGAAATACTGAAACTATTAACAGCTCCTCAACTTGTCACATCAAAATCAAATTATCACCAATTAAATAAACACAGGAGCATCTCATTTAATTCTCATAAGGCCTCTGTTGGTGTTACCATCCCTGCTTTACAGGGAAGGAAACCAAAGGGAGAAGAGATTAGACACTTAAAAAAAAATGATTCCAATTAAGTCAAGTGCTATCTTCCACCAGTTGTGAAGAATGCCACGCAGTTCGTAGATAGCTGGCTCTCAGTACATTTCTTCTCTCGATTTCAAAAATTCTCTTGTAATAAAAAATGATTGCCGGGGCAGTCTCACAAAACCACATTCTGTTTCATGTGGTCACATGCTCAGCTTCCCCAGGACCCTGTGTACGTGCTACTTTTCAGATTGACTTTCTTACCCAATTGCCAATTGTGTCTTCTGCTCCTAGAATATTTATTTTTAATTGTATGGTTTTTATTCTTTAGGTTATGTTCACGTTCTCTTAAAAAATCCAACCGAACAAGGATGCAAAACGGGGGAAGAACTCTTCTGCAGTACGGAGCGTAGAATCTAACAGTCACGTCAGTAGTGTTCGTGAATGCAAGCTGCTAGCCCATCAATTTTTCCATCCAGGAAAGAAACAATAGAAATTCCTAACAGTTTGAATTTTTGTTTTTTTAAAGATAAACCTGAAAGGCGAACAGCATCTTTTTCTACACAGAGCAGCCATGCTGTCTCATTATGGAAACCAAAAATTACAGGAACATATAAAGGAGAAATAACAATTCAAAATCCTTTTTCCTTGAAAGAGCCCCTGTGAACCTTGTAGCTTATGCTTCCCTTCAGCCTGGAAAAGAGGTTTTATCAGATGAAAGGAATCCTGCTGCAAAATAATTAGTGAGGTGATTGTTCAAAATTCAAGGGAGAAAGGTGAACTGGTTGGGTAATCATTTAATGCTTTCTACTTTTGCTCTGATATAATCATTTCTTAGTAACAGAGGAGAGTGTAAACTTTGAGATTGCCCCAAAATGCTTTCAGGCTCTCATAGATACAACCTTTTCACTAGAGTTGCTACGTTAACGAGCAATACCAGTCCAATGTCAACTTCATCAGATCTTTTCACAATCGGGCATTCTCCTGAATATTGCAGTAGAGCTCTGGAATTTGGAATTTAAAGCCTTTGGGGGGGGGGGCTAATTTTATTTAAGTGCAACCGATTTCCATGCATGCTTCTACTGGTGCAAACATTTTGATGACCTGATTTTGAAGTCATTGAAGAGAGGAACTTTAAGATTGGAGGGTGATGCAGTGCGTGCTTCTAGCCGAGCTCTCTGAAGGGCTTAAGCTGGAAGCTGGAGGAGCTGATTTAGTGAGAAACTTTAGCATCTTGGGACCCTGGTCCTTCAGAGCTGATGGCACATGATGGCACAGAGCCAGGCAGATGCCAGCCTTCTTGGTCACTGGGGTGAGATGTGGGAGATAGCACATTTGGGGCTGGCTTTGGAGAGCTCCCAAAGATACCATTAGCAGTGGCCCTGGTGGAGATCCTCCAAGTGGCATAACAGGCAGGCGCTGTCCAAGGAGGAAGGCAAGGAGAGGAAGCCAGCAAATGGCCCAGAAAATTAGAGATGAGGTGGAGAGAGGAGTTTGCAAGAAAGGTTAGAGATCCTGTCTGAGTAAAAAGTGCAAAATTGGTAGCCAGGTGCCTTCCTGAGGAATTGCATTGGGCTGCTAATACAGAGACCTGAAACAATAGAGGCTTAAACAGGTGGACTAGAGGGGCTCCAGAGTGTCATCTGTGTCCTGGGTTTTTTCTAACTTTCTGCTCCACACCCTTAGCAAGGGGCACAAGGTCTTTCACGGTTTCAAGATGGGTATTGCAGCTCCTCCTACCACATCCAATTTGAGGCAGGAAGATGGAGGAACGGGTGTTAGTTTACTAGCACTACCATAACGCAGTATCAAAGTCTGGGTGGCGTAAACAACAGAAATTAATCACATCACAGTTCTGGAGGTGAGAAGCCAGAGCTCAAGGTATTGGCAAGGTTAGTTTCTTCTGAGGCCTGTCACCTTGGTTTGTAGATGGCCGCCTTCTCCTTGTGTCCTTCCAGGGTCTTCCCTCTGTGTCCCTCTTTGTCTGTGTCCTAATCTCCCCTTCTTACAAAGACTCCAGTCATACTGGATTAGGACCCACCCTATAACTTAATGCTCATTTTAACTTAATTCCTTCTTTAAGGGCCCTATGTCCAAATACAATCACATCCTAGGGATTCGGATTTTCACATATGGATTTTGGAAGGAAGCACAATTCAGCCCTGGGACAAAGGGAGGAAAGGCAGAAGGGTGGGTCTCAGCTGGCAGCCCTCCCTGGATGGGCTTTCCATGAAACCCCGACCTACAACCACTCACTCTCCCCGGTCAGGTCGTCTTTCATGAAAAGGTGGGAAATGCTTTTGTATGATTTGACACATTGCTGCTTCACTTACTAAACTTGGGTTTAGTAAAGAAGAGGAGATGGGTATGAGAATGATCTGGCCAGACCAGGGTAGTGAAGCTATTCTGACTCAGTGACTTGTGTGGCTCTGTAACACATAGCTGTGTCCGTGAAGAATGTACATCTTCTGTCTGTGGATATCTATTCACAGGATTGTATATTGGGGCCAGCGTTGTATGGCATGGGGTTGGCGACTGGCCATCCACAAGAGACCTCAGCATCTCCTGTGGGACAAAACTTAGCTGCCTTTGTAAGGGTGCTAAGGCTTAGGGGGCGAAGAAGGGCAGCAAAGGTAAAAGAGGGGGAGAGAAAAGAGAAAGGAAGTGTGGGAGTAGGGGATGAGGAGAGGAGGAAAGGATAGACTGTGGAAACAAATGCCAGGATGAGGAATAAGCAGGTCCCCTGTCCAGACACTGCAGGGCCCACCCCCAGTGACAGAGTGGGAGAGGAGGGGCTGTGATCTGGTGTGGGGGGCGGGGAGGGGGATGTCCTGGGACCAAGTTCCCCAGCAGGATGGATGCATCATTCAGGTGAGCAGTCACTCAAAATCAAACCTAAAAGGAAACTGAAGCAAGCAGAAGAGAATGAAGGCGTGAAAAGGGAGAAGGAGGGAGGAAGGAGGGAACAAGGGAGAGGGAGAGAGATCCCGAACAAGCACTGAGGCAATGTGTGGGGCCAGGTCAGCTGGGAGCAATCCTAAAAACCTGGCAGGCTTGCTGTGGAAAGCTCCAGTTCTTTGTTACTTCTTTGGAGAAGAGGGAATTCTCCTACTTGGTACTAACCTCTGCTCATCTATGAGCCTCCTGAGTTCTGAGTCACTGATTTCCCACGTTACTAAAGGGTGAAATGATGCTAAGATGAATATTATAAACATTGGCTTATTCTGCTCATTTCCGTCAAGTCCACTGCCTGTGATCCCTGTGTCTTGGTCCTTGTGCATGCATTAGTCATTGAGGTTTTTATTGGAAAGTATTATTCGATTTCTGATGCAAATGTGGCAGTGCCCTTTGCATTAGCTGAGGCAGGCAGAGCTCCCTAGAGTGGGAAGGAGGGATGGTGTTACCATGGTGATGAGATGGCTGGCTGAGCACAAGGCTAAGCACCCTCCTGTAGAAGGGCAGGAAGAAGTCATCCTTACTCTCTCCCCTGATGAGTCATAGCTGATTTACATAACCCCTTCATTTTTCATTAAAAGCTGACATCTACTGGGAAAGAAAGTCAGAACAATAGTCAAGGTGGGAAAGGGTTGCTCTTCAACCAACACCATATTGATTTTCTGGTTTAAGCTTCTAATTATGATATCAGTGGGAATTCCCTGGTGGTCCAGTGCTTAGGATTCTGCACTTCCACTGCAGGGGGCCCAGGTTTGATCCCGGGAAACTAATCCCACAAGCTGTGTGGCACAGCCAAAACAAACAAAAAAAGATTTTGGTTTCTCCTGAGGGCATGTATAAAGCGGTTAAATTTTAAAATGTCAGCCAAAATTTGAAGGATGGGATAAACTGGCTAGTAAACTAGGTTTATTAGCTATGTCACACTGAACGGCACACTCAACCTTTTAAACTTGTGTGAGAATACATTTATTTCCTCCTAAGGTTGATACTTGGAAGTAGAAAACACTCTCTGATATTTGTTTACGAAGTCCTGAGGATAGTACTAACACTTTCTTTATAACCCCAGTGCTTGTGGCAAATAGTACAAGTATTGAATAAATGAATGCTTTTAATAAATTACTCACATGAACACTCATACATTGCTCGTGGGAATATAAAAGGGTGCAGCCACTTTGGAAAACAGTTTGGTAGTTTGGCTAGGTAACGATGCCCAATTATTTGGTCAAACACCAGTCTAGATATTGCTATGAAGATATTTCTTAGATGTGATTAATATTTATAATCAGTAGACTTTGAGTAAAGCCGATTATCCTCCATAAAATGGGTGGGCCTCATCTGATCAGTTGAAAGCCTTAGGATCAAAGGCTGAGGTTTCCTGAAGGAAAAGTAATTCTGCCTCAAGACTGCAATATAGAAACCCTCCCTGAGTCTCCTGCTTGCCAGTGCATGCCCTTAAGATTTTGGACTCAAGACTGCAACATCAACTCTTCTCTCTCTCTCAAGAAGGATAGTAGGTATAAATGTAGATAGAATTTCCTACTGTTTCTGTTTCTCTGGAGAGCCCTAATATACCATACTATTCATCAATCCTAGTCCTCGGCATTTACCGGTGAGAAATGAACAATTATGGTAAAATAAAGACCTTGAGGGAATGTTTCTATCTGCTTCACTCATCATCGCCAAGAATGGAAACACAACCCAAATATCCTGCAACTGGTGAATGCAGAAACAAACTATGCTTTATCCACGCAATGCAATATTACTCGGCGACAAAAAGGAAAAGACTATTGGTACACATGACAACCTGGATAAATCTCAGTCATCCTGCTGAACAGCAGAGCCAATTTCAAAAGTCTGCATGCGTCTATGCATATGAAATTCTGGAAAAGGCAGAACTAAATAAATAGAAAACAGATCAGTGGTCACCAGGGTCTGGAGTTGGGGGTGGGATTGCCAACAAAGAAGCATGAGGGGGACTTCCCTGGTGGTCCAGTGGTAAAGAATCTGCCTTCTAATGCAGGGGATGCAGATTCGATCCCTGATCGGGGAGCTGGGATCCCACATGCCGTGGGCAGCTAAGCCTGCACGCCACAACTACTGAGCTCACGCGCCTCAAGTAGAGAGCCCAAGTGCTGCAAACTACAGAGCCTATGTGCTCTGGAGCCTGCGTGCCACAACTAGAGAAGAGAAAACCCGAATGCCACAACTAGAGAGAAGCCTGTGCACCACAACAAAAGATTCCACATGCCTCAACCAAGAGCCTCTCAAAAAAAAAAAAAAAAAAGCATAAGGGAATTTGTTGGGGGTGATGGAACTGATTTAATCTTGATTGTGGTTACATGACCATATGTACTTGTCAAAACTTATAAATCTATACACTAAGAAGGGTAATTTTACTGTACACAAATTATACCTTAATGAATCTGATATTAGAAAAAAAAAAACCCTCAGTCCTCTGGTCATTCTTGTAATCTCTTATTCTGTGGGAAGACATGGTAAAAAAAAATAATTCTAATAAATCATTGCATTTTTCAGGGAGACAGAAGTACTTGATGGACTATAACATAAAACATTTTTTCTGGGATAACGAAAATTTTCTGTGAAATAGAAATTCTCATTTATTTGAGATTTATTTATAGATTATTTTAGAACAGGAACATTTTGTAAGTATTTAATGTAGTGGAAAAAAATCAACACGTGAATGGTAGGTTATATTTAAGCTTAACTGAAGTTATGTTTAGTAAACAGAGATTTGCTTTTTAAGTACCTGTATCCTTTGACCTAGTGATTTTCTACTTCGGAGTGTATTCTAAGAAAACAGTTTGACAAGAGTAAAGGACATTCATGGAAGTTTTGTTTATAGCAGTGAAAAATGATGAATAACCTAAATGATCATCAGTAAAAGATTGGTCACTTAAGTAATGTTGTATCCATTAAAAAGCTACAGGTCTCCCAGCATCAAGTAAATCATAGAAATAAGCACCAATTCATGATATATATATGTATCAGTAAGCAAATATGCCCAAGCACTAGGTATAAAACACTCATTGTTATGCTCGAAATTACTATAAGATCAGAAAAAGTGACCTGAAGATATTAATTTTATGAAGAGTCCTTCTGTATCATAATGTACACATACAACATGATCAAGCATTCTCTAAAAGTAAGTGTATGGTATTTGAAGACAAGAACTACACCTAATTCTTCTTTATGGTTGCCACTGAATACAAGTGGTTCCCTGGCATGCAGGCATCAATAAATAAAGTTTTTAAATTGAAAAAAAAAAAAGAAAAAAAAAAGCTATCGGTCTATATTTATTAACACAGAAAGAGGGTATGATATGATAAGTGAAAAAAACAGGCCACAAAGCAGAATATATGCTATGATTTCCTTTTTTAAAAAATGCATGAGAATGTCTGTACATTTTATAAATATATTTAGGAAAAATTTGGAAGTTTAGAACAACAAACTATGGACAGTAATAAACTATTTACTCATGGTGGGATACAGAGCCAACACTTTCCATGTTGCTTGCATTTAAAAAGTTAAAATACTTTACAGTTAGAAAAACAAATCTATTTCCACTTTGTAAAAGAAATGAGACTTGTCTACTGTTGCCCCACCCATCACCAAATCATTAAAAACACAAAAGTAATTACATGGAGGTCCTGTTAATGAAAAAAAAAAAAAAACAGTTTTATGTGTATAAACATAGCTAATCCAGGCAGTGTACTCTTCATAAATATGAAATGTATAAGACGGAGGGAAAAAAATTGGAGAGGGGTGCAAGTTTTCAGCGCATGCAACAAAGATATGTAAAAATAACACAGTGGCCCAGTGACCTTAGAAAAATGCTAGCAAAAATATACTCTCTGGAAGTAAACACTGCAAATAGAAAGGCCAGAAAACCTCAACTCATTCCATAATGAGTCATCACAGGAGAGCTGGCATGACACCAATGCCAAGATTCTAAAATATAAAAAGTGAGAGCAGCAAAGCTAACCAGAGAAGGTTCAATTGAAAGCAGTGGTGAAGAAAATCACCTAATATTGTGCTATGAATTTTTAAAAATCATAAAACATGGCTTCTCTAAAGGAAAGAGATGGTGAGAAAAAAGGAGGACATGGCCAGAAAGCAGAAGGAAATGAAATATGGGTTGGAGTTTATTCTAGAGCTTTGAATATTGGAAATGTATTAATCAATTGTATCATATTAATAGATTGGAGGAGGAAAAGCACATATTTATCTCTGTAGATGCTGAAAATACATCTGACCAAATTTAACAACTATGCTTCATAAAAATACTGAATAAAATATAGATAACATGATAAAATAAGTTGATTTCAGCTTAAAACCCAATGTCATGCTTAATGGCAGAACTTTGAAATATTTCCGATAAAGTCAGGAACAAGACAATGATGTCCACTGTCACTACTATTATTTAACAGCGTGCTGGAGATTTTAGCTAATGCAATTAGATAAGAGGAAGAAATTAGAGGTATAAAAATTGGAGAGAAGAAAGTGGAACTATCACTATTGGCAGATGTTATGATTGCAAAACTTGGGAAACCCAAAATAACTGAACAAGAAACTACTTTACCCAATACAGTAAATGTTAGGTATAAGCATAATAGCTTAACATATGTACAAATCACAATCAGACAAAAGGTAGAAAACCCCATTTACAACAGCAACAACAAGAAGAAAACTAAAATACCTAGGAATAAACTAAACAACAACAACAAAAAGTTGCAAGAGCCATATGAAGAAAACTCTTAAAGATGCAAGAGAAATCTTGAACAAATAGCAGGACAAATAATGATCTTGGATGGTAAAAAGCATTATGAATACCTTAATTTTCCTTAAGGTAGTTTATAAACTTAATTCAGTCCCCACAAAAATTTATTTTCTTGAAAATCTTTTAATTTTGGAAACTTGATCTTAAATCACGTATAAAAAATCAGCTAGGAAAACCTGAAAAGAAAAGCAGTGATAGGACTGGATATTAAAACATATTAAAAAGCCTCATAATACTGGCATCTGGAAAATGTAAACATAGCTTCATATTTCACAGCCCATCCCAGGATAAATTCCAAATGGTTGAAAGATTTAAATGTGAAAAATAAAACCATGAAAGTTCTAGAAAGAAACAGAAGGAATTCCTTTAATACCTCAGAGTGAGAAAGGCCTTTTGCACTTTGATTTGAAATCCAGAAGCCATCAAAGAAAAGTTTGATGAATTGATTATATATAAAAGAAGTTTGAATTAAAATAAAACTAAAAGCAAAAAAAAAGTATGTAAAATAAAAAGACAAATGGGGAGTAACATTTGCAACTCACATTATAGACAATAGGCTAGTCTTCCTAGTATATAAGGAGTTTCCAGAAATCAAGAAGACAAAGACTAGTTATCCAACAGAAGAATAAGCAAAGAATGTAAACACCTGGAAAATTGGCAAAACTCCCAAAATTTGGTGATGTGTTCTATGGGTACCTCTGTGTGGACTGACATTCTCATACAAGGCTGGTTGTGTGTAAACTGTTACAATGCCTATAGGTGGGGTTTGGTAACATCTACCAAAATGACTAAAGCATAGATCCACATACAGCCTTTGGCTCAGCATTTCTACTTCTAGAAATTTATGCTGCAGATATTCTTACATATGAAAAAAGAAAAGATATGTACAAGGTTCATTATTGAATTATTTGCAAAAGTAAAGTGTAGAAAACAACCAAAGGTCTACCAGTGGTGGATTGGCTAAATGCATCCATGCATACACACATACATAAAATACAATGAAATGGGAAAGCAATTAGGAAGTTGTTTATGTGCTGATGTGCAAAGAGCCTTAACATATACTGTATGTGAAAAAAAATGTGGAGAATATCTTTTTGGAAGAAAGAGTGACAAATAGGAATCTATATTTATATTTGCTTGTATATGCATAAACAAATTTTGGAAAATACATAAGAAACTAAGAAAAGGGATGTCCTACGGAGTTGTGCAGATGGGGACATGGGGAGGATATTACATGCCTCCTTTCTACTTTTGGTTCTTGAACCATGTGAGTGTATCACCTGTGCAAAGAAAAAAAAAAGAAAAATTAGAAACGTTTAGAAAAATAGAGCAAGTAAGGTTTCTGTTAATGGATTTGAAGACTGAAAGACTAGATTGGCATGCCATCTGTAAAGATTACATTCAGTGAAGATAAAGACCCAATCATTTGGCATTCTGTAGAAATAATTTATAACACTTGATGTGATATAAAACTCCAGGCTGTAATTTGAGTACAGCAATTGATTCTCTTATCAAAAAAATGTTCCATGTTCTTTGAAGAAGATGGGAAAACATCGTACAGGGTATTGTTTCGTTTTGAAGCTATAATATTATTAAAGTATGATGTTGGTTGGTACAAATATAAAGTACAATATTGGTACAAGGATAAAGCATGATATTGGTTGGTATAATGTGACCAACAGAATGGAAAGAAGACCTAGAAACAGATCCATTTGCATGAAAATCTGACATGTGACAGACTTGTAGATCATTGGCCTGTTTCAAAAATGGTGCTGGAGCAATTCCTTAAGTATATGGGAAAAAATTAGATTCCCACTTCATACCACAAGCAGATAAATTATAGAAGGATTAAAGACAACTGCTAAATGCAAAACTTTAGGAAATTCAGAAGTTAAAAAAGGAGACTATATTTATGTCCTCAGGGTAGGAAAGGATTTTTTTTCTTGGTAATTTCTTTTTTAAATTGAAATACAGTTGACCTACAATATTATGTTAGGTTTAGATGTACTACATAATTGCTTGGCGTCTGTATCTATTCAGTACTGTGAAATAGAGGTCTAGTGACCATCTGTCCCTACACAAAGTTATTACATTACTATTCACCATATTCCTTACACTCTATGTTACATCCCTGTGCCTTTTTTATTATAAACTGGATGTTTATACGTCTTATTCCCCTTCACTTATTCCCCCTCTACCCACCCTCCCCCCGACCCCCACCCTTCTGGCAACCACCCAGTTGTTTTCTGTATCTATGAGTCTGTTTTTGTTTTCTTTTGTTTTGTTTGTGTGTTTTGGTTTTTAGATTCCACATATAAGATCATGAAGTATTTGTCTTTCTGACTTATTTTACTTAGCATAATACCCTCTAGAGTCATTCATGTTGTCTTAAATGGCAAGATTTCATTTTCTTTATGGCTGAGTAATATTCTAATGTATATGTATGTATCTATATCTATCACATATTCTTCATCCATCTATCAGTGGACACTTATGGAAGGTTGCTTCCACATCTTGGCTATTGTAAATAATGTTGCAATGAACATTGGAGTGCAGCAACTTTTTAAATTAGTGTTTTTGTTTTCTTTGGGTAAATATCCAGAAGCGAAATCTTCACATCCTTGCCAAAACTTTTTCTGTTCTTGTCTTTTTGATGATACCCATTCTGACAAATGTGAAGTAGCATCTCGTCTTGGTTTTGATTTGCATTTCCCTGATGGTTAGTGATGTTGAGCATATTTTCAGGTGTCTGTTGACCATCCATATGTCCTCTTTGGAAAAATGTCTAATTGGGTACTCTGACAATTTTTTCAATTGGGTTGTTCTTTTTGATGTTTGATGTTGTATGAGCTCTTTGTATATTTTGGATATTAACCTCTTATCTGATGTATCTTTTGCAGATTTCTTTTCCCACTCAATAGCCTGCATTTTCTTTTTGTTGATAGTTTACTTCACTAGGCAAAAGCTTTTTAGTTTGATGTAGTCCCATTTGTTTATTTTGCTTTTGTTTCTCTTGTCTAAGGAGACATATCCAAAAAAATAGTGCTAAGGCTGATGTCAGACAGCATGCTGCCTATGTTTTCTTCTAGGAGTTTTATAATTTTACGTCTTATATTTAAGTCTTTAGTTCATTTTTAGTTTATTTTTGTATATGGTGTGAGAAAGTCCAGTTTTCACACCACCACTTACTGAAGAGGCCCTCTTTTCCCCATTGTATACTCTTGCTTCTTCTGTCATAGATTAATTGACCATATAAGTGTGGGTTTATTTCTAGGCACTCTATTCTGTTTCATTAATCTCTGTGTCTATTTTTGTGCCAGTACAGTACTGTCTTGATTACTGTAGCTTTTTAGTACAGTTTGAAATAAGGGACCATGATACCTCCAGCGCTCTTCTTTTTTCTTGGCTATTTGGGGCTTTTTCTGTTTGCAAACAAATTTTAGAATTATATGTTCTATTTCCATAAAACTATCATTGGGATTTTAATAGGGATTGCACTGAGTCTGTAGATTGCTTTAGGTAATATGGACATTTAAACAATATTAATTCTTTTAATCCATGAGCACAGAATATCCTTTTATTTCTTTGTGTCATCTTCAATTTCTTTCATCAATGTCTTATAGTTTTCTGAGTACAGTTCTTTTATTCTTTTTTAAAAAGAATAAAAAAAGAATAAAATAAGTGTTTTATTCTTGATGCAATTGTAAATGGAATTGTTTTCTTAATTTCTCTTTCTGATAGTTTGTTATTAGTGTATAGAAACACAACTGATTTTTTGTATATTAATTTTGTATCTTGCAAATTTACTGAATTCATTTGTTAGTTCTAACAGTTTTTGTAGCATTTTTATGATTTTCTATATATAGTATATGTCATCTGCAAATAGTGACAGTTTTACTTTTCCTTTCCAATTTGTTTATTTTTTATTTTTATTTATTTATTTTTTATTTATTGGCTGCATTGGGTGGCTCCGTTGCTGCATGTGGTGGCTTCTCTTGTCAGAGCATGGGCTCTAGGTGCATGGGCTTCAGTAGTTGCAGCACGTGGGCTCAGTAGTTGTGGTTTGCGGGCTCTAGAGCACAGGCTCAGTAGTTGTGGCACACAGGCTTAGTTACTCTGTGACATGAGGGATCTTCCTGGACCAGGGCTTGAACCCGTGTCCCCTGTATTGGCAAGCAGATTCTACCACTGCACCACCAAGGAAGCCCTTCCTTTCCAACTTGGATTCCTTTTATTTCTTTTTCTTGTCTGATTGCTGTGGCTAGGACTTCCAATACTATGTTGAATAAAAGTGGCAAAAGTGGGCATCATTGTCTTTTTCTGATTTTAGAGGAAACGGTCTTTTCTTTTCCACTTAGTGAAGTACTTTTAACATTTCTTGTAAAGCTGGTTTAATGGTGCTGTTGAACTCTTTTAGCTTTTGCATGCCTGTAAAATTCTTTACCTCTCCAAATCTGCATGCTAGCCTTGCCAAATAGAATATTCTTGGCTGTAGGTTTTTTTTCTTTACATCACTTTGAATATATCGTGCCACTTCTTTTTGGCCTGCAGAGTTTCTGCTGAAAAGTCAGCTGATAGCCTTATGGGAGTTTCCGAGTTGCTTTTCCGTTGCTGCTTTTAAGATTCTCTCTTTAACTTTTGCCACGTTAATTATAATGTGTCTTGCTGTGGACGTCTTTGGGTTCATCTTGTTTGGGATTCTGTGATTCCTGGACCTCAATGTCTGATTCCTTTCAGTTATTATTTCTTCAAATAAGTTCTCTGACACTTTCCCTCTCTCTTCTAATTCTGGGACCCCTATAAGGCAAATGTTAGTACACTTGATGTTGACCCAGAGGTATCTTAAACTATTTCCATTTAAAAAAAATTTTTTTTTTTCTGTTTAACTTGGGTGATTTCCACTATTCTGTCTTCCAGTTCACTGCTCCATCCTCTAATCTACTGTTGATTCCTTCTAGTGTATTTTAAAATTTCAGTTATTGTATTCTTTGGTTATGTTTGATTCTTTTTTATTTAACTCTTGGTTAAAATTCTCACTGTTTGTCCTTTCTTCTCCCAAGTTCATTGAGCATCTTTATAATCATTAACTTGAATTCTTTATAAGGTAGATTGCTTATCTCCACTTTGTTTTGTTCTTTTTCTAAGGTTGTGTCTTATTTCTTCACTTGGAACATATTACCCTGTTTTCTCATTTTGCCTAATTCTGTGTTTATTCCCATGTATTAGGTAGGTCAGTTATATTTCTCAATCTTGGAGAAGTGGTCTTATGTGGGTGTCCTATGAGACGCACTCCCCTCTGGTCACCAGAGCTTTGTGCTCTAGGGGTACCCCAGCAAGGGTTGTATGAGCTCTTCTGTTGTGTAAGACTGACTACTGTCAGTATGCTGGTAAGTGGAGCTGGCTCCCAACTCACTTGGCTGCCAGGCCCTGCCTCATGTGGTAGCTGCTGGCATGCTGGTGGGTGGAGGCAAGGTTGGGTCCCAGGTGGCTGGTTTCAGGGCCCGGGGGACCTGATGCTGGTGCTGGCCCTCTTTTATATATTCATAGAAAAGAATACTGAGCAGTGGTGAAATGAATGGCCTATAGCTACATGTATTAACATGGATAAATCTGAAAACAATGTTATGAAAAATTGTGTACATGTGGTAAACGTTACCCTTTAGATAAAGTTTAAAACTCACAAAATAATACTATATATTGTTTATGGATATACAGATATAATAAAAGAGTAAGAACTTGCATGAGAAGTATAAACATCAATTCATGATAATAGTTACCTTTTTAGTGGGAGTGCACAGGGGGCCTTAACGGTATCTGTAATATTTCATTTCTTATTATCTGAAGCAAATATGGCATAAGGGAAAGATCTGATAAATCTGGGAGTTGGATCCACAGATATCTTCTATATTATTCCCTATATATTTTTTTCTGTGTGTTTGGTAACCTCATTATAGGTAACCACATTTTTATAAACTTTGTAAAATGCCTTCCTTTGAATCTACTGTCTCCAGAAATGATCATTCCTCCCCCTTTACTAATTTGGGATCCTCCAAGCATAAAATACTGCTTGAATAACAGCTATTCCCATTGATTAATGTGTCATCAGTTGAAGTCTTTTTATCCAATGGGTATACTCTTAGCTTTATTGTACTGAATCACATTCTTGAATCTATAAAGCATCCAATTTAGACCTTGTTTTGCCTGATGCAGGCCTCTAGGGCCACTTTGTTTAAAACAATACTGGAAAAAACAAACATTACATTGACTGCTTTGGTTTTGCAAAAATGACAGATGGTTAAAATGACTTTTAAATGGTAGCACCATTGACCAATTTTTTTCCCTCTTAAGTTAACAGTTCTTCTGTTCTGTGAGTGAGCTCTTTCTACTCTGGCTGCCCTCGGATAGTTAAAAAAGAAAAGCCAAATCCAGCTCAAACCCAGAAAAACTGAATTAGAATCCTTGAGATAGGGCCAATTGGGGCTTTTTTAAAAACTCCCATATCAAACTCTCCTGGTTCCTCTTCCTCCTCTTTCTTCTCATGAATTTTAAAAAACAAAAGTTGATAATGCATCTGAAGCTTGTTGTGTAGCCCTCCTACCCCTACAGAGGTAACCACGATCCTGATTTTCTCTTTTAACTTAGGAGATTTTTACAGGCCTTTTGACCTACAAGTCTGACATACGAGTCTTGTCCTCCTCTTTGCTGCCCTCCGAGCACAGCTCTTAAAGCTCTCAGCTAGAGAGCAGCTGTAAAGTTACTGTACTTCCTATTCTGAACAATGTCTACCGACAGATGACCATTGTAATCAAAAGCTGTTGCTTCTACTAAAATTTGCTTACAAACTGATTTGCTATATGCAAATTTATCCCAGGCTAGACTTGTTATTTTATCCTCCATAGCTATTTTTGTCCTATAATGTTATTTAGTAGGAATAAAATTGAATAAAGATATTTTAAAAGTAAATAAAGACTCCTGAGAATTGTTGACATAGTTGGGAGTTTCTCAACTCAGGGTTGAGAAAGAAATAAAGAAATAAACTTGCAATGTGGCTTATGGAAATCAAGGAGGTGTAGTCACAGCGGGAATGTGACATATCCTGGGTGCTCTACCTCCTATGGTGAATGGACATGCATAATCGATACGAATAATTGAGTTCCACAAGTTATTGACATTTGAATTAAGGAATATGGAACTCTGTGCAAAATTAACTGCAAGTGAGACACCTGACACTTTGAAAGAAGATAATTAAGATGAAAAGTAAATGTCTATAACCAACATAAATGATTGAAAGAAAACAGGGAAATTCTTTTTGAAAGGATGGTGGGAAAGACGGCTATGATACCGTAGCAAGCTCTTCTCTAGATGATTAATTATGAGAGTGAAGGGGGTCAGAGTATGCTGCCCCTCATATGCCACTTTGGCATATTTATTTTGAGCTGAAGACAGTTGAGAATCATCAGATGCAGAAAGAAGTCTTAGAGCTTCTCTGTCTGACTAAAAGCAGAAACTTCTGAGAAATGAGTACTGCCAGAAATCCCCTCTCCTGGGGGAGTTTTCTGGCCATGAAGAAGATGGGCACCAAGATGGACCTGTACAAACAAGCATTATTAAAATAATACCAAAAAAAACCCACCCCACATAGTTCGGGAATTCCCTGGTGGTCCAGTGGTTAGAACTCGGTGCTTTCACTGCTGGGGCCCTGGGTTCGAGCCCTGGTTGGGGAATTAAGATCCCGCAAACCACGTGGTGCTGCCCACCAAAAATAATAGTGATACTTATTTTCCATTAGTTTCTGCATATATTTACCTACTATCCCTAGAAGCTAAAAACTCTTTTCCTTTGTCTTGTCACCTCTCTACAAATTTATTGCCCTTTGTTAAAATGATGTATAAGCCTCTGAGTCTGACTGCCTCTTTGGGGCTTTCATTTCAATTCTGTAAGCCCCCTGCTATATGCATACATAATAACCTTTTTTTTTCTCCTGTTAAGCTGTCTTTTGTCAGCCTAATTTGTAGGACCCATTCACTGAACATAAGAGGGTAGAGGAAAAAGTTTTTTCCTCCCCTACAAACATGAAGACTAAAGAATTATCTTTTAAAATGAACCACAAGAGCTAAATTTAGCTAAATAAATTTTTGTTCTGAAAGAAAAAAACAAACAAACTTGAGTGGGAAAATATTTCTGTGAGGATTTGACCATTCAGCTAAGTGATGAACAGAACAGCCAAGAATATCCTTCTCTTCTATTAAAGAAAACTGGAAAAAAGTTGTTTGTTTTTATATATATATATATATTTTTTTTGCAGTTGGCAGTAGGCTTGATTTTCTGCCATGACCTGGAAAAAACATATTGAAGTCTGTGGCAGAACACTACTCCAAACCACCAAGTTGTCAAAATCATAGGCAGAATAATTTGCAGCAACATGCATACAACTAGAGGTTATCAAAATAAGTGAGGTAAGTCAGAGAAAGACAAATATCGTATGATACCACTTATATGTGGAACCTAAAATATGGCACAAATGAATCTATCTACAATACAGAAACAGACTCACAGACGTAGAGAACAGACTTGTGCTTGCCAAGGGGGAGCGGGGAAGGGAGAGGGATGAACTGGGAGTTTGAGGTTAGTAGGTGCAAACTATTACATTTGGAATGGGTAAACAACAAGGTCCTACCATATAGCACAGGGAACTATATCCAATCTCCTGGGATAAACCACAATGGAAAAGAATATAAAAAAGAACATATATATGTGTATAACTGAGTCACTTTGCTGTACAGCAGAAATTAGCACAACACTGTAAATCAACTATACTTCCATTAAAAAAATAGAGAATAAAAAAATGTCACAGGCAGAATCCATGTTGAGGAGCTTCTATGACAATCAAAAATTCATCCTGTAAGCATAATAACTGCTCAGACCATCTTAATGGGTCAACGCAATGGTTTTATGAGTAGAAGCCAGTATTGAGGAAAAAAAAAAACCCACAGTGGCATCCAGGCTCACTGTCTGGCTTTTCTGAAATTGTTTTGGACCCTACCAAGCTTTTCTAAAATCAGCTGTGAGTGACCTCTGGCTTTTTCCAAAATGAATAATCTTAAAGTAAATAATCCTTAGCAAATAAAAGACAAAATTTCAAGGGAGTAATCTTGAAGAGGAATGATTAAGATTATATGTGGTGTAGCAATAAGGTTTTGAGAAATGGTGTATTACCTCTTAAAACAAATGTGTGGGCTAATCTTCACTGAACATTTTTTGAGTATCCACGGCATGGAGCAAATTGCAAAGTTCTGGAAGAGACGAACACTCATTGGATGTGTCTTAACCACTAGTATGTGGCAAAACTGGTCTTGGGACCCACAGCCACCCTGACGTGTAAGCCAGGACTAGATTGCTAACACATGTTTCAGGCGCATGGTCATTGCTTGATCTTTCTCACTAGTGTTTCTCGACAACCATTTCTTGTCTATGCCAGTCCGCATACTTCTCTGTTCCCATCTCATCATTTTGTCTGTCCATGGACCACTATTCCAGGTCATATACACATGTTCACCAGAGTAATGCTTGTCAATGTACATATTTCAAAAAGGCATTGTGAAAAACACATTAAAATATGAATCTTTATGAAATAATGAAGTATCCACACATGTATTTAACTCCTTACAAAGATGCCAATCACAGTGTTGCTTAAAAATAGGGAAAACCTGGGAACAAATGACATGTCTAACACCCGGGGATTGTTAAATAAATATGGTAAATCACAACAAAGGAATACAGTGCAGCTGTTTAAAATGATGTTATAGAAGGGAATATCTTGATGTGGGAAAGCTGTTCATGATTTATAAAATTGTGAAATGCAAGTAGATGATAAAAATGCATGCTTCCTACGATCCTAATTTTATAAATTGATACATATGAATATCATTCATTGGAAAAAGGTCTGGAATGATAAATTCCAACAGATTTTATACTTTGCTCTGAAGAACTCTAAGTGCCAAGAGGTGCTTCAAGGCTCAACTTGGGGGTTGAGGGCCAACCCCTTGGACTTTCAGGCCACCACCCTCTATCTTTAACCTGTTTTACATATTGATCTCCTACATAAGATTCATTTGAAGAAAAGGTTTTGCAAATTTGAAAAATGTGCTAATCACTAATATATGCTGTGAGATTAAGTAGTAAATATAAAACATCACTAGATAGATGTTTATTTTTTATTTAAAGCCTCAAGTCCCAATAGACCCATTAGCAGGAAGTCCAATTATCTCAGGAATAACTTTCTTTTCTTCTCTTTCCTTATCTGCATTTCCAGATTTTTTTATAATGCAAAATATTGCTTTTGTAATAAAAAAGCTTATTTTAATTTTAAAAAAGCGAGTGAGAGAATAGCGATGTGTAATCCACTTGACAGTGACATTTAAAGATATTAAATTAGCAAAGCACTCAGTGAAAGGAGTTGTGAAGGGAGTTCTTATTACTGAACAGAGCACATGGTTTGTTTGGTATCTGTGGGTTTGTTTCCATAGCAGCAACTGAGGGCAATTGAGAGCAGGTGGGTTGACTTCTGTTGAATATGCAGTCTTATTATCTTGTAAATTAAGTTCTTGTCCTAATTGGCTAGATAGTACCAATGACAGGGAGAATCTGAACCAAGCTAGAGAGTACTCAGAGAACAACATAATCAATGCAAAACTATGAAAATCTTTAACAATCCCTTTACAAATAATTACATAGTATACTCCCCAATTTGTCCAAGTGTAAAGAATAGCAAAATGTTATCATGGATATTTCTGAAGTGCCCAGGATAGAGAATCCTATTGCACCGTCTTCTTTATTCCTTACATAAATAAGAAATCATCTACTAACAGATGAGTCTCATCCTGTTAAAATTTAAATGTCTCCTCAATGCTTTCAGGAAGTTAATAAAACACTGGTTCGCACTCAGCTTTTAGGAGCGATAGTGAAAGAAGTAAACATGTGGAATTGGTTAAAGTAAATCTATTTGTCTTGAAAATGTTTATCTTTTGACTTTCTGCCATCGGTGCCCATATGCCCAGGGCCAGCTACAAGGTTTTTTTCTGCATTCATTCAGCAGTTATTTATGGCGAGCCTCCTAAGTGGAAGATCAAATGTCTGTTGAGTGCTAATAATGGAGTAAGCACTGCATGCGCGGTGTTTATACCTTCAAAGCAGATCTGAGGAATCTGACGCTGACTCAGCTTCACAACTGTATGCTTAGCCACTTTAGGACTTTTCCCAGTAAAAGTGAATCCTGAACCCTTAACTTGATTTGGTAAAGAGCGTGGAACCATGTCAGCTCTTTGGGGACAAGTTTTCTGTAACTTACCTTGCCTTTCTTCCTTCTTTGGAAAAAAAGTCCTTTTTTTTTCTTTTTTCTTTTCTTTTCTTTTCCTCCTTGTTCAAACAGAATCCCTGCACTTCTGGTCTCTTAATGGCAACCAGTTCAATGAATTCTCATTTACATCCATCACACTTTATTTAACACATGCTATGCATTGCACACTGTGGCTGTAAGTGAGGTTCAAAGATAAAGACAAGGCGCAGACCCTCAAGCAGCTCGCAGAGAAGTTTGATAAGTGCTAGGAAAACGGGAAATTGGAAACAAACAGGAGGGATAGTTGAGGTGGAAGAGGGAACCCAGGGAAGGCTTCCTGGAAGGACTGAGCTGCTGTACATCAGCTTTTGCACCTGGTTTTTGTACGGATTTTAGGGGGCAGATATGAAACCCTTCAAAATGAATGCACCTAAAACTGAACTCATTTCCTTCTTCCCCTAATCTGTCCTCCTAAGTTTCCTTCCTGGGAAGCCATCATCTGTTGTCAACCCCATCCACCTGATCTTGTGAGAAGAAACCTAGGTATCAGTCTAGGTCCCCTTTCTCCCTCATCCCTGAGCTTCTTTAGACGCTGCAGCCAGCCTGCTGGGAGCACTGTACAAGTGTAGCACTGATCTCCAGCTTGGTCACAGCAGGAGGGGTGTTTTCCCACGGCAACATAGCTGGGTGGAAAAGTAGAGTCTGTCAAGTGTTTGCAGCTAGAAAAACAGGCTAGAGCACTGAGGCTGAAGCTCATGGCAATAACAAAAGCTGGAAACAAGGATCAAGGTTGGTACCTGGGAGGTTTGAAACCAAGATAGTATAAGGAGTGAACATCAGGCTGAGAAGAGTGGATCAGAAGTGAGATTTTTAATGGTGGATAGAAGATCTCAGCTCCCCTTTTAAGTAATGGCATTACTGGGTAGGCACAGTGGCATAAACAGTATCTCCACATCCTTAGTTGTGGTATTTAAAAGAAGCTGTCTGGATTGGTAATTGCTCTATGTACACAATAATTACTTTCTTTTTTTTTTTTTCCACTATATTTTCTTAGATTTGAGAATAATTGAAAAAAAAGACACAAGCATAATTTAAATGTTCTGTTTAAATTAAAACATACCAGCATATCGCAAATTTTGATATAGATTTAAAACTCTCCCTATGAGTTTGGGCCTGCTCTTGGAATTACTTTCTTACTTGAACCATGCTTTTAATTTCCACTAACACCAAGTGCTATTGGACAGGGCTGGCTGTCATCCAGATACCAAAAGGCCATGCAAAGGCCACAATGCTTTTCTTTCCAGCCTGACCTTCTGTCAGTCCTTCATGCTCCCTCTAGGCTGAAGTCACACTAATAGTACCACTTACATACCTAAACCCAACAGCTATTCATATGTCACTGCATTTGTACATGCTTTTCCCTCAGTGGGACACCCTTTCCATTGAACAGGGCCTGGTGAACTCCTCCAACTCAATCCTTTTTGATCTAACACACTTGACAATTCTCCTTGTCTTTCGTGATTCTCCCAGACATAGACACTTGTTTTGCTCTCTTTCTTCCAACAGGTCTGTGTACATAAGTGCCACAAAAACGCTTTCCACATCCTCTTTTCTCCGGTAGATTGAATTCAAGAGGGCAGGAACCACATCTTACCCATCTTCACATTGCTAGCAGCAAACCCAACTCCTGGCACATAGCAAGTTCTTAATCAAGGTTTATTGATGCGTACTATCTTCTGATAGCTCTTTAAGTGCATGTACATCTTGTGCAAGACTAGGTTCCATTCATGTGACAACCAAGAGGCTCTCTTGGGAAGGGAGGCAAGACCATGACTGGATGGGGAAGAGAACTGTGATTGTGGGCACAAGGGGGCAGCTGTGCATTTACTGATCCTGGTCTAGATTGGATTTTTTTTCAGTTTCCCTCTATGGTTACTGAACAATGCTATAATATTTGGCTCTAGTCTAAATGATATCACATGCAGGGAGACAGATTTCTCACCCTAAATAGTAATGTGACCGGTTAAAATGAATTTCTCTTTCAGGTGTATAAATAAATCAGTTGCTTGATACCCTGGCTACACATTAGAGTCATCTATAGAACTTAAGCCTTTTTAATGCCTGGGCCCCACTTCAGACTAAATGAATCAGAATCTCTGGAGCAGAACCAGGCATGGATATTTTTAAAGACCTTCCCAGGTGATTTTCATGGCCAGAGGGGCAAAGCACTGAGTTACATTGTTTGTATCTTGTCATTATCAGCTCAGATGTGAGCTTTTCTTAGTCAATTGCATCCAGAACATGGTGATGGAAGAAAATGTCAAGTCGCTGTTATTGCCAGTGGAGGGTAGCTGCTTTACCAGCTGTGTTTATTGCATGACTAGTGAAAGTCAGAGAAAATGACAAAGGTCAGCATGGGTTTATTTAGTATCTTTGGTGAAAGAGGAGTTAAGATCAAACTTGAGACTTCCAACATACCAAATTGACTGTTGATAACACTTACATGTCTCTGGTATGTGCTCACCACTTCCACCAACTCTGGGTGGGAGCAGAATCAGTAGAGATGAGATTTCCGTGCTCAAGGGAGAAAGGCGAAGGGGAGGGGAGGTGACAAAGATTTATTGCTGTGTTTTCGGCACCTCCTGTAGGTCATCGCGTGTAAGCCTCATGGCAACCTGGCACATTAAGTGTGACTATCATCACTTTACACATAAGAAAACCGATTCTCTTAGTTCCTTCTTCCTCAAAATGGGAATATTAATGGTTTTTACCTCCTTTCTTGAAGATTAAATGAGTTAATGCATTTTAAGCTCTTACCATTATTGGAACATACTACGTGCTTCACAAACGTTAGCAATTACTGTGATTGCCCAAGATCCCCAAACTAGCAGGTGGTAAGAGAGAGGGTTAGAAGCTAGGGCCATCTGATTCCAGAACCATGACCTTTCCTCTCTGCCTTGCAGCACAGGTGGGGATTGAACAACAATGCCATGATTCTGCAATATGAAGTTAAAAAGATGCAAAACACAATGAAGTGTGAAAGGCAGGTAGAGGAAAGAGCATGAGATCTACACATTTGTACTCAGCGAAGGAAGCCCATGAGTGCGAAGCACAAGAGGAAGAAATAAAAAATCTGGAGGTTTGGGTGGTGGGCGCTGCTGGGCTTCAGCTTCCGGTTGTGGAGGGTGAGGTGGCGGAGACAGCACCCTGGCACCCTGTGCCCCCCTGCTGAGGCCCAGATGGAGGTCATCAAGTGGGTGGTGGTGGGAGATGGAGCTGCAGATAAAACTTGCCTACTGACTTGGGACCCATTTTCTGGAGAACAGATCCCCACTGTCTTTGATAACTATTCTTCTAATGTTATAGTAGATGGAATCTGAGCTTATGGATACAGCTGCACAGGAACATGATGACAGATCACATCCCTATCCTCTCCACAAACAGACATATTCTTTTTTTTTTTAAACAGTGGCTCTCTTACTCGTTCACTCATTTTTTTTAAAAAAAGAAGTTGTGCTTATTTATTTATTTTAAAATATGTATTTATTTATTTATTTTGGCTGCACTGGGTTTTAGTCACGGCCTGCAAGATCTAGTTCTCTGACCAGGGATTGAAACTGGACCCCCTGTATTGGGAGCCACTGGACCACCAGGGAAGTCCCAAACAGATGTATTCTTAATTTCTTTTCTCTTGTGAGTTCTGCATCTCATGAAAATGTCCATGCAAAGTGGTATCCTGAAGTGTGACACCATTGTCTCAATACCCTCATTGTCCTAGTGGGAACTCAACTTGATCTTAGGGATGATCAAAAAAAATGACTGTGGAATTGATGGAGAGGCCGTCACGTATCTGACACGTATCCTCAATGCGTAGCCACGGTTGAGGACATCTGTGCTTTGAAACACCGGGAGTGCTGGGCTCTGACACGGTGAAGCTGCTCCATGGTGTTTGATGAAGCTCTTCCAGCGGTTCTCTCCCACCTCCCGTAAGAGGATGAGAGAAAGCCTGCTGCTGTAAATGTCTGAACTTCACTCCTTGCCCCATCCCCCCAATAACTTTTGTACACTTTGCTCTAAACACTGTGCTCTAAAACTTTGGCACCTTTGCACTGAATCCCAACTTTTTGTTACAAACTAGCTTCCCCATAAAACCATTCTGAAACAAGCAGTAACTTTAAAGTTTTGTTTGTTTAGGGGATAAGATTTCAAACTTCCATGTTCTATTAAAATTTAGCCCTAAAATGGAAAAAAAAAATCTGGGTTCAAGCCCTACCTTTACCATGTATTAGCTAACTGACTTAAAGCTTATTACATCTGTAGTGGCCTCAATTTCTTCACTTGCATAAAATAGGAATAATAATAGTACCTATTTTGTGGTATCTTTTTTTAGAAAAGATCATCTATACACAAGACTTATGCTAATTAAGTTGGTTTCTCAGTTAGGTAGAGGAAAGAATTTGAAGCTAGGACAGAAGAAACATGGGTCTGCCGTGACCTAGTTCATTTGCTTTGGGCAAATTCCCTGATATCCTTGCTTTCATTTCACCCCTTGTTAACTAAGGTTGGTAAGCAGGTAGCCGATGAATGTGGTAGGCATTCAGTAAACGTTAGTGCCAGCTTTCTCCTTCCAGTCTCTCATAAAATGAGGTAATCCAAATGGGTTACTGGTTTACAACCTGGCTAGTTATCAGAAAAATCTTCAGAGTTTAAAAAAAAGAAGAAAGAAACCGATCAGTCAGAATGTGTGTGTTCAGAGCCATGGACTAGATGATCTAAGGGATTCATTCATGGTCTGATGATTGGTTATTTTTAACCTCATGAAGAAAATATGACTTGTGTTTGATTTTAAACTATTTGTTTATTCTTTTTCTACAAATTATTTGAGCCCATGTATAATATGACATAACAATAAAAGAGACAACATATGAGGATCAGGTAACCTTGAAGGGTTATTGTGAGAATGAAATGTGATAGTGCAGGCAGACAACACAGGGCTGGTCAAGGTTGAGAATCAGTAACGGCAGCTATTGTTAAATGGGTGAATAGATCAATTATTGCTCTCCCTAAACATCTCTTTGAAAGATGGGTTTGGAAAACAGTGGGTGACTAATGGAGGTTGTGTTCTCTAGGACACAGATATTCTGAAATATTGATTAAGAACAATGCAAGGAAGTGTAGAATAGTGGGGGAATAGGACTTTCCAGAAGAAGGGACAATTTGGATGGAGTTCCCAGCTTCTACCTTGGTGTGTCTGGGTGATTGATGGGACACCCTGAGAGGTGAGGGGTGGGGTGCTGGGAAGTAAGTTCAGATTACAGAGGCCTTGAAGGCTGGGTAGAGAAATGTAAATCTGGGGGACCTCTTGAAGCTTAGTTTGATGACTTTACGGCTACAGTCACCTCTCACAAACTCATAGAGCTCCTATAAGAACATCTTGTATTTCCAAAGCAATTTTAAGGACATATACCCAGGAGCTGGGAAACAGAAGGCACTCGGAGGCAAGCCCATCTTCCAGGGGAAAGAAAGTAAAAAGAACGCGTTCAGGACAATGTGTTCCCCTCAGGCACGGTGTGTTCCTCTAAAAGGCATGATGCAAACTGTCAGACATACGTTCCTTCTGTGAATTCATGTTGGTGATGTGAACGAAGAATGCCACCTGCGGTATCATGTTGCAGCCATCAAGCCGCCACATTACAGCCACCCCAACAGCGAGTCCCGAGGGAACGCAGGATGGAAACAAAGAATGCCTGCCACCCAGCAGTAAACTCTTGCAGCCACCCCCCACCCCCATGGTGCGCACTGAGGAGACTTGGGATGAGAACACACACACACGATACTGTCCCCCCCAATAGCTGAGGTGCATATCAAAGGAACGGTTTCAATAAACCCAGACTTTCCATCTTCCCATGCATAGAAAAGCTGCTACTTTCATTAACTTGAGATGTCTGGTTTTCTTTTTATTAACAGTAATCTTTCGATGTTCCGAATACCTGGTCTTTTGTTGCTAAGACTCCTTTATCTCCTGGCTCCCTGTGCCCCTTGCCTCTTTAGAGCAGTCTCTCAGAGTTATTTGAGATGCTGTCTCCTGGGCTTGAAGTCCTAAGAATGTTCACCAAATAAAACATAACTCTCAACTTTCACGTTGTGTATTTTTTTTTTCAGTCAGTAGTGACAAGCCCTGTGCCCTACCCCCAAGTCACCCCAGAATGACAGAAGCCCGTGGCCCTCTCATAGATGCCTGATCCAGGTGCCTGCCATGGCGCAAAAAACACCTGCGTAATTGTAGCTCGTTTAAAGCTAGCTATTGGGAAGAATGTCACTGCTCCACCTGGGCACCCATTATGACGTGTGACTTCAACTTCAACAGTGGCCTGGTGGTTCTTATCTTTTTGTTTTGTGATAGAAGACTCAATTTATTAGGCACTTCTTCTGTGGCAGCTGCAGCACAAAATACTCTATACACGTTGCCTCATACAGTTTTTACAACATGAGGTGTGAAACATTGCCATTTACAGGTGGGTAAACAAACTGATATGCACAGGGCTTATGTAGATAAGTCATGGTCATACAACTCTGGGGTCGTTGATTCTAGATTCTAACCCACAGCTGCCATCTCCAAACACCAGTGTCATCCTCCTGAGACTCTGAGGCTGAGGAAGCATTACCGATGTGTCTCAGTAAATTTCACCCTTTACCCACTCTGTGACCTTGTGCAGTTGATTACCACGGATACACTTTGAGCTCCTCAGGTGTAAACACATCACTCTAACACCCTATTTAATTCATATCACATAGTTTCCTTATCTTTAAAATAAAATCCTTTATGTTATGATTTGTACCACTCCCACTCCAGGAATTTTCAAGTGATTTATAGTCTGTGTCCACATCTCAAGCACACTTTTAGGGGAGGGTCCATTGGGATTTCCTCCTTCCCCCTTTTGCCTCTTGTATTCTCATTAGTGTTCAAGAGCCTTGAGGTTGAAACTGAGAAGGATGCTGTAGGGCGTCCCCAGGGACAGACCCCCTCCACCCCGCCCTCCACCACCCACCCCTATCACCCACCTCTTGTTTGTAGAAAAGCCTTAACCTCCTAGGCCTTCCCCAAGTTCCAAAGAGCAATTTTAATCAGAGAAGTGAGAAAACGCAGAAACAAAGGAAAACAGTCAAGCAAGACAAAATAATAATAGGTTAGCCATAAGACAACATCAAGGACCTTTAGTTCCTCCTCAAGGGCTATAGATAATATCCTGAGCCATACCCTTGAGTCGTTCTGCAGAAACTAAAACCCTCAGCAGGTGGAAGAAGTTAACTGCACGCTGACCACAACCATGTAGACCCCAGACCAGTTGATGATGTTAACTCCTGAAACACCACCCTGTTACCTCATCATCAACCAATCAGAAGAATGTTCACAAGCTGATCAGGCACCCTATGACCCTCGCCGCTAATGTTGCCTTTACAAACCCTCCCGTGAAAGCCATTGGGGAGTTCGGGGAGTTCGTGCCTTTTGAGCATGAACTGCCCATTCTCCTTGCTTGGCTCCTCATCGGGTGCCTGGCAATAAATGCTGTACCCTCCTTTACCACAACCCAGTGTCAGTAGATTGGCTTTACTATGCATTGGGTGAGAGGACCCACGTTTGGCTCAGTAACAAGGTGAGGGACTGAGCTTCACTCTCCTTTCACCTGCCACTGCACTTGCCACCACACCAGCCACCAGGCTGGCCCAGACTGTGTGCATGAGACCGATAGCTCCTTCCACTGGGATTTTCACAGGCGTCTCTAGCTTACTCAGCACAGAAAATACACATTGCCTTGTCATTTATAATGAACATGGAGCTCTTTTACAGAGGATGACTAAATTTCAGTTAGCAGCCAAACTCCTGCTCTTGCACAGTGATGGTTGTTATTTTTTCTTTTTCTCAGATTAATGCTTTTTTCCACTGCCATTCCAAACTCCACTCACAAAGCTATGTGGAAATTTTAGAACAGCAAAATGAATGATGAGCCTGTAAATGCCTGTGGGTGGTATGTGCATGTGTATGACACTCTAAGCTTCTTGGCTAAGAGTTTGTGACTGTGTTGGTAGTTTGTGAGTGTGTTGGTCAGAAGAATGATCAAAACACTTAGTTGAAACTACTCTTCTAGTCATACTATGTTCATTCCACACCTTAGAGGTATAAATTGGAGTGGCACTAAACATTATAAATGATATTCAGGGATTTTTTTTTTTTTTCTTCTAAAGCCAGGTCAATTTGCTACTGATATTTTCAGGGATGGTTCCTCCTGACAAACAAACACAATGTATCCATTATGTCACTCTTGGTCAGTTTTTGTCATTTCTAGTACAGGTTGTCTCTACTTTCCTATATCACATGTTCTTGGAAAGGTGTTTCTAAGTTGAGTACCTGAAAGTGAAGTGACAGACTCACTTGTTAAAAAGAATGTTCCATTCCCAGAGACTCGAAACAGGTCAAGTTTATGCAGGGGCTCCTTTCCTTGGAAACAGGCAACTGGGCATGAGTCCGTCAGATGCTCCAAGGGCACCATGCCCTGGAGTGAGGGGAGGGACAGCAGAAGGTGAAAGGGAGATGCTGGACTCTGTCAAGTGATTCTAGATGGACTCCCCAGAGCACAGTGGGGTGGCAGCTGGGAGAGTAGGCAACAGGGTTCCAGATGTCAGGCACTGTGGGGTCTGCAGGACCCTTCAGGTAAAGGATAGACAGGAACTTGATCATGATACGACCTGAAGAAGGGGTGTCTGTGCTGACCTGAATGACCATAAACAAAGGCAAGTTTCCCTGACATCTTGCCTAAGACTGATGCTCCACAATGAAAATAGCTTATAGGTGGTGGCCAGTTATCATTGGCCAGGTGAAGTAGGAAGACTAAATCCAGGCAGATGCTTTACCAGTATGAATGCAGTAAGTCAAAGACACTTGGATGCTGCTGTCTTAGTCCCTTCAGGCTGCTATAACAAAATACCTCAGACTGATGGTTTATAAACAACAGAAATTTGTTTCTCACGTATCTGGAGGCTGGAAGTCTGAGATCAAGATGCCATTGGGGGCCCTTTTATGGGTTGCTGATTTCTTACATGGTAGAAGGAGCATGGGAACCCTTTGGGGTCTCTTTTATAAGAGCACTAGTCCCACTCAGAGAGCTCCACCCTCAGGACCAAGCAAGCGCCTCCCAAAGACCCCACCTCCTAATACCTTCACATTGGGCATTAGGATCTCAACATATGAATTTTGAGATGACACACTGAGACCATAATAGCCGCTTATCATGGAGTTTCTTCACATAACTGAACATCAGTCTTGCTATATGTAAAGAAAAATAAATATATTCCATAATTTGTGACATTTTGTTTCTATAGATTCCTGGATGAGGTTGCATGGGGAAACTATTTCAGAAAATTGCAACCCAAAGAGAAACACATCCTGGGACTTGAAGTCATTCAGAGACACGGAATATATTTATCCCCATGCTCAGTTACAGGTGTGCTTTGCTTCATGTAATGGGTGTTTTCCAAGTTAGTCAGATATAGAATTTTAACAAATTGAATCCTATGTTAGAAAAAAGTTTCCTTGTTATTTTAAGGAAAACTTTAGTGAGTGCTTGTGTTACCTGAATTTTTATGCTTATCTTTCGGGTAATTTTAATTTTGTAAAATATTAAGTCCAGTAGCCAACTCTAAGATGGCTCCTAGTGACCTTTGCCTTCTGGTATTCATGTCTTACATTGTCTCCCCTCACACTGAAATAGGGCTGGCCCTGTGTGACTTCGGAGGCTGGGTAATAAAATGCATTGTAGCTTTTGCCTTCATCTCTTGGACCACTTGGTCAGCAGAAAGTCAGCCATCACGTGGCTCAAGCAGCCCTGCAGAGAGGCCAGTGTGGAGAGGAGCCGAGGCTCCTGAACAATAGTCAGCAGCGACCTGCCAGTCATGTGTGTGCGTCCCAGGCAAGCCTTCAGGGAACTGCTCCGGCTCTCACCTGATGACAGCCACCTGGAGACGGAACCACAGCTGCTGAGTGAGAAACTTCTGAATTCCTGACTCACAGAAATTGTGAGAGAAAATAAATAATTATTATTGCTTTAAGCCACAAAGTTTTGGGATGATTGCAAATTAGCAATAGATAATGAACATATTAGATTTCTGAAAGTAGAAGATATCTGTGTTATTTAGTCAAACCATGAGACGTTTCTTATTATTTTTGTGATTTGTTTTACCTGAGAAGTTTAACCTTCTTAGATCTGCGGGTTTGTTGTTTTCTCCAAATTTGTAAAAATTTTGGTCATTTT
This sequence comes from Hippopotamus amphibius kiboko, assembly GCF_030028045.1. Classification (NCBI taxonomy): domain Eukaryota; kingdom Metazoa; phylum Chordata; class Mammalia; order Artiodactyla; family Hippopotamidae; genus Hippopotamus; species Hippopotamus amphibius. The sequence continues at coordinate 87,990,065 of NC_080187.1, forward strand.
TCTCAAGTATTTTCTCTATTCTCTCCTCTCCATCCTCTCCTTCAGTGACCCCAATTATACATATATTAGGGTGCTTGACGTTGTCCTGCTGCTTACTGTTGCTCTATTTACTATTATGTTTTTCCTTTTTGTGTTTGTTTCATATCATTTTTAGTGCTGTGTCTTCAAGGTCACTAATATTGCCTTCTGCAGTATCTAATCTGTTATTACTATCATCTAGGGTAGTTTTCATCTCAAACAATGCATTTTTCCATCTTTAGAAGCTCATTTGTGTCTTTTGTTCTGTCTTCTATGTGTCTATTTTACATGCTTGATCTACCTTCTTAGATCTATGGGCTGTCATGATAACTGTTTCAATGTCCTTGTCTATTAATTCTGTCATATATGTCATTTCTGGATCTGTTTCTATTGATTGATTTTTTTTCTCTGCATTATGGGTCCTTTTTTTCCTACTTCTTTATATGCCTGCTAATTTTCCATGGTCATGTGGCAGACATTTCCTTTCTAGTTTTATTGAGATGTAATTGACATACAGCACTGTATAAGTTTAAGGTGTACAGCATCATGATTTGACTTACATACACCACAGGTATTTTGTATTTAATCTGTTGAGTGCTGTCTATATTAGTATTTCTATAAACATTGTTGAGTTTGATTCTGGGACACAGTTAAGTGGAAACATCCGTATACTTCTGGGTCTTGCTTTCAAGCTTTGTTAAGCAGGACCAGAGCAGCATCTGATCAAGGGCTAATTATGGCCCACAACTGAGTCAATTCCCTTCTAAGTACTCTACTTGATGTCCTATGAATTATGAGGTTTTCTACCCTGTCTGGTGGAACATGAACTATTACTGGTACTCTGTGATCTCCCAGGATTATTCTTTCTAATCACAAATATAGTCATGATTAATGAGGATCTTCTGCAGATTTCCAGATTTCTCTCTCTCTGCAACTCTCTTCTCTCTAATACTCTGCCCTGTGAACTTAAGCTACTTTGGCCTGCGCATGCTTTCATCTGTCTCCTCAATTCAGGGAGGCTACTGGGCTTCCTCCAGTTTCTCTCACTGTAAGCTGAAGCCTGAAAACTCTTTCCATATAGTAAGGTTGGCCAATTATAGGGCTTACTTGGTTTGTTTCCTTTCTTTCAGGGACCACTGTCTTGCACTGCCTGATGTACAATGTCTAAAAGCCATTGTTTTCACACGTAATTGTTACACGCATTATTTTTTAGTCATTTCAGACAGATGGATAAATCTAAGCCTTCTTACTCAATCTTGTTGAGAAGAAGAAATCACTTCCTTACTGTTTTTGAGGTTGGCATATATAATGGAACTGCTCCATTTGAGCTGCAATGTGTATATATTTTTATGTTTGTTGATGAAAGTGTATGATAAGGAAGAGGGATGGGACGGTCACAGAAATCAAGATCATTTGTTTCTTTTAAAAAATAATTTTCAAATGCATTTTTGAACAATAGTAAAAAAAGATATGAAAATAATACAAACAAGTAAATAATATAAATATAGCACAGATAATAATGTGGAAGTTAATCTCTTAACTGACTCACAACTCTATCATTCAACCCCACCTTACTCCTCAGAATAGATTGCAGCTAAGTGTTTTTTGGTGTATACTTACAGAAGTGTTTCTGAATGGGAATGTAGTGTTATGTTTTCATGAAATACAATACAATCAAGCACAGTATAGTATTTTTGACACAAATAATCTTTAGAGGTATCATTTAAATTCTTAATATTCTGAAGAAAAAGAAATAAAAGGAATACAAATTGGAAAAGAAGAAGTAAAATTGTCACTCTTTGCAGATGACATGATATTATATATAGAAAACCCTAAAGACTCTACCAGAAAACTGCTAGCACTAATTGATGAGTTTAGTAAAGTAGCAGGATACAAAATTAATGCACAGAAATCTCTTGCATTCCTATACACTAACAACGGAAGAGCAGAAAGAGAAATTAAGGAAACTCTCCCATTCACCATTGCAACCAAAAGAATAAAATACCTAGGAATAAACCTGCCTAAGGAGGCAAAAGATCTGTATGCAGAAAACTTTAAGACATTGATGAAAGAAATCAAAGACGACACAAACAGATGGAGGGACATACCATGTTCCTGGGTTGGAAGAATCAACATCGTGAAAATGACTGTACTACCCAAAGCAATTTACAGATTCAATGCAATCCCGATCAAATTACCAATGGCATTTTTCACAGAACTAGAGCAAGAAATCTTACGATTTGTATGGAAACGCAAAAGACCCCGAATAGCCAAAGCAATCTTGAGAACGAAAAATGGAGTTGGTGGAATCAGGCTTCCTGACTTCAAACTATACTACAAGGCCATAGTGATCAAGACAGTATGGTACTGGCACAAAAATAGAAAGGACGATCAATGGAATAGAATAGAGAACTCACAAGTAAGCCCAAACACATATGGGCATCTTATCTTTGACAAAGGAGGCACGAGTATACAATGGAAAAAAGACAGCCTCTTCAATAAGTGGTGCTGGGAAAATTGGACAGCAACATGTCAAAGAATGAAATTAGAACACTTCCTAACACCATACACAAAAATAAACTCCAAATGGATTAAAGACCTAGATGTAAGGCCAGACACTATAAAACTCCTAGAGGAAAACATAGGCAGAACACTCTATGACATCCATCAAAGCAAGATCCTTTTTGACCCACCTCCTAGAATCATGGACATAAAATCAAGAATAAACGAATGGGACCTCATGAAACTTAAAAGCTTTTGCACAGCGAAAGAAACCATAAACAAGACTAAAAGGCAACCCTCAGAATGGGAAAAAATAATTGCCTATGAAACAATGGACAAAGGATTAACCTCCAAAATATACAAGCAGCTCATGAAGCTTAACACCAAAAAAGCAAATAACCCAATCCACAAATGGGCAGAAGACCTAAATAGACATTTCTCCAAAGAAGACATACAGATGGCCAACAAACACATGAAAAGATGCTCAACATCACTCATCATCAGAGAAATGCAAGTCAAAGTCACAATGAGGTATCACCTCACACCCGTCAGAATGGCCATCATCACAAAGTCTGGAAACCACAAATGTTGGAGAGGGTGTGGAGAAAAGGGAACTCCTCTGCACTGTTGGTGGGACTGTAAGTTGGTACAGCCACTATGGAAAACAATTTGGAGGTTCCTTAAAAAACTACAAATAGAACTACCATATGATCCAGTCATCCCACTCCTGGGCATATACCCAAAGAAAACCATAATCCCAAAAGAAACATGTACCATAATGTTTATTGCAGCACTATTTACAATAGCCAGGACATGGAAGCAACCTAAATGCCCATCAACAAATGAATGGATACAGAAGATGTGGCATATATATACAATGGAGTATTACTCAGCTATAAAAAGGGATGAGATGGAGCTATATGTAATGAGGTGGATAGAACTACAATCTGTCATACAGAGTGAAGTAAGTCAGAAAGAGAAGGACAAATATTGTATGCTAACTCACATATACGGAATCTAAAAATGGTACTGATGAACTCAGTGACAAGAATAAGGATGCAGATACAGAGAATGGACTGGAGAACTCGAGGTATGGGAGGGGGCGGGGGGTGAAGGGGAAGCTGAGACGAAGCGAGAGAGTAGCACAGACATATATATACTACCAACTGTAAAGTAGTCAGTGGGAAGTTGTATAACAAAGGGAGTCCAACTCGAGGATGGAAGATGCCTTAGAGGACTGGGGCAGGGAGGGTGGTGGGGACTTGAGGTGGGGGAGTCAAGGAAGGGAGGGAATACGGGGATATGTGTATAAAAACAAATGATTGAACCTGATGTACCCCCCCAAAAAAAAAAAAATTCTTAATATTCTGTCACTTCTTCAAGAACTAATATACTTAAAATAAAATTTTTACTTGTATCTTTTAAAATCTGCTTTGATTACATATTTTGAGGAAAGCTGAATAAAGCTACAGCAATTTCCATTGCTCTATTCATTAATGATTTAGTCTTTATGTTACTGTATTAAAATAGTAACATATGCTCATGTGCTCATTTGAAAAATTAGAGAAATATAAAAAGGAAAAACTATTTTGAATCCTACCACTCAGAGATGACTTGACATCTATAGCTGTTTGATAATTTTTTATCAATTAAATTAGCAGAAGACATCCTCATCTCTGATTAATTATATGACATAGCGCATAAGGATTATTTTGGTTGTATGTGATATTTACCTAATAAGTATTTCTTTCTCTCTCTCTCTTCTTCCCTCCCTCATTCGCTTAAATTGTGTTCTCCTGATAGGTACATGTGATGTTTAGTAAACATATGTTGATAAACTAATTAAGTAGGGCAGTTGATTTCATTTATTAATTCAAAATACATTTGTTGAGTAAAATAGTTATAGTCCCTGCGTTCATGAAGCTTTTAAAACTCAGGAGAGACTGATATTAATCAAATAATTATGCAAATAAATATACACTCACAAATTGAGATAAATGCTACTAAAGAAAAGGAGGCTATAAAATAGTAAAGCAAGGACCTGACCAAGCTAGAGGGACCAGGAAGGTTTTCCTAGAAAAGTGATTTGTCAGTTGAAAAAGTCATCCTGGGACTCCCCTGGCTGTCCAGCGGTAAAGAATCCACCTTCCAATGCAGCAGACGTGGGATGAATCCCTGGTTAGGGAACTAAGATCCCACATGTCACAGGGCAACTAAGTGCCCGTGCCACAACTACTGAGCCCACATGCCTCAACTAGAGAGCCTGCGAGCTGCAAACTACAGAGCCCACGCACTTTGGAACCTGCCACAACTACAGAGCCCATGTGCCCTGGAGCCTGTGTGCCACAGCTAGAGAGAAGCCCACGTATTGCAGCAAAGAGTCCTCGCATCACAACAAAAGATTCTGCATGCCTCAATGAAGATCCCGCAGGTTGCAACCAAGACCCCACACAGCCAATAAATAAATAAATAAATAAATAAATAAATATTAAAAAAAAGAAAAAGGAAAATTCATCCTGACAAAGGATGAGGGCAGGAACATGTTGACATGATATATGCAAAGGTCCCAAGGTGGGTGGCAGATGAACCTGGGGAAATAGAGAAGGCTCATATGCTGAGGCACTGAGAGTGGTTTAAGAGTCAGAGAAAGATCATACTACACTGGGCCTTGTAGGCCATGTTAAGGATGTGAGCTTTTAGCCTAAGGGTGGCAGGAAGCCAATGAAGGATTTTAAAAAGAGAAGCGTCAATATTAGATTTATGGTATGAAAATATCCTTGACTGCTGTATAGAAAATGGTTGAAAGGAAGCAAAAATTAATGTAGGGAGATTCATTAGGAGGCTGTTGAAGTAGAACATGTGAGAGAGAATAGGGGCTTTGACTGGAAGGGCTGTGGCCGAAATGGAGGTAAAAACCATGGCAATGGGACAATGTGCGGGCAGGGAAGTGTTAAGCGTCACACCTAGGCTTCTGGATTTCAAAAGTGTGTGGATCCACAATGTATACAAGGAATTAAACCCATGACCAAGTGGGATTTATTGCAGGCTTGCAAAGCTGGTTCTGCATTCAAAACCAATCAATATAATCTATCATATCAACAAGCTAAACAGGAAAAATCATGATCGTATCAATTAATGCAGGAAAAACATTTAATAAAATTGAAAATCTATTCATGATGAAGGGAAATTACCTCAACTTGATAAAGGGCATCTCTAAAAAGCCCACAGCTAAGATCATATTTCATGATAAAAGACTGAATGCTTTCTCTCTAAGATCGGGAACAAAGCAAGATGTCAGCTCTCACCTCTCTATTCAACACAGTACTGGAAATTCTAACCACTGCAATAAGAAGAAAAGTAAAAAAGGAAAAAAGTGTAGAAAAAAAGAAATCTGTCTTTAATTGCATATGATGTGATAGTCTATATAGAAAATTCCAAGGATTCTACAAGAAAACCTCCTAGAACAAATAAGTGAATTCAGCAAAGTCACAGGATCAACACACAAATCAGTAGCATTTCAATATACTCACGTGAACATGCAGAAACTGAATTT